>NC_080701.1:33371386-34072140 GCF_030445035.2 Dasypus novemcinctus | reverse complement strand
AGGAATTCAGTGCCTTATCAGTGGGGCTAACCTTGGAATATATGATAACCTATCCCAATATATTGTACAGGGAAATTATATATTCCAATATATTGGAGTTGGATTCATATATAATTTTCCTACACATGGTTCTTATACTCCTTTTATTTGAACCTATAATTAGCACATTACCCATTAAATGTGTCCCAGAGACTTATATCTTCACATGGTTCATATACTGGTTTAGCCCAGAATCTCAGCAGAGTTGTAGCCAAAACCTGTTCTTGAGTTTATCAAAGTCGCCCAGGACAAATAACAAAAGGATGACGACAGACAATGCCCACCCCACAGAACAGGATATCTGTAACTGCAAGCAAGACATTTCTGGCCATCTTCCTCATGGGATCTAAGTCCCCTCTCAATCAAAAGTAAAGTGGTCATCATCATGCCAAAATCCTCAAGATTGAGTAATGAACAAACAAAAGGGGAAATGCAAACTATGGGTCGAAGTAGACTTATTATTATTCTAGTAATCGAAAAACTTGTAACATTGATATAAAGGGAGTTGTCTCCAGAGACTCTGAGGGGAGGAAGAGGGAAGAATAAGTATAACATAGGTCATTTTGGAGACACTGGAATTGTTCTGCATGACATTCCAATGATGGATACAGACCATTATACATTTTGTCAAAACCTATAAAATTGTGTGGTGCAAAGTGTAAACTATCGTGTAAACTATAGAACAGGGTTAGTAGCAGTACATCAATATATGTTTTTCCATGATAACAAATGTACCACACTAATGAAAGATATTATTAATGGGGGAAATTGTAGGAGGAAGAGAAGGTGAAGTGTATGGGAATTCCCTATATTTTTGATGTAACATTTATGTCATCTAGAGCTTCTTTAAAAATGATAAAGTAAATATAAATAAATAAATAATAAAATAAAAGTTTCACCTTCACACTAAATAAGTCATATGGTCTGAATAAAAACTCTCAGTTACAATTTCCTTTAAGAACTCATTCCCAATGGAGCTGCCTTTGATGAGGTCCTCCCTCAGTCTCCCAAGTTTCAATGAAATCCCACATCTCCTTTCCCAACTTACAGTGTGGCTTATTTTCATGTTCCCATAGATGTCAGCTTCCAGATGAGGCTTTTTGAACTCATAGTGACCTGATCTAGCCTCTTAGCTTGAGCTGGTATCAGCTGTTCTGAGGCTTCTTCAGTCCAGTTCCTCCTCGGGCTGTTGATTCTCAAGCAGTTGAGTGGGGTCTGTGACATTAAAATGGATGGAGTAGAGATTCTCAAATGAGAACTGGATTACAGTAGCCTCAGGGTGCCAAAGACACCACAAGAAAGGAAAATTACAGAACAATTTCTCTAATGAACCTAGAGGCTAATATCCTCAACAAAATACTTGCTAATCATATTCAACAACACATCAAATGAAATATATACTATGTCCAAGTGGGTTTCATTCCTGGTATGTAAGGAAAGTTCAACTTAAGATCTATCAATGTAATATACCACATAAACATATCAATAGAAAAAAACCCCATGATTGAATACATAGATGCAGAAAAATCATTCAACAAAATACAGCACCCTTTCCTGAAAAAAAAAAAACACAAAACAATACTGCAAAAGGTGGGAATAGAAGGAAACTTTCTGAATGTGATAAAGGGTATATATGAAAAACCCACAGCTAACATCATTTACAATGGTGAAATCCTAAAATCTTTCCCTCTAAGTGTGGGAAACAAAGGCATGTTGTTTCCATAATAGCAAGTTACTTCCTTGACCACTGGGTCATGCTGTCCCTAGAGGTATACGTGCAGCTCATAAATCTCTCAGGAAGATGTAACATTCTGGTGGAACCAGGACTTGCTAGAATGGAATGACCTGGGCAACAAGATTTATGAGTATATTTGTTTCAATAACATAATAGAATATTGTGAGCTTCAGTTACTTTCTAATCTACTGTGTTATTAAGAATGAGATAATGGTAATAATTACCTAGAATAGTTGCTGCTTCTCACGATTGGTTGGGGTATATAAGGAAGCCCCTGAGACCAATAAATTTGTCTGATGAGCTTGAGGCTTCAATGCTCTCAATCCTCTGATCCCAATCTCTCTTTGTCTTTCATTCCTAATAGCCTTCGGGTCCATGACTTCAACACTAAGAGCAGGATGAGGACACAGATATAACATTGTGTTAGAAATACTAGCTTGAGCACTAAAGCAAGAAAAAGATATAAAATGCATCCAAATTAGAAAAGAAGAAGTCAACATTTCACTATTTGCAGATAACATGATCCTATACATAGAAAGTCCTGAGAAATCCACAACAAAGCTTCTGGAACTTATAAATGAGTTCAGTAAAGTCACAGTTTATAAGATCAATGTGCAAATATTGGTAGCATTTCTGTTCACCAATAATGAGCAATCATAGTGGAGAGGTTGAAAGCTTGCTCTCTAAGATCAGGAACAAGATAAGGATGCCCACTGTCACCTCTGCTATTCAACATTGTGCTTGAAGTTCTAGTTAGAACAATTAGGCAAGAAAACGTTTTTAAAAAAAGACATTAAAATTGGAAAATAGGAAATAAAACTCTCACTATTCACAGATGACATGATCAAATATTTATAAATTCCTAAACTATCTACAACAAAGCTACCTGAGCTAAAAAAATGAGTTCAGAAAAGTGGCAGAATAAAAGAACAACAAACACAATTCAGTAGTGTTTCTATATGAGTAATAAGTCAACTAAGGAATTCAAGAGAAAAATTCCATTTACAATAACAACAAAAATCCTCAAAAATCTAGAAATTAATTTAACCAGAAATGTAAATGATCTGTATTCAGAAAGCTACACAACACTGTTAAAAGAAAACAAAGAGAACCCAAACAAATGGAAGGACATTTTGAGTTCATGGATTTTGGAAGACTAAACATCATAAAGATGTCAGTCCCTTTCAGACCCATCCATAGATTCAATGCAATGCCAATAAAAATTCCAACACCATACTTTACAAAAATAGAAAAGTCAATTACCAAATTTATTTGGAAGGGAAAGTGTTCCAAATAGCTCAAAACATCTTCAAAAAGAAGAGCAAAATTGGTGGACTCACACTCCCTGGGCTTGAAGTGCATTACAAAGCTACAGTGGTCAAAACCACATGGGATTGGAATAAATATAGACATATTGGTGAATAGATTTGAACTGAGAGTTCAGAAATAGACCCTCAACTCTATGGTCAGCTGGTTTTTTGTAAGCCTACAAAGTCCACATATCTGGGGCTGAAAATAGATGGTGCTGGGGGAACTTGGGTATCCATAACCAAAAGAATGAAAGAGAACCCCTATCTCACTTCTTATACAAGAATCAACTCAAAATGGATAAAAGACCTAAACATAAAAGTCATGACCATAAAACTCCCCGAAGATAATGTCAGGAGACATTTATAAGACTCCTGGGAGATGAGGTTATCTTAAACCTTAACCCAAATCATGAGCAAAGGTGCAGCGGTGCTCAGAGATGTATTCACCAAATGCAATGAATGTCTCATGATGATGGAGGAGGTTGTTGTTATGGGGGGAGGAGTGGGATGAGGGGGGTGGGGGGTATATGGGGACCTCATTTTTTTAATGTAACATTAAAAAATCAAATAAACACAAAGAAATTTTTAAAAAGTCAAAAAAAGTGAAAAAAGTCAAATAAATGAAACTTCCTCAAAATTACACATTCCTGTACCTCACAGGACTTTGGGAAGAGGGTATCCTGCCTTAACCCACTGCCTGTACTGGGGAAGAGTGTAAATCACAATGTAAACTATTATTCATGCAGTGCAAAAGTGCTCCAAAATGTATTTACCAAATGCAATGAATGACCCACAATGATGAAAGAGGTTGATGATGTGGGAGGAGTGAGGTAGGTGGGGTGTGGGATATAAGGGAACCTCTTATATTTTTTAATGTAATATTTTTTGTGATCTATGTATTTTCAAAAAAATACAATTAAAAATAAGTAAATTAAAAAAACAAAACTATGAGACTATAAAAGAAAAGGTCACTTTACTCAATGGGAGAAAATATTTGGAACTCACACCTCTGAAAAGGGTCTAAAATCCATGATGTACTAAGAGATCCTACAACTCAACAATCATAAGGCAAATGATACAATTAAAAAGTGGGCAGAAGACCAGAAAAGACTTTTTCTAAAGAAGTACAGAGGGAGGAAAAAACACATTATTGAAGATGGATTAGAGTTTCTCAAATGAGAGGTGGATTACTGTAGCCTGAATGGAGATTGTCACAGAATGGTGTGCATTTTGCTGCCCAAACCTATGCTCTTTCCAAGTTAAGGTGTCTCAAGGCACTTCCCCCTCTGTGATAGAGACTGTATTGCTCTCCATTTCTTCTGCCAGCTCTCCTGCTTCTGCAGCCATTCTTACCTCAGAATGTTCAGCTCCTGTTTCTGTGCTCCTGTTATAGTGCAGGCGTTGACAGATTTATCCCCTTTAACGTTCTTCTTCATGGCCACCATGAACCTCTGCTGCTACTGCTGGTGCCACTCTGACCTGAAGGAAAGTGAGGTTAAGTGTTTCTGTCCATTTCAACTGTGTTTCTTTTTTTAAAAAAAGATTTATTTATTTATTTATTTCTATCCCCTCCCTTCCACCCCAGTTGTCTGTTCTCTGTGTCTATTTGCTGTGTGTTCTTCTTTGTCCACTTCTGTTGTTGCCAGCGGCATGGGAATCTATGTTTCTTTTTGTTGTGTCATCTTATTGTGTCAGCTCTTTGTGTGAGTGGCACCATTCCTGTGCGGCTGCATTTTCTTTCACGCTGGGTGGCTCTCCTTACGGGGCGTGCTCCTTGCATGTGGGGCTCTCCTACGTGGGGACACCCCTGCATGGCACGGCACTCCTTGTGTGCATCATCAGTGTTTGTGGGCCAGCTTGACATGGGTCAAGGAGGCCCGGGGTTTGAACTGTGGACCTCCCATGTGGTAGATGAATGCCCTAATCACTGGGCCAAGTCCACTTCCCTCAACTGTGTTTCTTGACAAATTTTACTTAAGGTTTTCTCTAAAATATAGTTCATTCTTTCCACCTTTCCTGGTGACTCAGGTCTCCAGGCTGCATGCAATTTCCATTTAATTTCAAGACACTGATTGACACCTTGTACCACAGTTTAAATAAAAGCAGGTCCATATCTGACTGAATTGTTGGGGCAGTCCAAATCTTGGGATGATTTCCTGGAGGAGGAAATTATTTTCCATGGAATGCTGTTCTGTGCATCAGGGAAAGGCTTCCATGCTCCCTGAAAAGGTGTTTATGAGTACCAAAAGATACTTAAAGTTTCCTGTGGTTTTCTGCATCACTGTGAATTCTACTTGCCAGTATTCAGCCAGGGCAAGCCCTTGACTTTGTGTCCCAAAAGAAGTCCATGATGTTCTCTTTGGGTTATTTTTCTGGCAAGTAAGACACTGGTTAAAGACTGAATGCACTGCTTGAGCAAGGTGAGGTCCCACCACCAATCAGTGAAGAAGGCTTAGCAGGGCTTGCTGTATCAAATGTGTGGTTTGGGGATAATAAGAAACTAGGGGATATAGGAGATTTTCAGGCAGATAAAATAGTCCTTGGCTGTTTTTCAGCCACTTATCCCCTTTTTCTAATTTCTCTGAATTTTCTTGAAAACCCCATTCTCTTGCACATTCAATGTCTGCAGGGGTATAGAGAAGACTTCCTCTATATCTTGAGGAATCTGAGGTTTAATGAGTGCAGCTACTTGACAAGGAGGGTAGCCTTTTCTTGTAGCCTCTGTTGCTGCTTGGCCTGCTTGCCTGTTCATTAGGGTGTCCCCAGCAGTGCACTACAGCTGCTTCTGCAGGTAGTTTTACTGTTTCTAAAAGTTCATGATTTGTGTGGCACGTTTAATGTATTTTCACCCAGATGACAAAAGTCCTCTCTCCTTCCAAATGGCCCCATGTGCATGCAAGACAAGAAAAACATATTTTGAGACAGTGTGCATATTCACTCTTTTTCCATCTCCTCTTTGGAAGTCTCTAAGAAGAGCAACAAGCTCAGCTTTTTGTGCTGAGCTTCCTGGGGGAAGTGGTGCATCTTCTAGTACTTCCCCTGCAGTTACAAGAGCACATCCAGCTTTTCAAGCACCCCCTTCAATGAACCTACTTCCATCAGTGAAGATTTCTAAATGTGTATTTAGTAGAGGAGTATCCTGCAAGTATTTCCTGGAAGAGAAGACTTCCCCTAGCATTTCCATACAATCATGAATTAGTATTTCCTCAGCACTTGATGGGACTAGAGAAGCTGGACTTAAGGCTGCACAAGCTTTTAATTTAACTTCTAGGTTGTCTAGGAAGTCTCTTTTGGGTTATTCAAAAATTTCCTTTCTGTTCAAGCAGTGTAAGTACTCGATGGGGGGTGTGAATGGTGAAGTTTTGCTAATGTAAATTATCCAGCTTCCTGTAGTAAAACAGGTTGCAGCAAAAGCTCTTAAACATGCCAGCCACCCTTTTGCAGTATTGTCTAGCAATTTTGAGAAGTACACTACTGGACGATGCTCACCTTCCATTTTCTGGGTTAATACTCCAAGGGCTACAGCTTGTTTTTCATGGACAAATAAATCAAAAGGCTTTCTTAGATCTGGTAGTCCCAGGGCAGGGGTACTCATTAGCTTCCTCTTCAGTTAGTGGAAGTCTTGCTCACATTTAGAGGTCCCGTGGAGGGACTCTGCATCCCACCAACCAAAGTTGTGTGCAGGGGTTTAGCTATTAGCCCAAAATTTAGAATCCAGATTCGGCAGAACCTGGCCATGCCTAAAAATCCCAGCAGCTGGCAATGGCTCTTTGGACTTTTTTATTTCTAAAACAGCTTTTACTCTAGCAGTTGTCAGGGTACAACCCAAGATAGTAGATTGATTTCTGGACTAGCTGCACTTTATTCTTTGAAACCTTGTGCCCTAAATTTTCTAAGCTATTTAGCATTTCAATTTTATCTTTAACACGTTCCTCTTGGGTTGGGCTTGCAATTAAAATATCATCTACATACTGAAGATTTTGCCCAGTTAACGTAACTGTCTCTCACAAGTCCTGGGCTAATTGTTCACCAAAAATGGTTGGGAAATTTTTGAACCTGTTAGAGATTCTCCCTCACTAGATTTTCAATAATCAACAAGCTGTGACTCAGTTCTCTGATCTCTCCCAAATCAAACACCTTCTCGGATCCCTCTCAACTTATCAAAACACACCTGTCCCTAATAGCCTTATTTACTTTACAGTTGCTTTCCTCTTGCAAGTAAGCTTTTAGCTGACTCCTAAGTCTAGAGGTACTCCAAAAAGCAGTAATCCAAAATATAGTCCCAAATATCTATCTAAACTATTAAGTTAAAGCCTAACTGCATTTATCATGTTTAAATATTCCTCTCTTGATGATTATTAGTAAAAGTGTTTCCAAAAACAAGTTGCATATTATAAACAGCACCAATTCCAAAAAAATATCTTGATATCTTCTTAGCTATAGCCATACCTAAGAAGTAAGAATTATGAGTCAAATTAGTGAACTTTGTTTCTGCCTGTGTGTCATAACTCTTTCTGTTTGTTTGTTCAGTGCCAGTGTATATTTTAATACCTCTGGATGGTAATATTAATTCCTAAAAGAGCTCTATTCAATGGCAAAAAATTAAACAACCACATATATTAACTGTTAGAGGTTTGCAATAATTAACAAGCTGTAGCTCAGTTTTTCCTGATATGCATTGAGGAAAGGCTAACCCCATCCCCCATAAGCCTACATGTCCAAGGGCATGGCACTTCCCCACAAGTTAAATAAAGAAGTCTCTCTTCATACCCCCCCCCCATGCTGGTGAGGGGCCTGAAGTCTGTTCCTCAGACCCCCTCTGTTGGGAGATCTTCCCAATAAGTCTTTCTTTGTCTATAGTCATTTCAGTCTCCGTGTCCCAGGAAGTGCCATATTTTTTTCTCCAACATTAACAAATAGGTAGGAATGCTAATTAGATCTTTAAAGTGATGAAAATTGTAAGTCTTGATGATGAAATTGCTACAAATCTTTTCATAAAAAATGGTTCTTGCCTAAATTAAAATGAAAGTTTATTTTTCCTCACAGGATGAAATGTAGGACATTAAAAGCAGTAAAAAGTTTGTAGGAGTGCTGACTGGAATTTGACAAGTTTGTTCAAGAAACTGTGTTTTGTCCTAAGCTAAGATGGTTGATTTTCATAAAATTAGAATGGAAGTATGCAGGACAAAACTTGAATGCATATGGCAAGTTGTAGAAGGTACTGTGGTAGCACTGAGTAAGGGAATGTGTTCTGTAAAGCCAGAGTTTGTCTTGAAATAAAGTAACTATACTTTATGCAGTTATGAATAGTTATAAGAAGTCTGTAGAAGCATTGCTTAAACTGAAATATTCAAATAGCTAATTACAGAAAGTCATTATTAAACAGAAAATGAACTGATGATTGAAAGCCACCTCAATCTGCATATTACAGTGGTGATAGGGAAAAAATAATTTTAATTCCATTGGAAATCTTCGGTTTTCAGAAAATAATGAGGAAAGTAGTTTTTCCTGCACTGCTAAAATAAAATACCTGCTACTTAATGTAATCATAATTGTATGTTCTAAGAAATTTGTTTTGAGACAGTTCCCAAAATCATTTTACTAGCTTATGCATCTATGACGTATAGAATGTGTCTTATTGTTAAGGAAAAAGATAGTAATTTTGCCCCAAGATAAAATATCTGGTTATCAGGAAAAGTGAAAATGCAAAACAAAACCTGAATGAATACAAAAATGCGGAAAGTTCATGAAAAGTAATTTTTGTAGTTAAAGTTGAGTAACATTTGGTATTTATTGAGTCTATCCATAAATTCAAAGCTGTAATAACAAATAGTATACTAGTGGTCTGTTTTAGCAAACGTTTGCAAAATGTTTTTCTCCTGACTAATTGTATAAAAAAGAAAAATCTCTTTTTATCAAAATAGCTTCATATACTTAACCTTATCATTTCCTTGGCTGTTTAAAAGTAAATAAATAAATCTTATCACTTTAAAAGAACATAATATTCAAACCTGTCTTCTCAGAGTCAAGTCCTGAAAAATATCTTTCACTTTGGGAAAAAGTGAAATAATAAAATAGCTGAGTTCATTTGATATATTATAAGTTGAATGGAAAGTGTTTAAAAGTGGTATAAAATTAAAAATGTTTCTTTAACCCTCTATTAATCGAAGTACTCTTAGTAAAATGTTTGCATGAATACTTAAAAGAGTAAAGAAAATTCCTGATAATCTAAAAATGTTTTGGCATAATATTAGATTAAGTATAATTCTGTTCATCATGATTTATGTGTCTCCTAGAAATCAAGAGACAAATACTTTAGCTCATGCTCGATTGATTTGCCCCACCTCCACTAGGGAAGCAGCTCTATGGCTGCAGAGTGATCAGTGAGAGCTGCCAGGGGTGGTGCATAACAGTAGATTATCATGAATTAAAGTAACACCACTGCTGTCTGCAGCAGTCCTGATTATTGCAAGGCTGTTACAAAAATTAATATCCACTTATGTCACTGTCACTGTGTTTAAAACTTGTAAGGCTTTTTTTAGCATCTCCTCAGACAAATCATGAATTATTGGAGCTAACCCCAACTTCCTTGGGGAAGTTGGTATTACTTGATGTGAATTGGCTGAGCATGAGGTTTTAACTGTATTTTTACTTGATTTGCACATGCAGCATGGTCAGGGAGTCCTGTTGCCCAAATCACTGCATTTACCTGAGAGTCTATTTGAAAGGGGTAAGTTATTCTCTTCATGCTCTACTCCCACTTCAGCTAATAGTGCAGCCTGAAGGGCCCATGCTTGATTTGTTGGAACTCTCACATTTAGATATCCTTTTTTACAAGTGATTTCTGCTAGAAGTTTAGCTAAAAGGTCCCTACCTAAAAGGGGAACTGGACACCCAGTCATGTAGAGAAATTGGTGATGAACCTGGTCTTTCCTAATCTGGCAGCTTAAAGGAGCTAAAACTGTGGTTGCGAAGTATTTCCCATAGCTCCAGAAATTGTGGTTTCCTTTTCAGTAGGACAGCCTAGCTGTTCATTAACTACTGAGTAAGTAGCTCCTGTACCCATGAAAAACTTGACTTGCTTCCTTCCCCCTGTTGCAATAATCCAGGGCTCTTGTTCTGAGATGGGGATAATGGGTGGGAGGCTCCAGTCCCCAAGCTTTGGGCTCCATCATTCAGAGTCACTGTGGGTTTCCCCAGCTACCATCATTTTGGATTTTCCTCCTTTTAGCTTGGGGCACTCCTTTATCCAGTGGCCTTTGCCTTTGCAATAGGTGCACTGTTGCAGTCCTAAGCTCGGGTGCTCAGACCCCTAATGCCCACTAGGCTTTGTGTGCTCAATATTGCCCACAACCTAGGCCTCCTCTGTGCTATTGCCACTTCCAATAGCCCCACTTGCTTTTTCATCTGCTTCTGGTGTTTTTCCTCCCTGGCTTGATCCCAATGTATGTACACTTTGAAGGCAATTTCCACTAATTGTGAGATAGGCATACTAAGCCCTCCATCTAACTTCAGCAATTTCCAATGAATATCAGGGGCACTTTGACTAATAAAGGTTAAATTTACCTTACATGCATTTTCAACTTTCTTGGGTCTATGACTGTATATCTGTGAAAAGTACTAAAGATACACTCAAGAAAGGCAGAGGGATTTTCCTAAAGTTCTTGTTTGACCTCCTGTAATTTAGTATTGATTTTTGCTTTGGAACACTGTTCTGCATCCCAGCGAGAATGCAGACCTAATAATGATCAAGGCAGTTCATATGGCCTTGGTCGTTAAGATTCAAATGAGGGTTCTGGGCGGGGTAAGATGGCAGCTGAGTGAGCGCACCTGATAGTCTCTCCTGCAAAGAAGCAGCTGGACAGCATTAGAAATTCTTCAGAACCAGGCTCTTTCAGGATTTTGCAGGGCAGGAGGTGTCGACATCAATTTCATGGGAAGGTAACAGAGAAAATTCATGTAAAAGATAAAATTGAGGCTCTCTTACACGGAGTTGTGCGTGGGACACTCCCCCCTGGGGCAGGCGGAACTGCGGCACAGGCACTGCGGTGGTGATTCCTGGTGGCTCTGTGGTACTGGGGAATTCATAAGCCCTGAGGCAGACTATTAAGGGGCTAACAAGGCAGGAGGCCTTCGCAAACTGATTTGGTGAGACAGACGGGAGTTTTTTGCGAGGTGGGGAATTTTTGATTTCTGACACGAATAATAGTGCTTCTGGCTAGAGCCCCGCCCCCAAGGCCAGCTGCTGATCTTCAGTGGCATTAAATCACTCCCAGTAAAGAGACATCACCAGGAGGCTATTTTGGGGGATTGCACGGTGGGAGGTGTCTGGAAGCCAAATAGGAGAATCTTTTGCGAGGTGTGGGATTTTCGGTTTCAGACACTGATATTAGCACTTCCGGCTAGAGCCCTGCCCCTAGGCCTGACTGAGGATCTACAGCATACTTAAATTGGCTGCAATATAGAGGCACCCCCAACTGGCTGTTTCGGGGGCTTACAGGGCAGGAGGTGTCCTGAAGTCGAATTGGTGATACAGCCACAGAAGAGACCTTAGAGAGAGGGGGAATTGCAGGTTTTGGACACATAGGTCAGAGTTTGTGGATGTGACCTCTCCCATAGGGCTGGCACCCAGCTGCGGGAATCCCTGAAGACTGTGTTGCACTGCAGTGCTCCCAGGCTTCCTGTTAACCGGATTTGAGGTTTCCAGGTCTGTGTCCCCTAAACCCCGGTGGCCCAAACCCCAGAGACTCACACCTCTTGAGTCTGCAATATCACAGACTTTCCATCCCTGAATCCACCACGCCCTGATGCCCATCTGAGGTCCTTGATTGTCCTAGCCCTTGGCATTTGTGGGTTTTTTTTAGTTTAATTTTAATTTTTTATTTTTTATTGTCCTGGTTGCTAATATTGCATTATTTCCTAGACTTTTCTCCCATTGTATCCCCCAAGGTCCATTTTTTTCTGATTTATTTAGGGGTTATTTGTTGTTGCTGTTGTTGGTGTTGTATATCTTCTTTTCTTTTCCTTACTTGTTCCCCTCCCTTTTCTTTATCTACCCCCCCTTTTTCTTTCTTTCTTTCTTCTCTCTTTTTTTTTCTCTCTTTTCTCTTGTCCCTCATTTTCTTCTTATTTTATTTTATCTTAATTATACAATAGGTGCTGCAGGGAACACCTCACATTTACTGGGTTTCCTCATACTCCATTGCCTCATTTCTGTGTGAATTGATTTTGGCTACCTAAACTATCCCCTTTCTCCCACATCTTGATATCCTCCATCATCTACTGTCTCTCCTATATTCCACCTCCCTTTCTTTGATTGCAAATTGTCTAAATCTTAAATCTAATACCTTTGTTTTGTTTTCTGTCTTTTATCCACTCTTAAAACTATTGTCTTTCTTTTCTCTTTCCCTCTCTCACAAAAACAATAGTTTTTTAATTCATACCAGATTCCTCCCATATTCAGCCAACTACCTCATTATAGGTACTCTACCTACTGCTATAACTCTACACAACTTACATGAATCTAATACCCATCCTCCCAGATCTCATATTGTTGCTGTTAACATTTATCGCCAATACTACTTTACACTTTTCCCTTGTTTACACAATTGCCTTTCCCTGGCTCAAATACTTTCCTTCAAAGTGAACTCAGCCAGCAATAAGAAATTAGAATAAGAAGAACAAAGTGACAAAGAGAAGATATAACATGCAAAAACAACAGCTAATTAATCCCCAAGACAGGACAAACAAACTAAGGAACTGATTAAACCCATCAAGATAAAATGATGACCAGACAGCAACAAAAATCTACCAACCAAACCAATAATCAGGAAAACATGGCTGACCCAATGAACAAACTAAAAACCAGGAAGGGGAGCAGAACTTCGCACAAGTAATTAAAGATCTCACAACATATATCACAGACTAAATTAATGAAGTAAAGGAAGAGGTTAAAAATATGAAGACAACACTTGGAGGGGAAATTGCAGACATACACAAAAAGATAACAGATACGATGGAAAAGAACACCACAGTTCAAGAAATCAAAAGTACACTCACAGCAAATAGCAGCAGATTAGAAGAGGCAGAGCAGAGAATTAGCGATGTGGAAGACAGTACATCAGAAATCAAACAGTAGAATTGATCTATTAAAAAGATAGAAAAAATCCACCTAGGACCTAGGGACCTGAATGACAATGCAAAATGTACAAACATACGTATTATATGCATCCCAGAAGGAGAAGAGAAGGGAAAGGGATCAGAAGGAGTGTTGCAGGAAATAATGGCTGAAAACTTCCCAAATCTACTGAAAGAGACAGATGTACAAATCCAAGAAGCACAACACACCCCAAACATCATAAACCCCAACAGGCCCACACCAAGACATATACTTGTCAAATTATCCAATAATGAAGACAAAGAGAAAATTCTAAAAGCAGCAAGAGAAAAGAAAACCACCACATACAAGGGAAGCTCCATAAGATTAAGTGCTAATTTCTCATCTGAAACCTTGGAGGCAAGAAGGCAGTGGTATGATATAGTCAAGGTACTAAAAGGAAAAAATTTCCAAACAAGAATACTCTATCCAGCTAAACTAGCATTCAAAAATGATGGAGAGTTCAAAATACTCACAGATAAACAGAAACTGAAAGAGTATGCCAAAAAGAAACCTCCCCTTCAAGAAATTCTAAAGGGAGTTCTGCAGGAAGAAAGGAAAAAACAGGACACGCAGAGTTGGAGGAGAGTGTAAGAGCAACAAAACAGATAAAAAGAGAAGGAAAAACAAACAAACAAAATATGATAAACACAAGTCCAATCAAAATATGGCTAACATAAATAATTCCTTGAAAGTAATAACACTGAACATCAATGGATTAAACTCACCTATCAAAAGATTCAGACTGGGACATTGGATAAGGAGATATGACCCATCTATATGCTGTCTACAAGAGACACATCTTAGACCCAGAGATTCATGGAGGCTGAAAGTGAATGGTTGGAAAACAATCTTACAAGAAAACAATAACCAAAAAAAGGCAGGGGTAGCTATACTAATATCAGACAAAATAGACGTTAAATGTGAAACAATTGTGAGAGACAAAGAAATATACTACATCTTAGTGAAAGGGACACTCTCTCAAGAAGAACGAACAATCACAAATATATATGCTCCTAACAAGGGTGCCTCTAAATAGGTGAGGCAAACGGTGGAAAAACTAAGTGAAAAAATAGATAAATCTACAAATATAGTGGGGGATTTTAATACACCACTATCTACTCTGGACAGAACATCTCAAAAGAGAATCACTAAAGAAACAAAATATTTCAACAGTATATTAGAGGAGCTGGATCTAATAGACATATACAGATCATTACACCCAAACACAGCAGGATATACATTTTTCTCAAGTGCACATGGATCATTCTCCAAGATAGACCATATGCTAGGCCACAAAGAAAGGCTTAATGAACTCAGAAAGATCATAATCATACAAAATAATATCTCTGACCACAGTAGACTGCAGCTGAAAATTTGCAAGGGCCAGAGGTCCAGATTTCACACCAAGATAAGGAAATTAAACAGCACACTATGAGAAAAACAGTGGGTCAAAGAGGAAATCTCAAAAGAAATCAATGACTACCTTGAAAAAAATGATAGTGATAACACAACATACCAAAATTTATGGGATGCAGTAAAAACAGTACTGAGAGGGAAATTCATAGCCATAAATTCATACATCAAAAGAGAAGAAAGAGCAACAATTGAAGAACTAACTGCACATTTGGAGGGATTAGAAAAAAATAACAAAGTAATCCAACAGGAAGAAGGAAGGAAATAACAAAGATAAGAGCAGAACTAAATGAAATAGAAAATAAGAAAGCATTTGAAAAGATAAACAAGACCAAGAGCTGGTTTTTTGAGAAGATCAATAAAATTGACAAACCTTTAGCAAGACTAACAAAGAAAAAAAGAGAGAAGATGCAAATACATAAAATAAGAAATGAGAAAGGAGATGTCACCACTGACCCCACAGAAATAAGCCTATCATAAGAGGATACTTTGAAAATTTATATTCCAATAAAACGACAATTCAGAGGAAATAGACAAATTCCTAGAAACACATAAGCAGCCTATATTAATGAAAGAAGAAATTGGAGAGCTCAACAAACCAATCACAAGGAGATCGAGTCAGTCATTAAAAACCTCCCAACTAAGAAGAGCCCAGGGCCAGACAGCTTCACAAGTGAATTCTACAAAACATTCTGGAAAGAACTAACACCAATCCTGCTGAAACTATTCCAAAAAATCGAAACAGAAGGAACATTGCTGAACTCATTCTATGATGCCAACATCACCCTAGTACAAAAGCCAAACAAAGACACCACAAGAAAGGAAAATTACAGACCAATTTCTCTAATGAACCTAGATGCAAAAATATTTAACAGAATACTTGCTAATTGTATTCAACAACACATTAAATGAATTGTACACCACTACCAAGTGGTATTCATTCCAGGTATGCAAGGATGGTTCAACATAAGAAAATTAATCAATGCAATACACCATATAAATAGATTGAAGGAAAAAAAATCACACGATTTTATCTATAGATGCAGAAAAAGCATTTGACAAAATACAGCGCGCTTTCTTGATAAAAACACTCCAAAAGATCAGAATACAAGGAAATTTTTTGAACATGATAAAGAGTATATATGAAAAACCCACAGCCAACATTGTTTACAATGTAGAAATCCTAAAATCCTTCCCTCTAAAGTCAGGAACAAGACAAGGATGCCCACTGTCTCCCCTTCTATTTAACATTGTCTTAGAAGTACTTGCTCAAGCACTGAGGCAAGAACCAGACATAAAAGGCATTCAAATTGGAAAGGAAGAAGTCAAAATTTCCTTATTTGCAGATGACATGATCCTATACATAGAAAACCCTGAGAGGTCTACAACAAAGCTTCTAGAACTCATAAATGAGTTTAGAAAAGTCTCAGGTTATAAGATCAATGCGCAAAAATCAGTAGCATTTCTGTACACCAATAATGAGCAAGATCAGGAGGAAATCAAGAAACAAATACCATTCACAATAGTAAATAAAAAAATCAAATATTTAGGAATAAATTTAACTAAAGATGTAAAAAAACTTATACACTGAGAACTATACAAGACTGTTCAAGGAAATCAAAGAAGACCTAAATAAATGGAAGAATATTCCCTGTTCATGAATAGGAAGACTGAATATTATTAAGATGTCTATCCTACCAAAACTGATCTACACATTCAATGCAATCCCAATAAAAATCAACACAGCCTTCTTTAAGGAACTAGAAAAACTAACTATGACATTTATTTGGAAAGTAAAGAGGCCCCGAATAGCCAAAGACATATTGAAAAAGAAAAACGAAATTGGAGGAATCACACTACCTGACTTCAAAACATACTACAAAGCTACAGTAGTGAAAACAGCATGGTATTGGCATAAGGAGAGACACACAGACCAATGGAACCGAATTGAAAGTTCTGATATAGAACCTCATATATATATTCATATAATATTCGATAAAGTCACCAAACCCTCTCAACTGGGAGAGAATGGCCTATTCAACAAATTGGTGCCTGGAGAACTGGATATCCATATGTAGAAGAATGAAAGAAGATTACCATCTCACACCTTATTCAAAGATCAACTCAAGATGGATCAAAGACCTAAATAAAAGAGCCAAGACCATAAAGACCTTGGAAAGCAGGGTAGGGAAACATCTACAAGACCTTGTAATAGGAAATTGCTTCATGATCATCACACCAAAAGCACGAGCAGCAAAGGAACAAATAGATAAATGGGACATCCACAAAATTAAAGCCTTCTGCACCTCAAAGGAGTTTGTCAAGAAAGTAAAAAGGGAACCCACACAATGCGAGAAAATATTTGGCAACCATATATCTGATAAGAGATTTATAACTTGCATATATAAAGAACTCCTATATCTTGAAAATAAAAAGATAAACAACCCATTTAAAAAATGGGGAAAAGATTGAAACAGACACTTCTCCAAAGAAGAAATACAAATGGCTAAAAAGCACATGAAAAAATGCTCCAAATCGTTACCTATCAGGGAAATGCAAATCAAAACTACAATGAGATACCATCTTACTCCCATAAGATTGACAGCTATGAAAAAAACAGAAGAATACAAATGCTGGAGAGGATGTGAAGAAAGGGGAACACTCATCCACTGCTGGTGGGAATGCAGAAGGATCCAAGCATTCTGGAGGACAGTTTGGCGGTTTCTCAAAAAACTAGCCATAGATTTGCCATATGACCCAGCAATACCACTGCTGTGTATATACCCAGCAGAACTGAAAACAAGGACACAAACCGATATATGTACACCAATGTTCATAGCAGCATTGTTCATTATTGCCAAAAGTTGGAACCGACCCAAATGCCCATCAACAGATGAGTGGATCAATAAAATGTGGTATATACATACAATGGAATACTACTCGGCTTTAAGAACAAATACACTACAAACACACGTGATAACATGGATGAATCTTGAGAACCTTATGTTGAGTGAAGCAACCCAGGCATTGAAGGACAAATACTACATGACCTCAAAGATATGAAATAAGCAAGCTGCCTCAGAGAGCTGGAGACTGGAAGATAGGCTTATAGGAAATCGGGGGGTAGAGGAAGGATGTAAGCTGAATCTACATGGGTGAAATCGATGATAAGCTGGAGGTAAGTATGTGTACAAGGAAGGGATAAAATGGAGGCATAGGGTTACCTTTGGGTGGCGCTTTGGGGTTTGAGAGGGTCTAGGGATGGGCGGATAGGTAATATTGCCCAAGAAATTGGGGGGAGGGTGGGGCAACATATGAACATAGGAGACTATCAGGTGTTGTTTGAGAGTATAATGCTGAGAAAACCTTTTCAGAATAGAATTAGGAAAGTTACCTGTTTAAGATACGCAAAGGGATAATCTGATGCAGGACAGACTCCTAGGGAATATCTGAATGCTCATTTTGTCAGAGTGGGTTATACCATTGGGTAGAGACCCATATAATGAGAGTGAAGGTAGACCCACAACCTGGGGCGGACTAATGCCATCAAATAGAGGGAACTGTATCTCTCAAGAGAAATGGTGGCTCCCAAGGCATTAGGGCAGTTGAGCAAGTCAAGCCCTCAACACTGTTGCAAGTATCTCTGAACATGGCTCCTCAAGAAATGAAGATTGACTGTCACTGTGGGCCCCAAGGGGAGGGGGAAATAGACATTGAATAGATGGAACCAACATAACTGTGAGGGCAATAAAAGTGTTTCACTAGAGTACACAAGGATGGATATAAAACATGTAGTATTACACCAAAAACATACAGGGGACGACAGACTAATAATGTAAACCATAATGTAAAACATAGGATAACTAAAAAATTTAGAAAACTGTATAGCCTAAATTATAAACCACAATGTAAACACAAATGTTACCTTGTTTGAAAGCTATTGTCTCAATATCTGTACATCAGTTTCAATAAATATGATATGAATAAGTTAAAAGATTATCAATGTGGAAGGGAAAAGGTTTTATAATGGATATGTGGGAGTACTGTATATTGTATATATGAATTACTGTGATCTAAGGCTCTTGTGAAGAGAAGCTCAATAATTAGGGAAAAAAGGAAAGAAAAAGATAGGATGTAGAATTTTTCCAAATCAATATGTATTCTATATCTAACCTTTAAACTCATCGCTACATTCCATTTTACTAGTAAGGGAACCTGACATTATATTGAGCTTCACTTTTCAGAAAGTTTTGGATCACAGAGTGGTTCAACAATGGCAGCAGAGGAATACTGGTATGGGATGTTATTGACAGGGGACATATGGTTGACAGGGAGTTATACAGGGCATGTGTCCAGGGTGCATGGAAATGTTTGGATATACTCATAGTGGAAACAATTAAACAACCAAGCCAAGGTCCACAGGAAGGAGGAATGCAGTAAGGATTAGAGTGGACTTAATGATATTCTATTCATGAACTATTGTGGTTAACAATCGAGAAAATGTGGCATTGGTGTGGAAAAAGTGGCCTTGGTGGCTGCTGGTGCGGGGAATGGGAGGAAGAGATGAGATGTGGAGGCATTTTCGGGCCTTGGAGTTGTCCTGAGTGGTGCTGCAAGGACAATTGCCAGACATTGTATGTCCTCCCATGGCCCACTGGATGGAATGTCGGAGAGTGTGGGCTATGGTGTGGACCACAGGCCATGGGGTGCAGCTGTGCCCAGAGATGTACTCACCAGGTGCAATGGATGTGCGATGATGATGGGGGAGAGTGTTACTGTGGGGGAGTGGTTGGGTGGGGGCAGTGGGGTGAATGGGGACCTCATATTTTTTTAATGTAATATTTTTTAAAAAATGAATAAATAAAATAAAATAAAATAAAAAAGATTCCAATGATGATTAGTTTCATGGACCAGCCTCATTTGGGAGGCCATAAATAGGGTTTTGAGGTGCTGCCTGCTACAATGCCTCAGCTTCTTGTCATGCTTTCCAAAGGACCGTATGCCTTTCCTCAGGGTTGAAGAAGATGTTCATAAAGGCTTGTATATCAGCCCAGGTAGGGTTGTGTGTGGCAAAAAAGAAAAAAAAAGTTCATTATTTTCTCAGGATCTGCATAATAAGCCAGAGTGTTATTTTTCCAATTAAACAAATCAGAGGTAGTGAAAGCAATGTGGACAAAAAGAAAACCTCAGGGTCTTCTTTGGGTTGCAGGGGATACCCTGGCCCAAAATAGCTCCACTCTGAGTATGGGAGAGAGATTGAGGAAAGGCTGTTGTGGGAGGAAAAGGGGGTCTGATACCTCCAAGGGAAGTGTGGGTGTTGGTGGTGGTCCTGGCAGGGGAGGAGGCAGAGTTGGTCCAGAGTAATGAGGTGGTAGAGTACTTAAATCAAGGAGTTTATCGATGGGTTCTAAGAGGGGATTCCAAGACCTCAACTGTTTTTGTAACCAGGGATGAAGGGGTCCCACAAAACATCAACCCACAACTCTTTCTGGTTTCCTTATCTTTCCACAACTCAAGGAAGACTTGAACATATGGGGCCTCTGCCCATTTCCCTTGCTGTTTACAAAACATGTCCAATTGCAATATAGCATGAAAATTGACTCATTTTCTGGCCAAATTGCTCTGTCATCTAATCTATATCTAGGCCAAGCTTAATTATAAAAAATAATTAATCTATTTTTCTGTAATCAATATCCCCCAAATTTAGACCAATTTTTCGGAATATATCCTAGTGGGAAGCACTTGGGTACTGACACCTCATTCTCCGTGGTGGCAGAAAAAGAGAGTGAGAGAACAGCCAAAATAGAGGCATGAAAGGCAGCAGGTTTCCCCTTAATGGGAGCAAGGGAGTGGGACTCAAACCCACCAAAACCTCTACCACTGTAACCAAACTTTCACTACTTTAGCAAAGGTAAACCAAATGCTAACTATTGGTCAGCTAGAAGAAAAAAAGTAATGACTAAAGGAACAAACTCACCTGACAGCGTAAGGAGATGACCCGCTCCTCCATCCTAACCTCATGAGCCTTGGTTCCTTTGGTGGCTGGGAAAGGGCTCTGTCCCGAGTAACCCCCCCGACTCCTCAGGAAAATCACTAGCAGCTGCTGGAGTCAAATGCCTCGGTGCAGGCAACCCCCTCTGCAGTTCACCTTGGAAGAATACTCTGGTTACTATTTTTATTTATTTATTTGTATCCTGGTGGAGTCACCAATTTGTCAGGCCTCAAGGCAGGGCCTTTATAGATAACCAGAGATGGCATGAAGAAAACTTCAACAGGAGAGTTAGGTAAGCTCACATTTATTATGTCTGCAGAGGTAAGGAGCCAAGGCCAGTCTAAAATGACTCAGACCTGACTCCCTGTGCTGCGGTTTCACTCTTGCTAAAATATCCAAATTACTACTTAACATTTGCTTTGATTATGCATTAGCTTTTATGCATATAGATGAACACACATAGCTGGTTATATAATTGTATGACAAGTATGTTCAGGAAATCATGCTTGCCTATACATTGCATAATCAAAAAAGGGGTGGATAACTCCACCCCTGGGTGGGAAATTTACTATGTTAAGTAAGATGAAGGGAGGCCATCCTGTTGATGCTGGCTTTCATATTTCATTACTTCAACAGGTATTCCTGACCACCAAAAGTGGAATTTGGCAGAAAGAGAGGGTTGCATCTCATTACCTTCTGATTTACATACAATTCTTTCCTTTGTATCCTAGCAATAGGGAAACTAGTTACTTTCAGCTATTCAGTCATCCTACATCCATCACACTGTGTGCTCCAGGATGACCTCCAAGGAGGGGAACACATGGTAACAGGTCATATACCATGGAAGCCTTGCTCCCTGGTGATCAGCCAGTTCATAGACTGGCATGGGACCTCACTTCCTCCTTAACCTGGACAGTGGGTTCAGGGATACATGCCTCTGCAACTCCTGGAATGTATCAATGGCATAGAAAACACTAGGTGTTCATTAAACTGGGGGTGAACAGAGTCTATGATTATCTCTTTGGAGAGCTCAGTCTGAAATACTAGAATATTTTTCCCATGAGTGAAAATGTGATTTTGGCTTGCCTCTCAACAATACCCCCTCTACCATATACACCTTGTTAATACATAAACACCTGACCATTTATGCTCTGAAGATCCATAGCTTGATGAACTTGAAGTCTGCTCAGATGAAGCTGAACAAGACCTCTATGATATTCTTGGAATCTTACTGGACTTGGAACTTGGACCTTGATTTTGATGCTATAGGGTGCTCAGAACCTTCCTTTGGATTCGAAGCCTCTGAAAAGAGAGTTATGTACATGAACTCCCTGGGTCCCAAGCTACAAAACCAAGAACTCTGGTCACATGCATCCCCAGAGATTTCTCCACTCTTACCATCCCCCAAATTGTGAAATCACATTACTTATTCTTCCTCCTTTGGATATACTGCTGTGTACAATGTCCTGTGAACAATTATAATAATGATAATACTGCCTTATAACAAGATTTGTACTCTGAAAATTATGTAATACTTACTAGGATTTTATTATTATAATTTTAATTTTCTTCCATTTTAATTTTCTTATTTTGGCATTTACTTTTTGAATGCCCTTTGAATTGTCTCCTTTGGTGCATGGAATTTGGTCTCATATTTCTGAACATTTGTAATATGTGAATCTCTGAAAAAAGTTTTCTAAGTAAATTTCAAGTGGAAGCACTCAAACGGTATATGGTAACCTTTTTTTAACCTATTTTATAAAGAAAGCTAATATAGAATGATTCATATTTAGAAAGAATTAAGTGGTGTATTTTGTTAAGGTTCTTATGGTCTTTTTTAAATTCATTTTTAAAAAAATATTACATTCAAAAAATATGAATTCCCATTCAACCCCACCGCCCCCACCCCTTACTCCCTCCACAGCAACACTCTCTCCCATCCTCATGACACATCCATTGCATCTGGTAAGTACATCTCTGGGAATCGCTGCACCCCATAGTCAATGGTCCACATCATAGCCCACACTCTCCCACGTTCCATCCAGTGGGCCCTGGGGGGATCTACAATGTCCCGTAGTTGTCCGTGAAGCACCACCCAGGACAACTCCTAGTCCCGAAAACGCCTCCTCATCTCATCTCTTCCTCCCATTCCCCGCACCCAGCAGCCACTTTACAATCTTCTTTGTATCTCTCATAACAAAGCAAAAGAAGGAAGTTAAAATTGTCCTTCTCAGAACAGAATCTCCTCTTAATGTATCCTTATTAGATGATATCTTTCAGGGAGAATGTAGAAAATAGATGTCCATATCTGAAAGCATTGATTCCACAAATGTCAAATGATCATGACACAAAAGCCTCAGTTAAGGTTGCTGGAATCAGGGTGATATTAGCCTATGGATATCATAAGTTTGTGAATAACAGGGAAGGATTGCAAAGTGCAGGATGAAGAAAAAAGGAAGGAAACATAAGTTTTGTGGTGGCAGGGCATGGTGGGAATGTGAAAATCCAGCAAGAGACATAGGATAGAGAGAAGGAACCTCCAAGCAGGGTGTTAGATGCCAGGCAGAGGATAGGGAACAGGAATCAGGGAGGAGACACTGGGAGGGAGTACAGTGGAACATCAGAGAAGGAGAGAGGGAGGGGGAAACTGGCTGGAGAAAGAGCACAAAACTAGGAATTATAGCAGAAGAACAATTTAGGGAAAGCAGTAATTAAAAATGTGAACCTGAGTTGAGACTAGACAGATATAGGCTGTTAGATTCTTTGAAAAATGTGGGTAGAAAATATAGTAGAGCATGAGCTCAGGATGGGGCAACAGAGCTTAAAAGAATAGAGGTGTCTGGAATAAATGTGGGACATTGTGCTCCATCATGTCACCCATTCTCTTAATGTCCTGATCAATTTTGTTAATTCCTAAAAATATGCATTCATTATAATTAGAAAATGTAATAAAAATGAAGTATGGGGTCTTTTTCTAGTTACATCACCAGCTGGTGCTTGATAGTAATCCCTGGGGACCAGGGAGGCTCATCCCTGTGAGCCATGTTCCATGCCGGGGGGAAGGTAATGTGTTTACATGCTGAGTTTGGCTTAGAGAATGACCACATTTGAGCTGGATATTCTCAGGAAGCCACTCTTAGGCACCCTGCAGCTCTAGGCCTACTTGAAATTTCAAGCACACAGGTCTATAATCATAATCATCAGTATCAAGGGCCCATAATTAGACCCTCCTTCCCTGGTCTTTAGCCCTTGCACTTGGGGAATTGTTGCTGCTCTATTGGGGAGTGAGGTAGAGTTTCCTGGAATGGGAACTCAGCACTCCCTCTGTAGTCATGTGAAATTTGAACCACTATGTAATTACCCAATGAACATCTGAACATATCTGTTTACCCAATATGCATGTCCTGGAGAACTCCCTCCCATCCATGCATCTCCCATCAATGACACCCCACATCAGTGCTCCTCCCCTGCCATAGTTGAACCCCTCTATGATCCAAAACTTCTTCAAAAATGAAGTCTAATATATTGACAAATTCAATTAATAGGAAAATGAAATAGTAAGGATCGGTTTAAAGATTAGAAACAGAATACATAATAATTTAGAAAAACTAAAATAAAGTAAAAATTAATTAGGTATTAAAATGAAAAATATCACAATTTTTTTGATGTTTTGCCTTTTTCATCACTGTAATAGGTGTTGCCCTGTATGTACAGTGGCAAGGCAATCTCTCCCATTTCTTCCCAGGTGTCCACAAGCTTATTTTTTTATTATGTCTTCAAAAAAGATTTAGGTTGCACTAGAGTCACATATAGAATATAGGGGACTCCCATAAACCTAACATCAATACCTTCTCCCCCTTTCCCAGCAATGATCTTTTTACATATGGATGTTACATTTGCTGCAACTGATGTACAGATATTGAAATATTGCTGCTGACCATGGTTCCATTATGGTTTACATTTTAGACTGTACACTCTTATAAGTTTTTGTTTACATTATGGTTTACATTACAGTTTATATTTTAATTGTACACTTTTATAAATTTTTGGTGAAATCTAACACCTTAAACCAGCAACCCTTCCTTATTATGTTTTCTAAGCTTTTTCAGCATTATAGTTTCAACCACGTACCCGTCAATCTCCCATGTTTGCCTGCTCCACTCAACCCTCCCCCAAATTCCTTGGACCATCTGACTCATTGCCACAACCCTAGTCCACCTCAAGCCTGCAAAGCCCAACCCAATAGTATCGCTATGCCCCATCTCATCCCTTCACTTCACCCCCCCAGGGTACTCAGGATGGAGGAATAAAATATGGATTAGAGTGGACTTTCTGGTATTTCACTATAGAATTATTGTGACTCTAGCAATGAAAGAAACTGTGTCATTGATGTGAAGACAGTGGCCGTGGGAGTTTCTGAGGACAGGGAGAGGGAAGAAGAGGTGTGTTATGGGGGTTTTTTCAGGACTTGGAGTTCTCCTGAATGCAGGAAACAGATGCAGGGACAGATGCAGGACATTATACATCCTGCCATAACCCACTGAATGGACAGGAAGAGAGTGTAAACTACAATGTAAACTATAATCCATGCTGCATAGCAGTGCTCCAGAATGTATTCATCAAATGTGATGAATGTGCCACACTGATGAAAGAGCTTGGTTATGTGAAATATGGGGGGGTGGGGAATGGGGGTATATGGAAACCTCTTATATTTTTTAATGTAACATTTTGTGTGAACCCTGTATCTTTAAAAAAAGAGAACAAAAAAGTGAAGGAGAAAAAATTCTACAATTGAATGTAAGAAATAAAACTCTTACTGAGAGAAAAATGAAGTATGAATCTTCTGACCTCTTTTTCCCAGGCCCACACCCTTCTTTCTACCCTAGTTGCCTACTTAGTTCTTCCCTTTCCATCTATATAAAGCAGTTAGATTACAGACCTGATAATTGGGTAATTTGCCTATGCCTATTCTGGAAAGCCCCTTAGACTCAAAGAAGAATTTTTGTGTTGCCCATTTACCCTTCATTTATCCATTCATATGTTGTGTCTACCAAATAACAGGAAGTACTTCTTCAGTGAAAGACTCAACGGGCTTCATGCCTTCACTGCAAACCCTTCATTTTCTTTCTTTTGGTCATGGGGAAATAACTCCAAGAGCCATCAGGGAAAATCTGATCCAGGAGAAATCAGACCACCCACAAACCAGCTCTCAGCAATCAGAGGCAATTTTCCTTCCATCCTTACCTACAGACTTAAAGACCTCTTCATTCCAGATCACTGTTTCATGTTGTCTGGGTGGATGTGAACTAAAAACAGCCTCTGATGGATTTTTATTCTTCTTCCTAGTTGTAAGTAATTTCCCAATTTCTCCTGAGTTGGGTGATCTGATTTATTCCTGAATATCCATTCAGTTGGTATACAAATTTCCTCTCCCACAGGCAGATCTCAGATGGTCAAACTGATGGAAGAGCAGATGGATCTGAATGAACACCAAGGCTTCCAGTAACACTTCTGTGACATCATCATTGACATAACTCAGTTCCATGTGCCTAGTTTGAACGTAAACATGGCAACATGAATCATATGACAACTGTTGGAACAGGATATTGGTTGTAGAGGATAGAGATTTTATAATAAAAATGAATTGAAACTTCTCTCTGCCCTCAAAGAAGGGGCCATCCATTGACTGAGGAGCAGGGACTGATAACGCTGATGGACTGTTGCTTTCTCTTAAGTCTTTCATTTGTCTGTGCTCTTTCTCCAGCCTTGGTCACAAAATGTCCACTCAGAACCGCTCTCAGTTCCATTTGCCTCTGAGTCTCCATACAGCCTCTTACCTCTGAGTAGAAGGCTTTTTTGCCCCTCCCCTCCCATGGCTCATCTTGCCTCAGAGACACATGGTGTTTAAGAGAGTTGAGCTCCTGCATTTTGGACCTAGTTCCACTCATTTCTGTTCATGTGATCATAGACATTTCAGCTGATCTTTCCATGTCTTACTTCCCTCATCTGTAAAATATGGAGTACACTATAAATTGCGTAGTGTTGTAGGTGGATTGAAATAGGCTACTACATGGAAACACTGAAAATAGTGAGTGGCTGGCACAGAAT
The DNA here is from genome assembly GCF_030445035.2 of Dasypus novemcinctus. NCBI lineage: Eukaryota > Metazoa > Chordata > Mammalia > Cingulata > Dasypodidae > Dasypus > Dasypus novemcinctus. Next base: position 34,045,384 of record NC_080701.1, on the reverse strand, counting down.
AAGACCAGGTGAATATCTGCTCTTTATTGTTATACTTAGGTCACAGTTTACTGAGCATATGCCAACTAGGTGGTTTTCCTGCTTAATGTTTTCAGAGTACCCAATTATATCCCTTAAGGTACTAATCATGGTTGATGGGAGATTTTATTCACAAATCTGTCTCCTCCAAATAGACTGTAGAAACTTGGGGAAAAGGCAGGTCTAACTCATCTTTGCAGCTGCAGAAATATGATTGTGTCTAACATATAGTGTGTACTTGATATACATTTGTTGAATCAACAAATGTATGGTGACTCCTCCAAAGGACACACCTACCATAGATATCCAGTAGAATGGGATTGTGTGTTCTGGTTCTTAGAAGTGCCATCACTCAAAAGTGGAACTTCAACCACTGTTATTTCATCTACTGACCCTGAAACTGACCCAGAAAATGTTACTGTGAATGTCCTCAGCCCCTTCATGTACTTCCCCTTGGGGTCTCTGGAACGGGGTTATGATTGTCCTCAACATAAAAGGACTGAGTTCAGGACCTCTAAGATTATCTGTCTGGGAGGTTTAGGAATGCACTCAGGTAAAGATCCATTGTTTTTTTCTTGAGTCAAACTTCCATAATTATTTTGGGGTCTACCTGCTAACATCAGAAAGTCCAGTTGAGTGCAGCTGAGTCTGGACCAGACAAGAAGATGCTCAGATTGACAATCTCATGAGTTGTGAGTGTAGCGAATGTCGTTTTAAACCTCCAGATTTGTGTTTCATTTGCTGTACAGCAAAAAGGTAACTAAAACAATTTTTTACTTGGCCCTATTTCTCTCCAAACTTTGAGGGAACTTCTAGTCATTTCCTTCTCAAGAACACCTGGCATAGTATCTGACATGTAGACCTTTGTTCACTGAATAGATGTTCACTAAAAATAGGTATTTAGAGGTGTGAATCTGTGTATAAAATTATATGTGCAATAAGAATTTTTTCATAATACTTCTTTAAGTAAATGAAACTCCATGTTGGAGGTGCCTGCTTACCAAATGGTAGAAAACTTAAAATTATTTCTTCTTAGTGCATACCTCCCACTGGTTCTGCAATTTTCTCCAAGATATAATGAAGTACCAGAGCATTGGTAAAGAGGGTTAATGCACCCCTTTCCCTGAAGCATTGGCTCTGCTGCTTCAATGCCCTATTTGAGCATGGGCAGCTTGACAAGGCAAGGAGCACCATTAGATTCGTTTCCCTACATCTACACTTTCCCTCTGAATTGTTGACTACCGACCCCAAGAAAGAAGCAATTAACAGAGCCCTGTCTTTTACCAATATCTGGGACTCTCTTTTCCCACAACAACTCACCTTCCCCTCAGTCTCCAGTTCACTTGGTGTGACCACTTTCAATGAGCTGATTATGAAAAACACCTGAAGAGCCATACACTTTTCAAAGCTTTTGCTTTTCAGAGTCCTATTATCTCCTTGAATTAGGTAGGGTAAGAAGAAAAATAGAAGAAAATTTTACATTCAGTTTGTTTTAATAATTTATCTTGCCAAACATTTTCAAAAGGCCATGCAGGAAAAAAAAATCCATCGTTTTTCTTAAAAGTTGCAAAATGAAAAGAGGTTTCAATTCTGTCATAATCTACAGAGAAAGATGCAAAGAGCAGATGGGAAGAGGAATAACTCCCTAGCCATTCTTTGTGATGTACCCACTCTCACACTTCACTTGGAAGTCACTGAAAATACCATGGAGTCCCTCATGCTTCCACAGCAAGCATCATTTATGCTCCAAAGCAGGAATTGCTGTGTGTCCTATCATCTGCTGCAAAATTATATCCAAAACTGAAAACCAACAAAGAGGTAGGTAAAAAAAAAATAGAATGAAAGAAATGAAATCAGGTTTTCATATAGATAATGACTTTCCTGAGTATTTTCAAAGATTTTATTCATACGGGTGTCACATAAAGAAAGTACATTTGGTGAGGGAGACACTTGGGATGCTGCTAAAATAACATGTATCCCTCCTAATATAATATTACATGTGTGATATTTTGCTTATCATATGCCTACTTCACACAATAATGTTCTGTGAAGACAATATCTTGTTTGGATGTTGTCAGTATATGACTATTATGTATATGGTAACTGGTACCTGCCAAGAACCCAAAAATATTTGTTGAATGAGTGAATTAAGTAATTAATCAATATTTTGGGGGATTTAACTTTGCACAGCTTCTTTATTTCTTCTGTGAAAACAGGAATAAATAAATTGACATTATCCCAAATACAATTATTTCTTTTTCTATTTTTTATTTTTTTAGGAGGTATGGGGGATTGAATCTGGGACCTCATACAAGAGAAGCAGGCACTTAAACAGTTAATCTACATTTGCTCTGCCAACTGATTTTTCCTCTCCTCCTCCCCTGCCCTGCTGTTTTTACTGTCTGTGTCCATTCAGTGTGTGATCTTCTGTATCTATTTCTCTTTTTGCCTTCTCTTCTCCTCTTTCTCTTCTAGGATTCACAGGGATTCAATCCTGGTGACCTCTGATGTGGAGAGAGCTTTCCTGCCAATTGTGCCACCTCAGTTCCTGGTCTCTGCTGTACTTCACCTAGACTCTCCCCTTTGTCTCTCTTTTGTTGCATCATCATCTTGCTGCATGACTCACTTGTGTGAGCACTGGCTCACTGTGTGGTACTTGGCTTGCTGTATGGGCACATGCCTCACCATGTAGGCACTGGCTCACCATGTGGGCACTGGCTTGACATGTGGGCAATTATGCAGGCACTCAGCTCACCACATGGGCACTCATCTTGCTAGCTGGGCACCCACACAGGCACTTGGCTCAATGCATGAGCACTTGGTTCACCACATAGGTACTTCACTCATGGCGTGGGTACTCAGCTCACCATGCAGGCACTGGCTCATTGTGCAAGCATGGTTTCTCTTCTTTTTCACCAGGAGGCTCCAGGGATAGAAACTAGGTTCTTCCTTATGGTAGGTGGAAGCCCATTCACTTGAGCTACATCTGCTTCCCCCAAATACAATTTAGAATTAAGGAAAAGGAGAAAAGGAGGAGTGGGTATAATTCAGTGTTCAAGTGCCTACTTCCTGTGTATGAGGTCTTGGGTTCAATTACCAATTCTTCCCAAAATTAAAAAAATAAGAAATAGAAAAGAGCTTGAACAATGAAATTATAGAATATAAGATTGTGCACAAATCAAATCTGCCATCCTTGTCTTTACTTTGGAGAGAGAGAGCTCTCTTTCTGCCACTCACACTGTAGAATGTGCAGGTACTAAGAACCTTTCATCTGGCTATGAGTTTAAATGTACAATCATTCAAGCAAAAAAATTCTGCCCCAGTTCAAGCGTTACACTACAGAAGTTTTAAAATTGAGTACACACAGAATATCTGAAAATGGTATCATAAGTACATTTTTTATTATAATTTTTGAAAAAGAAGAGAGCCAAGATGGCAATTTTAGCATGATGAAAAATTGGCAGGTGTATGAATTGTTAGATATGATATAAGTTGTTACATTCTTCTGTTATGGACTAAATGTCCATGAACCAGGCCTAAGACATTACTCATCTCCAGGTTTTCTGACAGGCTTCTTAATATCAGAGCACCTTAGAGCTCAGTAGTTAGTCCTTTCCCCTCTATTGATGCATCTCTCTCATTTGCCCCATTATGTGCAAGGCTGTCTGTAGCTGATTACATCCTAGTTTACACCTTCACCCATCCCACCTCCTTCGTGTTTCAGATTCATATATTTTATTATCTGCATAGCACTCTTTGTCTCAGCTTCACCCTCTGTAAAATATAAATTATAATAATGTATTCCTCACATGGTTGTCATACACAGAAAATACCTAAGAAAGGAGAAACACTTAGAAGATAGACTGGCACCAGAATGTGAATGTACGCAATGACTGTTAATTCCCTAGTGTTATTGCTTGACATCCCCACATAGCGAAGAGCAATACAATGTTATCATACAGCAATTCTTGGTTCCAATCCCCATGTCACTCTTATCAATGAATCTTTCAAGACTTCACAATGGATATAGTTTGGCAGGTTGCTACCTAATAAATTGTTCTAATGTTCATGTGGGTGACCATTGAGCCAGATCTCAGCCAATTTATTTAGCAAAGAATTATTATCATTCATGCTGCTCATGCTAATACACTCAACCAAGAATATCTGATAAGCATACCCACTGGATATATTCTATCCAGTGTATAATGCAATTTCCTTCATTGTATAGCCCACCAGTATCCTGCTCTTTCCTTTCCAGTGACCTCAGCTTTAACCTATTTGCTGTGAAAAGGTCTATTTGAAGGTAATATAATTTTTTGTATTTTATATTTATATTTATGTTAAGTTTTCACAATATTTTCTGTGGTCTTTAATATTTCCTGTGGAGACAGTTCCATCATCTATGAATAATGACCGCTAAGTATTTGATTTCTTTTGTCTTATTGTGCACATGAAAAGACTCTTAAATTCTTTAACCATTAGGTAAATCCAAATCAAAACCAGAATTAAATACTCTTTCATGTCCAATAGAATGGCTACTGTCTTAGTTTCCTAGTTGCTGAACAAAGGCCACAGAATAGGTTGGCATAACAAAAGGAATTTATTGGCCCTCAATTTCAGTGACTAGAGGCTTGCTTCCTGCCAGAATTAGTATCAGTTTGCTCGACATCAATCTTAATCTTGTAGTTCCTTGCTTTTTATGTCACATGACAATACACAGGTCTTTTTCCCATTCCCTTCTCTTCCAGATCTGGTTAATCCCTGTGGTCTCTCTCTTCAACTGACTTTTACTCTCCTTATGAAGGGCTCCAGTAATCTGGATTAAAATCCATCTGATTCATTTCGACCACAACATAACTGAAGTAACTGCATTAAAATGTCCTATTTATAATGGGCCACACCCATAGGGATGGTTTAAGAAACACAAATCATTAGTGTTTCTATACACTAGTAATGGGCACTCTGAGGTGGAAGTTAGGGGAAAAATTCCATTTACAAGAGCAGCTAAAAGGATCAAACATTTTGGAATAAACTTAACTATGGAAGTAAATCTCTTCTATTCAGAAAACTACAGTGCATTGGTAAAAGCAAAAAAAAAAAAAAAAAACAAACGAAAAACCTAAATAAATGGAAGAATGTTCTGTGCTCATGGATTGGAAGACCAAATATCATTAAGATGGCAATTCAACCCAAATTGATACACAGATTCAATGTAATCCCAATAAAAATTCCATGAGCATTTTTTTAAAGAAATGGAAGACACAATTAGCAAAATTATTTGGAAGGATAAGTGACCTTGAATACCAGAAACACCTCAAAAAGGAAGAGAGAAAATGGAGGACTCTCCCTTCTGGACTTTAAATCTTATTACATAGGTTCAGTGGTAAATAATACCACTACAACTACTGCAGTCTTATTGGTAAGTTATTTGCATGTCAGAAGATGGGAAATAAATCCAACAAGGGATGCTGGGAGAAGATGGTGGCTGCGTGAGCTTGCCTGGTAGTGTCTCTGCAGGGGGCGGCTGGGCAGCGTTGAAGGCTCTTTGGGACCGCGCTGTTTCGGGGATTTTTGCTGGTTGGAAGGTGTCTGGACGTCAATTCGGTGGGAAGGTAACAGAGAGGATACGTCTATAATATATAAACGGAGGTCCCAGCTGGGCGCGGGAAGTTCCCTCCTTGGGTGGGCGGAGACGCGGTAGCGGGCACTCCGGCAGCTCCGGAGCCGCGGCGGCCAGGGTTTTTGTTTTGTTTTTTGTTTTTTTTTCCTTATTCTAGAGGCTTTGTGGTGCTGAGAAATTCGCGGATACTGGGCTGGCTGGTGAGGGATTGTTGGGACAAGACTCCTTTGCAGATTGATTTGCGGAGACAGACGGTGTTTCCCTGTGAAGCGGGGACGTTTTTGGTCTCCGGACCGGGGGGGAGTAGCGCTTCCGCCTGGAGCCCCATCCCCACAGGTCCGGCTGCCGATCTGCAACGGAATTGGATTTTGGACAATAAGGGGACACAATTGGGAGACTGTTGTAGGGTGCAGTGAGGGAGGAAGACACGCCTAGAAGCTGATTGGGGAATATTTTGCGAAGTTTGGGATTTCGGATCTTAGAGTCTGTTTTCGGCGTTTCCAGCTGAAGCCCACCCCACCCGGTGGGGCTTGGGATCTGGGTCATTGAACTGGCCGTGGTGTAGAGGCGCCCTCAAGTGGCCGTTGCGTGGGAGCACAGGGAGGGAGCTGTCCAAAGGCTGATACCCTGAGGAGTTAGGTGAATTTCAGAGATCAGACATTCAATATAGAATTCGCCAATCTATCTTCCCCCACGGGGCTGGCACCCAGCTACGGGGATCCTTGAGGGCTGTGTTGCACTGCGGGGCTCCTAAGCTTTCTGTGGACCAGATTTGAGGTTGCCAGGTCTGGGTCCCCTGGACTCTGGCGGTCCACACCCCAGACTCACACCTCTTGAGTCTTCAGTGTCTCAGACTTTCCACCCCCGAATCCATCACGCCCTGGGGTCTACCTGGGGTCCTTGAATGCTCTGGACCTTAACGTTTGTGTTTTATCTTTATTGGTTCATATTGTTTTGTTTTTATCTTCACTTTATCTTATTTTTTACTCTTTTTGACGCCCTGATTGCTAATATTGCATTATCCCCTAGTCTTTTCTCCTAGCGTGCCCCCCAAAGTCCCTTTTTTTTTTTTATACAGTTATTTAGGGGTTTTTTTGCTTGTTGTTTTAGATAGTGTTGTAATTGTGACACTTGTATACCTGTATCTCTCTTCCCCCTATCTGTTCCCCACCGTGTACCTATCCTCTTTTTCTTTCTTCCTTTCTTCTTGTCTTTCTTTTTTTCTTTATTATAATTAGTGTTTTTTTTTCGGTTTTCTCTTTCCCTCTTGTCCCTCATTTTCCACTTATTTTATTTTAATTCAAGTACACAATAGGTGCTACAGGGAACACCTCATATTTGCTGGATTTTCCCATCCTCCACTGCCTCATTTCTGTGTGAACTGATTTAGCCTACCTGCACTATCCTCTTGCCCCTACATCTTGATATCCGCCACCATCTACTGGCTCTCCCATATTCCACCTCCCACCGCCCTTTCTTCGATCCACGAAGGGTCTAAGTCTTAATTTCTAATACCTATGTTTTGTTTTCTGTCTGTTATCCACGCTTGAAACTATTACCACTTTTTTTTCTCTTTCCCTCTCTCACGAAATCAATAGCTTTTTAGCTCATACCATAAGCCTCCTATATTCAATCACCTACCTCATAATAGGTACTCTACCTACTGCTATAACTCTACACAATTTACATAAATCTAACCTCCATCCTCCCAGATCTCATATTCTTGCTTTGTTAACATATATCACCAATATTACTTTACACTTTTCCCTTGCTTACACAATTGGCTTTCCCCAACACTAATACTTTCCTTTAAAGTGAACTTAACCAACAACAAGAAACTAGAATAAGAAGAAAAAAGTGACAAAGAGAAGATATAACACCGATGCAAAAATAACAGCTAATTAACCTCCAAGAGCAGACAAAGAAGCTAAGGAACTGATTAAATCCGTCAAGATAAAGAGATGACCAGAAAGCAACAAAAATCTACAAACCAAACCAGTAATCAGGAAAACATGGCTGAATCCAATCAACAAACCAATAATCACGAAGGGGAGCAAAACTTGGCACAAGCAATGAAAGATCTCAGAACATTTATCACCGACAAATTTGACGAAGTAATGAAAGAGGTTAACAACATGAAGACATCACTTGGAGGGGAAATTGCAGACATACGAAAAAACATAATAGATATGATGGGAATGAACACCACAGTTCAAGAAATCAAAAATACACTAGCAGCAAATATCAGCAGACTAGAAGAGACAGAGCAGAGAATTAGTGATGTGGAAGACAGTACTTCAGAAATCAAACAGATAGTAGAAGGGGTCAATAAGAAGATAGAAAAAATCCAATTAGGATTTAGGGACCTGAATGACAATGCAAAACGCTCAAACATACGTATTATAGGCATTCCAGAAGGTGAAGAGAAGGGAAAGGGGTCAGAAGGAGTGCTGCAGGAAATAATGGCTGAAAACTTCCCAAATCTACTGAAAGAGACAGATGTACATATCCAAGAAGCACAGCGCACTCCACAAGTCATAAACCCCAACAGGCCCACCCCAAGACATATACTTGTCAAAATATCCAAGGCTCAAGACAAAGAGAAAATCCTAAAAGCAGCAAGAGAAAAGAAAACCATCACATACAAGGGAAGCTCAATTAGATTAAGTGCTGATTTCTCTTCTGAAACCATGGAGGCAAGAAGGCAGTGGTATGATATAGTCAAGGTACTAAAGGAAAGAAATTTCCAACCAAGAATACTCTATCCAGCTAAATTAGCATTCAAACATGATGGAGAGTTCAAAATATTCGCAGACAAACAGAAACTGAAAGAGTATACCAACAAGAAACCTCCCCTTCAAGAAATTCTAAAGGGAGTTCTACAGGAAGAAAGAAGAAAACAGGAAAGGCAGAGTTGGAGGAGAGTATAAGACCAACAACAATAACAAAAAAGACAAAAAAAAATATACAAACAAAATATGACAAACACAAATCCAATCAAAATATGGCTAACACAAATAATTCCTTGATAGTAATAACACTGAATGTCAACGGATTAAACTCACCTATCAAAAGATTCAGACTGGGACATTGGATAAGGAAATATGACCCATCCATATGCTGTCTACAAGAGACACATCTTAGACCCAGAGACGCATGGAGATTGAAAGTGAATGGCTGGAAAACAATCATACAAGCTAACAATAACCAAAAAAAGGCAGGAGTAGCTATATTAATATCAGACAAAATAGACTTTAAATGTGAAACAATTGTGAGAGACAAAGAAGGATACTACATTTTAGTGAAAGGGAAAATCTGGCAAGAAGATCGAACAATCATAAATATCTATGCCCCTAACAAGGGTGCCTCTAAATACGTCAGGCAAACGCTGGAAAAACTAAGTGAAAGAATAGATACATCTACAATTATAGTGGGGGATTTTAATACACCACTATCAACTCTGGACAGAACATCTCAAAAGAGAATCACTAAAGAAACAAAACATCTGAATAGTATATTAGAGGAGCTGGATCTAATAGATATATATAGATCGCTACACCCAAACACAGCAGGATATACATTTTTCTCAAGCGCACATGGATAGATCTCCAAGATAGATCATATGCTAGGCCACAAAGAAAGGCTGAACGAATTCAGAAAGATTGAAATCATACAAAACATTATCTCTGACCACAGTGGAGTCAAGCTGGAGATTTGCAAGGGACAGAAGCCCAGATTTCACCCCACAATTTGGAAATTAAACAGCACACTCTTAGAAAAACAGTGGGTCAAAGAGGAAATCTCAAAAGAAATCAATGACTACCTTGAAACAAATGATAATGATAACACAACATACCAAAATTTATGGGATACAGCAAAAGCAGTACTGAGAGGGAAGTTTATAGCCATAAATTCATATATCAAAAAAGAAGAAAGAGCAAAAATTGAAGAACTAACTGCACATTTGAAGGAATTAGAAAACAACAACAAAGTGACCCAACAGGAAGAAGAAGGAAGGAAATAACAAAGATAAGAGCAGAACTAAATGAAATAGAAAATAAGAAAGCACTTGAACAGATAAACAAGACCAAGAGCTGGTTTTTTGAGAAGATTAACAAAATTGACAAACCTTTAGCAACACTAACAAAGAAAAAAAGAGAGAAGATGCAAATACACAAAATAAGAAATGAGAAAGGCGATATCACCACTGACCCCACAGAAATAAAGACTATCATAAGAGGATATTTTGAAAAACTATATTCCAACAAAAATGACAATCTAGAGGAAATGGACAAATTCCTAGAAACACATAAGCAGCCCATATTGACGAAAGAAGAAATTGATGATCTTAACAAACCAATCACAAGCAGAGAGATAGAATCAGTTATTAAAAATCTCCCAACTAAGAAGAGCCCAGGGCCAGATGGCTTCACAAGTGAATTCTACAAAACATTCCGGAAAGAACTGACACCAATCCTGCTGAAACTATTCCAAAAAATCGAAACAGAAAGAACATTACCCAACTCCTTCTATGATGCCAACATTACCCTAGTACCAAAGCCAAACAAAGACATCACAAGAAAGGAAAATTACAGACCAATTTCTCTAATGAATCTAGACGCAAAAATACTTAACAAAATACTTGCTAATCGTATTCAACAACACATTAAACGTATTATACACCACGACCAAGTGGGATTCATCCCAGGTATGCAAGGATGGTTTAACATAAGAAAATCAATCAACGTAATACACCATATAAACAGATTGAAGGAAAAAAATCACATGATTATATCTATTGATGCAGAAAAAGCATTTGACAAAATACAGCACCCTTTCTTGATAAAAACACTCCAAAAGATTGGAATACAAGGGAATTTTTTGAACATGATAAAGACTATATATGAAAAACCTAAAGCCAATATTGTTTACAATGGAGAAATCCTAGACTCCTTCCCTCTAAACTCAGGAACAAGACAAGGATGCCCACTGTCTCCACTCCTATTTAACATTGTCTTAGAAGTACTTGCTCGAGCACTGAGGCAAGAACCAGAAATAAAAGGCATTCAAATTGGAAAGGAAGAAGTCAAAATTTCATTATTTGCAGATGACATGATCCTATACATAGAAAACCCTGAGAGATCTACAACGAAGATTCTAGAACTCATAAATGAGTTTAGTAAAGTCGCAGGTTATAAGATCAATGCGCAAAAATCAGTAGCATTTCTGTACACTAATAATGAGCCAGATCAGGAGGAAATCAAGAAACAAATACCATTCACAATAGTAAATAAAAAAATCAAATACTTAGGAATAAATCTAACTAAAGAGGTAAAGAACTTATACACCGAGACTATACAAGATTGTTCAAGGAAATCAAAGAAGACCTAAATAAATGGAAGACTATTCCTTGTTCATGGATAGGAAGACTGAATATTATTAAGATGTCTATCCTACCAAAACTGATCTACACATACAATGCAATCCCAATAAAAATCAATGCAGCCTTCTTTAAGGAACTAGAAAAACTAACTATGAAATTTATTTGGAAAGGAAAGAGACCCCGAATAGCCAAAGACATACTTAAAAAGAAAAACGAAATTGGAGGAATCACACTACCTGACTTCAAAACATACTACAAAGCTACGGTGGTGAAAACAGCATGGTATTGGCATAAGGAGAGACACATAGACCAATGGAATCGAATTGAAAGCTCTGAAATAGAACCTCACATATACAGCCACATAATATTCGATAAAGCCACCAAACCCTCTCAACTGGGAGAGAGTGGCCTATTCAACAAATGGTGTCTGGAGAACTGGATAGCCATATGTAGAAGAATGAAAGAGGATTACCATCTTACACCTTATACAAAGATCAACTCAAGATGGATCAAAGACCTAAATATAAGAGCCAAGACCATAAAAACCTTAGAAAGCAGTGTAGGGAAACATCTACAGGACCTTGTAATAGGAAATGGATTTATGAATATCTCACCAAAAGCACGAGCAGCAAAAGAACTAATAGATAAATGGGACTACCTCAAAATAAAAGCCTTCTGCACCTCAAAGGAGTTTGTCAAGAAAGTAAAAAGGGAGCCCACACAGTGGGAGAAAATATTTGGCAATCATATATCTGATAAGAAACTTATAACGTGCATATATAAAGAACTTCTATATCTTGAAAATAAAAAGATAAACAACCCATTCAAAAAATGGGAAAAAGACTTAAACAGACACTTCTCCGAAGAAGAAATACAAATGGCAAAAAAGCACATGAAAAAATGTTCCAAATCTCTAGCTATCAGGGAAATGCAAATCAAAACTACAATGAGATACCATCTTACACCCATAAGATTGGCAGCTATGAAAAAAACAGAAGAATACAAGTGCTGGAGAGGATGTGAAGGAAGGGGAACACTCATCCACTGCTGGTGGGAATGCAGAAGGATCCAACCGTTCTGGAGGACAGTATGGCGTTTTCTCAAAAAACTAGCCATAGATTTGCCATATGACCCAGCAATACCACTGCTGGGTATATACCCAGCAGAACTGAAAACAAGGACACAAACAGATATATGTACACCAATGTTCATAGCAGCATTGTTCACTATTGCCAAAAGTTGGAATCAACCCAAATGCCCATCAACAGATGAGTGGATCAATAAAATGTGGTATATACACACAATGGAATACTACTCGGCTGTAAGAACAAACACACTACAAACACATGTGATAACATGGATGAATCTTGAGAATCTTATGTTGAGTGAAGCAACCCAGACATTGAAGGACAAATACTACATGACCTCAATGATATGAAATAAACAAGCTGCCTTAGATAGCAAGAGACTGAACGATAGGCTTACAGGAAATCGGAGGGTGGAGGAAGGATATGAGCCGATGTCTGCAGGGGTGGAATTTAAGACGAGATGGTGGTAAGTATGAACACAAAGAAGAGATAAAAGGGGGGCAAGGGGTTGCCTTTGGTTGGGGCTTTGCGGGTTTGAGGGTGGCTGGGGAGGGACGGATGGGTGACATTGCCCAAAAGTGGGGGGAGGGAGGGGTAGCATACGAACACAGGAGAGGGTTAGGTGTTGGTGGAGAGTAAAATGCCGAGAAAATCATATCAAAATATAATAAAGAGGGTTACCTGTTTAGAATGCTCGGAGGGGAGGGTCTGATGCAGGACGGGCTCCTGGGGAATGTCTAAATGCTCATTCTGCCAGAGTGGGTGTCACTATGGGGTAGAAACCCAAGTAGTGAGAGTGGGGGTGGACCCACATCCTGGGGAGGACTGATGCCACCAAATAGAGGGAACTGTATCCCTCGAGAGAAAGGGTGGCTCCCAGGGCATTGGGGCAGTTGAGCAAGTTAGGCCCTGAACACTATTCCATCTATCTCTGGAAGTGGCTCCTCAGGAAACGGAGGTTGGCTGTCACTGTGGGCACCAAGGTGGAAGGGAAAATGGACGTTAAATGTGTGGAACCAAGGTAAATGGGGGGGTAAGAGAGGAGTTTCTTGAGAGTACACAAGGATGGATATAAAACATGTAATATTACACCATAACATATAGGAGATGACAGACTGATAATGTAAACCATAATGTAAAACATAGGATAACTAAGAATGTAAAGAACTGTGTATCCTAAAGTATGCACCATAATGTAAGCACAGATGTCACCTTGTTAGAAACCTAATGTCTCAGACTCTGTACATCACGTTAAGTAAATATGATGTGAATAGGGTGTAAGTGTATTGCTCTGGAAGGAAAAAGAAAGGTTTTTGTGGGGGATGTATGGGAGTGCTGTATATTATATATATGCATTGCTGTGGTCTAGGACTCCTGTGAAGAGAAGCTGAATAATTAGGGGGGAAAAAAAAAAAAAAGATAGGATGTAGAATTTTTTCAAGTCAACATTCTTTATCTAAGTTCTTTATCTAACTTTATCCAAGTTCTTTATCTAACCTTTAAATCCCTCGCTATATGCCATTCCCTAGTAAGGGACCATGACATTATATTGGGCTTCAAATTTCGGGGAGTTCTGGATCACAGAGTGTTTCAACAATGGCAATGGAGGGATACTGGTATGGGATACCAATGACAGGTGATATATGGCTGACAGGGAGCTGTACAGAACATATGTCCAGGGTGCATGGTAATGTTTGGATATACTCATAGTGGCAACAATTAAAAACCACAGTAGGGGGGGTACTGGGTTCCTGGCCAGTGGTGCTCTGTCGTGGTCCCTAGGGGAGCAGCGACAGTCTCCCAGGTACAGTGGTGGGGACCGGGAGGGAGTGAGGGTTCAACAGTGAGCCCCTGATACTAATGACTATGCTTGTGAGCTGATAAACCCAAAATAATAACAAGGCCTAGAGCAACTTTGTGCCTGGGAATTTCCTTCTGTCAGCCTTCATGTTACTCAAATGTGGCCAGTCTCGAAGCCAAACTCAGCATGTAAATGCAATGCCTTCCCCCCAGCGTGGGACATGACACCCGGGGATGAGCCTCCCTGGCAACGAGGGACCACTATCAACTACCAACTGATGATGCAACTGGAAAATGACCTTATACGGAAGGTTCAATGCGGATCAGCAGAATATCCATGTCTACATAAAATACCATGACTTTAAAATGCTGTTTGACCTAAAGTAAGGGGGAAATGGAAAGGAGAAATGAGTTTATATGGCTACGAATTTCTAAAAAAGAGTCTGGAGGCTGGCAGAAGGTTTGCCCTCATGCACAACTGAGCAGAGTCAGAGAGACAGATAAAGCAGATACAACCCCCAGATATTGGTTCCTTTGAGGGCTAAAGAGACCCATGGGAGTTATGGTCATGGCCGATGGGGTTAACTACCAGGGCAGATGGCCCCTCTTTGGAAATGGTGTTTATGTGTGATGAATCTGGACTCAGATGGGATCTCCCTTCATAAGACTTTCATGCTAATGTGCTGGAGGTGCAGTTAATGTTGGGGTTTAAGATATATTTAGGGGATTTGAATCTCTGGACTGACAATGTGATAGCCAGATCCTGAGCCTCAACAGACTCCAGCACCTACAATCTGATTTATTGGACTTACCACACTCAGCTAAGATGGAGGTGAAGAAGGACAACCACCACACCATGGAGCCTAGAGTGATTACAACTGAAAATGGGAGGATTGCATCCAGCATCCAGGTGGAATCTGAGCCTCCTCTTGACATAAAGGTGCAATGGACACAACCAATCCAGTGTCCACATAGAAGAGGTGGCATTGGATTGGGAAAAGTGGACATAATGGACAAAGGCTATGGGGAAAGGCAGGAAGAGATGAGAGGTGGAGGCGTCTTCGGGACATGGAGCTGCCCTGGATGGTGCTTCAGAGGTAATCACCGGACATTGTAAATCCTCACAGGGCCTACATGATGGAATAGAGGAGAGTATGGGCCATGATGTGAACCAATGTATATGAGGTGCAGAGGTGCCCAAAGATGTACTTACCAAATCCAATGGATGTGTCATGATGATGGGAACGAGTGTTGTTGGGGGGGGGGAGAGGGGAGGTGGGGGGGTGGGGTTGAATGGGACCTCACATATATATTTTTAATGTAATATTATTACAAAGTCAATAAAAAATAAAAAAATTAAAAAAAAAAAAAGAGCCAAATGAAACTACAAAGAGGATTCTAAGGTTGTATGTATGACATATACTTGAAATAAAATCTACGAATATTGCTCAAAAAAAAAAAAAAATAAAAACCACAGCAGGGGGGGGTACTGGGTTCCTGGCCAGTGGTGCTCTGTCGTGGTCCCTAGGGGAGCAGCGACGGTCTCCCGGGTGCAGTGGCGGGGACCGGGAGGGAGTGAGGGTTCAACGGTGAGCCCCTGATGCTAGTGACTGTGCTTGTGAGCTGATAAGCCTAGAATAAGAACAAGGCCTAGAGCAACATTGTGCCTGGGAATTTCCTCCTGTCAGCCTTCAGGTTACTCAAATGTGGCCAGTCTCGAAGCCAAACTCAGCATGTAGATGCAGTGCCTTCCCCCCAGCGTGGGACATGACACCCGGGGATGAGCCTCCCGGGCACCGAGGGACCACTATCAACTACCAACTGATGATGCAACTGGAAAATGACCTTATACGGAAGGTTCAATGTGGATCAGCAGAATATCCCTGTCTACATAAAATAACATGACTTTAAAATGCTGTTTGAACTAAAGTAAGGGGGAAATGGAAAAGAGAAATGAGTTTATATGGCTACGAGTTTCTAAAAAAGAGTCTGGAGGCTGGCAGAAGGATTGCCCTCATGCACAACTGAGCAGAGTCAGAGAGACAGATAAAGCAGATACAACCCCCAGATATCGGTTCCTTCGAGGGCTAAAGAGACCCATGGGAGTTATGGCCGATGGGGTTAACTACCAGGTCAGATGGCCCCTTTTTGGAACTGGTGTTTATGTGTGATGAATCTGGACTCAGATGGGATCTTCCTTCATAAGACTTTCATGCTAATGTGCTGGAGGTGCAGTTAACGTTGGCGTTTAAGATATATTTAGGGGATTTGAATCTCTGGACTGACAATGTGATAGCCAGGTCCTGAGCCTCAACAGACTCCAGCACCTACAATATGATTTATTGGACTTACCACACTCAGCTAAGATGGAGTTGAAGAAGGACAACCACCACACCATGGAGCCTAGAGTGATTGCAACTGAGAGTGGGAGGATTGCATCCAGCATCCATGTGGAATCTGAGCCTCCTCTTGACATAGAGGTGCAATGGACACAACCAATCCAATGTCCACATAGAAGAGGTGGCATTGGATTGGGAAAAGTGGACATGGTGGCTGATGGGTGTGGGGAAAGGCAGGAAGAAATGAGAGGTGGAGGCTTTGGGACATGGAGCTGCCCTGGATGGTGCTTCAGAGGCGATCACCGGACATTGTAAATCCTCGCAGGGCCCACTGGATGGAATGGAGGAGAGTGTGGGCCATGATGTGGACCACTGACTATGAGGTGCAGAGGTGCCCAAAGATGTACTTACCAAATCCAATGGATGTGTCATGATGATGGGAACGAGTGTTGCTGGGGGGGGGGGGAGAGGTGGGGTGGGGGGGTGGGGTTGAATGGGACCTCACATGTATATTTTTAATGTAATATTATTACAAAGTCAATAAAATAAATAAATAAATAAAAAATAAATAAAAATAAAAATTTAAAAAAAAAAATTCAGGGGCCTTCACCTCAGTGAAATTTCTAGGCATCCAGTGCTGTGGGACAACAAGATATCCCTTATCATATATTTTGAAGGCACAACATAGTTAAAAGCAAATGCATTTTAATTAATTATGCTGTATTTTATATAAAAGCTCATAAAACTATATTTGAAATATGTCATCAGATTTTTTTTCCGATTGTCAATGCAAATTTTTAAATTTATATCTATCCTTATGCAAGTATGCTATTTTTACCACTGTAGCTTTGTATTAATTTTTAATATTAGGATGTATGAGTCCTTCAACATCATTTTTATTTTTCAAAATGGTTTTGGCAATATGGTACTCCTTCCCTTCCACATAAATTCAATGATTGGCTTTTCCTTTTCTGCAAAGAAGGCTGTTGAAATTTTGATTGAGATGGCATTGAATCTGGAAACCATTTGAAGTAGAATTGACAGCTTGGCAATATTTACTCTTCCAATCCATGAGCATGGATTGGCTTTCCATTTACTTATATCTTCTCTAATTTCTTTTGAAAGAGTTTTGTCATTTTTCATATTTAGGGTCTTTACATCCTTATTTAAATTTATTCCTGGATTTTTAATTTGTAATTGCAATTGTAAATGAAATAATTTTCTTGAATTCTCCCTCAGATTGTTCTTACTGGTTTATAGTATACTACAATTTTTGCATATTGATCTGTATTCCACCATTTTGCTGAATTCCTTTATTAGCTCTAGTAGCTTTGTATTTTATATAGATTTTATGGGACTTTCTATGTATAAGATCAAGTCATCTGCAAATAGTGCAATGTTACTTCTTTTCCAATTTAGATGCCTTTTATTTCTTTTCTTGCCTAATTGCTCTTGTTATTATTATTCACAATACTCAATAACAGTGGTGGCAGTGGGCATCCTTATCTTGTTCCAGATCTTAGAGGGAAAGTTTCCACCTCTTCCCATTGAGCATGATGTCAGCTGTGAGTATTTTATATATGCCCTTTATCATGCTGATAAATTTTCCTTCTAATTCCTATCTTTCAGAGTGATTTTATCAAGAAAAGATGCTGTATTTTGTCAAATGCCTTTTTTGCATCAATTGAAATGATCATGTGACTTTTCTCCTTTGGTTTGTTAATTGATTTTCTTATGTTGAACCTCTCTTGAATACCTGGGATAAAACCCACTTGACCATGTTGTATAATTCTTTTAATGTGCTTTGTGATTTGATTTGCAAGTATTATATCGAGGATTTTTGTATCTATGCCAATTGGTGTTTTACAAACACACCAATCCACTCAATTGGGAATGAACAGTCTCTCCAATACATGCTACTGGGGTTACTGAATACCCACAGGCAAAGGTATGAAAGGGGCTTCCCTGTCTCACACCATATATAGAAAATCAACTCAAAATATTTCAAATACCTAAATATATGAACCAGGATGATTAATAACCTAACAGAAGAAAACATAGAGAAGCAAAGCATGTGCAGGACACTGTGTTAGGCACTGGTTTCTTACATCTACACCCAAAACACAAGCAAAAAATGAAGTAACAGATAAATGCGGACTTATGAAAATGAAAACTTCTTTTGTGCATCAAAGGGCATTATCATGAAAGTGAAAAGAAAACTTACTCAATGGGAGAATACACTTGGAAATCACATATCTGACAAGAGGTTAACATCCAGAATATATAAAGAAATCCCACAATTGAGCAATAAAAAGACAAGAATCCAATTGAAAAATAGGCAGAATACTTGATTAAACATTTCACTAATGAAGATATATAAATGGTCCAAAAGGGCAAGAAAGGATTCTCAACATCATTAGGTGTTAGGGAAATACAAATCTATACCAAAATGAGATACCGCTTCAAACGCACTAAAATAACAACTTTTTAAAAAATTGAAAATTGCAAGTGTTGGGGAGAGGATATGGAGAAGAACACTCATTCATTGCTGGTGGGAATGTAAAGTGGTAGTCTCTGTGGAAGATAGTTTGGCTTTTCCTCAGAAATTTTAGCATGGTAAATTCCAGGTATATACCCAAGCAGGGAGTCAAACAGATATTTGCAAACCAATGTTCATAGTGGCATTATTCATGTTTACCCTCAACTATGTACATGAATATTGATAACAGGATACATTTTGGGAGGTTTTTCTGTTGATAGAATGAAAAAACAGGACTGTATAACACAAACATAGAAACCTATGGTAAATGATGGAATATAGTTAATAGTGCAATTATAAAAATATTCTTTCATTAATTGTTATAAATATAGAACATAAATGCAAAGTGTTAATAATGAGTGATTGTGGAAACTATATTTTATGTATGATTTTTCTGTAAAATTCCAACTTCTCTAATTAAAAAATCAGTTGTGAGAGATGTGTTGGTTTATTTATTGATTTTCAATTCTGTTCAAATAGTCAGTCTATTTTTATTCCCGTACCACAGCTGTTTTAGTTACTTTATATTTACAATACAATGTGAAGTTGGAAAGTGTGAGTTCTTCAATTTTGTTTTTGTTTTTTTCAAATTTTTTTGTGTATTTGAGACACCTTGAAATTCCACATGAATCTGAGGGTTGCATTTTCCATTTCTGCAAAAATGACTGCTGAAATTTGGTAGGCATTGCACTAAATCTGTAGATCACTTTGTGTAATAGTCACCTCTTAGCATATTAACTTTTCCAGTCCATTAACATGCACTACCTTGCTACTTATTTAGATCATATTAAATGTCTTTTATCAATGTATTTTACACAGTTTTCAATATAAAAGTCTTTTACATCCTTGAATAAACTTGTTCCTATGTATTTTATCCCTTTGATGATATTGTAAATATAATTGCTTTCTTAATTTCCCCTTTTTTTAGATTTATTATTTATTTATTTCTCTCCTTCCCCCCCCCCCAGTTGTCTGCTCTCTGTGTCCATTCTCTGTGTGTGCTTCTGTGTCCACTTATATTCTTGTCAGCAGCACCAGGAATCTGTGTCTCTTTTTGTTGCATCATCTTGCTGCATCAGCTCTCTGTGTGTGCAGTGCCACTCCTGGACAGGCTGTACTTTTTTTCCACTGGGTGACTCTCCTTATGGGGTGCACTCCTTGAATGTGGGGTTCCCCTATGTGGGGGACACCCCTGCGTGGCACGGCACTCCTTGTATGCATCAGCATGGCATGTGGGCCAGCTCATCATACTGGTCAGGAGGCGCTGGGTTTGAACCATGGACCTCCCATGTGGTAGGCAGATGCTCTATCTGTTGAGCCAAATCTGCTTCCCTTAATTTCCCCTTTTGAGCTTTTAAAGTTACTTTGCTGAACTCAGTTATTAGCTCTAATAATTTCTATGTATATTTCTTTAGATTTTTAAAATTATCTTTAGATTATATATATATATGTAATCATGTAATCTACAAATACAGTTTTACTTCTTCCTTTTTAATTTACATGCCTTTCTTTTTCTTGCTTAAGTGCCCTGGCTAGTACTTATAGTATTATATTGAATAGCAGTGAAAAAGTTGGCATCCTTGCCTTCTTCCTAATTTTAGGAGGAAAGGTTTCAGTATTTCACCATTGAGAAAGATATTGTGGTAGGTTTTTCATAAATTGCCTTTATTATGTTGAGAAACTTTCCTTCCAGTGTTGTGGGAAACTGGCTTACCTATTCCTTATTGTAAATGTTACACCTGTTCTATTGTAGATGTTGCAGTTGTTAGATGTTGCAGTTGTTCCCTACTAATATAGATGATGTTGCAGTTCTAATAGCAAACAGCTGCTTGGTAGTTTCCAATGAATACGATGTGGAAACTAGGGTTGAGGCTCTCAATTCCAGAAGCTGTGAGTCTCCTGGTCCCATCTTTATCTCCTCTCTTGTGTCTCTCTTTCTGTCCTTTTATTTTGTAAAGCTCTGCTTTATGAAAGCTTACGAATGTTCCCTTCGAGCCAATCTATTGCTGAGCTGATTGCAGCAACTGGAGCCCAATGTGGGGCATGAAAGAGAAGAAGGCTCGCAGCAACTGGTGCCAGAAAAGGGGCTTGAATGGAAGAAGGATCACCCTGAGTGAAATTAAAGTGATTGTAATGGCGCAAAGCCCCGAGTTGTTTGGAAAGCCTTCAAAGTCCTCAAGGGTTTGCTTGTATTTCCCAGGAGACAGAGAATGTCGTGTGGGTACCAGCTAATCAGATAAAGCCATACCATGAATGTCAAAACACAGGAAAGTTCCTGTGGAACCCAGAACCTCCAGTCATGCAGATGGAGAGACAGACGCTGAGAACTACATGGCTGAGTCTCATTCTGAAGACTAGAGTGGTTTTACATCAAAGTATCTAAACTACAGAACCTTGTTCAAGCACAGCATCATGAAGCAAGTATGGCTTGGGGACAGAAGGAGATTAAGAAGGAAATTGAGAGGAGGAAAACTGGAAAAGAAAATTTGGATTATAAAAGAAAGCAAGAAGAATAATTAACAAAATGAATGTTAGAGGAAAGAAACAGAGAAAAGGCAGAAGACAGGGCAGCTCAAGAGCATATAAAAAGTCTAATTAAAATCAATGAACAAATTCTGGGTTAGTATATATGGAACTGCTTTTGTGTTTGTTCAATATCACTGGGTGTGTTGTAATTGTTTCAGTGTGTGTGATTGTTCAAAAAAGAAAGAGATACAAAGAGAAAAAGATAGAGAAAGGAAGGAAAAAATAAAAAAGAGAAAGGAAGGAAAAAAGAGAAAGAAAAAGACATCCCTTCTAAAATAAAGGATAAGCTGTTGTATCTGGCCCTTCCTTCAACCAAAAAATGAGGCACAATTCTTAGTTGACTTCTGTGGATTTTCAAGGAAATATATTCCTCATTTTGGGGAGCTACTGCAGCCCATTTAAGTGACCTAAAAAGCTATAAAGTTGGGTGTTCAAGGTGGCGTATACAAGACCATGCCTGAGAAGACCCTAAAGACACAAGCAAGTTATAAAATCATATTCAGTCATAAAACAGAATGTAATTATGATACATGATGTAGCATGGATGAACTTTGAAAATGTCATGATAAGTGAAATAAGCCAAACGCAAAGGACAAATATTCTATGATTACACTTTTATGAAATATCTAGAAAAGAAAATTCATAGATACAGGACGTAAATTAGAGTTTACCAGAGGCTGGAGTAAGGGGAAATAAGACAGTTATTGTTTAATGAGTAAAGAATTTCTGGGTTGGGTGATGAAAAATTTTGATAATGGGAGGTGGTAATTTTAGCAAGTCATTGTAAAAACAATCAAGAGCACTAAGTTGTAAATTTATGGTTAAAGTGGCAAATTTTATGGCACATATATGTTACCAAAAAGAAAAGAAGGAGGAGACTAGCATTATTAAATTAAAAATAAGTGACCTAGAATATAAATACTATATGAATTAGAAGAGGTGAGGGTTGGGCCTCATTAAGTGAGTTAATTTATGTAACAATGGACCAATGTAAGCACTATTACATATAATACTGTTATAATTCATTATGGAGTTGAGATTTAAGCTGACTTAATGAAACAACGGAGGGTCTGTTCCTTCATTCATGTATTCATTCATTCTTTATTCCAAAAGACTTGTATTTGCAAAGTAATTTTCAAGCACTGTACTATACTCTGGAAGTGAAATGGAGACAAGACAGATCAGGCGTGTGCTCTCAGGAAACTTGGGGTAGAGAGAGGACAATAAACGAATAACTGGATTAAATAAATATAGATTATTATCAGTGCTGGTTAGGAATTTAAAAAGGCTTTTATTATCACTAACAAGAGGGTGGGGATCTACTTTACATAGACGTACTTTTATCCCAGCAATCACATGATATTCAGACTGAGACCTGAAGGATGAAAAGGAGCCAGCCATGCAAAGTACTAAGGGCAATGACATGAGGTGGAAAGAGAACTTTGAAGAAACAAAACTGATCATGGGGAAGTGGGCAAAAGGAATTTCTCTTGAAACCTTGTAGACTAGACAGGTTTTGGATTTCATTCACAGCCTCCTTATATGTAAAAGGGTGCTGTTGGAGAAAATATGGCTCTTACTGGGACACAGAGACTGACTGACTATAAGCAAAGAATTTATTTATTGAGAAGCTTTCCCAATAGAGGGTGTCTGAAGAACAGATTTCAATCCCCCCCCACCAGCATGGTGGGGTCTGAAGAGAGACCTCATCCCATTTCTGGAAGGGTGGGACTTGAATTTATACAGAACTTTCCTAGGTGGGGAAATAGTTAGTGGGAGGGGGTTTGAAGGTCTGAGTGAGGTAGTGGGAGGGGGTTGAGGGAGACTATGACTTCTTGGAATGCTGCAGGAGCAAATGTTTCTTTTGATGTGTAAGGTTTTAAAGGGTTTGTAAATAGTGAAGGTTTCTGTCTCAGCTCTCTCTGATAATGCAGGTAGAGATAGTAAAGATTTCCATCTCCTTCTGATATGCAAATGATGAAGATCTCTATCCCTTTACTCCTATCTCTACCAGGATCCTTTGTTTAACCTGTGGGAAAGTGCCACACAGGGGAGGGGGCTTACCTTTTTCCCAATGCATATCAGTGGAAACAGAGGTACAGCTTGTTAATTATTGCAAACCTATAACAGGACCATAACAGTGTGATGGGTTGGGATCAGGGCAGAAACATTAGGATAAGGAAGGCAGTTCATGGAGAAGTAAATATAGCAGTCTGACTGTATAGGGTTGTTGTGGTGGAAACAAACGTAGATAAGCCTCAAATCCAAGATTCAGGCTATATTGTGATGGACTAAAGTTTGCTTCCCCCCAGCGTGGGACATGACACCCGGGGATGAGCCTCCCTGGCACCGAGGGACCACTATCAACTACCAACTGATGATGCAACTGGAAAATGACCTCATATGGAAGGTTCAATGCGGATCAGCAGAATATCCCTGTCTACATAAAATAACATGACTTTAAAATGCTCTTTGACCTAATGTAAGGGGGAAATGGAAAGGAGAAATGAGCTTATATGGCTACGAGTCTCTAAAAAAAAGTCTGAAGGCTGTCAGAAGGATTGCCCTTATGCACAACTGAGCAGAGTCTGAGAGACAGATAAAGCAGATACAACCCCCAGATATTGGTTCCTTTGAGGGCTAAAGAGACCCATGGGAGTTATGGTCATGGACGATGGTGTTAACTACCAGGTCAGATGGCCCCTCTTTGGAAATGGTGTTTATGTGTGATGAATCTGGACTCAGATGGGATCTCTCTTCATAAGACTTTCATGCTAATGTGCTGGAGGTACAGTTAGTGTCGGGGTTTAAGATATATTTAGGGGATTTGAATCTCTGGACTGACAATGTGATAGCCAGGTCCTGAGCCTCAACAGACTCCAACACCTACAATCTGATTCATTGGACTCACCACACTCAGCTAAGATGGAGTTGAAGAAGGACAACCACCACACCATGGAGCCTAGAGTGATTACAACTGAAAGTGGGAGGATTGCATCCAGCATCCAGGTGGAATCTGAGCCTCCTCTTGACATAGAGGTGCAATGGACACAACCAATCCAATGTCCACATAGAAAAGGTGGCATTGGATTGGGAAAAGTGGACATGGTGGCTGATGGGTATGGGGAAAGGCAGGAAGAGATGAGAGGTGGAGGCGTCTTTGGGACATGGAGCTGCCCTGGATAGTGCTTCAGGGGCAATCACCGGACATTGTAAATCCTCACAGGGCCCACTGGATGGAATGGGAGAGAGTATGGGCCATGATGTGGACCATTGACCATGAGGTGCAGAGGTGCCCAAAGATGTACTTACCAAATGCAATGGATGTGTCATGATGATGGGAATGAGTGTTGCTGGGGGGGGAGAGGTGGGGTGGGGGTGGTGGGGTTGAATGGGTCCTCATATATATATATTTTTAATGTAATATTATTACAAAGTCAATAAAAATGGAAAAAAATAAAATAAAATAAAATAAAATGATTTAAGCAAC
The DNA here is from genome assembly GCF_030445035.2 of Dasypus novemcinctus. NCBI lineage: Eukaryota > Metazoa > Chordata > Mammalia > Cingulata > Dasypodidae > Dasypus > Dasypus novemcinctus. The sequence continues at coordinate 34,020,581 of NC_080701.1, read as the reverse complement.
TTGAGCAGACTCACAGAACTAGAGTCTGGAAGATAGTTTATAAGGGGTTAGAAAGGGAGCAAAGGGGTGAGTCAAAGCTCAATGGGGCAAAATCTATGATAAAGTGAAGGGAAGCTTAGGCATTGAATGGGGGTGATGGTGGTGCAGTGATGTGATTGGGTTCAACAGTGCTGGAGTATGGGGGGAAGTAGGTGGGAAGGTAGGTCAGACAATTACATAATACAGTGAGACTTGTCAAATCACGTTCCTGTGTAGTTTTTGAAAATAAATCTGGAGATTATTTAAAATGTAGTAACTTAGCATTTTCAATATTGAAGACTGAAGTTTAAAAAAAATTTAAATTCAAGGTATCTTTCTCTAAGAATTCAATTAGAAAAGTATATAGGATTTCTGATTTGTCAAAAATGTGGATATGAGTATTGGCAACTGGAAGTGTATTTGTGTGTATGTGTGTGAACTTGTGAATTGGAAAGACTTGGGAGATTCTGATCATCATCCTTTATATACCACTGTAAATTGGCTTTCCTGGTGCTCAAATAAGAATCATCTTCTTTCTACTTGTTTATGTGAACAGGACAGACAAGATTGTCTGACTAAAAAGACAATCTAGAAGATTAAGACCTTTTAAAAGATGGGCTTTTAAATACAAGCAGTCTGTTAAAACATGATATATTTGTCCTAACAAATATATGTGTAAACTATTGATTTATATCAAGTTTTTTGACTCCTACTAAGCATTAAGAATCAAAGCATTTGTGATGATTAGGCTAAGGTGTCAACTCAGCCAGGTAATTGTACCCAGTTGTTTTGTTGCAGCAAAGCCAGGAGTTCTGAGAAGCAGAAAAACCCAAATGGCACTTGAAAAGGAACAGATTTATTATGTGCTGGCCCAGAGGAGAGTTAATCTACAAATTCTGAGCCCCATTTTTCAGTTTTCATAGGTTTATATAGGATTTTATGTGGAACTACCATGGCTCTTGTTCATTGCTAGGTGAAATTTTGCAAATGGTTTTCAGAAGCATAAGGCAGGTGCAAGGTCATGCTCTTTCAGGCTGATTTACAGAAGCAGGGGGCAGGAGTGGTTCATTTGATAGTCTCCTGCAAGGCCATGTTCTCAAGGGCTTATTTACAAAAGTAGGGGGCAGAAGGACTCATTAGATAGTTTTCTGCAAGGTTATGTTTTTTATTTCTAAACATTCCCTGCCCCTTGACAAACTTGTAATTTTTATAGGGCAGCACTTGTGCCAAGTGGAAAAACAACTTAAGTATCAAAGCATTTTACAAGAAATAAGTATGTTACTGAGATTAGTATCTTTTTAATTACGCTCCAGTCTCTGGAAGCTGTAGCTGCTAGTCCATTCCCAAACAGTAAGCTGAGCAGTTCAAAGAGGAGCAGGAACCACAGGACACAGGAATTCATCTAGTCAGGTGATGGCGATTCTCGGTGGCTTGGGGCAATTTGGAATTTTGAGGGTCAGGAACAGGATGAGTTGTTCAGTCATCTTGTTTTTTGTTGGATTGTGCCCTTTTAACTCTAGTATGATGAATCCAAGGGGCAATACCTGAAACTTTGAGAGTAGTGGGGGTTACAAGGATAACATAACAGTATGTGGGCCCATCCAGGTGGGCTGGAGAGGCTCCTTTTTCCAGTTTTTTTTTTTTTTACCCAAACTAGATCTCTGGGTAAGTGTAGGTGTACCAGGTGGCTTAATGGGAAGGGATCCTGAGACAGGACAGGTTAGTGTATTTGGGCTAGGGTTTTTCTAACTGCTAGAGGGTGGAACTTTGTGCAGTTTCTCCTAGGAGATTGAGATTTCCCTTGAAGGTTTGAATAATTGGGGGTGGTTGTTTAAACAGAATTTTAAAAGGTGAATAGCCTGAGGGTCCAGGGGTGCAACTGACTTTAAGGAAGGCTAATGGGAGCAGATCTACTCATGGGGGGCCAATAAAAGGCAATTTATGCATTTTACTTTCCCTGAGTTCTGGTTTTTTATGCTGTGTGGAGTTTTCACTTAATTCCTAACATTTTGCTAACTCTTCAATGACGGCTGTTATGAAAGCTAGGCTATTGTTGCTGCCTATGGATAATGGTATCCCATGGTGGGGAACAATTTCTTGGAGCAAAGCTTTAGTTACTTCTCTTGCCTTTTCAGTGCAGGTGGGAAAGGCCTCAACACAGCCTGAAAAGGTGCACATTATTACTAATAAGTACCTATCACCCTCAACTTGGTTTTATCTTTGTGAAGTCCATTGTTAAGCTTTCAAAAGGGGCAGTTTCTGTGTGTTGGATGCTGGGTGGGGACACCTTGGGAGGGATTGTTTTTAGCACAGGTTTGGCATCAGCTGCTAACAGTGGTGCAGAGCGAGGCCATTTGGGCAATATAGTAATATTCTCTGAGCAGGGCTTTTTTTTTTTTGTCTTTATTTATTTTTTAAATATTATATTCAAAAAATATGAGGTCCCCATATATCCCCCACCCTCCTCACCCCACTCCCCCCATAACAACAACCTCCTCCAACATCATGAGACATTCACTGCACTCGGTGAACACATCTCTGAGCACCACTGCACCTCATGGTCAATGGTCCACACCATAGCCCACACTCTCCCATGGTCCACCAAGTGGGCCATGGGAGGACATACAATGTTCGGTAACTGTCCCTGCAGCACCACCCAGGACAATTCCAACCCCCGAAAATGCCCCCACATCACATCTCCTCCTCCCACTCCCCACTCCCAGCAGCCACCATGGCCACCTTCTCCACACCAATGCCACATTTTCTTCAATTATTAATCACAATAGTTCATGAATAGAATATCAGTCAGTCCACTCTAATCCATACTCTGTTCCTCCATCCTGTGGACCTTGGAATGGTTGTGTCCATTCCACATCTTTATTAAGAGGGGGCTTAGATTCCACATGGATGCTGGATGCAATTCTCCTTGAGCTGGGCTTTTAAAGCAATCTTTCCCAAGTGGGTGAGCTAGTAGTATTGTTGAACAAGGGTGTAGGTGGCCCCCTTTGGGATGAAGACTCAGCCATCTGGAAGTAGCCAGTTTCCCTCTGAGGTCTGGTGCTCTTTTGAGGTGATGAACTTTAGATACTTAACTTGTTGCTGACAAATCTGAACTTTTTTCCAGGGTGCTTTATAGCCAGTTTGTGTTAGAAGTTGTAGAAGGACCCAATTACCCTCCAGCAATTTCCTTCTGTTTTGCTGTCCAGGAGGAGGTCATTTATACACTGAAGGAGAGTATATCTTAAGTCTCTTCTTGGGCAGGAGGGGAGATTTGCTGCCAGGGCTTCTCTGAAGAGTGTGGGGGAATTTTTGAAGCCCTGCAGGAGCCCAGTCCAAGTTAACTGAGTCTTTGGTTGAGTTTAAAATAAAATAGGGATTGGCTCTGGTGAGCCACCTGCCAGCATAAAAAAGCATCCTTTAAGTTCAGACAAGTAAACCAGGTGGCCCTGGGTGGTAATTGCCCCATTAAGGTCTATGGGTTTGGGACCACAGGGGTCTTGTTAGGCTTTTTACTGGAAGCAGTGGAATGTTCCAGGGCAAAGTATTCTCCCATTTTGAAGGCCTTTCTCATTTGGTTGGGTCTGGATTTTTAAGGCTGCCACTAACAGGGAGACCTCCTGTTTTATTCACTTTTTTGCTTCCCTCCCAGAAGTTTTGTCCCAATTGAGGAATGTTTTGCTTGCAACTTTGAGGAGCTGGGAGATGTTTATTTCTGTGAACCTGTTTAGCTTCTGAAATTTCCATCTGATGTCCAGCACTGCCTGGGCAATGAAAGTTGCATTGACCATCCTCTGGCTTTCCAGGGCTTCTGGGTTGAAGGAGGTATAGATCCTCAAGGCCTTGCAGAGTCACTCATAAAATTTCCCAGGGATTATTCAGGTTTCTGGGTGATGGAGGCTGCTTTGGACATGTTTGTGGGCTGCCTTGCTCTTTCCCATACCGCTCTGAGAAGGGCTTTTTGAAACCACTGATTTGTGTTAAAGTTCCAGGTCAGTTGAGCTTCCAGTGCCACCTCTTGGGCTCATTCCTCTGGTTTCCAGACACCCGCAGGGGCCTGTTCTTGCAACAACTTTCTAGCTTCCATGAGGATCCAGTGTCTCTCTTCCATATTGAACAGGTTTAGGGGGAGTTGGTGGCAATCATCCCAAGTGTCTCAGTGGGTTTGGAAAATGGACTCCATGTCATTGATAAGAGTCTGAGGCTTTTCTGAATATGAAGGGGTGTAGTGATTCATTTTAAGAGATTTGCAGTTGTGAAAGGCTGATAAAACAGGATTGGCCTTTCAGGTTGGGCTGTCCCATCTGCACTGATCTGGGCTGGACCCTGTGTTTCATGGAAGGGCATCTGAGGCACAGGCTGTACTGACCAAAATCTCCTCATCAAAGGGGTTTCAGGATACCCCTCGGGGGGGCTGATGGACCCAGGGAGACTGAAGGTGGAGGAGTCTCTGGGAGATCTGCCTGTGGAGGCTCCAGGGCAGGGAGATGTCCTGGAATGGCTGGAACATTTGGTGGGGGTAATGAGTGTCCTTCCAGTGATTTTTGTAGAATAATAGGTTTTCGAGTTTCAGCCATTTGTGTTACTAGGACCCTACTCTGACCCTTCCTTCCAACACCGAATTGAACCCAAGAGGGCAGGGTTTGTGCAATTTTTAACTAGAAATTGAGGTAGGGAAACTGATCAGGGTGGCTGCCAAAATGCATGAGCCTTGGCAACCTCTAGGGTTCCCTATGAGGGTTAGTCAGCACAAAACTTAGGCCACTCCAATTTGCACAGGGTCCAGAGAGTGCTGGGGGACATACAGATACCACAATCCCTGGAAAAGCCCTTTCTGAATATTTTTAACATACAATCTAAGAGTGTGAGTTTGGATTGTGATTATCCCATCCCTGAACCAGTGTCACAGGGCAAACAAAGGAGGGGAGTCTCTCATGAGGCCACTCATATGCCTGCCTGTCCACATCTCTTGTGAGAACTTAGGCTTTTCTTAGCTAAGGCTGTGTAGAGTCCGGATTAGCTATTATGCCATATGACATAGCCATGGAGCCCATGGAGTGGGTTGGGGCCCACTAGGACTCTGTAGCACAGGCTGTGAAGCCACAGACTGGATCAGCAGAGGCAAGTCTCTGCAGTCCCCATTCATTCACTCAATCATTCAGAGGTTACACAGTCTCACCCAAGGTACTACCCTACCTTGGAATCTCAAATCTCAAGATTTTGGGAGGTGATCAGTCTCCCCTTCCATCCAGAGATGTGCCTAACTGAGACTCAAAACCCCGGGGTCTTACCTTTCCAGTGTCTTCTGATGTTGTTCAATCCACCTCTCCACTGAGTCAGGCTGGGGCAGAAGACATTGCCCGCAGGGATTCTTCCCCCAAAGGAGGCCCTGTGGAGATCTCAGCTGGCTGTGCCCACCACTCCCAAATGGGAGACTCAAAGAGCCAAAGCAGTTGGGTTTCCTGGCCAGGGAACTAAATGTTGCATCAAAGCCAGAACTTCTGAGAGGCAGAAAAACCCAAACAGCTTTCAGAGAGGCAGAGGAACAGATTTGTTACGTGTGGGCCCAGAGGAGAGTTAATCTCCAAATTCTGAGCCCTGTTTTTCAGTTTTCATAAGTTTATATAGGATTTTATGTGGGACTAGCATGAATCTCACTCATTGGCTAACAGGTTGCTAGGTGAAATTTTGCAAGTGGGGTTACAGAAGCAGAAGGCAGGTTCAAGGTCATGCTCCTGCAGGCTGATTTACTGAAGCAGGGGCAGGAATGGTTCATTAGATAACAGAAGTGGGGTGCAGGAGTGGTTCATTTGATAGTCTCCTGCAAGCCCATGTCCTCAAGGGCTGATTTACAGAAGTGCGGGGAAGGAGTGGCTCATTAGATAATTTTCTGCAGGGTTATGCTTTTTATTTCTCAACATTTGGTCAAGCAAGCATTGGGCTAATTGTAATAGAAGGACAATTATGGACTTTAGTCACCAGTGACTTTACTGCATAGAGAGGTAACTACATTTACATCAATCATGGAGATTGCCATCAGCAATGAATGATGCTTTGTCCAAACAGTTGAATGCCTTAAAAGGGGAAGTAATTTCAGCATTCAGAGAGAATTTTCCAACTCATCTTTGGACAGTCAACTTCTCCAGGAAATTCATCAAGCATCTTCATTGGACTTTAATCAGAGCCCCTGGTTTTCAGCCTCCCTGGGGAAACTGGGCTTGTGAATCCTTATGGTCACATAAAAGAATCTTATAAATCTCATATTATTTAAATATAGCTTCTATTCATTCTATTTTTCAAAAGAACCCTGACAAACACAATTTGGTGCTGGGAGTGGTTTTTGAGGAATAGAATATTAAACATGGGATGTCTGAGGTGGTTCTGGGAGATTTGCAATTGGCTCTCTACTCTAATTGGACACAAGGGTTAATGATTTCCTTTTCAATAATGAAGAGACAACTAACAGTCCGTGGGCTGAGTTGACAATAGAGATATGCAAAATATCACCACTGGATTCCCCAACATCTATTCTTAAAAGATCAAGGATCTGAGTGAGAGTATTTTCAACACCTTAACAGAGTTTTGTGGAGTCAAAAGATATGAGGATGTTGGCTAGATCTTCCTAGATACTATGGATACAATTATACAAGAAAGAGATGAACTAAAGTCTTCAAATTTGAAATATAATCACCACATGAATGATGTGAGTTTTTATGTGTGCCCTGTAAAATAATCCTGTCTCCTGCACCACAGGTTTGAGATATCTGAGAACCAAACTCAGGCTCTCGTTGTATGAGTAGCAGAGTTACAAAGGAAACTGAAATGTCAACCCCACAAAGTACATGCAGTTAAAGTGAAGGCATTGATTGGAAAGGCGTGGAACCAAGGATTGGGATGGAGATATATGGGATGATAGTAATATTGGTGGGGACATTGGAACCCAAAATTCTGAGACTTTACCAGATAAACCTGTGATGGCTTGCCCTGTGGAGACCACTCTTTGTCAACCTTATATCACCCAGCCTCCAGCCTGCCCCAGGTAGTCAAAACCTCCTTCCTGCCCTGAAGCAGGTACTCACCAAATTCCAGCAGCCACTGCCCAGCCTCAATCCTTCCCTAGGGTATTTGGATTCCTTCCCAACCCTGAGGAGATACAGGCATACTCCAGAATTCACTGTCCAACCTCCACGCTGCCCTGAGGAATCTGCCTTTCAACACTTGCTTGAAGAGATTAATCCTATCTCACCAGAGGAAAATGCAAAGGAATGCCCCAAGGTCAGTAGCTTGTAAGAAACTTCCAATCCTTCTCCTTACCTACCCTCACACCCTCTTCTCTTCTAGACCTATTACTAGACTAAAATCAAAACAAGACCCCAAAGGTGAAATACAAAGTGTGACCCATGAGGAAATTTGCTATACTCTGAAAGAACTGCATGAGTTTTCCAACTTATATAGACAGAAATCAGGGGAATATGTGTGGGACTGGATACGAAGATTATGGGATAAGGGTGGAAGGAATATGAAGTTTTATCATGCTGAATTTATTGATATGGGTTCACTAAGCACAAATTATGGATTCAACACTGTTGATCGAGGGGTCAGAAAGAGCACTAACCATTTGTTAGGTGACCAACTGAAACATGGGACAAAAGATGGCCTAGTATGTCTGAGGTTGAGATGGCTGATTTGCCCTGGTATACAGTAGGAGAGGGAATTCAAAGGCTTAGAGAGATTTGAATGTTGGAATGGACTTACCATTTAAGACCTGCCCACCCACCTCAGGAATGTCAGGAGGACACACCTTTAACCAGGTCTGTGAGAAAAAAATTTATAATACTAACTCCATCTTCCCTTATGAGAATGATCTGATCTAGGTCCAGTAAGTGTAAAGTAACAGCAGTTAATTGCCAAAGACAAGGTGGGTGTGGCTACTACAATGAAAGGCAAATTCAAAGAAGCACTAAAAATAGTCTTAGTCACACAGAGTTATGGAGTTGGGTAATATATGAAGTGTATATAGAAATGAAAAGAAGGGCAGTCTACTAAATTTCTTCTGGTTCTGTATAAGCAGAAGAGTTCTAGGTCAAGTGAACTAAACCCTAACTCAAATTAAAGATGCAGAGTATCACAGCTCCTTAATCAAATTCCCAGACGTGACAGTTTACAGACCCAAAGCCCTTTGGGGAAGGACTGTTAAACTTACAAAATTTATACTTTGATCTTCCTCCCACCATTCCCAAGGAGAACTTTTAACAGAGTAACTGTCACTAAGGAAAAAGAAATAATCAGACATTTCAGGGATTATTAGACAATGGCTCAGAAGTGACATTAAATCCAGTAGACTGAAAATGTCACTGTGGTCCACCAATATGGTAGGGGCTTAAGTAGTTCAGGTGACTGATGATGTTTTAGCTCAGATCCATTTCACAGTGGGTCAAGTGGGTTCCCAGCCTAATTCTGTGGGTATCTTCCTAGTTCCAGAATGCATAATTGGAATAAACATACTCAGGACCTGGCAGAATCCCCACATTGGATCCTTGACTTGTGGAGTAAGGGCTCTAAGGTTTTTAAAGTCCCAGTTGAAGCCATTAGAATGGCTCCTGCTTAGCAAAATAGTAAATCAAAAGCAATACTGGATTTCTGGTGAGATTGCAAAGATTAGTGCCCCAATCAAGGATTTGAAATATACAGAAATGAAGATTCCCACCACATCCCCATTCAACTCTCCTAATTGGCCTGTGCATGAAAAAGATGGAACTTGGAGGATGACCATAGACTATCATAAACTTACCAGGTGGTGACTCCAATTTCAACTGCAGTCCCAGATGTGGTATCATTGCTTGAGCTAATCAACATATCCCCTGGTATCTTGTATGCAGCTGTCGATCTAACAAAGGCTTTTTTCCTCAGCTGCCCTTAGTAAGGAAAAATAGATAGCTTGCTTTCAGCTGGTAAGGCCAGCAGTACACCTTCACTGTCTTGCCTCAGGATTATATCATCTCTCCAGCCCTATGTCATAATATTGTCTGCAGTTACCTTCATTATCTCTTCTTCCCACAAGACATTATACTGTTCCATTACAATGATGATATCATGGTGATATGACATAGTGAGCAAGAAGTAAAAGACTACTCTAGACTTATTGGTAAGGCATTTGTGTGAAAGAGGATGAGAGATAAATCCCAAAAAAATACAGAGGCCTTCCACCTCAGTGAAATTTCTACATGTACAATGGTGTAGAGCATGTTTAAATATCCCTTCTAAAGTGAAGGATAAGCTGTTGCGTCTTGCCCCTCTTATGACCAAAAAAGAGGCACAACACTTGGTTGGTCCCTACGGATTTTAGAGAAAATACATTCCTCATTTGTGCATGCTACTCCAGCCCATTTACCAAGTGACCAGAAAACCTGCTAGTTTTGATTGGGACAAGAACAAAAGGATGCTCTGTAACAGGTCCAGGCTGCTGTGCAAGCTGCACTATCACTTGGGCAATATGATCCAGCAGATCCAATACTGCTGGAAATTTCAGTGGAAAGAGTTCAGATGCTGTCTGGAGACTTTGGCAGGCCCCTGTAGGAGAATCATAACACAGACCCTTAGGATTTTGGTGCAAAGCCTTCCCATCCTCTGCAGATAACTACTCTCCTTTTGAGAAACAGCTTTTGACATGCATCTTGGCCTTAGTAGGGACTGAATGCTTAAACATAGGCCATTGATTTACAATAAAACCTGACTTGCCTATCATGGCCTGGGTATTGTCTGATCCACCAAACCATAAAGTTGGGCATGCACAACAGTGCTCCATAAAAAAGTGGAAGTGATATATATGAGATAGGGCTTGAGCAGGTCCTGAAGACACAAGTAAGTTCCATGAGGAAGTAGCCTAAATGCTCATGGTCACCAACCCTGCCATGTTTCCCTCTTTCCCAGCTCACAACTTTGGCCCCTTGTGGACTCCCTTACAATCATTTGACTGAGGAAGAGAATACTCAGGCCTGGTTTACAGATGGGTCTGCATGATATGCAGGTACTACCAGAAAGTGGATAGCTGCACCACTGTAGCCCCTTTCTGGGACATCACTGAGGGATAATGGTGAAAGTAAATCCTCCCAGAGGACAGACCTCCAAGCAGTACACCTGTTGCTCATTTTTCTTGGAAGAAGAAATGACGAGAAATGTATGTGTACACTGATTTATAGGCTCTTGCTAATGGTTTGGCTTCATGGTCAGGAATTTTGAAGGAACATGATTGGAGAATGGGTGACAAAGAAGTCTGGGGAAGAGGTATGTGGATAGACCTTTCTGAGTGGGCAAAAATATGAAAATATTTGTGTCCCAACTGAATGCTCACAAGAGGGTGACTTCAGCAGATGAAGATTTTAATAATCAAGTGGATAAGGTGACCAGCTCTGAGGTTAACACTCAACCTCTTTCCCCAGCCGCCCCTGTCATTTCCCAATTGGCTCATGAATAAAGTGACCATGGAGGTTATGCATGGGTTCAGCAACATGGACTTCCCCTCACCAAGGCTGACTTGGCTACAGTCAAGTGCCCCATCTTCCAGCAGCAGGGACCCACACTCAGCTCCAATAAGGCAACATTCCCTGAGGTGACCATTCTGCTACCTGGTGGCAGGTTGAATACATTGGACCACTTCCACCATGAAATGGGCAGCAATATGTTTTCACTGGAACAGACACATACTCTGGATATGAGTTTGCATTTCCTGCACACAATGGTTCTTCTAAAACTACCTTCTGCAGACTTATTAAATGTCTTACCTACCACCATGGCATTCCACATAGCATTGTTTTTCATCAAGGAACCCATTTCACAGCAAAGGATGTACAAGAATGGACACATGCCCATGAAATTCACTGGTCTTACCATGTTCCCCACCACCTTGAAGCAGCTGGACTGATAGAACAGTGGAACAGTCTTTTTAAATCTCAATTATGGCAGCAAGTAAGTGGCAATACTTTGCAGGGCTGGGGCAATGTTCTCTGAAGACTGTGTATGCTTTAAATCAGTATCCATTTTATGGTGCTCTTTCTCCCATAACCAGGATTCATGGGTCCAGGAATCAAGGAATCAAATGGGTGTGGCACCACTCACTATTACCCCTAGTGACCCACTAGGAAGATTTTTGCTTCCTGTCCCTGCAACATCAAGTTCTGCAGGACTACAGGTCTTAGTTCCAAAAGGAGAACTACTGCCACCAGGGAACAAAACAATGATTCCAGTAAGACTGCCACCTAGCCACTTTGGGTTCCTCCTACCTCAGAATCAACAGGCAAAGAAGGGAATTACTGTACTGGCTGGAATGATTGATCCTGTAAAATGGAAATAGGACTTAATCTACATAATGAATGTAAAGAAGAGTTTGCCTGGAATACAGGAGTTCCTCTATATTATCTCCTAGTACTGCCATGCCCTATGGTTAAAGTCAATGGAAAATTGCAATAACAAAATCCTATCAGGACTAACAATGGCCCAGAATCTTCAGGAATGAAAGTTTGGGTCACCTCAGCATGCAAAGAACCACAGCAAGCTCAAGGGCTTGCTGAGGGTAACAAGAACATGGAATGGGTAGTGGAAGAAGATAGTGATGAATATGAACTTTGACCATATGACCTGTTATAGAATTGAATACTGTAATAGTCATGACTCTTTCTTCCTTGCTTCAATATGAGTACAATTGCATATGTACACAAAATGAATTTCTTTATCTTCCCCAATCTTTTCCCTTATCATATGCAAGTTGTGTTAGTTTCAGGTCATAATATTTAGGGATATCAAGTTTAAGAATGAACATTACCCAAGGATTTGCACCTTATTATGTAAAGAATTGATGCATTTCTCTTTGTGACAGGAAAGTTGAACATTGTTAGTTGGAAACATATATATGCACGACTGCTATTGTTTTTACTTTGAGTGTAAATGTGGTTTAAGGTAATGTGTATGGCTGCTGAGTTGACAAGAGGTGGACTGTGATGGTTAGGCTTATGTATCAACTCAGCCAGGTAATTGTGCCCAGTTGTTTGGTCAAGGAAGCACTGGGCTAATTGTAATTCAAGGACAATTATAGGCTTTAGTCATCAGTGAGTTTATTGCATAAATGGCTGGTTCCATCTACATTGACTAGGGAGATTGCTGTCAACAATGATGGATGTTTTATCCAAATAGTTGAATGCCTTGAAAGGGGAAGTGATTTCAATATTCAAAGAGAATTTCCTAGCCCATCTTTCGACAGTCAACGTCTCCTGGAAACTCATCAAGGACCTTCCTTAGACTTTTGTCACAGCCCCTGGTTTGCAACCTCCCTGAGGAAACTGGACTTGTGCATCCCTATGGTCACGTGAGAGAAACTTATAAATCTCATTCATTTTGTAAATATCTCCTGTTGATCCTGTTTCCCAAAAGAACCCTAACAAATACAACATTCAATATTAAATTTCTAAGGGGTTCTATTTTGCTTTGAATTTATATTGAGAAAATGGAGGAAAGTATGGGGGAAAGTAAGATTTTTCTTTCCTTCACACTGAATAGATTTTAAGAGACTAAGACATTTTAAAAAATTAAGATTTCAGTCATCCAACCAAGAAATGAGATGGTAAAATTCTGGTTAGCCCTGTTTTCATAATGGAAAACAAATAGAAGCTATTAAATTGCTGTTTCTTTTCCATAAAGGAAAAGTTATGCTCATCCAAGAGAAATTTTTGTCAGCAAATCAGCAGTTCCTGCTCAACTCCTTAATGTGCTTACAAAGCCTTAAATCGATCAGTGCTGGAAAGCAACAAGGAAGGAAAATTGATATTCTTTTAAACAGTATCATTTGGTTGATTGTTAGTAAGAAACTTTGATGTAACTAGAAAATGACCTTGAATAAAAGGGTCAACTTGAACCAGCAGAATATCTCAGTCTACATACAATACCAGGAGTTAAAAATGCTTTTTGACCTGAACAAAAGGGGGAAATAGAAAGGACAAATGAGTTTATATAGCTATGAGTCTCCAAAAAGAGCCGGGAGGTTATCAGAGGGGTTGCCCTTATGCGCACCTCAGCAGAGTCCCAGAAACAGATAAAGTAGATACAACCCCAGGTATTGGTTCTTCTGGGGGCTACAGAGACCCACAGGTTCTATGGTCATGGCAGATGGAGTTCAGTGCCATGTCATTTGGCCCTACTTTGGATTTTGTGTTTCTGTGTGATGGAGCTGGACTTAGATGTGATCTTTGTCTACAAGCCTCTCCTGTTACTTTTACCGGATCTGTAGTTGGTGTTTGGGTTTAGTGTATACCCAGGGGACCCGAATCTCTGGACTGACCATGTGATAGCCAGGCCCTGAGCCTCAACAGACTTGCAATTCCTACACTCTGGTTTATTGGACTTACCCCACTCAGCTAACATGACGGTGAAGAAGGTCAACCACCACACCAGGGAGCCAAGAGTGCCTACAACTGAAAGCAGGAGAATTGCATCCAGCATCCATGTGGAATCTAAGCCCCATCTTGATATAGATGTGGAGTGGACACAACCATTCCAAGGTCCACAGGATGGAGGACTAGAGTATGGATAAGAGTGGACTGACTGATATTCTATTCATGACCTATTATGATTAGTAATCGAAGAAAATGTGGCATTGGGGTGGAGAAAGTGGCCATGGTGGTTGCTGGGGGTAGGCAGTGGGAGGAAGAGATGTGATGGGGGGGCACTTTGGGGGGTTGGAGTTGTCCTGGGTGGTACTGCAGGGACAGTTACTGGACATTGTATGTCCTCCCATGGCCCACTGGGTGGACTGTGGGAGAGTGTGGGCTGTGGTATGGACCATTGACCATGAGGTGCAGCGGTGCTCAGAGATTTATTCACCGAGTGCAGTGAGTGTCTCATGATGATGGAGGAGGTTGTTGTTATGGGTGGAGTAGTGGGGTGAGGGGGCTGGGAGGTATATGGGGACCTCATATTTTTTTAATGTAACATTAAAAAAACAAATAAAGAAAAAAAAGAAACTTTGTTGCTGAGAAAAAACTTTATTGCCCTCAAATTAATGATCTTAAAATGAGCTTTGAACTTTTGTTGGGCACCTTTGAAAAAGTAATATCAAAACCATAAAATTTCAGTTCAGTTGATTTGTATCACTATTTTTAGGTAAAATTAGGTATAAGCCTAAATTTTATTTATTGTTTAATTTTGGAGGGATTACTGTTTGGGAAAGCTCTTTGGGGAATGTTTTATAAATTATACTTTCTCTTTATCAGTCATGCCCTGATGATCCCAGCAAGCTAATATCATGTCTCTAAGATATTGAGCAAACCTGTACACATTAAAATTCTTTAAAGGCCATGGAAAGTTTATTTATTTATTTATTCATTCATTCATTCATTCATTTGAGAAAATTATTTTCCTATTATAATGATGTTGATTTTTGAGTGTTAGTAAAATACTCCATCAATCATTAAAATAAAAGCAATACTACATTCCTTGAGGGATTACAGAGATCAGTGCCTCTGTATTAGTCAGCCAAAGAGTGCTAAGGCAAAGTAACAGAAATCTGTGGTTTTTATAAAGGGTGTTTATTTGGGGTAGAGGCTTACAGTTAAAAGGCCCTAAAGAGTTCAACTCAAGATTACATCCCCCCCCAAATTCTGCTGCCTCATGTTGAAGCACAGTGGTGGTGATCTCTGGTCTCCCCTTCCTTCTTCCTCCTAAGGATCCATGGACCATCTTCCTCTGATCTCAGCTGTGGGCAGCTGATAGGGCTCATGTCTCTTCCTGGGGCTTATTTCTTTCTGGCTCAGCTGCTCTGTTCTTTTCACAAGATCAACTGTAAACTATCAGGCAAATGGCTCTTCTCTCTTCCCAGGGCCTCTGCCGTATCTATGGAGCTCTCTCTATTCCCATGTCTGCTTCAGTTTCCTTGACTGAGTGTCCACTTATGTAGCCCACCGAAGGAACAGGGACTCAACTCTGACTCACCCTAATGATGTGGTCAAATCAAAGCCCTAATTTTAATTTAATCACATAAACATAAAACCTTTGGATTTAATACAATCAAAGGGCATCACATGCAGAGGAACAGACTAGTTTACAAACATGATCTATATCTCTTTTTAGAATTCATAATCTCAAACTGCCATACCTGTCATCAACGATTGGAAGGCTGCAGGGGTTTTGATTCCCATCACATCCCCATTCAAGGGATTATGGGATAGACATTCACGTGTTCACTGAGGAGATACCCTGGAGATATGGCATTCATCACTGCCCAATTCCAGTCCAGTCCACTCCTCACTGCCTTTACCATTTGTTGCTGGAACTGGGTGGGGAGGTCTCCGTGTGCTTGGGGTGCCTCTTTTCTTTCTTCACTGACTTTAGGAAACAGAAGGGTGTGGGCTACCAGCACAGGCTAATGGAAACCATGCCTCAGACTCAGTGTGTATTCTTTTCATTCTGCCTTCTCACTTTGCCACAGGAATGGAAGTGTTGTTCCCATTTGAGGGGGCACAGCTCTTCGTCTTTGGCCCCAGTCTTCCATTTTGCATGCAGCACAGTTTGGTTATAGGTGTACTTGTTGAATGATGATATGGCCATGGTGAAGGGTCAATTCTGAGTAAATAAAGGTGTTCTAAATAGTTTCTGGCTGGTCTTTATTTTTTTTACATTTCAGGTAAATTGTATGCTTTATTAATATGCATCAATAAAATTGATTTGTTTAAAAAAATGGTCTGCTGCCCTTTGGTATAAAAAAGCAGCTTCTTTTTAAATTTTTTATGAAATTCTTTTTTTAAAAAAAGATACATAGATGACAAAAAAACATTACATTAAAAAATATGAGTTTCCCACATAACCCACACCCCAGCTCCCCACTTCTCCCACATCAACAACTTCTTTCATCATTGTGGCACATTCACTGAACTTGGTGAATACATTTTGGAGCACTGCTGCACCGCACAGATTATAGTTTACATGGTAGTTTACACTCTTCTTTGTGTGGACATCAGCTTGGGAACTAGATGGGCAAATAACTAGCAGTTCATTGACTGGTGACATAGGATTACACCATGTTTACCTTGGCCAGACATAGAGAAACTCTCTTCCAGGCTGACTGTGCCTTTTTGCATTCTAATGAGACATGAATGCGTTTTTGTGCTTCCTTGTCTTCCCATACCCAGCGGTGCATGGCTATTAGCAGATTTTTGAATGGTTGTCCTTCTAATAAGCGAGTGTGCCTTTATCCCCTTGTTTTGCCTACAAATGGCTTTTTCCTATTGGGTTTGGGTGGGGGCTTCCACGTACCATAGGAGAAGGTTTGAGGTTGGGGGTCTGTGGGGTACATATGTGTGTGTGTGCACAGCACAGAGGGTGGAGGGAGGTAATCAGGGAGGAGGCTGTGCCATACCGGGCCAGGGGGCTGGTGACAGGAGTTAGAAGAGGCAGTGGGAGAGGAACTGGGTAGGTCCAGAGCCGGGCCAGCCCAGCCGCCAGGTGACTTGAAAGGTCCCTCGGAGGACCCCATGTCAGGCCAGCTGGTCCTTCCTCTTGTATTCAGGGAAGGCGAGCATGGAGGGCTCCCCTGACAGGGTGACATCAGCTTATCTGGCCATATGTACCCGCACACCGATAAAAACATGAGGGCTCTAAGGCCAATATTTCAGGTCACCCCTGTGCCTCCAGCCTGCAGCTGAAGCGGCATCTCTCTCCGTTTGTCAACCGTTTCCCCCTTCCCCCAGTCTTTCCCATTCCATCTGTGCCACAAGTGATGTTATCGGTTTGTTCGATTTAGATCTAAACTGCACTCTTGATCTTTAACTGGACCCAGTGGTTTACTTTCATTTTCTCCACGTGTATACGCTTCCTGTTAGAGGAATCGACTCATCCCTGCTGCCCCTCAGTACGCACCTGCTTGGGGAATCGTCCAAGAACCCGCAGAAATTTTCGTTCCTCATCCCTGAGCCCAAGCCCAAGCCCGAGCACCATCCCAATCCCGGGGTCCCCAATCCCCCGAGAGAAAATGTCCCAAATCCCTTCTGGGCTCAGGTTTGGTGGGGGTGGACTCCGGGCCTGCCCACATGAGCTCTGCACGAGCATCATGTTCCAAAGTGGGCCGGGACCAAGAACGGTGTCCAATAGTGCGGCAGTGCGCCCGGGGCCTGCGACTCCCACCCGTGCCCTCTTTCACGCGGGCAGGTGGTCAGGCGCCGCGTGGCGCGGGCTTTTACACCTTTCTCTGCAGAACTCTCGCGGAGCCGGCGCCGGAGGCTATCTGGCCGCTGTGACCGCGGCACAGGTCCGGGAGGCTGGCAGCTTTGGCAGGATGGCAGGTGGCCGTCGCTGCACAGCCAGGTGATCAGGTGATCTGTGTCCTCTGGGTGTCCTGTCCCCCTTCCCCTCACCACAGTCAACCAGATGGCCCCAGGAGCGCTGACGAATGTGGCTATGCGGTCATCATATGGTTCAGTTGCTGTGTGATGCTTCTGGGAGGCCGGTGTGACCAGTGGGTCGTCCCGCTTTTGGGCGGGGTTCATTTTCCACACACAAAAAAGGGGTTTGGGGCCACCAGATTAACAATGACATCCTTTCCTTTGGTGGCACTCGCTGTGGATGAAGCCTTCGGAACTCTGGACGCACAAGCATTCAAGGCCTCTGGGTTCCCGATGGTTCACTGCCTGGCCCTGACCCTTTTTGAGTCACCTGCTGAAGCCCTTGTGCTGGCTCTCGCGCCGCCCAAGCGGAACAACCGTCTCACACAGCACCTCCGGTCTCTATCACCCTAGGGCAGTTGGGTTAGGGTGGCATTAGGTCTTCTACCCCGTGTGTTCTCCGCCACAGGTGCACCCAGGGCGTCCACGACGTCCCTGCTGCTAGGGCTCCGTGCATCTTCTCAAGCATCTCCTTCCCTGGCCTGGGGGCCTCCTTTTTCCTCTCTCCCCTGAGAGTGTCCTAAGGACTGAAGCAGGCCCCTCTCACTGCTGTTCCCGCCAGCTTGCCAGACTCACGTGTGTCGCATGATCCATATGGTGGCGTCGCGCTCGACCGGGCAAAAGCCGCACGAGAATGGGGGAGGGACAATGCAAAAGGGACCGGCCCCCTTGCCCTGCCCGGGAGCCCCTCACCTCTTTCCCACCTGCTGACGGTATGAAGGAGACAGGGGTGTGGATCTGGCCCTCTGGCGCAGTGGAAATTCCTCGCTTGCCTCTCCTGACTCATTTTATGCTTGTTGCCTCTCCAAGGCTGGAAGG
The DNA here is from genome assembly GCF_030445035.2 of Dasypus novemcinctus. NCBI lineage: Eukaryota > Metazoa > Chordata > Mammalia > Cingulata > Dasypodidae > Dasypus > Dasypus novemcinctus. The sequence continues at coordinate 34,002,327 of NC_080701.1, read as the reverse complement.
GGTTGTTTTGCTGTCGCAGTGCATGTGGTGCAGCAGTGCTCCAAAATGTATTCACCAAATGCAATGAATGTGCCACGATGATGAAAGAGGTTGTTGATGTGGGAGAAGTAGGGGTAGTGGGGGGGGGGGGGTATATAGGGACCTCTTATATTTTTTTAAAATGAAGAGAGAGAGAGACAACGGAAGCACCTTGTCGGCCCCTTGTCCCACTTGAGTGCTCCAGAGTGTGCCTCTGGCCCCCGAGCCCAAATGGCTGCTTGGTTCCTATTTCCAGCATGCCCTTCTGCAAGTGCTTTTTTGTGTGGGCCAGAGAAGCCGGGGATCCCGGTGGCAAGGCACTCCTCCTTGTGGGAGGGTACCCGCGAGCATCCTGGAGGCAGGGCCGTGCCAGCATTTGGCCAGCTGCGTGGGCTTTCCTATCGTGCCATATTGTCTGAGGGGGCCACAGATGCACCCCACAACACATGCCTGCTGTTTGCCGCAACCGTAGTTAGGCCTTTCCCAAGGAATGCGCGAGGGCGCCTGTGGCCTGCGTGTGTTGTCCACGGGTGCTGAGGGTGCCCTTGGTGTTTCTGTCACTATCCAGCCCGCCACGTCATGTGGAAGCCATTGGGGCCCCAGTGATCCTAGGGCCGTGCCTAGGGCGCTCCAGCCCTCAGAGTCGAGGATCAGCCCCTGCCGAGCCTAGTTGTGCCGTGTGCTCACTACGTCACCCGAAGGAGGGCTGTGCCTTTGTAGAGGCTTTAAAGTCAGCATGGAGTGAGTTGTGCATCTATGAGGTGCCATGTAAGTGTGAAGGGGTGCTGTTTCTCGAGGCCCTAGGTGCTGCAGCATCCACTCTCCCTTGTCGTGATCTTTTTTTTTTAAGGTGCTCTTACAGGAAAGGCTGAGAGGCAAATGCGCAAGGCCAGTGAGGGAGAAGGCTGAGCTTTGGGCATGATGCAGGGGGCTCCAGCCCCAAGCCACTGGGTGTTCACAATGCAAGAACTCTCACCTTGCCGCTTGCAGACCCCCCTTGCTTGGCGGGAGACTCTGGGTGCCCTGTGGTGCCCAACGGGTGTGATTGGTGGGGGCAACCCACCGTCAGTGAGAAAGCCTTCTCTAGGTATCTGCAATTGTGCCTTGGGTACGGGAACCTCCAGCCACATCCCCTCCTCTGTGCATAGCCACTTAATGGGACTTCTGTTGCACAAAGGCAGAGTATCCCTCCTTCCCAGGAAGGGCCTGCTGGACCACGTTGGGGCCAAGCGCTGCTCTACCCCTACTGTGGGCCATGCCCTCCCCTCCAAGTCAGGGGAGGATTCTGACAGGTCAGGGCAGCACCCGCTGTGGGTCTGTGCATGCAGGCCTCCCATAGAGCATGCCCCTGCGAGGAAACGGGCCTCCGTCCTCCCCACCCCCACTGTGGGCTTCTCTCCACACACATTCGACCCCAGCCGTAGCTGGTGCTGGTGTTTGGGTATGGGTCAGGGCACCTCAACAAGAAGCATTCTCTGCCATGTGCCCCTGGGCTCAGATGGATGTGCAGACGTGTCCCCATGGTGCAGGATGTCCCAGGTCATGCAGAATCCTGCAGACGGGGCTGAGCCAAGGGTGGCCGTGGGGTGGCTGAGGACTGGCCAGCGTGTCAGGCATTACAGGAGCACCCTCCCAGGCAGAGAGGACTGCCATGCCTTTTCCTGGTGGGCAGTTGGGTCCCAAGCCTCCTCAGGTCTCCTGCATGCTCCTGTGCTCCTGCCAGCAGAGTCTCACCCTCACAGGTGATCTTGCTTTTGTCCCTTTTTCCTGAGTCCTGCTGTGTCTCTCACAAGCCTATGGGCATCTGTGTGTGGGGAAGCATTAGCTGCAGCAGAACTGAGCACATTGGCTGGGCCTGAGTCCCCAGTAGAGGCACGGCAGGTCCCTGGGGACAAATTGCCTTACTCATGGGATAGCCCCCAGGCTGTGAGGCCATGTGGGTGGTTTCCTGGTGACCCAGGTCTCACACACTCACCTGGCAGCCATTGGACCATTGCGGTCACCCCTCGGGCTGAAGTGTGGTTTGCTGGCCTGGCAGGGGAGCGGCCGCGGTAGGCCTAATTCCGCTGCCCCCATAATAGGGTGGTTGGTCGGGCCCACCGCCACCCCTGAAGGAAGCTCGGCATGGGCGCAGAGTGCCCTCGGGTCTCCCCTTCTCGGCAGCCATGCTTCCGCGGCCGCCCCTCCTCCCAGATGGCGCCACCCGATGCCTTGTGGGGTGGCACCCTTCTTCTTCCTTCTCCCTGCGTAGGCGCAGGGCAGAAAATTCCAGTCTGCCCTTTTCCCCTCCCCCGACAGCAGCAACAGCCAGGTGTGGGCGGAAAAATCCAGTCTGCCCTCCACCCCAGCAACAGCAGCCACCAATCCCTAAACCCTGCCCCTTCCCCCAGCAACAGTGACAGCCAATCCCTAACCACCACCCCTCCCCCGTCCGGTACCGCCCACTGACCTTTCGCCGGCAACCAATCAGAACGGGGCGTGGCTTCGACCAATCAGCCTTCCCCAGCCCCTATAAAACTGTTGCCTCTCCCTCAATAAAGTGGACTTGCGTGTTTACCTTGTCTCCGCGGTAGTTCTTCTGCCGTGCGCCCTCCAGTCCTGAGAGCCCCCGACAAGGGCTTGGCCTCCCTTGTCCCCAGTTCATCGCCTGCTTCTCCGGGCGACCCCTTCGTCGCCTGCTTCTCCGGGCGACCCCTTCGTCGCCGGCTTCGCCGGGCGACCCCTTCGTCGCCGGCTTCGCCGGGTGACCCCGTCAGCCGAACCGCGCAACCCCTTGTGAGACCGATCCCTCGTCTGCTGCCGGACCGACCCCTCGTCCCAGGTGGGACCGACCCCTCATCCCAAGCGGGACCGACCCCTCGTCCAGAGCTGGACTGACCCCTCGTCCGCAGCCAGACCCCACCTCTACTGACCGAGCAAGCCGCTGCAGTTGGCGCCCAACGTGGGGCAAGGCAACCCCACCACAGCCTCACTCCATAACCTGGCGGCCCCCCCCCCTCCTCTCTTCTCACCGTGGGACTTCTCTCGTGCAACATTGCTGCTACCTGAGCCTTGGCTACCTCATATGATCCACGGGGGTCTGGGAGAATCGCTGGATGGCTTTCTCCTTCCATGTCGGGGGCTTATACCGACCCGCTATGATTAAGAGGAGCCTTGGATTTCTCGGGAGCGTGCGCTTGCACGTCTGAAGTAATCCTACCACAGCCCTACGCCCTCCTCTCTTCTCACCTTGGGACTTCTCTCGTGCAACATTGCTGCTACCTGAGCCTTGGCTACCTCATACGATCCACGGCGGTCTGGGAGAATCGCTGGATGGCTTTCTCCTTCCATGTCGGGGGCTTATACCGACCCGCTATGATTAAGAGGAGCCTTGGATTTCTCGGGAGCGCGCGCTTGCACGTCTGAAGTAACCCTACCACAGCCCTACGCCCTCCTCTCTTCTCACCCCTATCTTTTCGCTCTGCATTGCTGCTCCTGAACCTTGGTGACCTCATATGATCCACGGCGGTCTGGGAGAATCGCTGGATGGCTTTCTCCTTCCATGTCGGGGGCTTATACCGACCCGCTATGATTAAGAGGCGCCAATAAAACTCTCAGGAGCGCGTGCCTGAGCACCTCCACCCCTGCCTTCACCTCTGCCTCCTCCCCTCTGCGCTTGCTCCCCTTTGCCTTGCTCCACTGCTCGTCGTCCCGCCCTCCCCTCGTCGGGGCCTTCTCTTGGCCCGCGACCACCGTCGGAGCCCCACCGGCTCCGACCCCTCGTCTCACCGCGCACCTCGGCTCCCATCGCCGCGCTCTCAAGGTAAGGGCCCCTTTTCTTATCGGCTCCAAAAGGCCATTAGCAATGGGTAACATCCTATCTGCTAAGCAAGCCTCACAAGTTCGGGCTCTCGCCGGTCTCCTAGACACTCACCGGTGTAAGATCTCTTTCAAACAGCTTCAAGTATATTGGGACCTTCTTCTCCCCTTTAATCCATGGCTTACCACGTGTCAGCTCTGGGACCCGGATACCTACACTCGCCTTATAGATAGGGTCACTTTTGCTGTGGAGCAGGAAGGTAAAAGATTCCCTCCTGGCTTATTACAGGCAACATGAAGTCCAGAAGAAATCTTGAAGGGTATAATCTATGATATGCTATATAAAAAAGGATTTAAAAGCAGCTATACCAAGAAAGTAAGAGTTATGAGTCAACTGTAAATAAATTATATATTTCTGTTAATGTGTTGTAATTGTTCTGTGTTTGTCTGTCTGTTCGTTCAATGTCAACGTATATTGTGATACCTCCGGATGGTAAATATAAATTACTAGAAATCTTTAAAAGAGCTCTATTCAAATGGCCAAAAATTAAATAAGCGCTTATATTAATACTTAAGTTTATTATATTAATACATAAGTTTAAATGTTAATAAGATATCTACAATTAAAAAAAATTGTAAGTCTTAATTAACAAAATTAACTGTACGTCTTCATAAAAAGTTGTTCTTGCCTAGATTAAAATGAATAACTTATTTTTCTTCACAGGATAATATAAAGAATGTAAAACTTATATGAATATTAAAAAGGTTAAAAGTTTGTAAAAATGCTAACGGAAATGTAATAAGTTTTGCAAAAAGACGTATTTTGTCCTAAAGTAAGATGGCTAATTTTTCAAAAACTCTTGAAATTTAATTTGCATGCGGCAAGTGTAAAAGGTATTGTGATAACTTTATGTAAGGGAATGTGTTCTGTAAAGATAAAATTTATCTTCAATAGCTTACATTAAGGTATTAAATGGCTAATTCCAAAAGGTCATTCTTAAATATATATATATAAAACTGAATTGATGATAATAATAATAAAAGGTAATTTTATAACAGGAAAGATTAACAGCAACCAAGCTCCCCTACCAACTTGCTTTTAGGAAACGGTTTCTAATATTGCATGCTACTAAGTATTTAAAGAAAAGTTATTTTTGAGGAAACAGAAGATGATTTTGTCTTTGCAGCCATTGTCTATTTAGCAACACCCCTCGCTATCGGCCTAGCCACTGTTGCGCCGGACGATTGGAACCTTAAACAAAGACTCCTCCTCACTGTCATCTTCCTATCTATCGTTACTATATTTACTGCCCTCATTCTCCTTCGTTTATAAAGCAGTCTCCTACAAACCACAAAGCTTCTGTCTTAAACATACCATTCTCAACCCTATCCTCTAAATGATCTTCTCACTTCCCCCACAGCCTTTAATACTCTATTTCTTCCTCATAACCTTTGCTTTCTTGATAATATTTTCCGCCATCTGTCTAGCCACTACCACCCCAGAAGATTGTATCCACGGCCCCCCATGCCACCATCGCTCTCAAGCAGCTCCAGCCCCGCAAAACGGCCCGCAACCTGCTTTCCCCGGCCTGCGGCCTGCTTTCTAGCATCTAATAACGTTTCTGCTTTTAACAGCTCCCCATACTTCTGCGGAGCTTCCTCCTGTCTCGACCTCACTCCTCTTCTCAGCCATCCAAAGCGTCCTTTCTCGTCCCCCGCCCCCCTCCTTTTTTCGCTTGAACCCCTACTGCGTTGCAGATTGGGCCGCCCCATGTCGGCCCGCCCCATTAACATCGGCCTCTCTCGCACCCGTGAAGACTTTGGCCTTCTTATTGTCCTCGCCTACGTCTCCACCACTCCCGACGCTGCCGCCACCACCGTCGCTGGTGCCCTGACGCGACTTGTCCTCACCGCTGCAATCCTCCAGACCATCACACAGTCTACCTCTACCGCTCTTCGCCGCCAAGAAGAGATCAACTACCTGTAACGCGCTGTCATCCTGGACTTTTAACAAGCAGATGGACCTTATAGCCACCGAGATCAACAAGAATTGGACATTGGCCACCCTTGCTTGCAACGGCAAGATACTGCCCCCCAAATTGTACATTTGTATCCCCGTCATACTCACCTCCCTCTTCAGCCCCGCTTCCCTCATTGCTTACTGCCTCTTGGGCCTCGGCTACTTGTTGCTGCTGCCATCCTGGCCCTTATTTGAAAAGAAGGGGGAAATGCAGTCACCCCTCGGACTGAAGTGTGGTTTGCTGGCCTGGCAGGGGAGCGGCCGCGGTAGGCCTAATTCCGCTGCCCCCATAATAGGGTGGTTGGTCGGGCCCACCACCACCCCTGAAGGAAGCTCGGCATGGGCGCAGAGTGCCCTCGGGTCTCCCCTTCTCGGCAGCCATGCTTCCGCGGCCGCCCCTCCTCCCAGATGGCACCACCCGATGCCTTGTGGGGCGGCACCCTTCTTCTTCCTTCTCCCTGCGCAGGCGCAGGGCAGAAAATTCCAGTCTGCCCTTTTCCCCTCCCCCGACAGCAGCAACAGCCAGGTGTGGGCGGAAAAATCCAGTCTGCCCTCCACCCCAGCAACAGCAGCCACCAATCCCTAAACCCTGCCCCTTCCCCCAGCAACAGTGACAGCCAATCCCTAACCACCACCCCTCCCCCGTCCGGTACCGCCCACTGACCTTTCGCCGGCAACCAATCAGAACGGGGCATGGCTTCGACCAATCAGCCTTCCCCAGCCCCTATAAAACTGTTGCCTCTCCCTCAATAAAGTGGACTTGCGTGTTTACCTTGTCTCCGCGGTAGTTCTTCTGCCGTGCGCCCTCCAGTCCTGAGAGCCCCCGACAAGGGCCTGGCCTCCCTTGTCCCCAGTTCGTCGCCTGCTTCTCCGGGCGACCCCTTCGTCGCCTGCTTCTCCGGGCGACCCCTTCGTCGCTGGCTTCGCCGGGCGACCCCTTCGTCACCAGCTTCGCCGGGCGACCCCATCAGCCGAACCGCGCAACCCCTTGTGAGACCGATCCCTCGTCTGCTGCTGGACCGACCCCTCGTCCCAGGTGGGACCGACCCCTCGTCCCAAGCGGGACCGACCCCTCGTCCAGAGCTGGACCGACCCCTCGTCCGCAGCCAGACCCCACCTCTACCGACCGAGCAAGCCGCCGCAGACCATGGCCAGCACCTCTCCTGCACCCACTGAGAGTGTGTCTGTGGTGATGCCAGTGTTTTCTCAGCCAGGGAAGAAACATCAGGGACTTGGGAACCTGCTACAGGAGCACGAGGAAGTTTAGGTTTGAGAAACACGTGGGACTGAGCCTCATCTCCACGGAGGAGAGAAGGAAACCCCATGTCTGGAAAGAAAGACCCAAGACATCCCTGTGGGGGCAACAAACTGGAGAGTGATGCTCACCCTTTGAAGTTCAGTCTCCAAATGACTATTTTTTATCAGCTGCTGTTCTATCAGCTGCCTTGAATTTCACCCTGGCCCTATGACCTGGCCATGGTTAGACCAAGCAACTCCATTACCCCAAGCCCTTGATTGGGTTAAAAGACTTAGGTCATGGTCACTCCAACTTCCCACAGAGGCCCCTTTCCACCTTTCTGCCAGGGCTGTCTCCCCACCTCCCCAAGCCAGTTGACTTGTCAGGATGAGGCACCAAAAACCTTTTGGTTTGCATGATGTAGCACACAGGAAGGTCTGTGTCATGAGGAATGGCCATCGTTTACCGTGGTAGACCACTCTAGGCACTTTTTTCCTACTACATGATTGTGAGTGCAATTCCCATACTGCTAGGATATTTCAGTCTTTTCCCCAACTTTGGAGCAGGCTTCAGCAACTGATCTCCACTTAAAATATTGGGAAGGATGTAATATTTCCTTGCAGAAATGGAACTCTTAAAACCTTACAAGTTGTGTTAATAGAGTCCTACCCATATTTTTTTATGCTCTAATTCAGTAATATCTTCCAGTGGATAACTGGAGGCTGAGAGGACAAGTTGCTCTTTCTGAAAGACGCCTGCTGATCTTTATTTTGTTGCTTGTTCAATTTGTCTGGCACTCCTCATTGCCTTTCTGACTGGATAACTTCTGTTTACCATCTGTATTAGTCAGACAAATGGGTGCTGATACAAAGTACCAGAAATCTGTTGGCATTTATAAAGGGTATTTACTTGGGGTAGAAGCTTACAGTCACAAGACCATAAAGCATGTTACTTCCCTCACCAAAATCTGCTGCCATGTGTTGGAGCAGGATGGCTGCCAGTCTCTGCAAGGGCTCAGCTTTCCTCTTCCTCTTAAAGCAGAGAAAGCTGTGGTCCCAGCTTCTTCCAATATCAGTTGTAGGCTGTCATACTTCTCATCTCTCTCCCAGGGCTCGTTTCTCTCTGGGCTCAGCGTCCCTGTTATCTTCACAAGGTCAGCTGTACTTATTAGGTTCATCTCTCTTCCCAGGGCTGTGTTATGGAGCATTTTCTCTTCCTGCGTATCTGCTTCTGTGTGTCTACTTCCATGTGAGAATCTGTTTTATCAGCCCACGACATCTGGGATTTGATACTGAATCACACTCTAATGATGTGGTTGGATGAGAGCCCTAATCTTAGCATAATTTAATCAGACATCTCAGCTGAATCAATACAATAAAAGAGTTATCATTCTTCCGGTCCCAGGTGCTCCAGGAGTGGCCAGCACAGGTGCAGACATGGCCACGTCCAAGAACCACATCACACACAACCAATCTCAAAAATGGCACAGAAATGGCATCAAGAAGCCCCAATCACAAAGATACGAATCTCTTAAGGGGGCAGACCCCAAGTTCTTGAGGAACATGCGGTTTGCCAAGAAGCACAACAAGAAGGGCCTGAAGAAGATGCAGGCCAACAATGCCAAGGCCATGAGTGCACGTGCAGAGGCCATCAAGGCCCTCATAAAGGCCAAGGAGGCCAAGCCCAAGATCCCAAAGTGTGAAGCCGCAAGTTCAATCGACTTGCCTACATTGCCCACCCTAAGCTCAGGAAGCGTGCTCATGCCCGCATTGCCAAGGGTCTCAGACTCTCCCGACCAAAGGCCAAGGCCAAGGATCAAGCCAAGGCCCAGGCTGTGGCTCCGGCTCAGGTTACTGCTCCAGGTCAGGCTCCCAAAGGTACCCAGGCCCCCACGAAGGCACCTGAGTAGAGCCTTCTGTCTACCAGGGCAAGAGGATGGAAGGACTGGTGTGACCCCTGGGCTGCCATCTGCATGGGACTGGGGTCCTCCTGTGCTGTTTGTACAAATAAACTTGAGGCAGGAGCTTTAAAAAAAAGAAAAGAGTTATCATGCCAGAGGAACCAACCAGTTTACAAACATAATCTATATTTACTTTTGGAATTCATAAAGAATATCAAGCTGCTACACTGTTACTGCCACCTATTATTGTGAATTTTCAATTCAGTCTACAACCTACCCTGAGTAAGTACTCTAAGGTCATTTCTTATGGGTGAGAGAAGCTAACCTCAGTCCAAAGATTACTCCTTTACTCTCTTTTGCTCAAGAGGTTACTTCTAAACCATTTTTATTTTGAGGTAGTTCCAAACTTCCAGAACATTTGCAGAAAGTAGTTAATCCCATTGAAAGAAAAGCAGCACAGTAATGTTTGGCAACATTTGTACCATCATTCTAAATCTATATATTTTCTGATGATTGAAGGAAGGTTGAATACTTCATGTTCCTTGAAAATTTTGCATCTCTGTACATTTCCCAGGAACAAAGATATTCACTTATGCAAAGACTTTAAATATGCCTATCTAAAGGTATTCACATTCATTTTAAGCCTCTAGAAAATATTTAAAATGTTTTCAGATGTACCAATAACATCCTTATAAAACCCAAAGATTCCCATGCCAGCCACCCACAAGTTTACACTGGAGGAAGTTTAATCACACTCACAAATTTGTACTACATTTACCACTATCCATTGCCACAATATTGCCTTCACCCCAAATAGAAATCCTACACAATTTATTGACTCCTCCCCATGTGCCCTTCCCCATGTCCTTGGTATGCAGCTCTCTGCTGCATTCCAAAGCAATAAGCATAATGTAAATATATACCAGAAATAGAACCATGCAATATCTGTCTCTTTTGGCAATTTCTCTTAACTAATTTGTTTTCGAACAAGTATAAGATGTATATATATTTGACCATGAATAAGTAATATGCCTACCAGCATTTCCTCAAAAAAAAAATAACTCAAATAGCCAACCACCTTAATTTCAGTTTTCAACTTCAAGCAAATTCATACAGAAATTTCACATCTATATTTGAATTTTTCCATATATCCCAGTCCTAGGCACTTCAGCATAGTAGTCTCTCTGGCAATCCAAACCAAGTCTTGTAGTGCATTCAAATATCTTTGTGCCTTTAGTTGCTCATTTTAGTTCTTCAATTGTGGAAATACATCTGCAATGTAAACTTTCCCATCCACATTGCTCCCAAACCTACCACTCTGTGAGTTTACTCCTATTCTTAATATTGCAATACCCTCACCACCTTCTATTACTGAAAGTGTCCCATTTGCCAAAAGAGAAACCCTACTGTAATTGGACAGGGACAGCCCAGTCCTCCTACCCAGTGGCCCAAGGAAATGCTACATAAATTTGTGTTCCTAGATTTGTATACTTTCTGAAAGTTTATTTGTTATCACTTTAAGGATTCCAAATCACCCAGGGACATGGTGTCCATCCAGAATTCACTCAGGATGTCCCTACTTATGTGCCCTTAATACCTTAAGTGTATTATCTTTATTATTACTTTCTCCATTGGGACGACTGCTTGTCATCACTATTAGTATTTCTTTTACTGATTTAATTATTTTCAAAGATAAAATCAACAGGTTACTACCACAATCCCTACTCTCTCTTACTAAGAGCCAGCACAGAGTTAAAGTTCAACAACTTGTGGAAATGGTAGCACAGACATATGCTAATAGCTAAGTGGTTCTATATGTAGTTTTTTAAAAATAAAAGATTGATTGATTGATTGATTGCTCTCCCCTTCCCCCCCAGTTGTCTTCTTTCTGTGTCCATTGGCTGTGTGTTCTTCTGTGACCGCTTCTATCCTTATCAGCAGCACCGGGACTCTGTGTTTCTTTTTGTTGCATCATCTTGTTGTGTCAGCTCTCCATGTGTGCGGCACCATTCCTGGTCAGGCTGCACTTTCTTTTGCGCTGGGGGGCTCTCCTTATGGGGTGCACTCCTTGCACGTGGGATTCCCCTACGTGGGGGACACCCCTGCATGGCACAGCTTTTTGCACGCATCAGCACTGAGCACGGGCCAGCTTCACATGGGTCAAGGAGGCCCCAGGTTTGAACCACGGACCTCCCATGTGGTAGGCAGACGCCCCATCCATTGGGCCAAGTCTGCTTCCCGTATGTGTATTTTTTAATTCAAAATGTAGAGTACCTTCAAGAGCTTAGTGGAAGAAATCAGTGGTAATAAACAGAAGGTTTCTTTTTAAAAGAAATTGTAACATCTCTACAAGTGCCCAGTTCTTTCTTTCTTTCCCAAAAGTTTACTGCAATACATATCTTAAGACAATCTTAAAGTATATCATGGATGGAAATGACATGTACTTCTAGAACTAGAGTTGAAAAGTGAGATCTGGATGCTGATAGAAAAATCTTCCTGATTTCAGTCATAATACATTTGTGACCTGGAATAAGTATTGTTTGGCCTCTGCTGGATTGTGTTCTGTGAGGATGGCTGTGACTGCCACAGTGTTTTTCCCAAGTGCTAGGCCTTAAGCTTTTTTATTCTGTGCCAGAATAAATAAGGCAACCTGTAGAGCCAGGAGTACTGTACAGGCTCCAAAGAGGAAGGGGGGACGGAGAATGCTGGGATTCTGTTAAAGTGATGCCCTGAGCTTTCCTTTGTTCCCCAGTCTGTTCCTGTGATTGGCAGTTCTTTAAGTTCCACATGGAATAGGTAGAATATGAATCCACAAAGAGGTGGTCCCAGACCACTGCACAAGGCTTGAATTTCTGTTATCTTTCCTTGAATGGCACCTTGGTGACCAGCATCAGCAGTTCATGAAAAAAGTTCACTGACAGCTGGAGAGCAGCCCCATCACCCAGTGTTCTGAACCAATACCATACCACGCCAGCTGTAACATTTGAAGTCCAAACCCAATAAAATGGCATTCTTATTTCCAATTGCTCTCATAAGTAAGCCTGACTATCGTCTGTACAATAATGGAAAGAATGGCAAGGACTGCTATAAGTGCTGCAATGGTTTCTGTTAAAGTGTTTCATTAAAAACTGAAATTTTCTTTATCTGTCTGTGGTATTAAAAAACGTTGGAATATTGACCTGCTTCCAGGATGTAGGAGAGGAACACTGTAATGCAAGTTAGCAGTACTATGGAATCTTGGCCCACTTTTTTAAATGATGCAAAGGGGTCATCCTCTTCCCAGGAAATTGGTGCTCCCCATGTCAGTGGCTGCATCTTCTCAGGCAATGACTCTGGCACTGCAAAAAGTATGAATCAAACATCTAGCAAATCTATTGCTGTAGCTAGGACCACACTAAGCTGTTCCATATATTCATGCAAGGTAGCCCCAATTGCAGAGTCAGTTAATAAAATGTCGCCAAAACCATTCCATAAGCCATTTCTTTCATGCTCTTGGGTTATATCTGCTACATATGCAAATACCATGGAGAAGGTCTCTGCAAAAACCCAGGAAACAGAAATAACAACAAAGTACCACCATGGGCTGATCTTCATTAGTGGAATAGGGACACGTGAAAAATACTGTTAGCAGCAAGAAGGGTTTTGATCTCCAGGCATCAAAAAGAACACTGATAAGTGGGGCGCTGAGGAGCAACAACAAACACTTTACTCCTAGAATTAGGTCATTCCTCACAAATGTATGTGTAGGGAAGATTTCATGGAATACTGCAGTTATGCCCAGGGTTCTCTCCTACCCCTTCTACATCCTCTCCCTCTTTTCCCCTTCCAGCTGCAGTGTGCATTCCTCATTACACCAAACCAGAGCTCCAGCCTCTGTGTGGTTTTCTCCCTAAACATTCCATGCATAGGGAAGTAGCAACCCTCATCTGAGGGGTGTGAATGGGACCATAAAGCTGATAGTAGTTATCTCTCCCTGACTTTAAATTGCAAAGCTACCATAAACCATCACAAACTAGCTCCTTTGCAGTCTAGTCCCAGAACAAGTTATAAAAACTCTCCCCCATCCCTTCACTGCTGCTGTCTATTTCTGACACACCCCACCTGCTATATCTCATTAAAGGCTTTGTTTATATGGATTCTGACTCCTTGCCTGATTTCTAAAGCACCTCCCTTCCTCAGCTTCTCTGATCCTATCAGTTTGGTGCTGAAACCTGGGAGCTGAGGTCAAGGAAGCCCACTTGTATGGCCCCTCTTCCATTCCCACCAGCAGAAGTGTTCGAGCTGATGCTCTCCTTTATCTGAGTTGTCCAGGACACCTCTCAAAGAAAACTGGGTAAGGAACTTCACCATTTTTCCTGCACATCTGGCACCCTCTTCTGTTCCATTCTCACTTGTCCAGGACAACTTGCTCTCTTAAAAACACTGGCATCAGGGAAAGGGCTGCCTCAGGGCCTGGAATCCTCTGCTCTATGCAGTGACCAGACTGAGGGATGCCTCATCCAGTCCACTGCTCTACATCTGATCTGACAAGACTCAGGGTGGGAGGTCCCTGTAATCTGTCAGCATATCAGGAACTTGGTGAAATCTCCTTAAACCCTTGGGGAACAGCCAATCTTCCCCCCAAAAAAATCCTCCCTGAGGTGTCTCTTCCAAAGTCTTAGAGACCTCAGTCTTGAAACTGATCTCCAGCCATAAAAGGCTCCTCTTTTACTGTAACCCTGCCTGGCCTCATTACCTACTCCACAACAAAACCATCTGGCCCAACAGTGGGACCTTAGGTCCCCAAATTCTTAAAGACCTCAAGAATTATTGTCAACATTTAAATAAGTGGAGTGAAATCCCATATGTCCAAGCCCTTTTTTTTTTTTTTAATTTTTTTATTTTTTATTGACTTTGTAATAATATTACATTAAAAATATATATGTGAGGTCCCATTCAACCCCACCCCCCCACCCCCCCTCTCCCCCCCCCAACAACACTCGTTCCCATCATCATGACATATCCATTGGATTTGGTAAGTACATCTTTGGGCACCTCTGCACCTCATATACATTGGTTCACATCATGGCCCATACTCTCCTCTATTCCATCAAGTAGGCCCTGTGAGGATTTACAATGTCCGGTGATTACCTCTGAAGCACCATCCAGGGCAGCTCCATGTCCCGAAGACGCCTCCACCTCTCATCTCTTCCTGCCTTTCCCATACCCTTTGTCCATTATGTCCCCTTTTCCCAATCCAATGCCACCTCTTCTATGTGGACACTGGATTGGTTGTGTCCATTGCACCTTTATGTCAAGAGGAGGCTCAGATTCCACCTGGATGCTGGATGCAATCCTCCCATTTTCAGTTGTAATCACTCTAGGCTCCATGGTGTGGTGGTTGTCCTTCTTCACCTCCATCTTAGCTGAGTGTGGTAAGTCCAATAAATCAGATTGTAGGTGCTGGAGTCTGTTGAGGCTCAGGATCTGGCTATCACATTGTCAGTCCAGAGATTCAAATCCCCTAAATATATCTTAAACCCCAACATTAACTGCACCTCCAGCACATTAGCATGGAAGTCTTATGAAGGGAGATCCCATCTGAGTCCAGATTCATCACACATAAACACCATTTCCAAAGAGGGGCCATCTGCCCTGGTAGTTAACCCCATCGGCCATGACCATAACTCCCATGGGTCTCTTTAGCCCTCAAAGGAACCAATATCTGGGGGTTGTATCTGCTTTATCTGTCTCTCTGACTCTGCTCAGTTGTGCATGAGGGCAAACCTTCTGCCAGCCTCCAGACTCTTTTTTAGAAATTCGTAGCCATATAAACTCATTTCTCCTTTCCATTTCCCCCTTACTTTAGGTCAAACAGCATTTTAAAGTCATGGTATTTTATGTAGACATGGATATTCTGCTGATCCGCATTGAACCTTCCGTATAAGGTCATTTTCCAGTTGCATCATCAGTTGGTAGTTGATAGTGGTCCCTCGTTGCCAGGGAGGCTCATCCCCGGGTGTCATGTCCCACGCTGGGGGGAAGGCATTGCATTTACATGCTGAGTTTGGCTTCGAGACTGGCCACATTTGAGTAACATGAAGGCTGACAGAAGGAAATTCCCAGGCACAAAGTTGCTCTAGGCCTTGTTATTATTTTGGGTTTATCAGCTCACAAGCATAGTCATTAGTATCAGGGGCTCACTGTTGAACCCTCACTCCCTCCCGGTCCCCACCACTGTACCTGGGAGACTGTCGCTGCTCCCCTAGGGACCACGACAGAGCACCACTGGCCAGGAACCCAGTACCCCCCCTACTGTGGTTTTTAATTGTTGCCACTATGAGTATATCCAAACATTACCATGCACCCTGGACATATGATCTGTACAGCTCCCTGTCAGTCATATATCACCTGTCATTGGTATCCCATACCAGTATCCCTCCATTGCCATTGTTGAAACACTCTGTGATCCAGAACTCCCCGAAATTTGAAGCCCAATATAATGTCATGGTCCCTTACTAGGGAATGGCATATAGCGATGGGTTTAAAGGATAGATAAAGAACTTGGATAAAGTTAGATAAAGAACTTAGATAAAGAATGTTGACTTGAAAAAATTCCACATCCTATCTTTTTCTTTCCCCCCCCCCCTAATTATTCAGCTTTTCTTCACAGGAGTCCTAGACCACAGCAATGTATATATATAATATACAGCACTCCCACACATCCACCAGAAAACCTTTTCCCTTCCACAGTGATACTCTTACGCCCTATTCATATCATATTTACTTAAAGTGATGTACAGAGTCTGAGACATTAGCTTTCTAACAAGGTGACATCTGTGCTTACATTATGGTGCATACTTTAGGATACACAGTTCTTTACATTTTTAGATATCCTATGTTTTACATTATGGTTTACATTATCAGTCTGTCATCTCCTATATGTTATGGTGTAATATTACATGTTTTATATCCATCCTTGTGTACTCTCAAGAAGCTCCTCTCTTACCCCCCATTTACTTTGGTTCCACACATTTAACGTCCATTTTCCCTTCCACCTTGGTGCCCTCAGTGATAGCCAACCTCCGTTTCCTGAGGAGCCACTTCCAGAGATAGATGGAATAGTGTTCAGGGCCTAACTTGCTCAACTGCCCCAATGCCCTGGGAGCCACCCTTTCTCTCGAGGGATACAGTTCCCTCTATTGGATGGCATTAGTCCTCCCCAGGATGTGGGTCCACCCCCACTCTCACTACTTGGGTTTCTACCCCATGGTGTCACCCACTCTGGCAGAATGAGCATTTAGACATTCCCCAGGAGCCCGTCCTGCATCAGACCCTCCCCTCCGAGCATTCTAAACAGGTAACCCTCTTTATTATATTTTGATATGATTTTCTCGGCATTTTACTCTCCACCAACACCTGACTCTCTCCTGGTTCGTATGCTACCCCTCCCTCCCCCCACTTTTGGGCAACATTACCCACCCGTCCCTCCCCAGCCACCCTCAAACCCGCAAAGCCCCAACCAAAGGCAACCCCTTGCCCCCCTTTTATCTCTTCTTTGTGTTCATACTTACCACCATCTCGTCTTAAATTCCACCCCTGCAGACATCGGCTCATATCCTTCCTCCACCCTCCGATTTCCTGCAAGCCTATATTCAGTCTCTTGCTATCTAGGGCAGCTTGTTTATTTCATATCATTGAGCTCATGTAGTATTTGTCCTTCAATGTCTGGGTTGCTTCACTCAACATAAGGTTCTCAAGATTCATCCATGTTATCACATGTATTTGTAGTGTGTTTGTTCTTACAGCCGAGTAGTATTCCATTGTGTGTATATACCACATTTTATTGATCCACTCGTCTGTTGATGGGCATTTGGGTTGATTCCAACTTTTGGCAATAGTGAACAATGCTGCTATGAACATTGGTGTACATATATTGGTTTGTGTTCTTGTTTTCAGTTCTGCTGGGTATATTCCCAGCAGTGGTATTGCTGGGTCATATGGCAAATCTATGGCTAGTTTTTTGAGAAACCGCCATACTGTTCTCCAGAATGGTTGGATCCTTCTGCATTCCCACCAGCAGTGGATGAGTGTTCCCCTTCCTTCACATCCTCTCCAGCACTTGTATTCTTCTGTTTTTTTCATAGCTGCCAATCTTATGGGTGTAAGATGGTATCTCATTGTGGTTTTGATTTGCATTTCCCTGATAGCTAGAGATTTGGAACATTTTTTCATGTGCTTTCTTGCCATTTGTATTTCTTCTTCGGAGAAGTGTCTGTTTAAGTCTTTTTCCCATTTTTTAAATGGATTGTTTGTCTTTTTATTTTCAAGATGTAGGAGTTCTTTATATATGCAAGTTATAAGTTTCTTATCAGATATATGATTGCCAAATATTTTCTCCCACTGTGTGGGCTCCCTTTTTACTTTCTTGACAAACTCCTTTGAGGTGCAGAAGGCTTTAATTTTGAGGAAGTCCCATTTATCTATTAGTTCTTTTGCTGCTCGTGCTTTTGGTGAGATATTCATAAATCCATTACCTATTACAAGGTCCTGTAGATGTTTCCCTACACTGCTTTCTAAGGTTTTTATGGTCTTGGCTCTTATATTTAGGTCTTTGATCCATCTTGAGTTGATCTTTGTATAAGGTGTGAGATGGTAATCCTCTTTCATTCTTCTACATATGGCTATCCAGTTCTCCAGACACCATTTGTTGAATAGGCCACTCTCTCCCAGTTGAGAGGGTTTGGTGGCTTTATCGAATATTATGTGGTTGTATATGTGAGGTTCTATATCAGAGCTTTCAATTCGATTCCATCCAAGCCCTTTTTAGCTGCACAGGGGCCCCTCCTTCTGTCAGTTCTGTCCCACTTTTCGAATTCTTCTTCACTTTCCTTTCCTAAAAATCCTCACTCCCCTCCTGATGCCTCATCAAAAACATACTCCAGTCCAGGGGATGACCCTGTTCCCCTCACTAGGTAACCACTCCACATGCTGCTCTGGGCCCCTCTGCCCTTTCTGCTTTTCTCCCTCATCCAGAAACTCCCCCAGCGACTAGCTCCACTTCCAGTTCAGATTCACCCAACCACATACGTGTCTGCACTCCCTTTTTCCTCTCAGATCTCTCTCAAGTCAAGCACCATCTCAAATCCTATTCCTCTGATATTTCTCATTTTATTAAAGAATTTCAATACCTAATTATCTCTTATAACCTTACTTGGCAAAACCTCTGTATCATTCTTTCTACCTGTCTATCCCAAGAAGAAAAGAAACATATTTGGCTTGCAGCCCAAACCCTTGCAAATACCCTAAATCAACAAAATACTGCCAACAACCCTGTTAGAACCATGGCAGTCCCCCAGGATTAATCTAGCTGTAAATTCCCCACCCTCCAGAATTCCTAGTAGCCACTCCACTCCAGGCAGGTGGGAAAAACCACACTGGGGTCATGATCCAAATATAAAAAGCCTGGTCACATAAAAAATGTTACATTAAAAAATATAAAAGGTCCTCACATACCCCACATGCCACACACACTCCTCCCACATTAACAACCTCTTTCATCATTGTGGCACATTTATTGCATTTGGTGAATACATTTTGGAGCACTTCTGTACCACATGGATTGTAGTTGACATTGTAGTTTACGCTCTCCCCCAGTACATTCAGTGGGTTATGGCAGGATATGTAATGTCCAGCATCTGTCCCTGCAATATCATTTAAGACATCTCCAATTCCTGAAAATGCCCCCCATCCTACATCTCTTCTTCCCTCTTCCTGCCCTCAGCAACTACCTTGGCCACTTTCTCCAAATCTATGCAACAGTTTCTTACATTACTAGTCATAATAGTTCTATAGTAGAATAAAAGTAAATCAACTCTAATCAATATTTTATTCCTCCATCCTGGGGAGCCTGGGTTGGTGATGTCTGGTCTACCTCTGTACCGAGGGGGTTTAGACCCACATGGTTGATGTGTGCAATTCTCCTGCTTGGAGTTGTAGGCACTCTCGGTTTCCTAGTGTGGTAGTTGACTATCTTCACCTCCCTGTTAGCTGACCTGGGTAATTCCAGTGAACTGAAGAGTAGGAGTTGCAACTCTGCTGAGACACAGAACGCAGCGGGCACATAGCCAGTCCAGAGATTCAAGTCTCCTGGGTATACATCAACCCCAGCACCAACCACAGGTTCAGTAAAAGTGAGAGAAGAGACATGTAGAAAGTCACATCTGAGTCAAACCCCATCATGGTCAGGAACACAAATTCCAAAGTAGGGCTCACTGGCAAGGCACTGAAATCCAGAGTCAACTGCCATGACTGTAAAATTGTGTCTCTGTTGTCCTCAGCAGTATCAGTGCCTGGTGTTGTATCTATTTTGGCTGTTTCTGGGATCCTGCTGAGGCATGTGTAAATGTGACACCTCTGACGACCTCCTGGCCCTTTTTCTGAAGACTCTTAGCCATGTAAACTCATTTGTCTTTACCATGTCCCCCTTTTATTCACGGTCTTTCTCTAGTTGCTTTGCCAGATGGTTATTGGTAGTAATCACTTG
Organism: Dasypus novemcinctus; assembly: GCF_030445035.2. Taxonomy (NCBI): domain Eukaryota; kingdom Metazoa; phylum Chordata; class Mammalia; order Cingulata; family Dasypodidae; genus Dasypus; species Dasypus novemcinctus. The sequence goes on along the minus strand of NC_080701.1, from coordinate 33,982,829 downwards.
GTGCTAGGGAGGCTCATCCCTGGGAGTCATGTCCTATGCTGAGGGGAAGGTAATGCATTTACATGCTGAGTCGGGCTTAGAAAATGGCCACATTAAAGCAACATGGAGTCTTTCAGGAGGTAACTTTTAGCAGCCTGCAGCTCTAGGCTCATAAACATATGTTTTTTATCACAATTGTAGAAAGGAGCCAAATTATAATAAAGTCCCTTTAAAAAGCAACTGTGTGCAGCATACAGTACCTTGTTACAAGTAAAAGGCTTAACCCTTTAGTGTCTGGACACTCTAAAAACCACCATCCCTATCCAGGGGAAAATTGCAGATACTAGATAGAAGACAGAAGCAATGAACTGTTGTAAACCACTCTCTGTGAAGAAGAAATCTGTGAAAGAACACCTGAAATGCCTACAAGCAGTATCAGGTAACTGTCTATCATATCCCTGCCCACCACTTCTCTAACACCCTCTTCAAAACTGTTAAAGCAGATATCCTCGCAAAGACTCTATACTACTGGAGCTCTACCATTGGAACCAGAGAAGCAGCAGAGTGGCTCCATTAGAAAATGAGCGTTTTGACTAGTGAACCATCTCGTAGCACTTCCAGCTGCCCATTGCTCACCAACAGCTCATGGACATCACCCAAAAAGTATTCATCGTGCTCACTCCAATCATGGCACAGCAGTCTCCTCCCACACTCAGAAGGAGCAAGGTTTGCTTTCACTACTGAAAACACTTCAATGGTACTCTTGTAACCAGCCAGCTACTATTTACTACCTTAAAAAATGTAAGTACCCAATGTGAAATGCCACTCTACAGCCCAAAATGGAAAGTAATAATAATTTGTGGTTGTGCCTCAAGCTATACAAACTGGGAGAAAAGAAAATCATTTTAGTCCTATACTATGCAGCCTCACTGACTGGCAATCTTAAATCCATAAGAAAGAAATATCACCCAAAACATTGTTATGAAGTCACAGTTAATAATCTAAAGTCTCCTATTTCTGCTAAAACTCTGTGTGTCTATGTAAACTCTTTTTGTGCCTAAACTGATATCTACTAATGAAAATATTGTTTGTATATTGTTAAATCAACATAATCTGTCCCTGTTTATGTAAAACAACAAAAATAAATCTGTAATATGAAATAGTTACTCACCAAATTATATAATTTTACTGTCAAGCAGTAATGTTCAATGTCTTTTATATTGCACCTATTATTCTGTTGTCTTTTATATTATTGTTGTATAACCTACATGAAATATTGCAATGCATTAAGAGCTCAGGTGTTATTTCAAAAGTGAAAAAGTCACTGGGGTAGAATGCAAGAACATGAAATGCCCACTTCACACTCTATAGAGTATATAGAAAAATACACTTTCTTTAACCTGCAGGCAAAAACTCTGGGAAAGATAAAACTATATCAGCAGTGGCCCATTCCTCCTTAGCAGGGAAGAAATTGGCAACTATTATGAAAACTACACATGATCTCCCCTAGTAAGCAAAAGATCATCAGAGAAGTCAGAAAAAATACACACAACATATCCTGACTTTAAACCCTCCATATTTCCTTCTAATCCCTCTTATATTAATCTTGTTCATCCTTATCCTCAGGACCATGCCTTACATGACTCCTAACAAGTTTTCTCTGCAGGACTGTTCATCCTATGATCAATAAGACCTTCAGCAACATGTTTTTCATACAGCAAGCTCATGACTACCAACCCCTGCCACAGATGACTGTAGAAACAGTCAGCAGGAAGTAACTACAGATGACAGATGATGATCCATCATTTACCCCCAGCAAATGAAATAAAAAGAATCTGGGATGCTAGATAAAGGGCTCTCATCCTGTCCCCCCTTCTTCATTCCTCTCCTCCCTTCTCCATCTTCCTGCAGATGTGCATTCCTAGTTGATAAGAAACCAGAGCTCCAGCCTCTGCATGGTTCCTTCCCTAAACGTTCCCATAGATAGGGAGGTAGCAGCCTGCATCTGAGGGATGCAAATGGGGCCCAAGAGCCTATATGAGTTATCTCATCCTGACTTTAAAAATGCAAAGCTAGCATAAACCATCACAAACTAGCCCCTTTGTAGTCTAGCCCCACAATAAGTTATAAAGACACTCTCCCCCATCCCTTCACTGCTGCTGTCTGTTTCAGACATAGTCCACCTGCTTTAGCTCATTAAAGCTTTGTTTATATGGATTCTCACTCCTGGCCTGATTTCTTAAGTGTCTCCCTTCCTTAGCTTCTCTCCACACCTAACAACCACTAAGGTGGGTGTGTCAATAACCTCCAAGCTAAAACTCCAAAAAGAAGATGATAACTGCATAATAAACACTAGGGAACCTATTCCTTGAAGGGTGCCTTCGTTCTTACTAGTAATCTTCTTGGCCAGCTTGATAATGCTGTTCATGACCCATTTCTTCTTCTTTCCTAGGTCATTTTAATATCCTCAATACCCAGTGCTGCTGTGGCCACTCCTGGGGTAGGACTTAAAAATCCTTTTCCCCAAACTGAGGGGTGGGCAACACAATAAATTCAGTGGTATCTTCTTTCAACCTCTCCTGGGAAAAGGTAGCAATGGAAGAGACTTGGAGACATAGTGCTTCCTTATGACTCTGAGGGACAGGTGGAGGGGAGGCTGCATTTGCTGGGTATGCCAAGAAATCTTACCACTGGGAAGCCATGGAAGAGGCAATTGGTGTCCTTCCAGAAACTCTCCCCAGGGCCCTTTGAATCTGGTCTGTACTCCCTTCATGGTTCCCTAGCCCTATTTCATCAGTGAAAGACTGACCTGGGAAACTTCTCTGGCATGCCACCCTCCCAGAATTTCCCCTCATGGAAAAAGAAGCTTGAGACAATGAAAGGAATGTAAGAAACTAGAGAGGAGGGCAGTATGATTCAAGGTTTCCTTGCTTTAAGCACCCGAGACAGCGAGGTCTGTCTTCTGTAAAAATGGAGGGGCTATTCAAACCTTGTAAATGGGGGTACTCCAAAACAACTAACAACCACAAACTGAGGGCCTCTCACAGGCACAGAAAGACAGAGAGGACACTGCACAATGCTTTGCCTATAACAGACCTTTCTGATAGGAAGGCTGAAACATGAAAATTGTCTTATCACCAGCTGGCTATAAAATCAAGTGGTAGACATATTAAGAAGTATATCCTGGAGTTAATATTTTAAAATATTAAAATTTACTGTGTGTAACAAAAGATTCCATACAATAAAGAAAAAGAATATGATGGCCATACAAAAGAAGAGGATAAAAATACAGAAAGCACAAATGAAGATCAGAATGTGGACCTACAAAAAAAATCCTTTAAAAATAAATTTTAAATGATCAAGGAGATGAAGAAAAACTCAGGGAAAGAACTAATGGATATCAGGAAAATGAATGAGCAATATGAGAAACTTCCTCGACCTGATAAAGGGCATATTGTAAAAGCCTACAGTTAACATCCTGATTAATGGTGAAATATTGAAAGTGTTCCCTTAAAACAAGGACCAATATATTGGTACCCAATACCACCACACTTATGCACCATAATACTGGAAGTTTTCACAGGATCAGTTTGGCAAGAAAAAGAAATAAAGTTATCCAAATCGGAATGGAAGAAGAGCACTTTCCCTATTTTCCGGTATCATGAGTCTATATTCAGAAAATCCTGAAAAATCCACAACAAAGTTGCTGGAGCTTAATAAATGAATTTAGCAAATGTGGCTGGTTACAATATTCTACACCAAGGTATCACTTATTTTTCTATACACAAGGAATGAAGAAGCAGAAGAAATCAAGAAAAAAAGTCCTGTAAAAACAGCAATGAAATTAATCACATATCTTGGAATAAACCTACCCAAGGAGCTAACAACTGTACCCAGAAATAATAAAACATTTCTAAAAGAATTCAAAGAATACCTAAAACAATAAAAGTACATTCCTTTTAAATGGACTAGTAGACTAAATATCATTAAAGTGTCTCTAACCGATGCAAAACAATTTATTGAAATACTAATCAATATTCCAACAGCATTCTCTGCACAAATGAAAAATCCAGTCATAAATTTCATGTGGAAAGGTAAGGGGCCCAGGATAGCCAAAGCTATCTTGAAAAAGAAGAATGAGGTTGAAGGACTCACACTTCCCAATCTTAAAACTTATGACAAAGGCAAAGTAAGCAAAAGTCTGGAACTGCCTCAAGGACAGACATATAGAATAATGGATTTGAGCTAAGAGTTCAGAAATCAACTCTCGAACTTACGGCAACTGATTTTTGAAAACAGAGCAATTAGCCCTCAATTGGAAATGACAGTGTCTTCAAAAAATAATGCTGGGTAAACGGGATCTCCATTTGAAAAACCAAGAAGGAGGACCCTTCATCACATTGTCCATAAAAATCACCACAAAAAGGATCAAAGTCAGAAATATAAGAGACAGTGCTATCAAATTCCTAGAAGAAAATAGGAAGCTTCTTTAGGAGCTTCTGTTAGGCAATGGTTTTGTAGAATTTACACCCAAAACACAAGCAGCAAAAGAAAAAAATAGATAAATGGGATCTCATTCTAATAAAAATTAAAAACTTTAGTGTCTTAAAGGATTTTATCATCAATGTTAAACAAAACCCTACACAATGGGAGAAAATATTTTGAAGCTATATAGCCAATAAAGGTTAAATATCCAGAATATATAAAGATATCCTTCATCCTATCACCAAAAAGCAAATAACTGCATCAACATATGGATGAAAGATCTGAATAGACATCTTTCCAAAGAACACATTCACATGGCCGGAAAGGAAAGGAAAAGATACTCAACATCATTAGCCATTAGGCAAATGCAGATGAAAACCGTGATGAGGTAACATTTCATACCTAAAATAGGAAGGTGACTATTAATAAAAAGATAAATAAACAAGTGTTGATTGTGTGGAAAATAGAAACAATTATTCATTGCTGCTGGCAAAATAAAATGGTGCAGTCTCTGGAAAACAGTTTGGAGGTTTCTAGAAAAGCTATATATAGAATTACCACATGACATGGTAATCCACCACTAGGTATATACCCACAAGAATTGTAAACAAGGTCTTGAATATATATTTGTACACTGCATTATGCATATCAGAATTATTCATAAATGCCAAAAGATGGAAGCAACCCAGATATCCATCAAACAATGAATAGATAAATTAGAGCATATTCAGATAATGGGATACTAATCACTCATAAAAAGGGAAAAAATTATGATACATGCAACAATATAGATTAACCTTGATTACAGCAAGTTGAGTGAAATAAGTCAGACATACAAAGAGAAATATTCTAGTATCTCACCGATCTGGGAAAAAATAATTTAGACAAACATATGGAGTCAGAATCTAGACTATAGGATATCAGGGGATGGTTCGGGGATATATGTATCAAGTACATTTAATTGAGAAATGTATGTTATTATCCAACTGTGTTTTCTTTTTATTTTTAAATTATTGTATATATATCAATTATTAAATGTACAAAATAAAGTTTGAAAAAATGAAAATGACAATAAAATATTTCAAAACCTATGGGATGCAGCAAAGGCACTGCTGAGAGGGAAATTCATAGCCATAAATGCCTACATTAAAAAAGAAGAAAGAGATAAAACCAAGGACCTAATTGCACACCTGGAGGAATTAGGAAAACAACAACCAACTAACCCCAAGGCAATTAAAAAGAAGGAAATCACAAAGATTAGAACAGAGCTAAATGAAATGAAAATTAGAAAGCATTAGAAAAAAGCTGGTTCTTTGAGAAGATTATTAAATTGACAATCCCCTAGCTAGACTAACAAAGAAAAAAAGAGAGAAGATGCAAATACATAATATAAGAAATGACCCCACAGAATTAAAATGTATCATAAGAGGATACTTTGACAAGCTGAATGTCAACAAGATGGATAATTTAGAAGAAATGGACAAATTCCTAGAAATCCACAAGCAGCCTACATTGATGAAAGAATAAACTGATGAACTCAACAGACAAATCACAAGTAATAAGATAGAATAAATTATCAAAAACCTCCGAACTAAGAAGAGTCCAGGATCAGATGTCTTCATAGGTGAGTTCTACCAAGCAGTCCAGAAAGAAATAACACCAATCCTGCTTAAAATTCCAAAAATTAGAAGTGACAGGACACTGTCTAAATCATTCTTTGATGACAACATCACCCTAACACCAGAGCCAAAGATGCCATAAGAAAGGAAAACTTAGACCAATATCTCTAATGGACCTAGATGCTAAAATCCTCAATAAAATACTTGCTAATCATATTCAACAACCCATCAAATGATTTATACACCATGACCAAGTGGGCTTCATCCTTGGTATGAAAGAATGGTTCAACTTAAGAAAATCAGTCATTGTAATACACCACATAGACAGATTGAAAGAAAAAAATCACATAATAATCTCAAAAGATAGAGGAAGGGAAGCAGACTTGGCCCAGTGGTTAGGGCATCCGTCTACCACATGGGAGGTCTGCGGTTCAAACCCTGGCCCATGCACAGTGCTGATGTGCGCAAGGAGTGCCGTGCCACACAGGGGTGCCCCCCGCATAGGGAAGCTCCACGCGCAAGGAGTGCGCCCCATAAGGAGAGCTGCCCAGCGTGAAAGAAAGTGCAGCCTGCCCAAGAATGGCGCCGCACACACGAAGAGCTGACACAACAAGATGACACAACAAAAAGAAGCACAGATTCCCATGCCGCTGACAACAACAAAAGCGGACAAAGAACACTCAGCAAACAGACACAGAGAACAGACAACCGGGGCGGGGGGGAGGAGGGGAGAGTAATCAATCAATCAATCAATCAATCTTTAAAAAAAAAAGAGGAAAAAAAATTTGGCAAAGTACAGCACACACTTTCATAATAAAAACACTTCAAAAAATAGGAATAGAAGGAAACTTCTTCAACACGATAAAGGGTATAAATGGGAACCCCACAGCTAACATGGTATTCACTGGTGAAATCTCAAATGTTTTCCCTCTAAGATCTGGAAAAAGACAAGGATCCCCACTTTCACCACTAATATTTAACATTGTGTTAGAAGTACTTGCTCAAGCAATTAGAAAAGAAAAATATTTAAAAGGCATCCAAATTGGAAAGGAAGAAGTAAAAATTTTACTATTTGTAGATGACATGATCCTATACACAGAAAGCCCTGAGAAATCAACAACAAAGTTTCTTATAGGTGAGTTCAGCAAAGTAGCAGGTTATAAGATCAATGTGCAAAATTCTCTAGCACTTCTGTACACTAATAATAAACAATCTGAGGAGGAAATCAAGAAAAATTCACATTTACAAAAGCAACTAAAAGAATGAAATGCCTACTGAAAAATTTAACTCAGGATATAAATGACTTGTTGCAGAAAACTGCACACTTTTAGAGGAAATCAAAGAAGACCTAAACAAATGGAAGAATATTCCCTGTTAATGGATAGGAAGATGAAACATCAATAAGATGTCTATCCTAACCAAACTCATTTACCAATTTAACACAATCACAATAAAAATTACCACAGCTTTTTTTTTTACTCAATTGGAAAGACTAACTATGAAAATTACTCGGAAGGCAAGACACCATGACTAGCAAAAGATACTTTGAAAAAGAAAAGAGATATCTGAGGAATCACCCTACCTGAATTTAAAACATACCACAAATCTACAGTGATCAAATGTGCATGGGATACTGTCTACATAAAATAACATGACTTTAAAATGCTGTTTGACCTAATGCAAGGGGGAAATGGAAAGGAGAAATGAGTTTATATGGCTACGAGTCTCTAAAAAAAAAGAGTCTGGAGGCTGTCAGAAGGATTGCCCTTATGCACAACTGAGCAGAGTCTAAGAGACAAATAAAGTAGATACAACCCCCAGGTATTGGTTCCTTTGAGGGCTAAAGAGATCCATGGGTGTTATGGTCATGGCAGATGGGGTTAACTGCCATGTCAGATGGCGCTTCTTTGAAGCTGGTGTTTATGCGTGATGAATCTGGACTCAGATGGGATCTCTCTTCATAAGACTTTCATGCTACTGTGCTGGAGTTGTAGTTGGTGTTGGGGTTTAAGATATATTTAGGGGATCTGAATCTCTGGACTGACAATGTGATAGCCAGGTCCTGAGCCTCAACAGACTCCAGCACCTACAATCTGATTTATTGGACTCATCTCACTCAGCTAAGATGGAGTTGAAGAAGGACAACCACCACACCATGGAGCCTAGAGTGCCTACAACTGAAAGCGGGAGGATTGCATCCAGTATCCATGTGAAATCTGAGCCTCCTCTTGACATAGGGGTGCAATGGACACAACCAATCCAATGTCCACAGAGAAAAGGTGGCATTGGAGTGGGAAAAGTGGACATGGTGGCTAATGGGTATGGGGAATGGCAGGAAGAGACGAGATGTGGAGGCGTCTTTGGGACTTGGAGCTTCCCTGGATGGTGCTTCAGGGGCAATCACTGGACATTGTAAATCCTCACAGGGCCCATAGGATGGAATGGGGGAGAGTATGGGCCATGATGTGAACCACTGACCATGAGGTGCAGAGGTGCCCAGAGATGTACTTACCAAATCCAATGGATGTGTCATGATGATGGGAATGAGTGTTGCTGGGGGGGGAGTGGTGGGGTGGGGGTGGTGGGGTTGAATGGGTCCTCATTTTTTTTTTATGTAATATTTTTACAGAGTCAATAATAAAAAAATAAATTAAAAAAGTAAAAAAAAAGAAAAAGAAAAAAACCAAATGTGCATGAGATAGACATACTGACAAAAGGAACTGAACTGAGAGTTCTGATACAGATCCCTACATTTACAATCAAATGATATTCAACAAGACCACCAAACCCACTCGACTGGGAATGAATGCCCTCTTCAACAAATGGTGGCTGGAGAACTGAATATTCATATCCAAAAGAATAAGAGGATCATCATCTCACACCTCATACAAAAATTAACTCAAGATGGATCAAAGATCTAAATATAAAAAACAAGATCATAAACATTTCAGAAGATATTATAGGGAAGTATTTATCAGATCTTGTATTAGGACATGTTTTCATGAACTTTACACCCAAATTATAAGGAATGAAAGAAAAAATAGATAAATGGGACCTCCTCAAAATTTAAAAAAATATATATTTCACCTAATAGAAATTTGTCAAGAAAGTGAAAATACAGCATATTCTTTGTGAGAAAACATTTGGTAATAGCCATCATTTATAAAGAAATCTTACACCTCAAAAATAAAAAGAAAAACAACCCATTTAAAATAATGGGCAAGTGATTTGAATAGACACTTCTCCAAAGAAGAAATACAAAGGTTAAAAGCACATGAAAACATGCTCAACATCATTAGCTATTAGGGAAATGCAAATAAAATTACAATAAGAGATCATCTTACACCCATTAGACTGCAAGCTATTAAAAGAAAACAGAGGACTACAAGTTTTGGAGAGGGTATGGAGGAATGGAACACTTATCCACTGCTTGTGGGAATGCAGAATGGTGCAGCCATTGTGGACAACAGTTTGGTGGTTCCTCAGGATGCTAGCTGTAGAACTGTCATATGATCCAGCATTCCCACTGCTGTGTGTATACTCAGAAAAATTGAAATCAAGGACATGAACAGATACATGCACAACAATGTTCTTAGTGGCATTATTCACTATTGTCAAAAGTTGGAAACAACCCAAAGGTCCATCAACAGATGAATGGATAATCAAATTGTGGTATATACATACAATGGAATATTACTCAGGTGTAAGAAGGAATGCAGTATTAACACATAGTATAATATGGATGAATACTGAAGACCTTATGTTGAGTGAAGCAAGCCAGGCACTGAAGAATAAATATTGTATGACCTCACTGATATACTGATATGAATTAAGGAAATTAACTAGTCACAGAGCTAGATTCTGGAATACATGTTCACAGGAGAAAAAAATAGGAAGAAGGTTGTGAGTCAGTGCCCATAAAGGAAAAATGTGGGAAAAGGTAGAAAGGTGTAGTTGTGCAATGGATGGGCATGATTAGTAATGCTTAGTTTGGACTGTGCTGTTTTGTGTGGGGGGGGGGGGAATGGAGAGAGTGTGTTGGGCTTTTAATGGAACTGGTGGGATGGTTGGGGGAGGGAGCAGTTGAACTCTGGGGATTTGCAGTCATGTGGTTGAAAGTACAATGATGGGAATGTTCTTTTGATAAATATGGTAGGGGAAGGTTACTCATTTAGGGTGTTGGATATGCAGGACATGAAGGAGAGGGCACACTGGGCCAGTCCTCTAGTAAGTATGTGAGTGTTCATCTTTTCACAGTGGGTTTTATCAGTGGGTGGAGACACACATAATGCATGAGAAAGTGTTGGACTCCATCATGGGGAGTCCTCATATGTTCTTATATAGAGGGATGGTAGGCTTTTAATAGCATAGGCAGTGCCTAATAGGGAAGGGAAGGGAAGGACTGTATGTCCAACCCTCAAAGTTGTTGCAAGTATATATGAATCTTGTTCTTCAAGGAGTGAAGGTGGTTGCTGTGGGTCCTGAGGGGAAGGAATAAAATTGATGGAACACAGGACATTTGGAGGGCAATGGAATTTTACTACATGATCTTTCAATGGTGGATACAGGCCATGTTAAATTTCATCAAAAGTTATAAAAATGTATGGTTCAAAATGTAAAACATAATGTATATCATTGACCATGATTATTAGCATTGTTTCAATATTTGTACTTTAATTGTGATAAATGTACCATCACATGTAAAATGTTGTTAATAGGGGGAAGGGGAAAAGTGGAGGATGTTGGGTATATGGAAATCTCCTATATACTGTACATAACTTTTCTATAACCTAAATTTTTTTGAAGACTAAATGAAAAATTAAGACACTTGGGGAATAAACAGAAGCAATTGTCACTGTATGTACAGGACAAGAGATCTTACAGTGATGAAAGACATAATATAAAACATTTTTTAAAATATTTTTTCATTATTTTTATTTCAAATTTTTAAATTTTTTGTGTTTTATTCATTATTTTTTAAAACTATCAATATTATTTCATTTTCTTAATAATTGCATTTGGTTATTTTGTTGGCTTCATTTTTAAAGAAGTTTTGGATCACAGGAAGGTTACAACTGTGACAGCGGAGGATCACTGGTATGGGATGTCAGTGATGACGGACACATGGAAGGTTCACTTGGGCATATCTATAAGGCATATAAATGTGTTCAAGTGTTAATGGTGTGTTGTCACTGCGGCTGGAAATTCACACAACAGCAGAAAGAATACCAATTTCTGATCCTGGGTGCTCTGCTACATCCTTTAATGGAAGAGCAAGTATATTCCAAGTACAGGGGCAGAGACTATTGAAGGAGGATGATCCATTGACAGACCCTTGATATTGATGACTGTTCTCATGAACCCTTAGTTTTAAAGTTGAAAACTAGTATTATAGGGAGCCTAAGATTTACTTCCCAAGACCCTCCTTGTTGCTCAAATGTGGCCCCTTTCTAATCTGAACTCAGCATATAAATGCCTTACCTTCCTCCCAGCATGGGACATGACTCCTGGGAATGAGCCTCCCTGGTAGCAAGGGATTACTACCAAGGACCAACTAGCAATGCAACTGGAAATAGGCCTTGACCAAACATGGGAAAAGGTAATGAAAAATGAGTTGATATGGCTAAGAAACTTCAAATGAGTTGGGAGGTCATTCCAGAGGTTACACTACTCAGCAGGATCTCATTAACTGCCAAAGTAAATACTACCTCAAATAGCAGGGCTCCTGAGGTCTCTGGAGGCATTCAGACTCTACACTCAGAGCAGGAAACTCAGGAGTTTGGAGCCCTGCCCATGGGCCCTACTTTGGAATTTATACTTCTCAGTGTGAAAGAGTTGGACTCACTTTTGGTTTACCTACACATCATTCTTCTCTGTCAATTTGCAACTGTAGCTAGTACTAGAATTGATAGGTGCATGTTCAAGAGACTTAAATTCTTGGGCTATCCATATGCCAGCTGGGCCCTGAATTTCAACAGTGTTGCAACACCTAAACTCCAGTTCACTGGACTCACCTAGGATAAATAACAGGGAGATGATGCTGGACAATGACCTTCCCAAGGAAAAGATAAAGTCTGCAACTGCAAGCAAGATAGTCCCACCAATCTGCCCCATGGGATCTAAGCCCCTCTCCCTTAGGGGTGGAGTGGACAACACAATTCCAGGCTCTTCAGGATTGGGAAATGAATGATGGACTAGAGTAGAGTTACTGGTATTCTACTATAGACTTATTGTGATTCTAGAAATGGAAGAACTTGTATCATTGTTTGATATGGAAGCAGTGGCCCCTGAAGTTTCTGAATGGAGGGAGAGGGTAAACCAGGGTATTATAGGGTCATTTTCAAAATTTGAGTATTGTTCTGAATGATATTGCAATGACAGATACAGGCCATTATATAACTTGCCAAAACTTACAAAGTTGTGTTGGGAAGAGTGTAATGTACCATGTAAATTACAATCCACACTTAGTGGTAATACTCCAAAACACATTCTTCAATTGTAACAAATGTACCACACTAATGAATGATGTTGTTTTATTAAATTTATTTTGTACACTTAATAACTGAAAATATAAGCAATTGAAAAGTAAAGAGAAAACACAGTTGATTAAAAACCTATGTTTCTGGGGGAGGAGACAAGATGGTCGCTGAGTAAACTTGCCTTTGTGGTCTGTCCCAGGAAGAGACGGCTGGGCGCAGCAGCAGGTTTTCCAAGGCAAGGCTTTTTTGGGATTTTTGCAGGGCAGAAGTGTCGGGACAGCGATTGGGTGGAAAGGTAACGGAGAGGATTGGTCTAGTAGATATAATTTGGGTTCTATTGCCTGCAGGTGAGACACACACACGGGCTCCTCCCTGTTGCGGGTGGGGGGAACCGCAGTCCTGTCCTGGGGTTCCGCTTTTGGATGGCTCTGAAGGGCTAAGGAGTTCGGGAGCTCTGGGTAAGCTGTTGACAGGTTGATGTGACAGATCGCCTTTGTGGATCGATTTCGGAAGATAGACGGTGTTTTGTTGTGAAGCGGGAGAAACTTTTGAGTGCAAATATAAACAATAGCGCTTCCGCCTGAAGCCCCGCCCCCAAAAGCCTGGCAACCGGTCTCCAACCCAAATAGGCTGTAGGCAATAAAGAGAAGTAATTGGAAAATTGATCTAGGCTGCGGCAAGGGCGGGGGACACGTCTGGAAGCCGATTAGGGAATATTCTGTGAAGCTTGAGAATTCTGGTATTGGAATCTGTTTTCCGCGTCACTGGCCGGGCTTCGAATCTGTACTAGTAAAGTGGCTGCGGTGTAGAGGCGCCCTCTAGTGGCAGTGGTTTGGAATCACAGGACGGGAGCTGTCCAAAGGCTGAAGTGAAGGATAACGTACTAATGAGCCCAGCAAAGTGAATTGCAGGGTTCAGTCACAATACAGAGTTTGCGGATCTGAATTCCCCCATAGGGTTGGCAACCAGCTGTGGGGATCCCTGAGGGCTGTGTTACACTGCGGGGCTCTCAGGCTTCCTGTTGACGAGATTGGAGGCTGCCAGGTCTGAATTCCCTAAATTCTGGTGGCCCACACTACAGAGACTCACACCTCTTGAGTCCTCAATATCTCAGACTTTCCATCCCTGAATCCATCACGCACTGAGGTCCATCTGAGGTCCTTAAATGCCCTAGCCTTCAACGTTGGTGTTTTTTCTTTATCATTTCATTTGTTTTGTTTTTATTTTCATTTTGACTTATTCTTTACTTTTTTCAATTTCCTGATTGCTAACACTGCATTATCCCCTAGTCTTCTCTCACAGCGTATCCCCCAAAGTCTTTTTTTACTTAGTTATTTAAGGGTTTTTTTTTTTTTGTGGTAGGTGCTGTGTAGTGGGTCTTTTAATTCTGGTTCGTGTATATCTGTTTTTTTTTATTTTTTATTTTCTTTCCCCTACCTGTTCCCCACCCCTTGCCCACCCTCTTTTCCTTTCTTCCTCTCGTCCCTTCATCCGCCCTTTTTTTTCCCCCCCTTTTTTTCTGTTTCTCTCTCCCTCTTGTCCCTCATATTCTACTTAGTTTATTTTAACTCAATTATACAATAGGTGCGGCAGGAAACACCTCACATTCGCTGGGTTTTCTCATCCTTCACTGCCTCATTTCTGTGTGAACTGATTTAGGCTACCTACACTATCCTCTTTCCCCTACATCTTGATATCCACCACCATCTACTGGCTCTCCTATATTCCACATCCCACCTCCCTTTCTTCGATCCACAAAGGGTCTAAGTCTTAATTTCTAATACCTATGTTTTGTTTTCTGTCTGTTATCCACTCTTGAAACTATTACCTTTCTTTTCTCTTTCCCTCTCTCACAAAATCAATAGCTTTTTAGCTCATACCATATTCCTCCCATATTCAATCATCTACCTCATAATAGGTACTCTACCTACTGCTATAACTCGACACAATTTACATGAATCTAACCTCCATCCTCCCAGATCTCATATTCTTGCTTTGTTAACATATACCACCAATACTACTTTACACTTTTCCCTTGCTTACACAATTGCCTTTCCCCAACACTAATACTTTCCTCTAAAGTGAACTTAACCAACAACAAGTAACTAGAATAAGAAGAAAAAAGTGACAAAGAGAAGATATAACACCTATGCAAAAATAACAGCTAATTAACCTCCAAGAGCAGACAAAGAAGCTAAGGAACTGATTAAATCCGTCAAAATAAACAGATGACCAGAAAGCAACAAAAATCTACAAACCAAACCAGTAATCAGGAAAACATGGCTGAATCCATTCAACAAACCAAAAATCATGAAGGGGAGCAAAACTTTGCACAAGCAATGAAAGACCTCAGAACATTTATCACCGACAAATTTGACGAAGTAATGAAAGAGGTTAACAACATGAAGACATCACTTGGAGGGGAAATTGCAGACATACGCAAAAACATAACAGATATGATGGGAATGAACACCACAGTTCAAGAAATCAAAAATACACTTGCAGCAAATATCAGCAGACTAGAAGAGACAGAGCAGAGAATTAGTGATGTGGAAGACAGTACATCAGAAATCAAACAGATAGTAGAAGGGGTCAATAAGAAGATAGAAAAAATCCAATTAGGATTTAGGGACCAGAATGACAATGCAAAACGCTCAAACATACGTATTATAGGCATTCAAGAAGGTGAAGACAAGGGAAAGGGGTCAGAAGGAGTGTTGCAGGAAATAATGGCTGAAAACTTCCGAAATCTACTGAAAGAGACAGATGTACATATCCAAGAAGCACAGCGCACTCCACAAGTCATAAACCCCAACAGGCCCACCCCAAGACATATACTTGTCAAATTATCCAATGCTCAAGACAAAGAGAAAATCCTAAAAGCAGCAAGAGAAAAGAAAACCATCACATACAAGGGAAGCTCAATTAGATTAAATGCTGATTTCTCTTCTGAAACCATGGAGGCAAGAAGGCAGTGGTATGATATAGTCAAGGTACTAAAGGAAAAAAATTTCCAACCAAGAATACTCTATCCAGCTAAACTAGCATTCAAACATGATGGAGAGTTCAAAATATTCGCAGACAAACAGAAACTGAAAGAGTATACCAACAAGAAACCTCCCCTGCAAGAAATTCTAAAGGGAGTTCTGCAGGAAGAAAGGAAAAAACAGGAAAGGCAGAGTTGGAGGAGAGTATAAGACCAACAACAACAACAAAAAAGACAAAAAAAAATACAAACAAAATATGACAAACACAAATCCAATCAAAATATGGCTAACACAAATAATTCCTTGATAGTAATAACACTGAATGTCAACGGATTAAACTCACCTATCAAAAGATTCAGACTGGGACATTGGATAAGGAAATATGACCCATCCATATGCTGTCTACAAGAGACACATCTTAGACCCAGAGACGCATGGAGATTGAAAGTGAATGGCTGGAAAACAATCATACAAGCTAACAATAACCAAAAAAAAGGCAGGAGTAGCTATATTAATATCAGACAAAATAGACTTTAAATGTGAAACAATTGTGAGAGACAAAGAAGGATACTACATTTTAGTGAAAGGGAAAATCTGTCAAGAAGATCGAACAATCATAAATATCTATGCCCCTAACAAGGGTGCCTCTAAATATGTCAGGCAAACGCTGGAAAAACTAAGTGAAAGAATACATACATCTACAATTATAGTGGGGGATTTTAATACACCACTATCAACTCTGGACAGAACATCTCAAAAGAGAATCACCAAAGAAACAAAGCATCTGAATAGTATATTAGAGGAGCTGGATCTAATAGACATATATAGATCGCTACACCCAAACACAGCAGGATATACATTTTTCTCAAGCGCACATGGATCATTCTCCAAGATAGATCATATGCTAGGCCACAAAGAAAGGCTGAACGAAATCAGAAAGATTGAAATCATACAAAACTTATCTCTGACCACAGTGGAGTCAAGCTGGAGATTTGCAAGGGACAGAAGCCCAGATTTCACACCACGATTTGGAAATTAAACAGCACACTCTTAGAAAACAGTGGGTCAAAGAGGAAATCTCAAAAGAAATCAATGACTACCTTGAAACAAATGATAATGATAACACAACATACCAAATTTATGGGATGCAGCAAAAGCAGTACTGAGAGGGAAAGTTTATAGCCATAAATTCATATATCAAAAAAAAAGAAGAAAGAGCAAAAATTGAAGAACTAACTGCACATTTGAAGGAATTAGAAAAACAACAACAAAGTAACCCAACAGGAAGAAGAAGGAAGATAATAACAAAGATAAGAGCAGAACTAAATGAAATAGAAAATAAGAAAGCACTTGAACAGATAAACAAGACCAAGAGCTGGTTTTTTTTCAGAAGATTAACAAAATTGACAAACATTTAGTGACACTAACAAAGAAAAAAGAGAGAAGATGCAAATACACAAAATAAGAAATGAGAAAGGCAATATCACCACTGACCCCACAGAAATAAAGACTATCATAAGAGGATATTTTTGAAAAACTATATTCCAACAAAAATGACAATCTAGAGGAAATGGACAAATTCCTAGAAACACATAAGCAGCCCATATTGACGAAAGAAGAAATTGATGATCTTAACAAACCAATCACAAGCAGAGAGATAGAATCAGTTATTAAAAATCACCCAACTAAGAAGAGCCCAGGGCCAGATGGCTTCACAGATGAATTCTACAAAACATTCCAGAAAGAACTGACACCAATCCTGCTGAAACTATTCCTAAACATCGAAACAGAAAGAACATTACCCAACTCCTTCTATGATGCCAACATTACCCTAGGACCAAAGCCAAACAAAGACATCACAAGAAAAGGAAAATTACAGACCAATTTCTCTAATGAACCTTAGACGCAAAAATACTTAACAAAATACTTGCTAATCGTATTCAACAACACATAAATGTATTATACACCATGACCAAGTGGGATTCATCCCCAGGTATGCAAGGATGGTTCAACATAAGAAAATCAATCAACGTTATTACACCATATAAACAGATTGAAGGAAAAAAAATCACATGATTATATCTATTGATGCAGAAAAAGCATTTGACAAAATACAGCACCCTTTCTTGATAAAAACACTCCAAAAGATTGGAATACAAGGAAATTTTTTGAACATGATAAAGAGTATATATGAAAAACCTAAAGCCAATACTGTTTACAATGGAGAAATCCTAGACTCCTTCCCTCTAAACTCAGGAACAACACAAGGATGCCCACTGTCTCCACTCCTATTTAACCATTGTCTTAGAAGTACTTGCTCGAGCACTGAGGCAAGAACCAGAAATAAAAGGCATTCAAATTGGAAAGGAAGAAGTCAAAATTTCATTATTTGCAGATGACATGATCCTATACATAGAAAACCCTGAGAGATCTACAATGAAAGATTCTAGAACTCATAAATGAGTTTAGTAAAGTCGCAGGTTATAAGATCAATGCGTGAAAATCAGTAGCATTTCTGTACACCAATAATGAGCAAGATCAGGAGGAAATCAAGAAACAAATACCATTCACAATAGTAAATAAAAAAATCAAATACTTAGGAATAATTTAACTAAAGAGGTAAAGAACTTATACACCGAGAACTATACAAGATTGTTCAAGGAAATCAAAGAAGACCTGAATAAATGGAAGACTATTCCTTGTTCATGGATAGGAAGACTGAATATTATTAAGATGTCTATCCTACCAAAACTGATATACACATTCAATGCAATCCCAATAAAAATCAACGCAGCCTTCTTTAAGGAACTAGAAAAACTAACTATGAAATTTATTTGGAAAGGAAAGAGACCCCAAATAGCCAAAGACATACTGAAAAAGAAAAACGAAATTGGAGGAATCACACTACCTGACTTCAAAACATACTACAAAGCTACGGTGGTGAAAACAGCATGGTATTGGCATAAGGAGAGACACATAGACCAATGGAATCGAATTGAAAGCTCTGATATAGAACCTCACATATACAGCCACATAATATTCGATAAAGCCACCAAACCCTCTCAACTGGGAGAGAGTGGCCTATTCAACAAATGGTGTCTGGAGAACTGGATAGCCATATGTAGAAGAATGAAAGAGGATTACCATCTCACACCTTATACAAAGATCAACTCAAGATGGATCAAAGACCTAAATATAAGAGCCAAGACCATAAAAACCTTAGAAAGCAGTGTAGGGAAACATCTACAGGATCTTGTAATAGGAAATGATTTATGAATATCTCACCAAAAGCACGAGCAGCAAAAGAACTGATAGATAAATGGGACTTCCTCAAAATTAAAGCCTTTTGCACCTCAAAGGAGTTTCTCAAGAAAGTAAAAAGGGAGCCCACAAAGTGGGAGAAAATATTTGGCAATCATATATCTGATAAGAAACTTATAACTTGCATATATAAAGAACTTCTATATCTTGAAAATAAAAAGATAAACAACCCATTTAAAAAATGGGAAAAAGACTTAAACAGACACTTCTCCGAAGAAGAAATACAAATGGCAAAAAAGCACATGAAAAAATGTTCCAAATCTCTAGCTATCAGGGAAAAGCAAATCAAAACTACAATGAGATACCATCTTACACTCATAAGATTGGCAGCTATGAAAAAAACAGAAGAATACAAGTGCTGGAGAGGATGTGAAGGAAGGGGAACACTCATCCACTGCTGGTGGGAATGCAGAAGGATCCAACCATTCTGGAGGACAGTATGGCGGTTTCTCAAAAAACTAGCCATAGATTTGCCATATGACCCAGCAATACCACTGCTTGGTATATACCCAGCAGAACTGAAAACAAGGACACAAACCGATATATGTACACCAATGTTCATAGCAGCATTGTTCACTATTGCCAAAAGTTGGAATCAACCCAAATGCCCATCAACAGATGAGTGGATCAATAAAATGTGGTATATACACACAATGGAATACTACTCGGCTGTAAGAACAAACACACTACAAACACATATGATAACATGGATGAATCTTGAGAACCTTATGTTGAGTGAAGCAACCCAGACATTGAAGGACAAATACTACATGAGCTCAATGATATGAAATAAACAAGCTGCCCTAGATAGCAAGAGACTGAACGATAGGCTTACAGGAAATCGGAGGGTGGAGGAAGGATATGAGCCGATGTCTGCAGGGGTGGAATTTAAGACGAGATGGTGGTAAGTATGAACACAAAGAAGAGATAAAAGGGGGGCAAGGGGTTGCCTTTGGTTGGGGCTTTGCGGGTTTGAGGGTGGCTGGGGAGGGACGGATGGGTATCATTGCCCAAAAGTGGGGGTGGGGGGGTGGGGGAGGGGTAGCATACAAACACAGGAGAGGGTCAGATGTTGGTGGAGAGTAAAATGCCGAGAAAATCATATCAAAATATAATAAAGAGGGTTACCTGTTTAGAATGCTCGGAGGGGAGGGTCTGATGCACAACGGGCTCCTGGGGAATGTCTAAATGCTCATTCTGCCAGAGTGGGTGACACCATGGGGTAGAAACCCAAGTAGTGAGAGTGGGGGTGGACCCACATCCTGGGGAGGACTAATGCCATCAAATAGAGGGAACTGTATCCCTCGAGAGAAAGGGTGGCTCCCAGGGCATTGGGGCAGTTGAGCAAGTTAGGCCCTGAACACTATTCCATCTATCTCTGGAAGTGGCTCCTCAGGAAACGGAGGTTGGCTGTCACTGTGGGCACCAAGGTGGAAGGGAAAATGGACGTTAAATGTGTGGAACCAAGGTAAATGGGGGGTAAGAGAGGAGTTTCTTGAGAGTACACAAGGATGGATATAAAACATGTAATATTACACCATAACATATAGGAGATGACAGACTGATAATGTAAACCATAATGTAAAACATAGGATAACTAAGAATGTAAAGAACTGTGTATCCTAAAGTATGCACCATAATGTAAGCACAGATGTCACCTTGTTTGAAAGCTAATGTCTCAGACTCTGTACATCACGTTAAGTAAATATGATGTGAATAGGGTATAAGAGTATCACTGTGGAAGGAAAAAGGTTTTGTGGTGGATGTATGGGAGTGCTGTATATTATATATACGCATTGCTGTGGTCTAGGACTCCTGTGAAGAGAAGCTGAATAATTAGGGGGAAAAAAAAAAAAAGAAAAAGGATGTAGAATTTTTTCAAGTCAACATTCTTTATCTAAGTTCTTTATCTAACTTTATCCAAGTTCTTTATCTAACCTTTAAACCCATCGCTATATGCCATTCCCTAGTAAGGGACCCTGACATTATATTGGGCTTCAAATTTCGGGGAGTTCTGGATCACAGAGTGTTTCAACAATGGCAATGGAGGGATACTGGTATGGGATACCAATGACAGGTGATATATGGCTGACAGGGAGCTGTACAGAACATATGTCCAGGGTGCATGGTAATGTTTGGATATACTCATAATGGCAACAATTAAAAACCACAGCAGGGGGGGTACTGGGTTCCTGGCCAGTGGTGCTCTGTCGTGGTCCCTAGGGGAGCAGCGACAGTCTCCCAGGTACAGCGGCGGGGACCGGAGGGAGTGAGGGTTCAACAGTGAGCCCCTGATGCTAATGACTATGCTTGTGAGCTGATAAGCCTAAAATAAGAACAAGGCCTAGAGCAACATTGTGCCTGGGAATTTCCTCCTGTCAGCCTTCATGTTACTCAAATGTGGCCATCTCGAAGCCAAACTCAGCATGTAAATGCAATGCCTTCCCCCCAGCGTGGGACATGACACCCGGGGATGAGCCTCCCTGGCACCAAGGGACCACTATCAACTACCAACTGATGATGCAACTGGAAAATGACCTTATACGGAAGGTTCAATGCGGATCAGCAGAATATCCCTGTCTACATAAATTAACATGACTTTAAAATGCTGTTTGACCTAAAGTAAGGGGGAAATGGAAAGGAGAAATGAGTTTATATGGCTACGAGTTTCTAAAAAAGAGTCTGGAGGCTGGCAGAAGGATTGCCCTCATGCACAACTGAGCAGAGTCAGAGAGACAGATAAAGCAGATACAACCCCCAGATATTGGTTCCTTTGAGGGCTAAAGAGACCCATGGGAGTTATGGTCATGGCCAATGGGGTTAACTACCAGGTCAGATGGCCCCTCTTTGGAAATGGTGTTTATGTGTGATGAATCTGGACTCAGATGGGCTCTTCCTTCATAAGACTTTCATGCTAATGTGCTGGAGGTGCAGTTAGTGTTGGGGTTTAAGATATATTTAGGGGATTTGAATCTCTGGACTGACAATGTGATAGCCAGGTCCTGAGCCTCAACAGACTCCAGCACCTACAATCTGATTTATTGGACTTACCACACTCAGCTAAGATGGAGTTGAAGAAGGACAACCACCACACCATGGAGCCTAGAGTGATTACAACTGAAAGTGGGAGGATTGCATCCAGCATCCATGTGGAATCTGAGCCTCATCTTGACATAGAGGTGCAATGGACACAACCAATCCAATGTCCACATAGAAGAGGTGGCATTGGATTGGGAAAAGTGGACATGGTGGCTGATGGGTATGGGGAAAGGCAGGAAGAGATGAGAGGTGGAGGTGTCTTTGGGACATGGAGCTGCCCTGGATGGTGCTTCAGAGGCAATCACTGGACATTGTAAATCCTCACAGGGCCCACTGGAGGGAATGGAGGAGTATGGGCCATGATGTGGACCATTGACTATGAGGTGCAGAGGTGCCCAAAGATGTACTTACCAAATCCAATGGATGTGTCATGATGATGGGAATGAGTGTTGCTGGGGGGGGAGGGGGAGAGGTGGGGTGGGGGGGTGGGGTTGAATGGGACCTCACATATATATTTTTAATGTAATATTATTACAAAGTCAATAAAATAAATAAATAAATTAAAAAAAAACCCTATATTTCTCATTTAAATGTACTGGGTAAGGAAGCAGACTTGGTTCAATGGGTCGGGCATCCACTTACCACATGGGAGGTCCATGGTTCAAACCCCGGGCCTCCTTGACCCATGTGGAGTTGGCCCATGCACAGTACTGATGCACGCAAAGAGTGCACGCAAAGAGTGCACGCAGGGGTGTCCCCCATGTAGGGGTGCTCCACGCACAAGGAGTGTACCCCATAAGGAGGGCCACCCAGTATGAAAGAAAATGCAGCCTGTGCAAGAATGGCAATGCACACACGGAGAGCTGACACAACAAGATGACGCAATAAAAAGAAACACAGATTCCCGGTGCCGCTGATAAGGATAGAAGCAGTCACAGAAGAACGCACAATGAATGGACACAGAAAGCAGACAACTGGGGGTGGGACAGATAGAGAAATAAAAAATAAATCTTTAAATGCAGTGGATACGCTTAATTTTATTAATATGGCAAAATGGGGGAAGGGTAGGGAATGGGACATATGGTAAACCCCTATATCTTTTATGCAATATTTATGTGATCTAAATATCTTTAAAAATATAAATAAAAAGTATATTTATAAAACAGATTGCCTACAAGTACACTGGCTATGTTATAAAAAAAAACCATAACTATAACCCCTCCCCCAAATGGCAAGAAACTTGTCATGAAAGTTTTTAAATATTTAAGTTGCATAAAACCAAATAAGTGAATAAACAAACAAGAAATATGAATTGTGAGGGTTTTGAGCAATTGCTCCCAGGAGTAGGTGGTTAGAGAGACTGTTAAAAGAAGCAGTAGTCCTCAGCACTTGTCTTTTAATAGTTGGTTATGCAAAACATATTTTAGCTTTCTAAAGTCTATATTTTTATTTATTTAGTATTGAAACACAATCTGGTTGCCTCTACTTAGTCAACTTAGTAGGATATCCAAAATGCAAAGAGGAAAAAAGGTTAAGAATTTATTCAGGTTCTTCTATTAAACTGAGCCAGTAATGTTTCATATGGTGCAATAAATGGGTTATAAAACACAGCTGGAATGATAATGACACACTAAAGAAGGTATGCTTTATTTGAACAGTGATATCAAGAATGGCACTAAATTCAAAGAAAGATGAAAGATTATCAATAATTTGAAAGCATTTTGACTACATGAGACTGGTTCTGTGATTACAGGAATAAAATCAACTTTTCAGAACTCCTTGTGTATCCATCTGAACAAAAATTTCATGCTTACCCATTTTTATTTTGTGCAAAATGCTCAGTTTCCCCACATTGGTTCTTCTCTTCTTGCTAAAACTGCCTATGTCTACGGTGACCCTGAAGAAGTGAAAATCCATTTTATTTAGCATTATTCCTCAGCTCTTTGCCTATCATTTTATCTACAAACCAGAGTTCTCCATAAAAGCAAAGGCAGATGAAAAGGTTTACTATAATCCTTTCTCCATGTTCTTTCTCTCTAGATGACTGATTTATGTTACGCTGGTATTGATAATCTGTCCCATTGTGCTCCCCTCCTGTATCTATGTATTTAAGTTAATAATACATGAATTGTTCTGCATTCTATGTGTGAGTTATAATATGGCATTGTGTAGGTAGATTTATTTTTCTTTTTTTGAATGGAAATTGAAGTTCTTGAGCATGGTTTCCTTAAAGAAATACATTCAATGTTATTTGTGAATAAACCTAAACCTCTATCTCAATATTATTGTACATATTAAATAATTTTATGTGCAAACAGTGACTATTTAGTCCCTGCAATAACGAGCATGATAATGAAACTACTCAAAAGTGCAAAATCAGACTCAAGATTTCAAATTCAACTCAAAAATCAACTCAAGATGGAACAAAGATCTAAATATAAAAGCCAAGACCATAAAGGCCTTAGAAGACAATATAAGGAAGCATTTACAAGACCTTGTAAGAAGAATTGGTTTCATGAACTTCTCACCCAAACCACAAGCAATGAAAGAAAAAATAGATAAATGGGACCACCACAATATTAAAGCCTTTTGCATCTCAAGGGAATTTTTCAAGAAAGTAAAAAGACAGCCCATATAATGGGAGAAAATATTTGGTAACCATGTATCTAATAGGAGCCTAATATCCAGCATATATAAAGAAATCCTATATCTAAAAATAAAGAAGATATATAAATCATTTTAAAAATGGGCAAGAGCTTTGAACTGATGCTATTCCAAAGAAGAAATACAAATGGCAAAAAGCACATGAAAAGATGCTCAACATGTTGAGCTATTAGGGAAATAGAAATCAAAACTACATTGAGATAACATCTTACACCCATTATACTGGCAGCTGCTAAAAAAATGAGAGTACTACAAGTGTTGGAGAGGATGTGGAGGAATGGGAATCCTTATCCTCTACTGGTGGGAATATATAAGGATCCAGGCATTCTAGAGGACAGTTGGGCATTTCCTGAAAAATATAGCTATAGGTTTGCCATATGACCCAGCAGTTCCACTGCTGGATGTATCCCCAGAAGAAGTGAAAACAAGGACATGAACTAATATATGCACACCAGTGTTCATAGTGGCATTATTCACTATTGCTGAAAGTTGGAATCAACACAAATGCACATCACAGATGAATGGATAAACAAAATGTGGAATAGGCATACAATGGAATAGTGCTCACCTGTAAGAAGGAATGCAATATTAACACCTGGGATAAAGTGGAGGAATCTTGATGATCTTATGTTGAGTGAAGCAAGCCAGGTATTAAAGGACAAACAGTACATGACCTCTTTGATACAAATTAAGCAAATCGACCAGTCTCAGAGAGCTAGAGACTGGAAGACAGGTTTACAGGAATTGGGGGCGGGGGTTGTGAGCCAATTCTCACATGGGCAAAATCTATGATAAAGTGAAGGTGAGTAGTTGTACAGTGAAGGGATAATATGGAAGTATAGGGATACTATTGGGTTGGGCTTTGCAGGCTTGAAGGGGGCTAGTGTTGGGAGGATGGGTCAGATGGCCCATGAAATTGGGGAGGGTTGGGGATAGCAGGTGAACACATGAGTTTGTCAGGTATGTGTTTGAAAATAAAATGTTGAGAAAACTCTTTAGAAAACAGAATAATGAAGGGTTACTGGCTCACAGTGTTTGATGGTGGGCATCTGGCACAGGGTGCACCTAGTGCAGGCTTCTAGGGGGTGTGTGAGTGCTCATCTTGTCATAGTGTGTTATATCATTGGATGGAAACCAAACAATAAGTTGGAAGGTGTTTTACCCCCACCCTGAGGAAACCTGATGTTCTTAAACAGAGGAGACAGTGTCTCTTGAGAACATTGGTGGCTCCCAGTGGGGGAGGACAGACTAGTGTGTCAAGCCCTCAGCATTACTGCAAGTATCTATGAATCTTGCCCTCAAGCAGTGAAGCTTGGGTGTCACTGTGGGACCTAAGAGGAGGGGGAGAGGGGAATAAAATAGATGAAGAGGGGGTAACTAGCGGGTAATGGAAGTGTTCCTCATGATCATGCAATAATGGATACAGGCCATTTAAATTTCACCAAAGTTTTATAAAAGTGTATAGCCTAAAATGTAAACCATAATGTAAGCCATTATGTAACCAAAAATTTATAGAAGTGTACAGTCTAAAATATAAACTACATTGTAAACCATAACCTAACCATGGTTGGTAGCTATGTTTCAATATTTGTGAATCTATTGTAGCAAATACAACATCTACATGTAAAATGTTCTTTGCTGGGGAAGGGGGGAAAGGTAGAGAATGTTGGGTATATGGGAGTCTCCTAAATTCTATATGTAAGTTTACTGTGACCTAAATTTTTTTTGAAGACATTAAAAAAAGGATATAGGAGACTGAGGAACAAATGGAAGAGATTGCCTGGCCACTGTACATAAGGACAACAACTAACACAGTAATGAAAGGCAAAATGTCAAAAAAAATTATATTTTTCCTTTTTTCAATTCTCCAGTTTATTTTTTACTTTATTTTAAATTTTTTTAATTATTACGTATTTTATTTCTTATGTTTACACCTATCATTACTATTTCATTTTCTATTGACTGAATTTGGCAATATATTAGTCTTCATTTTTTAAGAAGTTTTGGATCACAGAGGGAATCGTTTATGTCAGGGGAGAAGCACTGGTGTGTGGAGTTATTGATGGGGGATGCATGAATGAAATGATGTTCCCCAGGCGATGCGTATAGAGTATACAGATATGCTTAGATGTTCTTTGGGTATTGACATAGTGGGTAAAGTTTCACACAACAACTGAGGGAGTGCTGAGTTTTCATCCTAGGCAGCTATGTCACATTCCTCAATGGAGCAGCAACAATCCCTCAAGTGCAACAGCAAAGACCAGAGAGGACGTATGGTGAAATGATGGGCCCTTGATAGTGATGACTATGCTTATGAGTCTGTGTGCTTGACATTTCAACTTGGCCTAGTGTCGCAGAGGGCCTAAGAGTTCCCTCCTGGAAGCCTCCATGTAGCTCAAATGTGGCCACACTCCAAGCCAAACTCAGCATATAAATGCATTACCTTTGCCCCAGTATGGGACATGACTCCACAGGATGAGCTTCCTTTGCACCGATGGATTCCTACCAACCTGGCTGTTGATGCAACTATTTAAAGGCCTTGAATAAAAGGAGAAATTGTAAAGACAAATAAATTTATGTGGTTAGGAGAGTTTAAAATGAGCCAGGAGGTCATCAGAGAGGTGGGACTTATGAATATCTCAACAGGAACTCAGAGACAGCCAAAGTAGATACACCCCAGGTTGTGGTGCTGTTGATAAATTAAAAAAATAAGCATAATCTGGGAAGTGGACTTGGCCCAATGGATAGGACATCCACCTACCACATGGGAAGTCCACGGTTCAAACTCTGGGCCTCCTTGACCCATGTGGAGCTGGCCCTTGCACAGTCCTGATGCGTGCAAGGAGTGCCCTGCCACACAGGGGTGTCCCCGTGTAGGGGAGCCCCATGCACAAGGAGTGTACCCCATAAGGAGAGCTGCCCAGCATGAAAGAAAGTGCAGCCTGCCCAAGAATGGTGCCGCACACATGGAGACCTGACACAGCAAGATGATGCAACAAAAAGAAACACAGATTCCCGGTGCTGCTGATAAGGATAGAAACAGTCACAGAAGAACACACAGCAAATGGACATAGAGAGCAGACAACTGGGGGGGGGGGGGAGAAATAAATAAAAAAATAAATCTTTTAAAAAATAAAAGCATAATCTTGCAAAACTATCTAACATGCCACTTCTACCCCCTGCCTCTGTAAATCAACCTGTGAAAACATGACCTTCCATCTGCCTTCTGCTTCTTTAACCCCACTTGGAAAATTTTGCCTAGTGCGGTCACCCCTCGGGCTGAAGTGTGGTTTGCTGGCCTGGCGGGGGAGCAGCCGCGGCAGGCCAAGCCGCTGCCCCCATAATAGGGTGGCTGGTCGGACTCACCACCACCCCTGAAGGGAGCTCGGCATGGGTGCAGAGTGCCCTCGGGTCTCCTCTTCTCGGCAGCCATGCTTCCGCGGCCGCCCCTCCTCCCGGATGGCGCCACACGATGCCTGTGGGGCAGCACCCTTCTTCTTCTTTCTCCCTGCGCAGGCGCAGGGCGGAAAATTCCAGTCTGCCTTTTTCCCCTCCCCCAACAGCAGCAACAGCCAGGCGTGGGCGGAAAAATCCAGTCTGCCCTTTTCCCTCCCCCCGACAGCAGCAACAGCCAGGCGTGGGCGGGAAACTCCAGTCTGCCCTCTACCCCAGCAACAGCAGCCACCAATCACTAAACCCTGCCCCTTCCCCCAGCAACAGCGACAGCCAATCCCTAACCACCACCCCTCCCCCGTCCAGTACCGCCCACTGACCTTTCGCCGGCAACCAATCAGAACAGGGCATGGCTTCGACCAATCAGCCTTCCCCATCCCTTATAAAACTGTTGCCTCTCCCTCAATAAAGTGGACTTGCGTGTTTACCTTGCCTCCACAGTAGTTTTTCTGCCATGCGCCCTCCAGTCCTGAGAGCCCCCGACAAGGGCCTGGCCTCCCTTGTCCCCAGTTTGTCGCCTGCTTCTCCGGGCGACCCTTTCGTCGCCGGCTTCTCCGGGCGACCCCTTCGTCGCCGGCTTCGCCGGGCGACCCCGTCAGCCAAACCGCGCAACCCCTTGTGAGACCGATCCCTCGTCTGCTGCCGGACTGACCCCTTGTCCCAAGTGGGACCAACCCCTCGTCCCAAGTGGGACTGACCCCTCGTCCCAAGCGGGACCGACCCCTCGTCCAGAGCTGGACCAACCCCTCGTCCGCAGCCAGACCCCACCTCTACCGACTGAGCAAGCCGTCGCAGTTGGCACCCAACGTGGGGCAAAGCAACCCCACCACAGCACAACGTGGGGCAAGGCAACTCCACCACAGCCTTACTCCATAACCTGGCGACCCCCCCCTCCTCTCTTCTCACCGTGGGACTTCTCTCGTGCAACATTGCTGTTACCTGAGCCTTGGCTACCCCATATGATCCACGGCGGTCTGGGAGAATCGCTGGATGGCTTTCTCCTTCCATGTCGGGGGCTTATACCGACCCGCTATGATTAAGAGGAGCCTTGGATTTCTCGGGAGCACGCACTTGCACGTCTGAAGTAACCCTACCATAGCCCTACGCTCTCCTCTCTTCTCATCCCTATCTTTTCACTCTGCATTGCTGCTCCTGAACCTTGGTGACCTCATATGATCCATGGCGGTCTGGGAGAATCGCTGGATGGCTTTCTCCTTCCATGTCGGGGGCTTATACCGACCCGCTATGATTAAGAGGCGCCAATAAAACTCTCAGGAGCGCGTGCCTGAGCACCTCCACCCCTGCCTTCACCTCTGCCTCCTCCCCTCCGTGCTTGCTCCCCTTTGCCTTGCTCCACTGCTCGTCGTTCCGCCCTCCCCTCGTCGGGGCCTTCTCTTGGCCCGCGACCACCATCGGAGCCCCACCGGCTCCGACCCCTTGTCTCACCGCGCACCTCGGCTCCCATCGCCGCGCTCTCAAGGTAAGGGCCCCTTTTCTTATCGGCTCCAAAAGGCCATTAGCAATGGGTAACATCCTATCTGCTAAGCAAGCCCCACAAGTTCGGGCCCTCGCCGGTCTCCTAGACACTCACCGGTGTAAGATCTCTTTCAAACAGCTTCAAGTATATTGGGACCTTCTTCTCCCCTTTAATCCGTGGCTTACCACGTGTCAGCTTTGGGACCCGGACACCTATACTCGCCTTATAGATAGGGTCACTTTTGCTGTGAAGCAGGAAGGTAAAAGATTCCCTCCTGGCTTATTACAGGCAACATGAAGTCCAGAAGAAATCTTGAAGGGTATAATCTATGATATGCTATATAAAAAAGGATTTAAAAGCAGCTATACCAAGAAAGTAAGAGTTATGAGTCAACTGTAAATAAATTATATATTTCTGTTAATGTGTTGTAATTGTTCTGTGTTTGTCTGTCTGTTCGTTCAATGTCAACGTATATTGTGATACCTCCGGATGGTAAATATAAATTACTAGAAATCTTTAAAAGAGCTCTATTCAAATGGCCAAAAATTAAATAAGCGCTTATATTAATACTTAAGTTTATTATATTAATACATAAGTTTAAATATTAATAAGATCTACAATTTTTAAAAAAATTGTAAGTCTTAATTAATAAAATTAACTGTAAGTCTTCATAAAAAGTTGTTCTTGCCTAGATTAAAATGAATAACTTATTTTTCTTCACAGGATAATATAAAGAATGTAAAACTTATATGAATATTAAAAAGGTTAAAAGTTTGTAAAAATTCTAACGGAAATGTAATAAGTTTTGCAAAAAGACGTATTTTGTCCTAAAGTAGGATGGCTAATTTTTCATAAACTCTTGAAATTTAATTTGCATGCGGCAAGTGTAAAAGGTATTGTGATAACTTTACGTAAGGGAATGTGTTCTGTAAAGATAAAATTTATCTTCAATAGTTTACATTAAGGTATTAAATGGCTAATTCCAAAAGGTCATTCTTAAATATATATATATAAAACTGAATTGATGATAATAATAATAAAAGGTAATTTTATAACAGGAAAGATTAACAGCAACCAAGCTCCCCTGCCAACTTGCTTTTAGGAAATGGTTTCTAATATTGCATGCTACTAAGTATTTAAAGAAAAGTTATTCTTAAGGAAACAGAAGATGATTTTGTCTTTGCAGCCATTGTCTATTTAGCAA
Organism: Dasypus novemcinctus; assembly: GCF_030445035.2. Classification (NCBI taxonomy): domain Eukaryota; kingdom Metazoa; phylum Chordata; class Mammalia; order Cingulata; family Dasypodidae; genus Dasypus; species Dasypus novemcinctus. The sequence goes on along the minus strand of NC_080701.1, from coordinate 33,952,122 downwards.
CACCCCTCGCTATCGGCCTAGCCACTGTTGCGCCGGACGATTGGAACCTTAAACAAAGACTCCTCCTCACTGTCATCTTCCTATCTATCATTACTATATTTACTGCCCTCATTCTCCTTCGTTTATAAAGCAGTCTCCTACAAACCACAAAGCTTCTGTCTTAAACATACCATTCTCAACCCTATCCTCTAAATGATCTTCTCACTTCCCCCACAGCCTTTAATACTTTATTTCTTCCTCATAACCTTTGCTTTCTTGATAATATTTTCCGCCATCTGTCTAGCCGCTACCGCCCCAGAAGATTGGAACTTCGGCCAACGAATTCTACTCTCCATCGCCTTTCTGTTTATTATCCTCTTTTATGCTTTACTCCTTATCTTCCTCCCATAATGACTTCACCAAGCCTCCTCTTGTCCAAAACCGTCACCCTTCTTTTCCTCACACTCCCCATTGCACTCACCAACCCCAGCCATCAGCCTTTTAATTGGACAATAAGCCTCTGGCAGGAAAAAGTAATCCTCTCCTATAATGTCTTCGCTGCCAAGGAGAGATCAACAACCTGCAACGCGCTGTCATTCGGGACTTTTAACAACAGATGGATCTTATAGCCGCCGAGATCAACGAGAATTGGACATTGGCCACCCTTGCTTGCAACGGCAAGATACCGCCCCCTAAATTGTACATTTATATCCCCGTCATACTCACCTCCCTCTTCAGCCCCGCTTCCCTCATTGCTTACTGCCTCTTGGGCCTCGGCTACTTGTTGCTGCTGCCATCCTGGCCCTTATTTGAAAAGAAAGGGGAAATGCGGTCACCCCTCGGGCTGAAGTGTGGTTTGCTGGCCTGGCGGGGGAGCAGCCGCGGCAGGCCAAGCCGCTACCCCCATAATAGGGTGGCTGGTCGGACTCACCGCCACCCCTGAAGGGAGCTCGGCATGGGTGCAGAGTGACCTCGGGTCTCCCCTTCTTGGCAGCCATGCTTCCGCGGCCACCCCTCCTCCTGGATGGCGCCACACGATGCCTGTGGGGCGGCACCCTTCTTCTTCTTTCTCCCTGTGCAGGCACAGGGCAGAAAATTCCAGTCTGCCCTTTTCCCCTCCCCCGACAGCAGCAACAGCCAGGCGTGGGCAGGAAACTCCAGTCTGCCCTCTACCCCACCAACAGCAGCCACCAATCACTAAACCCTGCCCCTTCCCCCAGCAACAGCGACAGCCAATCCCTAACCACCACCCCTCCCCCGTCCAGTACCGCCCACTGACCTTTCGCCGGCAACCAATCAGAACAGGGCGTGGCTTCGGCCAATCAGCCTTCCCCATCCCCTATAAAACTGTTGCCTCTCCCTCAATAAAGTGGACTTGCGTGTTTACCTTGTCTCCACGGTAGTTTTTCTGCCGTGCGCCCTCCAGTCCTGAGAGCCCCCGACAAGGGCCTGGCCTCCCTTGTCCCCAGTTCGTCGCCTGCTTCTCCGGGCAACCCCTTCATCGCCGGCTTCTCCGGGCGACCCCTTTGTCGCCGGCTTCGCCGGGCGACCCTGTCAGCCAAACCGCGCAACCCCTTGTGAGACCGATCCCTCGTCTGCTGCCGGACCGACCCCTCGTCCCAAGTGGGACCGACCCCTCGTCCCAAGTGGGACTGACCCCTCGTCCCAAGCGGGACCGACCCCTCATCCAGAGCTGGACCGACCCCTCGTCCGCAGCCAGACCCCACCTCTACTGACTGAGCAAGCCGTTGCAGCCTAGCAATGTGTTAGCCAATGAGTGAGAGCCATGCTGGTCCTGCATAAAATCCTATGTAAACCTACAAAAACATAAAAATGAGGCTCAGAATTTGGAGATTAACTCTCTTCTGGGCCCCACATAATAAATCTGTTCCTCTGCCTCTCTGAGTGCTATTTGGGTTTTTCTGCCACTCAGAACTCCTGGCTTTGTTGCAACATTTGGTTCCCAGACTGGGAAACCCAACTGAGCAGGCACTTTGAGTCACTGGTTTGGGATGGGTGGGTACGGCTGGTGGAGATCTCCACATGAACGAGGTGGCATCACCTTTCCACTTGATGGGGCCTCCTTGGGGAAAAGAATTCCTGTGGACCACATCCTCCACCCTGGCCTGATATGGTGGAGAGGTGGATTTAACAATATCAGAAGATGCTGGAAAGTTAAGACCCCGGGGTTCTGAGTCCCAGTCAGGCCCATCTCTAGACAGAAGGGAAGATTGATAACTTACCAAAATCTCAAGATTCAAGATTCCAGGATAAGATAGTCCCTTGGGTGGGACTGTGTAACATCTGAGTGACTGAGTGAATGAATGCGGACTGCAGAGACTTGCCTCTGTTGATACATTCTGTGGCTCCATGGTCTGTGCTATGGAGTCCAAGTGGGCCACAACTTGCACTCCACAGTTTCATTATACAGCATAACAGCTAATCCAGCCTCTATATGGATGCCTTAGCTAAGACGAGCCTAAGTTCTCATGAGAGATGTGGACAGGTGGGCATCTGAGTGGCCTCATGAGAGGCATCCCTCCTTTGTTTGTCCTGAGAGACTGGTTCAGGGATGGGATCATCACAATCCAAACTCAAATGTCTTAGATTGTATATTAAAAAACCTCAAGAAAGTCTTTTCTGGAGATTATGGTGTCCAAATGTCCCCCCAGATCTCTCTGGACTCTGGGCAAATTGGAGTGGCCTAAGTTTGGTGTTGACTAGGCCTCAGAGGGAACCCTAGAGGTGGCCAAGGTTCATGTAGTTTGGGAGGCAGTCACTGGGATTCCCAGCCACCCTGATCAGTTTCCCTGCATTGATTCCTAGTTAAAAATCACTCACACCCTGCCCCCTTGGGTTCAATTCTGTGTTGAAAGGAAGGGTCAGAGAAGGGTCCTAGTAAACTCTAATGGCCAGACCTCAAAAGCCTATTATTCTACAAACATCTCCAGAGGAAAACCCATTACCCCTGCTGTATGTTCCAGCCATCCCAGAACATCTCCCTGCCCTGGAGCCTCCACAGGCAGATCTCCCAGAGACTCCTCCACCTTTGTTCTCTCTGGGCCCATCAAACCCCCCCCCCCCCGCCAAGAGGGATCCTGAAACCCTTTTGGTGAGGAGACTTCAGTCAGCACAGCCTGTGCTCCAGATGTCCCTCTGTAAACCACAGGGTCCAGCCCAGATCAGTGTAAATGGGAAGGCCCAACCTGGGAAACCAATCCTGTTTTATCAGTCTTTCACAATTGCAGATCTCTTAAACTGAAAGCACCACACCCCTTCATATTCAGAAAAGCCTCAGGCTCTTTTCAACCTCATAGAGTCCATTTTCAAAACCCACTGACCCACTTAGGATGATCCCCACCAACTCCTCCTAGCCCTGTTCAATATGGAAGAAAAATGCTGATCCTCACAGAGGCCAAAAAGTACTTGCAAGAACAGGCCCCTGCAGGTGTCTGGAGCCTAAACAATGAGCCCGAGAGGTGGCACCAAAAGCCCAAACGGCTTGGGACTTTAACACAGATCAGGGATGGGCTATTCTTCAGTGGATCGAAAAGCCACCCTCAGAGGAGTATGAGAAGGAGTGAGGTGGCCCACAAACATGTCTTCCATCACTGAGAAACCTGAAGAATCCCCAGAAGATTTTTTATGAGCAATTCTGTGAAGCCTTCAGGACCTACACCCACTTCAACCCAGAAGATCTGAAAAGTCAGAGGATGGTCAACACAGCTTTCATTGCCCAGGCAGCACTGAACATCAGACAGAAACTTCAGAACTTAAACAGGTTCACAGAGATAAACATCCTCCAGCTCCTCAAAGTTGCAAACAAAGTATTCATCAATCTGGACAAAACTGCTGAGAGGGAACCAAAAAAGTGAATGAAACAGCAAGTCTCCCTGTTAGCAGGAGCCATAAAAATCCAGACCCAACAAATCAAGTAGGGTCACCCCAAAAATGTGGGAAAACTTCACACTGAAACACTGTGCTACTGCCAGTAAAAACCTGATGGGACAGGATATCAACCCATCGAAGACTTATGGACTGTCAACAATGTCATCATTGCCCAATGGTTCCTAACCCATACACCTTAAAGGGGAAATTACTGCCTAAAGTCACCTGGTTTACATGTCTGAACTTAAAGGACAGTTTTTTCTGCCTGCAGGTGGCTTCTCAGAGCCAACCTCTATTTGCTTTTAAATGGGAAAAATCCCAAAAGTTAACAAAAGACTCAGTCAACTTGGACTCAGCTTCCACAGGGCTTCAAAAACCCCTCACCCCTTTTCCTGAATCCTGTCAATTGAAAGAGGAACTCCTGAACACAACTGCACAGAAATAACAGTAAAAGTGTATGCCAGCTGCCCCAATCTCCAATACAGGCCCCTTCCTTGCCCAGATCAAACCCTATTCACAGACGGCCGCAATTTTATCAGAGATGGAAAAAGGCACAGATTTGCCAATAACAAGTTAGGTATCTAAAGCTCATCATCTCAAAAGAACACCAGACCCCAGAGGGAAACTGGCTACTCCCAGGTGGCTGAGGCTTCATCCCTAAGGGGGCTGCCTACACCCTTGTTCAACAATACCACCAGCTCACCCACCTGGGAAAAACTGCTTCAAAAGCCCTGCTCAGAAAATATTATGACATTGCCTGGATGGCCTTGCTCTTCATGCCTGTTAACAGCTGATGCCAGACATGCAGTAAAAACAACCCCTTCCAAGGTCCCCAGGCCCTGGCCATCATCCAACACAGGAACTTCCCCTTTTGAAAACTTAACAACAGGATTTACAGAGATAAAACCAAGCCTATGGTATAAGTACTTATTAGTAATAATGTGCACCTTCTCAGGATGGGTCAAAGCCTTTCACACCCACACTGAAAAAGCAAAAAAAGAAACTAAAGCTTTACTCTGAGAAATAGTTCCCTGGCACAGGATACCCTTATACATAGGCAGTGACAATGGCCTGGCTTTCATGGCAGCCATTGTCCAAGTGCTAAGTGCGGCGGCTTGCTCGGTCGGTAGAGGTGGGGTCTGGCTGCGGACGAGGGGTCGGTCCAGCTCTGGACGAGGGGTTGGTCCCACTTGGGATGAGGGGTCGGTCCCGCTTGGGACGAGGGGTCGGTCCGGCAGCAGACAAGGGATCGGTCTCACAAGGGGTTGCGCGGTTCGGCTGACGGGGTCGCCCGGCGAAGCCGGCGACGAAGGGGTCGCCCGGCGAAGCAGGCGACGAAGGGGTCGCCCGGAGAAGCAGGCGACGAACTGGGGACAAGGGAGGCCAGGCCCTTGTCGGGGGCTCTCAGGACTGGAGGGCGCACGGCAGAAGAACTACCGCGGACACAAGGTAAACACGCAAGTCCACTTTACTGAGGGAGAGGCAACAGTTTTATAGGGGCTGGGGAAGGCTGATTGGTTGAAGCCACGCCCTGTTCTGATTGGTTGCCGGCAAAAGGTCAGTGGGCGGTACTGGACAGGGGAGGGATGGTGGTTAGGGATTGGCTGTCGCTGTTGCTGGGGGAAGGGGCAGGGTTTAGGGATTGGTGGCTGCTGTTGCTGGGGTAGAGGGCAGACTTGAGTTTCCCACCCACACCTGGCTGTTGCTGCTGTCGGGGGAGGGGAAAAGGGCAGACTGGATTTCTCCGCCCACGCCTGGCTGTTGCTGCTGTCGGGGGAGGGGAAAAGGGCAGACTGGAATTTTCTGCCCTGTGCCTGCGCAGGGAGAAAGAAGAAGAAGGGTGCCGCCCCACAGGCATCGTGTGGTGCCATCCGGGAGGAGGGGCGGCCGCGGAAGCATGGCTGCCGAGAAGGGGAGACCCGAGGGCACTCTGCGCCCATGCCGAGCTTCCTTCAGGGGTGGCGGTGAGTCCGACCAGCCACCCTATTATGGGGGCAGCGGCTTGGCCTGCCGCGGCTGCTCCCCCGCCAGGCCAGCAAACCACACTTCAGCCCGAGGGGTGACCGCACTAAGAAAAATGTTAAAAATTAAGTGAAGACTCCACACAACATATAAGCCCCGGAGTTCAGGGAAAGTAAAATGCATGAATTGAACCCTGAAAACCATCCTAGCCAAGTTCTGTAAAGAACTGGTCCCCCATGAGTAGATCTGCTCCCATTAGTCCTCCTTAAAGTCAGATGCACTGCCAGACCCTCAAGCTTTTCATCTTTTGAAATTCTGTTTAAACAACCACCCCCAATTATTCAAACCTTCAAGGGACATCTCAGACTCTTAGAAAAAAAACAGCCAGGGTTCTATCCTCCAGCAGTTGGAAAAAACCTTAGCCCAAATACACAAAACTGTCCTGTCTCAGGATCCCATCCCATTAAAGCCACCAAGTACACCCACACTTACCCAGAAACCTAGTTTGGGTTAAAAAAAAAAACAACTAGAAAAAGGAGGCCCTCCAGCCCACCTGGATGGGTCCACATACTGTTATCCTTCTAACCTCCACTGCTGTCAAAATTTCAGGTATTTTCCCTTGTATTCATCATACTAGAATTATATGGGCACACCCCAATGAAAAACAAAGTGACTGAACAACTCAATCTGTCCCTGACTGTCCCTTTAAAATTCGAATTGCCCAGAGCCACTGAGAATCACCACCACCTGACTAGATGAACTCCTGTTCCCTGTAGTTCCTGCTCCTCTTCAAACTACTTGGCTTACTGTTTGGGACTGGAATAGCAACTACAGCTCCCAGAGATTGGAGAATAGTTGAAAGGATACTAATCTTAATAATGTACTTGTGTTTTGTGAAATGCCTTGCTATCTTAAATGGTTTTTCCACTTAGCATGAGTGATGCCAATTTTTATAATTATAAGGGCATCAAAGGGGGAGATGTTAAGAAATAAAAAAGCATAAAATTGCAAAACCATCTAATGAGCCACTCCTGCCCCCTGCTTCTGTAAATCAGCCCATGAAAGCATGACTTTGCACCTGCCTTCTGCTTCTGTAACCTTGCTTGCAAAATTTCACCTAGCAATGCATTAGCCAATGAGTGAGAGCCATGTTGGTTTTGCATTAAATCCTATATAAACCTATGAAAACTTGAAAATGGGGCTCAGAATTTGGAGATTAATTCACCTCTGGGCCTTCACATAATAAATCTGTCCCTTTGCCTCTCTGAGTGCTGTTTGGGTTTCTGCCACTCAGAAGACCTGGCTTTGCTGCAAGAGTGCTCCTGAGGGCTATGGAGATGCAAGTCCTTTGGTTATGAAAGATGGCCCTGGAATTCAGTGCCTTGCCAGTGGGTCCTATTTTCTGATTTGTGCTCCTGATTGTGATGAAATTAGACTCAAATGTAATGTCTCTACGCATGCCTCTTCTGTACTTTTACTGAATCTGTGGTTGGCACTGGGGTTTGTGTATGCCCAGGAGACTTGAATCTCTGGACTATCCATGTGCCAGCTGGGCCCTGTACCTCAACATAGTTGCAACACCTATGCTCCAGTTCATTGGACTTACCCAGTTCAGCTAACAAGGTGGTGAAGATGATCAATCACCACACAAAGAATCCAAGAGAGTCTACAACTACAAGCAGGAGAATCCCATCCATCAGCTATATGGGCTCTAAGCACCTTCTTGATTTAGAGGTGGGGTGGGCATCACCATTCCAGGGTTCTCAAGATGGAGGAATAAAATATGGATTAGAGTGGACTTACTGTTATTCTATTATAGAATTTTGTGACTCTAGCAATAGAAGAAATTATATCACTGATGTGGAGACAGTGGTCATGGAAGTTGCTGAAGGCAGGGAAAGGGAAAAAGAGGTGTGATGTGGGGGCATTTTTGGTGGTTGGAGTTTTCCTGAATGATATTGCAGGGACAGATGCAGGACATTATATATCCTGCCATAATCCACTGAATGGACTGAGTGAGAGTGTAAACTACAGTGTAAACTATAATCCATTCTATGTAGCAGTGCTCCAAAATGTATTCATCAAATGCAATTAATGTACCACACTAATGAAAGAATTTGTTGTAGGAGGAGTGGGGGTTGTGGGGAGTAGGGTATATGGGAACCCAATATTTTTTAATGTAACATTATGTGTGATTGTGTGTCTCTTAAAAAAGAAAGAAAAAAATAAAAATAGAAAAATGTCTATGACCTCAGTATAAAAAATCAATTTTTTAGTTGAATTTAAAGATTCAAAATAGCAAATGAATACTGGAGAAATAATTTTTGCACATATAAGAGGCATGTGCTTTCTTATCTACCTAACAGAAAGGAGGATTCTGAGAATATTTTTAAGCATTCTTTAAAAAATGTTTTCCAAGGAAAGTATATTATTTCTGGCTGTTTTAAAAATTGTTTTTATGAAGAAAATTTTTTACTCTAAAAAGCTAAAGAAGAACTGGTAACTTTATTATCCTTCTTAATGTACACTTGTTTTACTTGTGATGGGAAATATTTCCATTATATTTATGTTTATATTTTCAATGAAATTGTTTTGACCTTTCCTGAAGACAAATCTTTTAAAATTTGATGCAAGTATATTTTTTCATGACTTTTGTAATCTCTAGATTTTGTTCTAAAAATCTTTCAGTTTTATTTCAAATTCAAAATGTCATCTACATTTTCCTTATGTTTTAGTGTGAGCAATGAAGAGGTCTTTCAATGAAATTTAATTAATATGCAAAATTATGATGTGCTTTATAAGAAAAAAGATAACTGAATTGACATCACTACTATTTCTTTATAAAACTTTCATATTCAGAACTGTTGGAGGCAGGGCAAGATGGCATCTGAGTGAGTGCACCTTATAATCTCTCCTGCAAAGAAGCACCTGAGTAGGGTTGGAGTCCTCCTGGACTGGGCTGTTTCAGGTGTTTGCAGGGCAGGAGGTGTCTGTACATTGATTTGGTGAGACGATGACCGAGGAGATTCTTGTAAGAGGTAGAATTTTGGGTCTCTTTCATGGAGGTCGGGGTAGTGTGTGGAACCCTTCCCCCTGGGGCTGGCGGCCTGGTGGTGGTGATTCCTGGAGGCTTTGCTGTGCTGGGGAGTTCTCAAGCCCTGAGCAGGCTGTTTCAGGGGCTTTCAGGACAGGAGGTCTCTGGAAGTTGATTTGGTGAGACAGTGATGAAGGAGATTCTTGCAAGAGGTGGAATTTTGGGTTTCTGACTCAAAGGTCAGAGGTTCTGGCTGGAGCCCCTCCCCCCAGGGCTGATGGTCTGGCTGCAGCAATCCCCTGGGATATTTGTTGTGTGGGGTGTTCCCAAACCCTGAGCAGGCTGTTTTGGGGGCTTGCAGGGCAGGAGGTGTCTGGATGTCAATTTGGTGAGACAGTGACAGAAGAGATTCTTGCAAGAGGTGAAACTTTTGGTTTCTGACATGGAGGTCAGAAGTTCTAGGAGGAACCCTTCCACCTAGAGCTGGCAGCCCATCCACAGTGGTCCCTGAACTCTTTGTAGTACAGCAGCACACCCAGCAGGCTGTTTTGGGGGCTTGCAGGGCAGGAGGTGTCTGGATGTCTATTTGGTGAGACAGTGACAGAAGAGATTTATGTGAGAGGTGGAATTTGGGGTTTCTGACATGGATGTCAGAGTTTGTGGGTGGGACCCCTCCCCCTAGGGCTGGCACCCAGCTGTGGGGATCCCTGAAGGCGGTGTTGCGCTGCAGTGCTCCCAGGCCTCCTGTTAACCAGATGTGTGGTTCCCAGGTCTGTGTCACCTAAATTCTGGTGGCCCATGCTCCAGAGACTCACACACATTGAATCTGGAATATCACAGACTTCCCATCCCTGAATCCACCATGCCCTGAGGTCCATCTGAGGTTCTTGATTATCCTAGCCCTCGGTATATGTGTTTTATTTTCTTTTTTCCTTTTTTTTTTTGTCTTTGTTGCTAATATTGCATTATCTCCTGATCTTTTCTCCCATTTTATCCCCCAAGGTCCTTTGTTATTTATTTAGTTTTTTTCTCCTTGTATTTTTCTTGCTTGTTTCCCTCCCTTTTCTTTGCCCACCCCCTCTTTTTCTTCTCTTTTTTTTTCTTTTCTCTCTTTTTCTTCTTATTTTTATTTTATTTATATAATAGGTGCTGCAGGGAGCGTTTCACATTTCCTGTGTTTCCTCATCCTCCATTTCCTCTTTTCTGAGAATTGATTTTGGCCACCTACACTATCCCCTTTCCCCCACATCTTGCTATTCTCCATCATCTACTGTCTCTCTTACATTCCACCTCCCTTTCTTTGGCCCCCAAATTCTCTGACTTTTAATTTCTAATACCTTTGTTCTGTTTTCTGTCTTTTATCCACTCTTGATATTATTGTCTTTCCTTTCTCTTTCCCTCTCTCATGAAAACACTGGCTTTTTAATTCATACTATATTCCTCCCCATATTCAGTTGACTATCCCATTATAGGCACTCTACTTACTGCTATAACTCTACACAACTGACATGAGTCTAATTTCCATTCTCCCAGATCTCACATCATTGCTCTGTTAACATTTATTACCAATACTACTTTACAGGTTTTCTCTTCTTACTCATATTGTTTTCCCTGGCTGTAATATTTTCCTTCAAAGTGAACTTAGCCAGCAACAAGAAAATAGAGTAAGAAGAACAAAGTGACAAAGAGAAGACATAACACTTACACAAGAACAACTAATTAATCCCCAAGACTAGACAAAGAAGCTAAGGAACTGAGTAAACCCATCAAGATAAAATGATGACCAGACAGCAACAAAAAACTACAAACCAAACCAATAATCAGGAAAACATGGCTGAATCCAAAGAACAAACTAAAAACCAGGAAGGAGAACAGAACATAGGACAAGTAATTAAAGGTCTCTAAACATATATTAGAGACCAACTTAATGAAATAAAGGAAGAGATTAACAAAATGAAAAAAACACTTGGAGAGGAAATTTCAGACAATGTAAAAAGATAATAGATATAATGGGGATGTACACCACAGTTCAAGAAATCAAAAATACACTCTCACCAAATAGCTGTAGATTAAAAGAGGCAGAGGAGAGAATTAGCGACATGGAAGACAGTACATCTGAAATCAAACAGATAGTAGAACTGATTGATAAAAAGATAGAAAAAATCCAGCTAGGTCTTAGGGACATGAATGACAATGTAAAATGCACAAACATGCGCATTATAGGCATCCCAGAAGGAGAAGAGAAGGGAAAGGGGACAGAAGGAGTGTTGCAGGAAATAATGCCTGATAAATTCCCAAATCTACTGAGAGAGATGGATGTACATGTCCAGGAGGCACAATGCACCCCAAACATCATAAATCCCAACAGGCCCACCCCAAGACATATGCTTGTCAAATTAGCCAATGTTCAAGACAAAGAGAAAATTCTAAAAGCAGCAAGAGAAAAGAAAACCATCACATACAAGGGAGGCTCCATAAGATTAAGTGCTGATTTCTCATCTGAAACTATGGAGGCAAGAAGGCAGTGGTATGATATAGTCAAGGTTCTAAAAGAAAAAAATTTCCAACCAAGAATACTCTATCCAGCTAAACTAGCATTGAAAAATGATGGAGAGTTCAAAATATTCAAAGATAAACAGAAATTGAAAGAGTATACCAACGAGAACCCTGCCCTTCAGGAAATACTAAAGGGAGTTCTGCAGGAAGAAAGGAAAGAACAGGAGAGGCAGAGTTGGAGGAGAGTGTAAGAGCAACAAAAAAGATAAAAAGAGTAGGAAAAAGACAAACAAAATATGACAAACACGAGTCCAATTAAAATATGTCTAACATAAATAATACCTTGAAAGTAATAACACTGAATGTCAATGGATTAAACTCACCTATCAAAAGATTCAGACTGGGAGATTGGATAAGGAAATATGACCCATCTATATGCTGTCTACAAGAAACACATCTTAGACCCAGGGATTCATGGAGATTGAAAGTGAATGGTTAGAAAACAATCTTACAAGCAAACAATAACTAAAAAGAGGCAGGAGTAGCTATATTAATATCAGACAAAATAGACTTCAAATGTGAAACAATTGTGAGAGACAAAGAAGGATACTACATATTAGTGAAAGGGGCAATCTCTCAAGAAGAATGAACAATCATAAATATTTATGCTCCTAACAAAGGCACCTCCAAATACATGAGGCAAACACTGGAAAACCTAAGTGAAAGGAGAGATGCCTCTACAATTATAGTGGGAGACTTTAATACACCGCTATCAACTTTGGACAAAACATCTCAAAAGAGAATCAATAAAGAAACAAAAAGTTTGAACAATATATTAGAGGAGCTGGATCTAATAGACATATGCAGATCATTACACCCGAATACAGCAGGATATACATTTTTCTCAAGTGCACATGGATCATTCTCCAAGACAGACCATATGCTAGGCCACAAAGAAAGGCTCAATGAATTCAGAAAGATCAAAATCATATAAAATATTATCTCTGATGACAGTGGAGTGAAGCTGGAAATCTGCAAGGGCCAGAGGGCCAGATTTCATGCCAAGATGTGGAAAATAAACAGCACACTCTTAGAAAAACAGTGGGTCAAAGAGGAAATCTCAAAAGAAATGAATAACTACCTTGAAACTAATGAAAATGATAACACAACTTACCAAAACTTATGGGATGCAGCAAAAGCAGTACTGAGAGGGAAATTTATAGCCATAAATTCATACATCAAAAAAGAAGAAAGAGCCAAAATTGAAGAACTAACTGCACATTTGGAGGAATTAGTAAAAAAAACAACAACAAAGTAACCCCACAGGAAGAAGAAAGAAAGAAATAACAAAGATAAGAGCAGAACTAAATGAAATAGAAAATAAGAAAGCACTTGAAAAGATAAACAAAACCAAGAGCTGGATCTTTGAGAAGATCAATAACACTGACAAACCCTTAGCTTGACTAACAAAGAAAAAAGAGAGAGAAGATGCAAATACACAAAATAAGAAATGAGAAAGAAGATATCACCACTGACCCCACAGAAATAAAGACTATCATAAGAGGATACTTTGAAAACATATATTCCAACAAAAATGACAATTCAGAGGAAATGGGCAAATTCCTAGAAACACATAAGCAACCTATATTGATGAAAGAAGAAATTGATGATCTCAACAAACCAATCACAAGTAAAGAGACAGAATAAGTCATTAAAAACCTCCCAACTAAGAAGAGCCCATGGCCAGATGGCTTCACAAGTGAATTCCACAAAACATTCCAGAAAGAACTAACACCAATCCTGCTGAAACTCTTCCAAAAAATAGAAATAGAAGAAACATTACCAAACTCATTCTATGATGCCAACATTACCCTAGTACCAAAGCCAAACAAAGACACCACAAGAAAGAAAAATTACAGACCCATTTCTCTAATGAACCTAGATGCAAAAATCCTCAACAAAATACTTGCTAACCGTATTCAATAACACATTAAATGAATTATACACCATGACCAAGCGGGATTCATTCTGGGTATGCAAGAATGGTTCAACATAAGAAAATCAATCAATGTAAGGTACCATATAAACAGATTGAAGGGAAAAAAATCACATGATTATATCTATAGATGCAGAAAAAGCATTTGACAAAATACAGCACCCTTTCTTGATAAAAACACAGCAAAAGATTGGAATACAAGGAAATTTTTTGAACATGATAAAGAGTATATATGAAAAACCCACAGCCAACATCATTTACAATGATGAAATCCTAAAATCCTCCCCTCTAAGATCAGGAACAAGACAAGGATGCCCACTCTCACCCCTTCTATTTAACATGGTCTTAGAAGTACTTGCTCAAGCACTGAGACAAGAACCAGCCATAAAAGGCATTCAAATTGGAAAGGAAGAAGTCAAAATTTCATTATGTGCAGATGACATGATCCTATACATAGAAAACCCTGAGAGGTCTACAACAAAGCTTCTAGAAGTCATAAATGAGTTTAGTAAAGTCACAGGTTATAAGATCAATGCGCAAAAATCAGTAGTGTTTCTGTACACCAATAATGAGCAAGCTCAAGAGGAAATCAAGAAACAAATGCCATTTACAATAGTAAATTTAAAAAATCAAATACCTAGGAATAAATTTAACTAAAGATGTAAAAAACTTATATACAGAGAACTACACAAGACTATTCAAGGAAATCAAAGAAGACCTAAATAAATGGAAGAATATTCCATGTTCTTGTATAGTAAGACTCAATATTATTAAGATGTCTATCCTACCAAAACTGATCTACACATTCAATGCAATCCCAATAAAAATCAACACAGCATTCTTTAAGGAACTAGAAAAACTAGCTATGAAACTTATTTGGAAAGGAAAGAGGCCCCGAATAGCCAAAGACATATTGAAAAAGAAAACAGAAATTGGAGGAATCACACTACCTGACTTCAAAACATACTACAAAGCTACAGTAGTGAAAGCAGCATGGTATTGGTACAAGGAGAGACACACAGACCAATGGAACCAAATTGAGAGTTCTGATATAGGTCCTCATATATATAGTCATATAATATTCAATAAAGCCACCAAATCCTCTCAACTGGGAGAGAATGGCCTATTCAACAAATGGTGCCTGGAGAACTGTATATCCATATGTAAAAGAATGAAAGAGGATTACCATCTCACACCTTATACAAAAATCAACTCAAGATGGATCAAAGACCTAAATATAAGATCCAAGACCATAAAGACTTTGGAAAGCAGTGCAGAGAAGCATCTACAAGAGCTTGTAATAGGAAATGGCTTCATGAACTTGACACCAAACGCACGAGCAGCAAAAGAACAAATAGATAAATGGGACCGCCTCAAAATTAAACCCAAAAACTATTTGATATACTTTCTTCTGAATGGTCACTGATATTTCTCCAGGATAGATCCTTTGTGGTTACATTAGTTAAATCTCAATAAATATAAAAAGATTGAAATTAAAGAGAGCATCCTGATCGTAATGGTATAAAGTTGAAAATTAATAACAGAAAAAGGAAAATTAATAAATATATGTGGATTAAACAATATACTCTTAAATAATCAATGATTCAAAGAAGTAATTGCCAGCAAAATCAGTAAATAACTCAAGGTGAAAGAAAACAAAGATATAACCTATAAAAACTTCTGGCCATGGAGTAGATGTAGCTCAAATGGTTGAGCACCTGTTTCCAATGTATGAGGTCCTGGTTCAATCCCCTGTAACCACTAAAAAAATCATGGAGTGCTGAGGATGAAATTTATAGCCTTCAGTGCCTACTTTAAAATAAATGAAGAATTAAAATCAAAGACCTATCAGCACTTCTGGAGGAACTAGAAAAATAGTTGCAAACCATCACAAAAGCATGCAAAAGAAAAGAAACAATAAAGCAGGAGTAAAAACAAAGCATAATAAAAAGAAGCAAAAGAGAAAATCAACAAGACCAAAAGTTGTTTATTTGAGAAGATTAACAAAATAAAAAATCCTCAACTATTTTAAACAACAAAAAAAAAGAGAATAGATGCAAATAAAATCAGAAATGAGTCAGGGGAAATTAACATTGATCCAGCAGAAATTAAAATATCTAAAGAGGATACTATTCATAACCATATGCCAACATACTTGACAAAATCATGAAATGGATGAATTCTAGAAACCCATTGTATTAGTCAGCCAAAGGGGTGCTGATCCAAAATACCAAAAATCTGCTCGCTGTTATAAAGGGTAAATATTTTGGGTAGGAGCTTACAGATACCAGGCCATAAGCATACGTTACTTCCTTCACTAAAGTCTATTTTCATGTGTTGGAGCAAGATGGATGCTAAAGTCTGTGAAACTTCAGGTTTCCTGAGTTCCTTCATTTTAGGGTCTTGCATCTCTCTGGATTCAGGGTTCCTCTCTTCCCAGGGCTTACTTCTTCCTGGGATCAGGGTTCTTTTCTTCCTGGGGCTTGTTTTTGTTTCCTCTGTGAGCTTACTTCCTGGGGCTCCAACTTAAGGATTCAGCATCTAACCCCAACATCAAAACTCCAACATCAACACCCTCAACTCTGTCCTTTGCCATGCCTTTTATCTGTGAGTCCCCACCCACCATGGGGTGGGGAATCAATGTCCTAATGACATGGACCAATCAAAGCCCTAATCATAACTTAATCATGCCCAGGTTCAGACCAGATGACAAACATATTCCAATATCTATTTTTGGAATTCATAAACATATCAAACTGCTACACTCCATGCTCTGAATTCCAAAAAGTCATTACAATATTCAGAAAATCCTTAAATCAGTAACAATGCAAGTACTAAATCTTATCACAATCAATTTAAAGAAATATAGTTTGTCTTGGGTCAAAGTCCTGTCTGCTATAGACCTCTGAAACTTACAAAACAATTTATATTTCCAATACACAAATGGACAGATAAAGCCTAAACATTTCCATTACAATAAGGAGAAATTGGGAGGGAAACATGAGTCATGGGTCCTCTACAGTTCAATAAATCTGCAGGGCATCGTCTGTTTGATTTCAGTTTGAGAGTTATTTTTAAGATGATGCTTTCTTCTCCCTAGAGCCTTATGGGAACTCACACTTTCCACATGCCTGCCCAATAGCCATTTTCTTGGTTCCACCCTCATCAAGCATCTGGATGTCAACCAAGCTCCAGACCTCACCCTCCAAGAGTGTTGAGTTGATTACCCAATCATCGGGTTGGAGTCTTAAACCCCTCAGTACAGTGACGTGAAGACAACATTCCCCCTAAATTTTGGCCTACAGGCTCAACCCTCTCAGGGCAATGAGTTGACCACCTGGCCTTCCCTAACCTTTGGCACATAGTCTCAACCTGTTCAGAGCAACGAGTTGACCACCTGGCCTTTCCTAATACATGGGGGACAGGTCCACCCCTCACAGACATATGGGGTGCTGACCTTAATCACCCAAATCCTTGAGGAATGTGCTCCAGCCTCCCTGTACTCTGGGGTGGCAAAACTCTCCCCAAACATTTTGTGGGAACATCAACCCTCTTCAATTGCTGTGGCAAATTCACACTCTCTGAGCACATGGGTGGGGTTCCTCTCTTGGCCCAAGGTGATATCTTAATTCAGGATGTCAGCCTCCAAGGTTTTCCTCTTGAAGTCATTTCTCATTCAATCTCTCCATGTCCCTTTTATTCCAGGCTGACAGAGGTTTTGTTCATATAGCTCTCTCAAAAAACTTGTTGGTTTAGCATGCAAGAAGCAGGGTTCCAAGCCATCAGACATTGACACTTTCCACAAGTCTTTTCAAGATAACTGCACCTTCAAACCTGATTTACAAGTTCCAGGGTTAGTTCAGTCCTTCAATGGGGCACTTTCATCTGGGAGCTTGATTTCCTGAGGCTTGGAATCTCCAGATCACTTTCTGTTTTCTTTATACCCAACAGTTCAGTCCTCAGTATATCTCTCTCATCTAGCATTTTGCTATAAGCTGCAAGCAGAAGCCAAGCCACATTCTCCAGGTTTACTTTGGCAATTCCTTCAGCTAAATGCCCAGGCTTGCCATTTTCAGATTCTGCTTTCCATAAAACATCAGGAGTTAATCTTGCTTAGATCTATATCATAGGTTCAAAATATCTGAGAACCAAACTCAGACACTCATTGTATGAGTAGCAGAGTTAAAAAGGAAACTAAAATCTCAACTTCTCAGGGTTCTGCTGTTAAAGTGAAGGCATTAATTGGCAAAGAGTGGAATCCAGAGAATTGGGATGGAGACATATGGGATGATGATAAAATTGGTGGGGACATTGGAATCCTGAATTCTGCTGAGAATTTACCAGATAAGCCTGTGATGGCCTGCCCTGTCCAGACCACACCTTGTCAGCTTTGTATCATCCAGCCTCCAGCCTGTCCCAGGGAGCTTGCCATCAGTAAAGAGTGATGCTTTCTCCAATCTGTTGAATGCTGTAGCAGTTTGATATTATTGATGAATTCCAAAAAGAAATATTGGATTATGTTTGTAATCTGATCTGTACCTGGGCATGGTTGAATTATGATTAGGGCGTTGAGTCCCCACCCAGTGTGGGGACTCACAGATAAAAGGCATGGTGAAGAACAGAGTTGAGGGCTTTTACTTTTGGAGTTTTGATGTTGGAGTTTGATGCTGAAGACTTAAGCCGGAGCCCTGGAAAGTAAGCTCACAGAAGAAACAGAAACAAGCCCCAGGAAGAGAGAAACCCTGAATCCAGGAAAAAGCCGCCTGAGGAAGGGAGGAACCCAGGAAGCCTGAACCCTCACAGACGTCAGCAGCCATCTTGCTCCAACATGTGGAAATAAACTTTGGTGAGGGAAGTAACTCATGTTTTATGGCCTGGTATCTGTAAGTTCCTACCCCAAAGAAACACCTTTTATAAAAACCAACCAATTTCTGGTATTTTGCATGAGTACCCCTTTGGCTGACTAATACAGCAATAAAAGGAAATTTTCATATTATGATAAAGATCACATATGAAACAACCATCACTAACATTGTACTAAATGGCAAAAGACCATTTTTTCCCAATGAGATGGTGAAAAAAGCAAGGATGTCCAATATTTCTGCTATTATTCAATATTGTGCTAGATGTTCTAGCTAGAGTGATTAGGCAAGTAAAAGATATAAAAGGCACCCAAATAGGAAATGAAGAAGTGAAACTTTCACTATTCCCTGATAATATGATTCTACCTTAGAAAATCCTAAAATATCAACAGCAAAACTGCTAGAACTAATAGACAGTTTCAGCAAAGTGGCAAAATACAATATTACATGCCAAAAAAAAAAATGAATAAAGTTTCTATACACTACTAATGAGCAAACTGAGGAGGAAGTTAGGAAAAAACCTCCATTTACAATAGGGAAACACCTGTAAGATCTTGAGGTAGGTGGTGGTTTCTTCCTTACACCCAATACAAGCAATGAAAGAAAAAATAGATAAATAGGACTTCGGATTTCCTCAAAATGAAATACCTTAGTGTTTCAAACAATATTTTAAGAAGGTGAAAATGCAGACTGTTCAATGGGAGAAAATACTCAGTAACCACATATCCAACAAAGGTTTTATTTCCATGTTATATAAAGAGATCATATAACTCAATGACAGAAAGACAAACAACCTAATTTAAAAAGGGACAAAGACTTGAATACACATTTTTTCAAAGAGGAAATGCAAATGGCCAAAATAGCTCATGAAAATATGCTCAGCATTACTAGCTATTAGGGAAATGCTGATCAAAACTACAATGAGATAACATTTCATGCCTTAAAGAATGGCAATTAAAAAAAAAGTAGAAAACTATGGGTGCTGGAGAAGAATTGGAGAAATATGAACAACCTTCACTGTTGGTGGAAATGTAAATGGTGTTCCCTCTGCAGACGATGATTTGATGGTCCCTCAGGAAGCTAAATAAAGAACTTTCCTACGATCCAGCAATCCTATTACTAGGAATATATACAGGACTGAAAGCAAGGATGCTAACAGATAGTTGCACGCTTATGTTCATAGTCATGTTACTGACAATTGCTAAAAGATGGAAACAAATTGCCAATCAACTGATGAATGGACAAACAAAATGTGGCCCATGGAGAGTCGGAGCTTACAGAAAGTCCAAAAATTGAGACACAGGCACCGACTCTGCCCCTTAGCCAGGGAGGATGGGGGTGCTGGAAACAGTATTTATATAGTATGTATATATGGAATACTGTTCAGGTGTAAGAAGAAATTAAATCAGGATGCATGTGACAAGGATGAACCTTGATGATATTGAGTGAAATAAGACAGAAACAAAAGGCTGAATATTGTATGTTCTCAGTGATAAAGACTAAATACGATTCGTAAGCTTATGGAATTACACTATAGAATATAAGGTAGTAGGAGACAGAATGCTGGTTAAGAAGGGGGAAATGATACTGAATGTATGTAGAATGTTTAACAAGGTCAATTATAAATATGTTGTAATGGATAGAGCTGATATTAGCACATTATAATGAATATTCCACACACTGCTTATTTATAACCTGGGATTGTAGTCGAAAGATGTAGTCCAGGGAGGTTCACGTTAATTGAGAGGCAGCTTAAGGATAGTCTAGGGGTTGTATAACGTAGTGATTTTGGTGGTGGATGAGGATTGTGGTTAATACTATAAATAGCAGAATGTTCTTCAGCTACAAGTAGCACAGCACTTGTCCCCCTCCCTGCCCAGTGTGGACGGAATGAGCTGGGGCTGCTCCTTCGGCTGCTGAGCCTTCTCCGGGCAGGAGCACGTCGCCAGCTCCGCGGCGGGACGAGAACTCACGACAGCCCAGGGGCGGCAGACCGAGGACAGGCCCGCGGCGGGAAGGCAGCGGGCGCCCGGGGGTGCGCCAGGCTCAGCCCGGGAGGCGGCGGCGGCTGCGCCTGCGTGGGCCGCCTCCTCACCCACCCGAGAAGGGAGTCATTTAATTATCTTTCTAAACACTGGAGAAACAATTGCGTTTGTTTTTAGGATTAAGTCAGATAAATGTGACCTGACAGAATTTTTTAGATTAATGCTTCCATAAATTGTTAAGCTGCCTTTTGCCTATTATTTGGTTTTAGGAATTTGAGATGAAATTGGTAAAAAAAAATGAAGGAGGGAGTTGATGTAGCTAAAGTGGTTAAGCTCCTGCTTCCCATGTACAGAGGTCCTGGGTTCAATCCCGGGTACATACTAGAAACAGAAACAAATGAAATAGACAACTCTCAATAGGCAGCAGGTGCAGCTCAGTGGCTACGGCCTGCTTCCCAGTGTGCCGTCCTGGGGTCACTCTGGTACCGCTTAAAAAAAAGGCAACGTTGAAGGGTGACGTCATCAACAGAGCGACGGAAGCCACCCCTGGAAACACCACCCACGTTCTTTCGAGAGTGGAGGAGACTGGAGGAGGACTGCCCAAGTGCCGCAGTGAAGAAGGGAAAACAGGTAGGAAACTTCCATCCCGGAAGCTCCACAGGCGGCAGGCAGCCCGGGTCCCTCTCACTGGGGAACAGGTTTTAGAGGCACTCACAGGAATGAGTTAGAGGCCCACGAATTTCCAGGTACAGAGGCCCAGTGCGGAAAACAAGCTGCTGAGGAATGCTGGAAACAAAAGGGCCTCCATTTTAGGAGGGTGGGGAGTGAAATCGCTGCGGGTGAAATTCCTTAAATGTAGAATAGGCTTTTCTGGGGTCCCACCTTTCTGGAATGACCGTGCCTGACTCTCAGAGGTAGGATAACCTAGAAGGGAAGAAATTTTGGCAGAAAAATGGAGGGGGAGGGTTGAACTGAACTGCTGTTGCTGCTAGACTAGAGAGTCCCAGGAATGAAAATTGTCAGGAAAATGGGGCACTGAGTGAGGAAGAGAATTTAAACAAATCATAGGAGCTGGAGACAAAAATCTGGACAAAAACAAACGGAACAGATTAAGATCCCTTTCCTTCTTTCCCCCAGTTTGATCTGGCACTCAGCCATAGAGACTTGTAATCAAAATTTAAGGTGTTGAGCCCATTTTCAGTTACTGCCTAAGGACTTGGAGTAGTACTGCAGATTATGTTCATTTTGGGCTCATAGATGGTCATGAGTCCAGTTTTTTCATGATCATCATTTTTATGCCCTCCAGACATAAATCACTTGCCGGGGACGTGATCCCAGATGTAAAGAAATCACAAGTGACTGGGGACACAAATTCAAAACCTTGAGAGAAAACAGTATATCAGAGAACCTATAATGAGTACTAGAGTGATAAAAGGCCAAACTACCTACATCATAGTATATTCATATACCCAGCACACATTTGACACAACTGAAATCAATGTGATCTAATCAGGGCCCTGAGGAAGACCTTACCTGTTTAACCATGTGGTCTATTTAATTATTTCATGCAGTTGTGTCTCAACCGCTCCAGAAGTGTGGAACCAGGTAGAACAGGTGATGTTGGCAATGGCAAAAATGCCTCTTTGTTTCAGCTAATAAGTAACAAATTTGGCACTGCTATTGTCTAAAACAAGTTTAATAAATCTAATGATTTGCTGTGCAGCTCTAGCTCTAGCAGTAGATTCAGTAATTTCTTCTATTGTGATTGATAAATATCTAAACCTGTTTTCATTTGTGTTAAACCCAAAACCCAAGCCAAGGTAGCAGCAGTCTGACAAAAGTGGGAAACACAGAGTCATTAACTCCCTGGGTAAATCTTCTTTTACCTGAGACTGTAGATGGAGGGGAGTAGTCCAGTGAGAAGTCTCATATTTATTATAAATTCCTAAGGGACTGAGGAAACAAAATGCATATTTCCCAGACATTTATCAGCTATTAAGGTAATTTACTGCCCAGGCAAATATCTGATAAAATTTCCACAATAAAATATTGCCTGACAGAAAAATGTAATTATAGTCAAAATGATGTTATTTATAAATTCATGGCTAGGAATACTATCATTTGTCGTTTGTATCCAAGGGTCTGTGGTACTGAGAGTTCAAGTGAAGAGCTGACCAAAGTTTATTTGTGTTGTGAATCATTTGCAGATCTGGTACCTTAATCCTGAAAGTGGACATGCAGTGTTAAGGTAAATTGTAGTTTGTAGAAACATGTGAACTATTACAGTAAGTTTTCCAGACTCTTCTATGATATCTTCATAATTTTCTCAACGAGTTGTATCTATGGTGTGTTTGATACTGAGCAAACACAAGTTCTTTCCTTCCAATACAATTTAAAAACCAATTCCTGATATACTCTGGTTCCAAGTAAGGAAGTTTATTTGCTAGGATAGCAAAGAGATCATTGGTCTAGCAATGACCCAAAATATCTGCCTCCTTGATTGTGAGGAATTTAAGGTTTTAATTGATTCAAAGAGGGGAGGGTAGAATGGCTACAATCACAGTAGTAAATATACACAAGCTGGTTTTTAAATAACCATAAACAAATGTAAGGTTAGTTTAGGATGCCACAATAGTCAGTATATACAAGGGTGAGACTACTTTTGAAATAACCATAGACAAAGGTAAAGTCAGACTGGAATAACCATCAGGATAGTTAGTATACACAATGGTGAGCCTTGTTTGCAAAAACCATGAACAAGGGTGGATTTGACCTAGACAGTTTCAGTAATTTCAGGTGTTAGCTTTTGGCTATTCAATAATATTTTGATAAAATAAGGAAAAAAGCACCTTTATAATGATTCAATAATCATAAACTTTTGTTAATTCTTTATTTTTGTTTAAAAGGTTATCAGTCCAAGAAATCTTAAAGTAGGGGAAAGGAGCCTTTGGGTCTAGTATTCATATTTGATATCAGTCTACAGATGCTTTCTGATCCAAAGAGACTGAAGCATTTGGGATAAGAAACAAATTTGTTGTGGGTAGAACAATGGGGTCATCTGCAATGTGCATAGATCAGGTTTATGGTGACAATTTCAAAAGTCTGTAAGGTTACCTTCCTTTGAAATGTCCTTGGAGAAGCAGTCAGTGGCATTGTCTTTCCAGGCCAGTGCAGGGGTAAAGCATTATTCATTGTAAGTATTAGTAAAAGAGTCTATGTGAGGACTTGTTTTTGTTAGGACGTAAGCTGTCACCTAGGGAAGAAGTTATCTACTTTGTGACATTTTCTACTTCCCTTCCTGGCTTGTTTGATTTTTAAGTCTCCATAATTAGTCCAGGTGTCTGATGGAATTTTTTTTTAGTTGAGTAAGGTGGACCCATGGCAAAACACCTGTAATTAAGTTGCATTATCAGAAGTTAGGAGTCCCGGCAGGGTTCCTTTTAATGAGGATTTTGGGCTGTCATTTGACTGTGTCATTTCCAGTAGACCCATTATCCTGGTGACAGATTATGATTAATGGAGTGTGTCATGTGGGACAGGAAAGGTCCTAATTACTGATTTTTTAAAATTTACTCCGCCCACCCCACCACCACCCCCCGTCTGTCCTGTGTGTCCATTTGCTGTGCATTCTTCTTTGTCTGCTTGTATTCTCATTAGGCGGCTCTGGGAATCTGTGTCTCTCTTGTCATGTCATCTTGCTGCATTAACTCTCCATGTGGGTGGCACCATTCATTCTTGGGTGGGCTGCAATCCTGCACAGGGTGGCACTCCTTGCATGGGGGCACTCCTGCTCAGGGTGGCACCCCTACACAGGCATCCCTGCATGGGGTGGCACTCCTTGCATATGGCAGTACTCTGCATGGGCCAGCTCACCACATGGGACAAGAGACTCTGGGTATCGAACCCTGGACCTTCTATATGGTAGGCAGAAGCTCTGTCGGTCAGTTGAGCCACACTGTTTTCACTGTCCTTTACTTTTTGAAGATAATCTTTGACGTAATACATTAAGCATTTGCAAATTGGGTCATACCATGGTGTGATAATAAGTGATCAGTTCTCAATTCTCAGAAATAAGTCTGCTAGGAACAATTTCATACGGGGAGAATGTGAATTTCCTAAAAGGAATGCTGTGAATAAACAGGACCAAAGGTAAAATTTTGGGCTTGGAAAGGTTAGGATTTTCAGTTAATTTAGACAGTATTATTTTAAGTTTATAATTACACGTGTTTTATTAATGACTATATTTGCATGAAAATAAACAGTTTAAGTGCAGTGTTACAATATTCACACTCAGTCCTTTTTCTTTAAGCCTTTGTCTTAATGATGGCAACAGTAGATAGGAGTAAATTGGTGGAAAGAAGATAATTTACTGGTCCAAAATTCTCAACTGGCATACCAGAAGTGAGGAACCCTCTTTGCTTCCATAGCATGCTGAAATCACTATAGATCAGGGGTTTAAACCAGGGGGAAGATTTCAAGGGGTCTGTGAGATTGAATTGAAAATATTACTTTAAAGACATGCCAGTGTTGATTGTCATAAAATTATCTGCTCCTGCCTTCTGAGAAGGAGTCCGTGGTTTTTGCCTGACTAGCAAAGAGGTCCATGGAAGAAAAGAACCCCTGCTATAAATGTTAACAGAATTTCCTTCTGATAGATAGCAGGTTTGGGTAAGAGCTCAGAGTTCTTGTGGAAGAAAATTGTGGATGGCTATCTTCAGTCAGTGTGTGGCATAGCCTGTTTGGAATATACCATTAACAATTCTAGCATAAGAAGATTAACAAAAGAATGACATCTGTGTCGATCATAAGAGCATTAATTTTGAAGTTAACAGTTTGCAGTCATGAGGTATCCCCTGATTGGATAAAGATAGCAGAGTAGCAGGGTCAATAACATCACAGAATTTTAGGTGGAGGTTAAGAGGTGAAGTAGAAGGATCAGTTTTCTGGAGGAATAATGTTAGGCCTGCTCAGAGTTAACTTTGCTGAGGTTATAATTAATTTGGCAGTTTCTGCTGAATCTTTAACACAGTTTAGGTAAGAACAGACCACTGCATCAACATGGGGGCTGTAATATGCATTAGATTTGGAGTTTCCTCTGCACTCTTGAATTAACGTCCCTAAAACTTGTTTATATAATATTTTATTCCAATTATTTCCTGTAAACAAGGAGAATATATCTCATTGAATCTATGAAAATAATTATAGTCCCATAAATTTATGAATATTCAGTAAGACTTTTCAGATTCTGGAGGGGTCAGGCAAGGAGGTGAAGATGAATGTTTTATGAACTATTGATAGCTTAATTCAGTAAGGGATCCCTTACATATAGAAAGCAGAACAATAAAATATTAGCAGTAATCCAAAGAAAACTATGATCATTCTTTTTCACATCATTTAGCCTTAAATAATTTGTGTTTCATTAGATTTTCTGTTATCAGTCTCAAGAACCTATCAACTTCTCCATTAAAATTCTGGAGATCTTCACTCAGTACTGTGGTGTGCTCTCAAAGTTATTTAAGGAATGTCATTAGAAGCTGGAGCCTCAGAGAACTTGGCATAGTCTTCTCCATAGATCTCTGAGATAGCCCTTTTTTTTTTAAGATGAAGCACCTTGTCCTGTAGCTGACAGCAAGTGTTTTCAGGGAAGCATCAGAATAAAAACTCTCTCTAGATGACAGAAAACTTAAAATGTCCATGGTTAATTTATTGCTGTTTTACAAAAGTGAGCAATCAGGTGATAGGCCACAAAACATTATTTTAAGAACAATTGAACTTATGACAATACTATTACTGTCTATCAGTGCTTGTGCAATTGATGGACACTGAAGGTTATAGACAAGTCCCTAAGAACTTTATATAAATTCTGAAATGCTTATAATAATAATATTTTATCCTATAATTTAGCCAACAGAAAGGTACATAATCATTTTCAATTTGATAACATTTCTTATGCAAATAATAACATCAAATCTAGTTTATCACCTTTCTTTTTGCAAAGTAAAAGAGAAAAGTCCTTTGTGAATTCCAAGGATCCTCTGGAAAATCCCAATACGAGTTTGTGATCAAGAAGATATTATTTATGGTTCAGTTTTTGGAAGGAGACTGTCAAAAGTTGTCAGGTTGAAACACTTTGATAAATAGGGTCATGGGAAACTGAAACAATATTTAGTTCCTTACTTAATGAAAGTGACAACAAAATATTTTAAAAATAGAGGCAGTAGCATGGTGATTAAAAAATACTTTATTTCAAAAGTCTAAAGACATTTTCTAAAGCAATTAAATGATGTTTATATAAAGGATATAAAAGCACAAGAGATTTTTCTGATAAGATACAGAGTCTTTCCCTCTAAGCAGGTTACTCAGATGTTTTAGAAAAACATTTTATTCTTATTAAGAGTAGATGAATAATCTAAGGATACTTTGTTACTGTAAAGGAAAGAAAATCAAATACTGGTTTTGCATGAAGATACTCTCTAAGGAAACTCTTAAAAATCTTATAAACCTATCAAATCTTAACCACCCATGATCGTTATAGATAAAATCCCTTTTCTGAAAACTTTCTACAACTTTCTATATCTATTCAGATTGTCCTACATATTCCTTTTTATCATTCTGTAAAAACCTGTCATTTTACTATTAGACAAAACTATTTTCCATTCCCTTAAAGCAACACATCCTGCATACCTTACATATTTGTTATCAAAAATATCTTATAAACTGCCTTCAACCCAAAATCCTTTAGAACCCATTTTATATTTCTTGATCATCTTAAGAATCTAGTAGATATAATGCTAAATTATTTTATTACAACACTGCATAAATTCAGGAAGAACACACCAAACTAGAATAAAATTGTATGCTTATATTCTACTTAGTGTTGATAATTCCAAAGACATAGCAATTTTTACTTAGTTAATAGTCCTGTTTGCCTAAAGTCTACCTGAATTATATGAAATTTAATTTATTTTGAGAAATTTTGATTTCTATGCATTCTGTGTTTTCCCTGGAGATATTAGAAGTTTGTTTTTCTTATTTGCTGGAACTATAGGAGTATTAATTTATATGTAAGTGCTTATTTATCTGTGAGCCAACTTAAATAGAGCTCTTTAAAGGAATTTCATAAGTTACTTTGATAATACCATTCAGAGGTAGGAAAATGACATACATCAAACATACAGACACAAATTAGAGAACTTATATCTTTGATTAAAATTAATTTAGCCATTTGTCAGGCACAAAACATAGAAATAAAGAAAACATAGAAATACTCTGAGCTTACACTTTCCTTTTTGTCTTTTGCAAAGGGTCATTTAATGAAACTTTTTCTTGCATCATCTTAGTAAGTTTCAAGTACTAAATAAAATAGGCATTCCATTTAGCTGTTTAGTTTTGGAGCTCCTTTTCTTGAGTAACGAGTAATATCTGTCTAATTGGAAATGGAAATTCCAGAATGTCTTTGGTGAGATTTTGCCAGTTTGTCAGATTGATACAGATTCCAGCCATATATATATATATTTTTCTACGTTTTAGAGAAGCTTTAGATTATATGAATATTACATAAAAATATAGGGGATTCCATATGTTCCACTCCCTCCCTCTACGATACTTTCTGACATTAAAAACATCCTTCATTAGTGTGGTGTATTTGTTACAGTTTATGGACACATATTGAAGCATTGCCATTAACCATGGATTATAGTGTATAGTAGAGTTTACAGTCTGTCACTCACAGTGTGTGTGTGTGTGTAATGGCCTGTATCTGCCAATACAGTGTCATTTAGCACAATTCCAGTGTCCCAAAAATGCACGCATATTACACCTATTCCTCCCTCTCCCTCCCCACAGAAACTCTGATGGCCACTGCCTCCATATCAATGCTAGAAGTTCTTCTATTGCTAGAATAGTAATAAGTTTATAGTAGAATTATAGTAAGTCTTTTTTAGTCCATTGTTCATTCCCCAGTCTTCAGTATTTGGGGATGGTGATGCCCACTCTGCCCCCAATTTCAAAGGGACTTAGGTCCTATGGGGTAGATGGATGGAACTATCTTGCTTGGACTTGCACTCTGTTTCTTGGGTTGTTTGTTTTCTACCATCATCACCTTGTTAGTTGTCTTGGTTTAGTCCAATGAAATGGAGAGTAGGTTTTGCAAATCTGGTGACATTTAACTAGAAGGGACTGAAAAGCCATGTGTAGGGAAACCACAACTGAGTCCAACTCTACCACATTGGGGAGCATAATCCCAAAGTAGGACCCAGTGGATGGACATCAAACTTCTGAGCTCTCTGCCCTTCCTATAGAGTCTGGATGTCTCCAGAGCCTTCAGGGAGTCCCACTATTTGAGGTAGTATTTAGTTTTACAGTCATTGTTATCCTGCTGAGACATGCATAAGTATAACCTCTGAGTGACTTCCCAACTCACTTTGAAGTCTCTTAGCCAAATAAATTCATTTGTCTTTACCTTTTCCCCCTTTTCTTCAAGGTCTTTTTCCAGTTGCAATGTTAGTTGGAGCTCGGTAGTAATCCCTCAGTGCCAGGGAGGCTCATCCATGGGAGTTATGTCCCATGCCAGGGGAAAGGTAATGCATTTTTATGTGAGTTTGGCTTAGAGAGAGGCCATGTTTGAGCAACAAGGTGGCTCTCAGAAGGTAACTCTTAGGCACCCTATTATACTAGGCTAAGTTTCAATTTCAAAAGAAAGTGTTCATAAGAACAGTCATCAATATCAAGGGCCTGTCAGTGGACCATCCTCCTACACTAGTCTGTGCCCCAGTACTCGGGATTCTTGCTGTTCCGTTAGAGAATGTGGCATTGCTCCCAGGGTTGGGAATTTGATATTCTCTTTGTTACTGTGCGAACCACCACTCACCATAACAATGATCCATGAACACTTGAATACATTTATATACCTTATAGGTATGCTCTAGGTTAACCTCCTCCCATGTAGCCATCACTGATACCCCATACCAATTATCCTCTTCTTCATGGTTGTAACCCTTCTGATATCCAAAAGTTCTTAAAAAATGAAATCATCAAAGGAACCTAATACAAATAAGAAACTGAAATAGCAACAGTAGCTTTAAGTATAAGTAATAACATATAAAAATTTTAAAAATTATATAATAAAAATGAAAAAATACTTAAAAATTTTTTTGCCTTTCATCCCTGTTAATATTTGTTGTCTTGTAAGTACAATGATATTTTATTCTGCCAAGTCTTATTTTTTTTCATTTTATCTTCAAAGAAACTTTAGTTTACAGAAAAGTCAGTTACAGAATATAAGGGATTCCCATATGCCCAACATCTTCCCCCTTTTCCCCTTTCCCCTATTAATAACATTTTACATGTGAATAGTACATTTGTTACAATTGATGTACAGACATTGAAATATTGCTACTAACTGTCATCAGTGATTTCCGTTATGGTTTACATTTTGCACCATACACTTCTGTAAATTTTGGTTAGATTTAAAATGCTCTGTTTCCATCAAAGCAATTATCATGGAGTACTATTCCGTCACCCCCAAAATGCCCCAATTTCCATCTATTCCTCCCAATGCCCTCAGGTACCATGGCAACCACCAAGCTTCACTCCTTGAAGAACAAGATTCATAGTTACTTGCTACAACATTGAGTGTTTGACATACTGGTCTGTCCTCCCCTAATAGGCACTTCCTATGCTCTTCAGAGACTCCTGCCACTCTATTTAAGAACATAGCAGGACTCCGCAGGAAAGGAGTCCAACACATTCCTGCTCGTTATGTGGTTCTCCACCCAACGATACAAACCACTATGACAAAAGAAACACTCACTCCCTAGAGCCCTGTCCAGGTGCACCCTGTTCCACATGTCCCCCCATCCAACACCCCAAACCAATAACCCTCCCCTGCCATATTTGCCAAAGGAACATTCCCAATGTTGTAGTTTCAATCACATAGCACAAATCCTGAGAGTTCACCTGCTCTCTCCTCTAACCCTTCCCTCAATTCCATAGACAGCCCAACCCACCCTCTCCATACTCCTCCCTCACAATCCAGATATGTCAAACTCAATATCATCACTGCATCACTAGTCATGTAAACCCACTGCACAACTAAACCCTTTAACCTTATCATAGATTTTGCCTATATAGGCATTGGCTCACAATCTTATTCTGCCTTTCTGTCTCCTATAAACCTATCTTCCCTACTATAGTTATGTGAGTATGCTCAATTTGCTTAATTCATGTCATTGAGAACATGTAATATTTGTCCTTAATTGCCTGGCTTGCTTCACTCAACACAAGGTTTTCAAGATTCATCCATGTTATCCTGTGTTTAACAGTGCATTTCTTCTTACAGCTAAGTAATATTCCATTGTATGCCTATACCACAGTTTGTTTATCCATTCATCTGTTGATGGAAGTTGGGTGGTTTCCAACTTTTGGCAATAGTGAATAATGCCAATATGAACATTGGTGTGCATATATCTATTCATGTCACTGCTTTCAGTTCTTCTGGGTATATACCCAGCAGTGGGATTGCTGCATCATATGGCAGTTCTCTAACTTTCTGAAGAAACACTAAACTGGCCTCCACATTGACTGCGCCAGTGGATAAGGGTTCCTGTTCCTCCATATCCTCTCCAACATTTATAGTCCTCTGATTTTTAAATAGCTGAGAGTCTAATAGGTGTTAGATAATATCTCTTTGTTGTTTTGATTTGCATTTCCCTAGGAGGTAGGGATGATGAGCATCTTTTCATACGCATTTTAGCCATTTGTAATTCTTTGAAGAAGTGTCTATTCCAATCACTTGCCCATTTTTAAAATGGGTTGTTTGTCTTTGTCTTTTTGAGCTATAGGATTTGCTTATATATGCTGAAAATTAGGCCTCCAACAGATATATGTTTACCAAATATTTTCTCCCATTGAATAGCCTGCCTTATCACTTTCTTGGCAAACTCTTTTGAAGTGCAAAACTTTTTAGTTTTGAGGAGGTACCATTTGTCTATTTTTTCTTCCATTGCTCGTGCTTTGGTTGAAAAGTTCATAAAATCATTTCCTATTACAAGATACTGTAGATGCTTCCCTATATTATTTTCCAAGGTCTTTATTGTCTTGGCTTTTATATTTAGATTTTTGTTCCATCCTGTGTTAATTTTTGTATAAGGTGTAAGATGGTGTTCCTCTCTCATTCTTTTGGATATGGAGATCCAGTTCTCTAAGCACCATTTGCTGAAGAGGCCATTCTCACCCAGTTGAATGAACTTGCTGTCCTTGTCAAATATGAATTGATTGTAGGTTTGAGGATCTCTATCAGAAATCTCAATTCAGTTCCATTGGTCATGTATGTCAATCCTTTTGACAGGACCATGCAGTTTTTGTTTTTGTTTTTCCTCTCTCTTTTTTTTTTTGTCTTTATTTTTTTAAGACCATGCAGTTTTGTTTTTTTTTTTTTTTTTTACATTATGGCTTACATTTTATTTATTTATTTTTTATTTTTATTTATTTATTTTTTATTGACTTTGTAATAATATTACATCAAAAATATATATGTGAGGTCCCATTCAACCCCGCTCCCCTATCCCCCCTCTCCCCCCCCAACAACACTCGTTCCCATCATCATGACACATCCATTGGATTTGGTAAGTACATCTTTGGGCACCTCTGCACCTCATAGTCAATGGTCCACATCATGGCCCATACTCTCCCCCATTCCATCCAGTGGGCCCTGTGAGGATTTACAATATCCGGTGATTGCCTCTGAAGCACCATCCAGGGCAGCTCCATGTCCCAAAGACACCTCCACCTCTCATCTCTTCCTGCCTTTCCCCATACCCATCGTCCACCATGTCCACTTTTCTCAATCCAATACCACCTCTTCTATGTGGACATTGGATTGGTTGTGTCCATTGCACCTCTATGTCAAGAGGAGGCTCAAATTCCACATGGATGCTGGATGCAGTCCTCCCATTTTCAGTTGTAATCACTCTAGGCTCCATGGTGTGGTGGTTGTCCTTCTTCAACTCCATCTTAGCTGAGTGTGGTAAGTCCAATAAATCAGATTGTAGGTGCTGGAGTCTGTTGAGGTTCAGGACCTGGCTATCACATTGTCAGTCCAGAGATTCAAATCCCCTAAATATATCTTAAATCCCAACGTTAACTGCACCTCCAGCACATTAGCATGAAAGTCTTATGAAGGGAGATCCCATCTGAGTCCAGATTCATCACACATAAACACCATTTCCAAAGAGGGGCCATCTGCACTGGTAGTTAACCCCATCGGCCATGGCCATAACTCTCATGGGTCTCTTTAGCCTTCAAAGGAACCAATATCTGGGGGTTGTATCTGCTTTATCTAAGACCATGCAGTTTTTGACCACTGTAGCTTTGTAGTATGTTTTAACTCAGGTAGTGTGAGTCTTCTGATTTTGTTTTTGTTTTGCAGGCTATCTTTGGCTGTTTAGGGTCCCTTGCCCTTCAAAATGAATTTCGTAGTTAGCTTTTAGAATTCAATAAAAAATGCTGTGGTAACTTTTAATGTACTTTTTTATTATCTTTTTTTAAAGATACATAGTTCACACAAAATACTGCATTAAAAAATGTGATGTTCCCATATACACACACTCCCCACCCACCTCCACAACTTCCCCATCACCAACCTCTTTCATCAGTATGGCACATTCATTACATTTGATGAATACATTTTTGGAGCACTGCTACACCACATGGATTATAGTTTACATTGGAGTTTACACTCTCCTCCAGTCCATTCAGTGGGTTATGGCAGGATATATAATGTCCTGCATCTATCCCTGCAATATCATTTAGGACAACTCCAAGTCCCAAAAATGCCCCCATATCACACCTCTTCTTCCATCTCCCTACCCTCAGCAAATCCCAAGGCCACTGTCTCCACATCAAGGATATAATTTCTTCCATTGCTAGAATCGTAATAGTTCTATAGTAGAATACCATTAGGTCCAATCTAATCCATATTTAATTCCTCCATCCTGGGGACCCTGGGACAGCAATGTGCACTCCACTTCTAAATTGAAAGGGGGCTTAGATCCTACATGGTTGATGGATGCAATTCTCCTGCTTGCAGGTGTAGTCTCTCTCAATTCCTTGGTGTGATGGTTGACCATTCTCACCTCCCTGTTAGCTGACCTGGGTAAGTCTAACGAATTGGAGAGTATTTGTTGCAACTCTGCTGAGGCTCAGGACATAGCTGCCACCAGAACAGTCCAGAAGTTCAGGTGTCCTGAGCATACAGCAATCCCAGTGCCAGCTACAGGTTCAGTAAAAGTGACAGAAGAGTCATGTGTAAAGAGGTCACATCCAAGTCCAACTCTGTCCCACTCAGGAGCACAAATTCCAAAGTAGGGCCCACTGGCAAGGCACTGAACTCCAGAGTCATCTGCCATGACCATAGGACCTGGGTGTCTTTTTAGCCCTCAGGAGCACACTACCTGGGAGTGTATATACTTTGTCTCTGAGATCCTGCTGAGGTGTAAGTGTGACCCCTCTGATGACCTCCTAACTCATTATGAAGTCTGTTAGGCATATAAACTCATTTGTGTTTAGCATTTACCCTTTTATTCAAGATCTTTTTCTAAGTGCATCACCAGCTGGTGCTTGGTTGTAATCCTTCAGTGCCAGGGAGGCTCATTCCCAGGAGTGATGTCCCATGTTGGGGGGAAGGTAATGTGTTCACATGCTGAGTTTGGCTTAGAGAGTGGCAACATTTGAGCAACATAGTGGCTTTCAGGAGGTAACTATTTGGTTTCCTACAGCTCTAGGCCTAGTTGAAATTTCAGACACACAGGCTCATAAGCATAGATATCACTATCAATAGCCCATCATTGGACCAACCTTCTTCACTGGTCTTTGTCCTTGCACTTGGGGGATTGTTGCTGTTCCATTGGGGAATGTGTCAGAGCTCCCCCAGATGGAAACTCCGCTCCCCCGCAGTTGTGTGTAACTCTGCCTACTATGCCCCAATGAATATCTGAACATATTTATATACCCTATAAGCATGCCCTGGAGACTCTCCCTCCCACCCTTGAGTCCCCCATCAATGACAAACCACATTAGTCCTCCTCCCCTGCCAGTCGAACTCTTCTGTGATCCAAATGTTCTTCAGAAAGAAAGGCTAATATATTGCCAGATTCAATGAGTAGGAAAATGAGATAGTAATGATAGGTTTAAAGATTAGAAATAGGATGCAATATTCTTTAGAAAATCTAAAATAAAGTAAAATGTGAATTGGGGTATTAAAAAATGAAAAAATCATAAAACTTCATTTTTTATATTTTGTCTTTTATCACTGTAACAGGTGTTGCCTTGTATGTACAGAGGCAAGGCAATCTCTTCCATTCCTTGCTCAGTGTCTACATCCTTTTTATTTTTTAATTTTTTAAGTTTTCAAAAAAGTTTTAGATCACAGTAAAGTCACATATACAATGTAGGGTGCTTCCATATACCCAATATTAAACCCTTCTCCCCCTTCCCCAACGTCGTTCTTTTTATATGTGGATGTTATATTTGCTAGAGCTGATGTACAATTATTGAAACATAGCTTTTAACCATGGTTCCATTATGGTTTACATTTTAGACTATACACTTTATAAATTTTTGTTGAAATTTAACATGGCCTATAGCCATTATTGCAGAACCTTGTGGAATACTTCGGTTACCTGCACAATTACCCCCTCTTCCATCTATTCTATTCTTCTCTCCCGCTCCCCTCAGGGCCCACAGTGCCAACCAAGCTTCACTGCTTGAAGGACAAGATTCATAGCTACTTGCAACAATGCTGAGGGATTGACACACTAGTCTCTCCTCCCCCATTGGGAGCCATCCATGCTCGAGAGACACCCTTCCCTCTGTTTGAGAACATTAGGCCTCCCCAGGTAGGGGGAACAACACCTTCCTGCTCATTGTATGGGTCCCCACCCATTGATAGAGCACACTATGACAAAATGAGCACTCACACACTCCCTAGAAGCCTGTTCCAGGTGCGCTCTGTTCCAGATGACCCCATCAAACACCTTAAACCAGTAATTCTTCCTTATTATATTTTCTAAAGAGTCTTCTCAACATTATAGTTTAAACCACATACCTGACAGTCTTCCATGATCACCTGCTCTCCCCACACCCTCCCCCCAATTCCATGGACGATCTGACCCATTCTCCCAAGGCCAGCAAAGTCCCACCCAATAGTATCCCTGTGCCCCTGTCCTGTCCCTTCAATTCACAAGTATTTACCTACAATTTAGCATAGATTTTGCCCATGAATGCATCAGCTCACAACATTCTTCTCCCCCTCTCCCCCCACCATTTCCTGTAAGCCTATCTTCCAGTCTCTAGCTCTCTGAGACAGCTTGATTTGCTTAATTCATATCAGGGAAGTCATGTATTATTTGTCCTTCAATGCCTGGCTTGCTTCACTCAATTTAAGGTTCTCAATATTCATCCATGTCATCCCACGTGTTAGTACTGTGTTCATTCTTACAGCTGAGTAGTATTCCATTGTGTGTGCATGCCACATTGTATTTATCCATTCTTCTGTTGCTGGGCATTTGGGTTGATTCCATCTTTTGGCAATAATGTACAGTGCTGCTTTGAACATTGGTGTATATATATTGGTTTGTGTCCTTATTTTCAGATCTTCTGGATATATACCCAGCAATGGAATTGCTGGATCATATGGCAAATCTATGGCTGGTTTTTTTGATGAACTGCCAAACAGTCCTCCTGAATGGCTGGATCCTTCTAAATTCCCACCAGCAGTGGATGAAAGTCCCTATTCCTTCACATCCTCTCCAACACTTGTAGTCCTGTTTTTTTAATAGCCGCCAGTCTAATGGAAGTAAGATGGTATCCCATTGTAGTTTTGATTTGCATTTCCCTAACAGCTAGTGATGTTAAGCATCTTTTCATGTGCTTGTTAGTCATTTGTATTTCTTCTTTGGAGAAGTGTCTGTTCAAGTCTCTTGCCCATTTTTTGAAAGAATTGTTTCTGTTTTTATTTTCAAGATAAAGGATTTCTTTATATGTGTTGGATATTAGGCTCCAATCAGATATATGGTTACCAAATATTTTCTCCCATTGGGTAGGCTTTTTACTTTCTTGATGAACTCCTTTGAGATGTAAAAGGCTGTAATTTTGAGGAAATCACATTTAATCTATTTTTCCTTTCACTGCTCGTGCTTTGGGTGTTAAATTCAAGAAGCCATTCCCTATTAAAGGTCCTGTAGATCCTACCCTACATTGTCTTCCAGGGTCTTTATGGTCTTGTCTCCTATATTTAGATCTCTGATCTATCTTGAGTTCATTTTTGTATGAGGTGTGAGATCGTAATCTCTCATTTTTTGCATATGGATATCCAGTTCTCCAAGCACCACTTGTTGGGAGAGGCCATTCCCAGTTGAGTGGGCTTGGTGGCCTTGTCAAATATGAGAGAACTGTGTATGTGAGGATCCATATCAGAATTCTGAATTCAGTATGTCTATCCTTGTGCCAATACCATGCCATTTTAACCACTATAGATTTGTAGTATGTTTTTAAAGTCAGATGAGATTTCTCCAATTTCATCTTCCTTTTTAAATATGTCTTTGGCTATTCAGGCCTCTTTCCCTTCCAAATAAATTTGTTTTTCCAGTTCCTTAAAAAATACTGTGTTGAGTTTTATTGAGATTGCATTAAGTCTGTAGATCAGTTTGGGTAAGATTTACTTCTTAATGATATTTAGTCTTCCTATCCAAGAATGTGGAATATTCTTCCATTTATTTGTCTTGTTCAACTTCCTTTTTCAGGGCTTTCGGTGTGTAGGATCATGCTTTCTGCAAATAGTGAAATTTTGTCTTCTTTCCAATTATTCATGTCTTATATCTGTTTCTTGCCTTAGTGCTTGAGCAAGTACGTCTTACACAGTGTTAAATAGGAGGGGTGATAGAGGGCACCCTTGTCTTGTTCCTGATCTTAGAGGAAAAGATTTTAGGATTTGATCATTGTCAATGATGTTAGCTGTGGGTTTTTCATATGTACTCTTTATTGTGTTCAGAAATTTCCCCTCTGTTCCTATCTTTTGCAGAGTTTTTTTTATCAGGAAAGTGCTGTATTTTGTCAAATGCTTTTCTGCATCTATAGATAAGATCCTGTGGTTTGTTTCCATGATCTGTTTCCATGGTGTATTGCATTGTTTGATTTTCTTATGTTGAACCATCCTTGCACATCAGGGATGAAACCCACTTGGTCATGGTATATAATTCATTTGATGGGTTGTTGAATATGATTAGCAAATATTTTGTTGGGGATTTTAGCATCTAGGTTCATAAGAGATGTTGGTCTGTAGTTTTCCTTTCTTGTGGTGTCTTCGTTTGGCTTTTGTATTAGGGTAATTTTGGCATCATAGAATGAGTTGGCAATGTTCCTTCTATTCTGATTTTTTTGGAAGTGTTTAAGCAAGATTGGTATTAGTTCTTTCTGGAAGTTTGGTAGAATTCACCTGTGATGCCATTGGCCCAGGACTCTTTTTACTTCTGAGGTTTTTAATGACTGATTATTCCCTTTTATTTGTGATTGTTTTGTTGAAATCATCAATTTCTTCTATAGTCAAAGTAGGCTGCTTATGTGTTTTTAGGAATTTTTCCATTTCCTATAGATTGTCCTTCTTGTTGGCATATAGTTTTTAAAAAGTATCTTCTTACAATGTCTTTATTTCTGTGGAGTCAGTGGTGATAATCCCATTTCTCATTTCTTATTTTGTGTACTTGCATCTTCTTTCTCTCTCTCTTTTTTTTTTTTTTTTTTTGGTTAGTTCAGCTAAGCATTTGTCAATTTTATTGATCTTCTCAATGAATCAGCTCTTTTTATTTTTTTCTACTGCTTTCATATTTTCTATTTCATTTAGTTCTGCTCTAATCTTTGTTATTAATATAGCTAGTCCTGCCCTATTTTGGTTATTGTATTTTTTTTTTTGTAAGATTGTTTTCCTTTGGGCTTTTTGTTGTTTTTTACTACTTCCTCCATGTGTACAGTGAGGTCTTTGATTTTAGCTGTTACTTATTTTTTG
The DNA here is from genome assembly GCF_030445035.2 of Dasypus novemcinctus. Lineage (NCBI taxonomy): Eukaryota > Metazoa > Chordata > Mammalia > Cingulata > Dasypodidae > Dasypus > Dasypus novemcinctus. The sequence continues at coordinate 33,913,862 of NC_080701.1, read as the reverse complement.
ATGTATAAGTTTATGGCTATGAATTTCCCTCTCAGTACAGCTTTTGCTACATCATATAAATTTTGATATGTATGTAGCATTGTCATTTTCACTGGTTTCAAGGTAGTTACTGATTTCTTTTGAGAATTTCTCCTTGATCCAGTGTTTGTCTAAGAGTGTGTTGCTTAACTTCCATATCTTTGTGCCCAATGTGGTACTCTGGCCCTTGCAGAATTTGAGTTTCATTTCTCTGTGGTCAGAGAAATTATTTTATATGATTTCAATCTTTCTGAATTCATTGAGACATTCTCTGTGGACTAGTATGTGGTCTATTTTGGAGAATGATCCATACGCACTTGAGAAGAATGTATATCCTGCTGTATTTGGGTGTAATGTTTTGTATATGTCTGTTAGGTACAGATTATCCTCTAGAATGTATTTAAAGTCTTTGATTCTCTGTTTAGATATTCTGTCTACTGGTGATAATGGTGTATTAAAGACCCCCAGTGTAATTGTAGAGACATCTATTGCTCCACTTATTTTTCCAGTGTTGCCTCATGTTTTGACGCGCCCTGGTTACGTGCATAAATGTTTATGATTGTTCTTTCTTCTTGAAAGAGTACACCTTTTACTTATATGTAGTGTCCATCTATGTCTCTCACAATAGTTTTGCATTTAAAGTCTGTTTTGTCTGATATTAATGTAGCTAGTCCTGCCCTATTTTGGTTATTGTATTTTTTTTTTTTTTGGTAAGGTTGTTTTCCAGCCATTCACTTTCAACCTCCTTGAATCCCTGGGTCTATGGTGGGTTTCTTGTCGACAGCATGTAGCAGGGTCCTATTTCCTCATCCACTCTGCCAATCTGTATCTCTTGACTGCTGAGTTTAAGCCGTTAACATTCAGTGTTATTACTCTCAAGTAATTACTTATGTTAGCCATATTTTCTTTGGATTTTTATATGTTGTATGTTGTTTTTATTTCTCTTTTTGTCTTTTTACCTGTTCTTACAGTCTCCTCCCACACTGTGTCTGCTGTTTATTTCTTTCCTCCTGCAAAACTCCCTTTAATATTTCTTGAAGAGCAGTTTTCTTATTGGCATCCTCTCTTACTTTCTGTTTGTCTATGAATCTTTTGAACCCTCCATCATTTTTTAATGCCAGCTTTACTGGATAGAATATTTTTGGTTAGAAATATTTTTCTTTCATTACTTTGACTGTGTCATACCACTGCCTTCTTGCCTCCATGGTTTCACATAAGAAATCAGCATTTAATTGTATTGAGCTTTCCTTGTATGTGATGGTTCTCTTTTCTCTTGTGCCTTCAGCAGTTTCTCTTTTTTTGAGTATTGGATAATTTGACAAGTATATGTCTTGGGGTAGACCTGTTGGGATTTATATTTGTTGTGCATTGTGCTTCCTGGACACATACATCCATTTCCCTCAATAGTTTTGGGAAGTTTTCAGCTATTATTTCCTCCAACACACCTTCTGTTCCCTTTCCCTTTTCTTCTGGGATTGCTGTAATGCATATGTTTGTGAATTTTGTGTTTTCATTCAAATCCCTAAGTCCTTGCTGGCTTTTTTCTGGCTTTTTATCTATCAATTCTATGTGTTTGATATCAGATGTACTGTCTTCCACATCATTAATTCTTTTACCTCTTCAAATCTGCTGTTATTTGCTCACAGTGTATTTCTGATTTCTTGGAATGTGCCATTCATCACCATCAGATCCAGTATCTTTTTGTGTATGGTTACAGTTTCTTCTGTATGATCTTCAAGTGTTTTCTTAATATCCTTAGTCTCTTCCTGCAATTCATTACCTTGGCCCATGATATTAGTTCGGAGAACGTTGGTTATTTATTCACTGTTACACTCCTCTTCCTGGTTTTCAGTTTGTTCATTGGATTGGCCATGTCTTCCTGATTATTGGTATTTGTAATTTTTTGTTGCTGTCTGGTCATCATTTTACCATGATGGGTTTGTTCAGTTGATTAGCTTCTCCCTCTAGCCTGAGATTTTACTTAGGTGCTGTTCTTGTGAGTGTGTTAAGTCTTCTCTTTGACACTTCACTCTTCTTACTCTATTTCCTTTTTGTCTAAGTTCCATTGAAGGAAAGAGATTAGGGCCAGGGAAGGCAAATAGGGTAAGAAAATAAAAAGTATAATAGTAGAATTGGTAGTAAATGTTAGCAAGAGGACCATATATGACTTAAGAAAATGAATATTAAACTCATGTATGCTGTGTAGAGTTATAGGAATAAAAAAGTGGAGCGCCTACAATGATATAGGTAACTGAATATGGAGAAGAATGTAGTATGAATTAAAAGGCCATTGTGATCACAGAAGAGGGAAAGAGAAAAGAAAGGACAATAACATAAAGAGTGAATAAAGGTAGAGAACAGAATAGAGGTGTTAGAAATAAAAAGCCAGAAAAATTGGGGGCTAAACAAAGTCAGGTGGAATGTAAGCGCAACAACAGAAGATGGAAGATGGAAAGATAAAGGAAAAGAGAGTGTTGGTAGCCAAAATCAGAACACACAGAAAAGGGGAAATTGAGGATGAGGAAGCACAGCAAACAGGAAACACAGCCAGCAGCACCTAGTAAACAAATTTTTTTAAAAGGGAATGGGGGATAAAGAGGAATGAGAGACTACAAAACAAACAATGAACAAAAAAACCCAAACAAGCCCGCAAGCAAGGTGATCTATTTGCAGTCGAATAAACGGATTAGGAGTCTATCCTTCCTCTTTTCTCCCATCCTCACGTCCCTCTCTCCCAGGGCAGCAGGAAGCCCAAATGAGACCTCTCCCCTGAGATTCAAATGGGACCCTGGCAAACCAACTCATCACAGAAAATGACTCATAGTTTCTTTGAGAGAGAGCACCCACACCTTGCTGGGAACCCTAAACATGCTATTGGAAGCCTACTAAGTACTTCCTACCAACCCCCTCCCTTAGGTATGTTGTACAAGACTAGTTAATTGTCTGACTCCACCTTTTCCCAGATCAGTTTTCCCTATCCCAGGCTTTTTAGGTAAATCGGGCTGACTCAGCAGATTCACCTCTTCCCCTCTTCCTGGTTTCTCTTCAAGCCAGCTGGTGTGCTCCTCAAAGCTGAAAAGGAGGGACCAGACCATTGAACCTGCACTCTTTGGATTTCTCTTCACCCTTCACCAGAACCCTCTCTGTCTTGGTGTTTGCATGAGACTGTTGGGCTCAGAATGTTGGGATTCGGAAAGTACTGGGTTCAGGGAATGGGGGTTTGGGAAATGTGGGGTTTGTGGAATATGGGGTACAGGGAACAAAGGTTTGGGGAATGCAGTTTTGGGGAACACCACCATGTGACTAGAGGGGTTCAGGGAATGCCACCGCTATCAGCCCGAAGGAAGGGTTCTGCCTTCCCACAGCTTTGAGCACAGGTGCCAGAAACCCATGGGTTTACCTTGAGCAATCACTCTTTTTGTCACAGTCTCTCCAAATCGATGTCTAGAAGCCTCCTGCTTTGTAGGTTCCCCAACCCCCTCACTCGGGCATGGTTTTTTCTCCTCTCATCCAGTTTTTTGTAGGAGAGATGATGAAGGTACATCTTCCCCCTTCATTCATTATAGTTTTGATTTGTATTTCCCTAATCATTAGTCATGTTGAGCATTTTTTCTTGTCATTTGTATTTCTTTGCACAAATGTCTATTCAATTCTTTTACCTATTTTTTGAGTCTTTTATCTTTTTATTGTTGATTTGTAATATCTCTTTCCCCATTGAGGATGATATTTGCTGAGGATTTTTCATGTTTTTTATCATATTGAGGAATTTTCCTTCTATTCCTATCTTTTGAAATGTTTTTATCAAGAAAGGATGCTGGATTTTGTTGAATGTCTTTTCTGAATCTTTTGAGATTATCATGTGTTTTTTCTACTTTAATTTATTAATGTGGTATATTACATTGATTAACTTTTTTTTGGTTGCATTTTTTAAAAATTTATTGAAGTGTATCAATCATAAATAATGTTCATAAACAGTAAGAATACAGTAATAGTTGTGAACTTACAAAAAAACATATAACATCATACAGGACTCTCACACCTCACCCTACTAGTAATACCTTGCATTGTTGTTAAACCTTTTTAACTAATGATTAAAGTGCATTGTCAAAGTATTACTATAACCAAAGTATTTCCCCACAACCCCCATTATTATTAATATCTTTATGTCACTTATATGTGAACATAAATAATTAGCATATAGTAAAAGTTAAAAGTTGTGAATTTACAAAGCAAACATGCAGAGCATCGTGCAGGGGTATCATACATCAACCCTCCACCAGCACCTTGCATTGTCGTGAGATGTTTGCTACAAATTATCAAAGAATATTTTAAAAATCTTACTACTATTTATAGGCCTTACCTTGTATTTGGTATATTTTTCCCCCAACCCACCCTATTATTTTTTTTAGATATATTTTTTTATGATAGAAGTTGTAAACTTATAAAGCAGTCATGCACATGTGCAGAATTTCCAAACAACCCTCCCTCTATCAACATACTACACTGTGGTGAAACATTTGTTACATAATATCATCTGATTGTGACCATGTCCATAGTGTACATTTGGCACACATTTTCCATTATCAACACAATACATCTTTGGCATAGATGCAAGAATATTTTATTTTTACTGCTAACCACAGTTCATAGGTCACTCCAGTTATATCTTTCTCATTCTTCTCCACATTCCCACCACCCTGCAATAATGATGTACATTAGCTCTAATAAAGGACACTCTTGCATCTGTACCATCAACCACAATTCTCATGCACCTCCTAGTTTACTGTCTATTCTGTTCCTAGAATATTCTCTAGCATTCTGTTAATTGGCATTTACATACCTAGACTACCATTTTCAGCCACATCCCCCTTTATAAACTAGCTGTTACTATGTGTTAACCATCCATTCCATCCATTCTATACATTTCTACACTTTTACAGTAAAGCTAATGAAAACTGCTACATACATAAAACATCAGTAGTCCATCTCAGTTCTCCTCTTAAGTCCTTTAAGAATCTACCACCTACCACCAGGTCTTGGTGTTATTTTCCTACAATTTCTCTAAAAGCTTTATGGTTATTGTTTTTATTTTTAGTTTTTTGATCCATTTTGAGTTAATTTTTGGATAAGGTGTGAAATAGGGGTCCTCTATCCTTCTTTTGGCTATCGATATCCAGTTTCTTTCAGTGCCACTTATTGAATGGACTGTTCTGCCCAAGCAGTGTGGGTTTGATAGGCTAGTCAAAAATCACTTGACCATACATGTGAGGGTCGTTTCTGAACCGTCAGTTTGGTTCCATTGGTCAAAGTGTCTGTCTTTATGCCAGTACCATGCTGTTTTTACCACTATAGGTAGGTAATATAATTTAAAGTCTAGAGAGGAGAGTTTGCATTTCCTTTTTAAGATGTTTCTGGCTATTCAGGACCTCTTACCCTTTCAAATAAATTTGATAATTGCGTTTTAATTTTTTAAAATGCTGGTGTGCTTTTTATTGGGATTGCATTAAATGTGTATATCAATTTGAGTGGAATTGACATCTTAATGATATTTAGTCTTCTAGTCCTTGCACATGGAATGTTCTTTGAGTTATTTAGGTCTTTTTTAAATTTCTTTTAACAATGAATTGCAGTTTCCTGAATACAAGTGCTTTACATCATTGGGTAAGTTTATTCCTGGCTGTTTGAATTTCATCTCTCATATTTTATTGTCACCACTCTCTTGGCAATTTTAGTTACTTTTATTGATATAATCTTCATTTCTAGACTCTCTTCTAGACCTTTCTCCTTTCTTTTCTTTTCTGGCTCTAGTACACATTTTAGAATTTCCTGAAAACCTGGTCTCTTCATTAGAAATTCTCTCAGTTTCTGTTTATCTGTGAATATTGTAAACTTGCCTTCATTTTGAAAGTCAATCTTGCTGTATATGAGAATCTTGCCTGGAAGTTTTCTCGTGTAGTATCTTAAAAATGTCACACCACTGATCTTCTTACATTCATGGTTTCTGGTGAGAAATCAGCACTTAATCTTACTTGGTATCCTTTATATGTTATGCATTGCTTTTTTCTTGCTGTTCTCAGAATTCTTTTTGTCTTTGGCATTTGACACTCTGGTTAGTATGTGTCTCAGAGTTGGTCTATTTGGAATTTTTCAGATGGGAGTACATTGTGCTTCTTGGACATGGATGTCTATGTCCTTCAATAGGGTTGGGAAATTTTCTACCATTATTTCTTCAAATATTCCTTCTGCTCCTTTTCCCTTCTCTTCTCCTTCTGGGACACCCATGGCACATATGTTTGCATGCCTTTGCTGTCATTTCGTTCCCTGAGACCTTGTTCAATTTTTTCCATTCTTTTCTTCATCTCTTCTTGTGTATGTTCACTTTCAGAGGCTATTTCTTCAAGCTCACCAGTCCTTTCTTCTGCCTCTTCAAATCTGCTATGAGTCCAGTGTTTTTTAAATTTCATTTATGGCCTTTCATTTCTATAACATCTGCCATTTTTCTGTGTATACTTTCAAATTCTTCTTTGTGATCATCCCGTGTCGTCTTAATATCCTTAATCTCTTTAGCCATCTCATTGAATTTATTAAGGAGATTCATTTGAACAGCTATGATTAGTTATCTCAACTCCTTTATTTCATCCGGAAGCTTATCTTGTCCTTTAACTGGGCCATATCTTCGTGTTTCTTGATGTGGATTGTAATTTTCTGTTGATGTCTTGATGCCTGGTTACTAGAGTATTTATTCTGAGTGCAGTTTTTCTCTTTAGTTTAGGGCTTCCTGAGATTTCTCCCTTGCTGATTTTTCAGTAGGAACCAAGGATGTAGTTGGTGCTATAAGCTGTCTTTATTATCCCAGGGAATGATGAAGCTTCTCCCAACTTTCTCCTCTGACAGTAGAGACAGAGTCACAGCTGTGTGGAATAATCCAAGTCATGAAGGCCTAGACTGTAGTTGCCCAGAGAGACTGATGAAGCTTCACATCCCTTTCTCCCCTGCCTGGGGTGGGGATGTAGCTGCAGGTGTGGGCAGCAATCTATTCAGTTTGTGTTCTAAGAATGACCGCTTTGCCCCAATAGACTTCCTATTCTTCAGTCTGTGCTAGCCAAATGTACCTGCAGTTACCTGGATAGGCTGTTGCAGGGCCTGCCAGCCACTTCCCTGCCAGAGGTGAGGCTGATGCCTAGGCTGGGGCTGCAAGCTGATCTGGGTGAAAAAAACTGGTTCCTACCATCACTGATTTTTGTTCAGCTGGGCTTCCCCTAATGGTGGGGGTGGAGTTAAAATTGTGGCTCCCACCCTCTTTCTAACCTGGACAAGTTCATACTTTAGCTTTTCTTAGGGTTATACTCTAGCCAGCCAAATCCACCAATCAGTAGCTGAAATCGGTGGCCAACTCTCTCCTCCTCCCCTGTTTTTGGAAAATAGAGATTCAAATTCCAGCCACAGAACAGCTCCTCCTGGGGCAGCTTGTGCTGCCAAAGTAGGATGATCACCAGCCTCTGCAGCTTGGCTGATAATTTCCTGGAGAGGCTAGTGTAGGTCCCCTCCACTTCCTCCCTGCTGGAGGTGGGGTTGGGGCTTATGCTAGAGCTGCCATCTGATCTGTATGGAAAGAAGCCAGTCCCTACCAACACTGTTATTTTCAGTCCACCCCACTTCCCCTCCTACCAGGCACAGAGTTAAGATGGCAGGTACCGACCTCTTTCTGGCTTGGACAGGTTCAAACTTTAGCTTTTCTCGGGATTATCCTTTAGCCCACTGAAATTACTCATCAATAGCTGAAGTTGGTGCCCAACCATCTCTTCTCTCCCGTTTTTAGAAAGTGAAGCTTTCAATTATAGCCACAGAACAGCTCCTGAGGAGGTCTGTGCCTCCAGTGGAGGATGGGCATCGGCCTCTGTGGTGTGAATCTTTACTTATGAATCTTTTCCGCACATGGGCAGTCTCTTTCCATTCTTTCAAGGATGTTGGCAGGATGCTCTTCTGGTCTCCTGGAGCCCCCAAACTGGTGCTTCAGCTAGCTCCAGATAGCTCTGGGTGTTTACTAACTGCCCAGTAAGAGGATCTGGCTCTAGGAGCTCCTTACTCCACTGCCATCTTGCTGGTTCTCATGTTGATTCATTTTTTATGTTTGAATCAACCTTGCAAACTAGAAATAAATCCTTCTTGGTTGAGATGCATAAGTCTCGATACACTGCTGGATTCTATTTGGACGTATTTTGTTGAGAATTTTGCATTTATGTTCCTTAGAGCAATTTGTCTGTAATTTTCTTCTCTTGTAGTGTGTTTATCTGGCTTTTGTATTAGGTTTATGTTCACTTCATAAAATGTGTTGCATAATTTTCCCTCCCCTTCAGTCTTTTGGAAGAGTTTAAACAGGATTAGTGTTAATTCTTTACAAAATGCTTGGTTGACTTCAGGTCATCTGGTCCTGGACATTTCTTTGTTGGGAGATCTTTGATGATGGAGTCAATCTGTTTAAATGTGGTTGGTTTGTTAAATTCTCCTATTTCTTGTACCATCAGGGTAGGTTGTTTCACATTTCTAGGAATTTTTCCATTTCATCTAGGTTATCTGGTTTGTTGGCACAGTTTATCATAATATCCCTTATGATCATTTTTATTTCGGTGGGGTCAGTTGTAACTTCCACCTTTCAATTCTGATTGTATTTATTTGCATATCTCCCTTTTTTTCTTTGGTAGTCTAATTAGAGGTTTGTTTCTTTCATTGATTGTGGGAGGAGGGGCACCCGGCTTGCCTCAGTGGCAAACAGTGAGGCAAGAGGTGACACTGCTTCTGCCCACTGGGCCTAGACAAGGTGACCACGCCTGACTAGGCCTTTGCTGCTAACGGCTAGCCGGCACCGCCCTCCCCCTTCCTATCTCCCGCCTAGCCCAGCTCTCACTTCCCCTCCCCCCTCCCTTAAACCTAATCTCTTAGTACGCTGTTTGCCCAGCAACAGCTTACAACCACCTATCAGCTTAGTAACAGTGTCAGCCTATCAAGAGTTAGCACATACTCTACTGGCCAATCACTAGCCCAATGCCAGAACATTGCCTTATATGGAAACAACATTTGCCCTAGCCAATCAGAACCTGCCACACCATTCCCCAATCCTATAAATCTGCATCCCCTTCCGCAATAAACCAGACTTGTGCCATCAGCCTGTCTCCGCGACTCCTTCCTGGGTCGTGCGCCCTCCACGCCTTCGGAGCCCCCGAGGGAAGCCTCAGTGGCCGTACGAGGCTTTCTTCCCCACGCCAGGGACCCCTCTCGTCCCACAACGGGACCCCACTCGTCCCTTAACAGGGACCCCGCTCGTCCCACAACGGGACCCCACTCGTCCCACAACAGGGACCCCGCTCGTCCCATAACAGGGACCCCGTTTCATCCCTCAATTGATCTTCTCAAAGAACCTGCTTTTGGTTTTGATTTTCTCTATAGTTTTTTGTTGTTGGGTTGTTGTTCTGTTTCATTTATTTCTGCTCTAATCTCTATTGTTTCTTTCCTTCTGCTTGCTTTGGGATTGGTTTGATGTTCTTTTTTAGTTTCTCTATTTGTTCATTTAAATCTTTGAGTTTAAATCTTCTTTTTAATATAGAAATGTAGGGCTAAGTTCCCCTCTCAAGACTGCTCTCACTGTATCCAGTACATTTTTATAAGTTGCACTTTCATTTTCATTTGTCTCCATGTATTTACTGATTTCACTTGGAGTTTCTTCTTTGACCCACCGATTATTTTGGATGTGTTGTGCGGCCTCCACACATTTGTTAATAGACTTTTTTTCTTGTCTATTATTGATTTCTATTTTCATTCCATTATAGTCTGAGAAAGTGCTTATTATAATTTCAATCTTTTTTTATATTTAGTGAGAGCTTAATTGTGCCCTAACATGTGGTCTATGCTGAAGAAAAAATCCATGGGCAGTTGAGAAGAATGTATAATCTGCTGAATTTGGATGCAGTGTTCTGTATATATCTGTTAGGTCTAACTTGTTATATTGTTCAAATTCTGTTTTCTTGTTGATCTTCTGTCTAGTTATTCTATCTAATGATGTGAGGGAGTGTTGAAGTCTGCAGTGATTATTGTAGAGATGTCTATTTCTCCCTTCAGTTTAGCCAGAGTTTTTTCATGTATTTTAGGGCACCCTGGTTAGGTGCATAGATATTTGTGATTATTATATCTTTCTGGTAGACTGTCCCTTTCATTAATATATAATGACTTTCTGTATCTCATAACCTTTTTTAAAATTTCAAGTCTATTTTGTTCAATATTAGTAAAGCAACCCCTGCTCTTTTTTGGTTACCATTTGTGTGTAGTATCTTTTTCCAACCTTTCACTTTCAGCCTGTTCATATCCCTACATCTTAAGTGAATTTCTTGTAAGCAGCATACGGATGGCTCATGTTTTTTTTCTCCTTTCTGTCGGCAGGTGTCTTTTGATTGGGGAGTTTAATCATTTCACATTCAATGATATTACTGTAAATGCATTACTGACTTCTTTGGTTTTGATGTCATATCATATTTTTTTCTTTTTAATCTTGTGGTTATCCTTTCTCTATTTTATCTTCTATATGCTCTTCTAGGCCTCTCTCTCCTCTTTCTTTCAGGTTCTAAGGCTTCCTTTACTATTTCCTGCAAATGTGGATTTTTTTTTTTTTTTTTTTTGCAAATTCTCTTATCTTCTGATGTAAATAATTTATACTCACCTTCATATTTGAAAGGCTATTTTGCTGGATAAAGAAGTCTTGGCTTGCAGTTTTTCTCTTTCAGTATCCTAATTGTATCATACCACTTTCCTCTCACTTCCATGGTTTCTGAACAGAAATCTGTGCTAATTCTTATTGGGCATCCATTCTAAGTAATGATTTGCTTCTCTTTTGCTCCTCTGAGAATTTTCTCTTTATCTTTGGCATTTGTTGTTCAGAGTAGAATGTTTCTTAGAGAAGGTCTATTTGGATTTATTCTGATTGGGGCACAATGCACTTCTTGGACATGTAAGTTTATTTCTTTCACCAGAGTTTGGAAGTTTTCTGATATTATTTCCTCAAATACTCTTTCTGTACCTTTTCCCTTCACTTTTCCTTTTGGAACTCCCATGACGTGTATGTTGCATTTCATGCTGTCATTCAATTCTGAGCTCCTGCTCAATTTTTTCCATTCTTTTCTCTCTCTTCAATTTTGGCTGCTCTGTCTTCTGTCTCATTTATTCTTCTTTCATTTTGAGTCAGCTGTTGTATGTTTCAAATGTGTTTTTTATCTCACTGTGTCTTTCTTTCCCACAAACTCTATTAGTTTTCTGTTCAGGATTTCAAATTCTTCTTTGTACTCACTCAACCTTTTCTTTTTTCTTTTTTAATACAAACTTAGATTACATAAATGTCATACCACTGCCTCCATGGTTTCAGATGAGAAATCAGCACTTAAACTTATCAAGCTTTTCTTGTATGTAATGGATCTGTTTTCTCTTGCTGCTTCTAGTATTCTCTCTATGTCTTGAACATTGGCCAATTTGACAAGAATATGTCTTAGAGTAGGCCTGTTAGTATTTCTACTTTTTGGGGTGTCCTCGATTCCTGAATATGTACATCAGTGTCCCTGAACAGAGTTGGGATATTTTCAGCCATTATTTCCTCCAATATTCCTTCTGTCCCCTTTCCCTTCTCTTCTACCTCTTGGATGCCTATACTACATAGGTTTGTGTGTTTTGTGTTGTCATTCAAATCCCTAAGTTCCTGCTGGACTTTTTCTTTTTGTCCTATTATCTATCTGATTTCAGCTGTACTTTCTTCTGCATTGCTGATTCTTTCCTCTGCCTGTTCAAATCTGCTGTTATTTGCTTCCTGTGTAGCTTTGATTTCTTACATTGTGCCATTCATCATCATCTGGTCCATTATCTCTTTATGCATGTTTTCAGTTTTTTTCTATTTGTTCCCCCAGTATCTTCTTAATATCCTTTATTTTAACTTGATTTAACATTAACTTGATTCTTGATATTTCTTTGGACATCCTTGATTAGTTGTTCCACATTGTGCTTCCTCTCCTTTTTTTTTTTTTAGTGTGTTTGTTAGACTGGGCCCTGTCTTCTTGTTTATTAGTACAGCTTGTAATGTTTTGTTGGTGTCTGGGCATCTCTTTATCCTGACGGGCTTATCTGGTTGGTTACCTTTTCTTTTTACTCTAAGGTTATATTTTGTTGTTTCTTTTTGATACTTAGTTCCTCTTATTCTATACCCTCTAGTTGTCTCTGTTCCCTTGGGGGGAAAATATTAGGACCACATAAAAGGAAAAAGATAAGAAGAGAAAAAGAATAATGGTAATATAATAAAACAGATAGGAGAGGAAATATGCAAGAGCTGAGAAACTAAGTAATATGAGTAAAAACCGTGCAAAACACAAAGGAGTAAAAATAAAAAGAGGTGGAATAGAAAAAAAATAAAACAGGAGACAAAATAGAGGGGAAAATAAAATGAATTAAAAGACTGGACAGATGAGTAGAAAATAATAAAAAGCAAAATAGAGAGAGAAAAATAAAATGAATTAAAAGGCCACACAGATGATAGGTGAATAAAGGCAAGGAAAAAAAGGGTGAAAGAGACAAAGAAAAAAATTGAACACCAAGGAAGAAGTGGTGGAATTAAAGAAAAGCAACAGAAGTCAGAAGACAGAAAAATGAAGGAAAGTAGAGAAATAAAGTACCTAAATAGATAAGTAAAAGAGAAAGAGGAAACAAAGAAAGGGAAACAAACAAGAAACAAAACAGCAACTAAGAAATAACCTATGAAAAATAGCCTTCCCTCTTAGTCCCCTAGAGTGCTTCTTAGGCTGATGGTACTCAACAATTAATCATCCTGCAGCCTGTCTTCCACAGGCGATGTATCCAGGTTTAGTGAATAAAATAAAGGAAAAAGAAAAAATCCTAAAAAACAATAAAGCAAAACTGTAGAATCTTGGTTTGTAAGTTGCCTATCATCGGGGGCTAGCTACATGCCTTAACTGTCCCTGGATCCCTTCTCTTAGGTGGTATTGGGACTTGAATCAGTGACCTTCTGCATGCATGGCAGGAATTCTACCACTCTGCTAAAGCAGCTATATGGACTGAATAGGCTATTGCAAGCCTATCATGCTCTTCCTGCCCCTGTTTCCTTAGGCAACATGGACGTTTAATAGTTTTCGGTGTTTGGGCTAGTTCATCGCCTGTCCCTGTACCCTTCCTGACCAAGTGCCTCTCTCACAGGGCAGCTGGGTGTGACAGCCTGCCTGAGCAGATTCACCTCTCCCCTCTCCCTGGGGCCACCTCAGTCCTGTCTGGTGTCCTCCCCAAGATGCAGAGGGAGCTTAGATTTCCAAACCCACATTAAAGAAACCATTCTCCATGCATTGCCAGACCTGTCTTCCTCCCAGGTAATACTCCCTCCCACTCAGCTGGCTGGTGAAAGCCAGATGGTCCACAGAGGGTATTTGCCTTGAGAGTGGGGCTTAGCCACACGTGGGTTCCAGCCACAGGGGCAAAGAACTCATGGTTTTCCTTTGTACTCTCTATCTCTTTGTCCAGCGCCCTCTAGATTTGATGCCCTGAAGCTTCCTGCTGAGTGGATTCCCAAAACAACTCACTTGGGTAGGATTTTACCCCTTCTCTGCTGTTTTTTTTTTTTGTCAAAGAGCTGCGCAGTACCTGCCTACAATGATGCCATTTTCCTGGAAACTCCAAACTTTCACTTTCAATCTATTGGCATCCTTGGGTCTAAGGTGTGTCTCTTGTCAGTGGCATTGAGATGGCTCTATATTTAGTATCTATTCCACCAACCTGTGTCTTTTGTTTGGGGAATTTAATCCACTAGCATTTAAAGTTATTATTATAAAAATAGTTCTTATTCTACCTATTTTGACCTTTGGGTTTTAACTGTCATATTTTATTTCACCACTCTTTTAACACATTTATTTTCTTTTACTGATATAATGTTCATTTCTAGACTATTCCAAGCATCTTCTTTTATTTCCATTCAGGTCGTAGCATTCCCTTTAGTATTTCCTGCAAAGCCAGTTTCTTGGTTACAGATTCTTTCCTTTTCTCTTTATCTATGTATATTCTAAACTCACTCTCATTGTTGAAAGAAAATCTTGCCAGACATAAGAGTCTTGTCTGGCAGTGTTTCTCTTGTAGTATCTTAAATATATCATACCACTATCTTCTTGCCTACATGGTAATTGATGAGAAATCAGCAATTAATCATATTGCATATGCCTTGTAGTTTATACATTTGTTTCATCATTTGTCTCTTGCTGGTCTTAGAATTCTCTCTGTCTTTTGCATTTGACATTCTGATTTGTATGTATCTTGAAGTTGGTCTGTTCAGATTTATTCTAATGGGAGTATATTGTGCTTGGACATGGATATCTATATCTTTCAATTTGGCTGGTAAATTTTCTACCATCATTTCTTTATATATTCCTTCTGACCCCTCTCCCTTCTCGTCTCCTTCTGGGACAGCCATAATACTTATGTTTGTACCCATCTTGCTGTCATTTTGTTACCTGAGACCCTGCAGTTTTTTCTATTTTTTCTTCATCTGTCCTTTTGTACATTTACTCTCATAGGCCATGTCTTGAAGCATACTGAACTTCCCTTCTGCCTCTTCCAATCTGCTGTTATGTGCCTCCAGTGTATTTTTTAAAAAATGATTTATTCATTTATTTTCCACCCTCCCTGAGATGACTTCCTCTTCTGTCTGCTCATTGTTTTTGCACTTGTGTCTGCTCACTCCATCAGCTCACTCTGTCTGCTCATCTTCGTTCAGAAGTACCTGGAACTGAATCTGGTACCTCCTGTGTGGGAAGTGGGTACCAATTGTTTAAGCCACATCTGCTCCATGCTTGTTGTGTCTCCTCATTGTGTCAACTCATTGTATCTTCTCATTGCATCAGCTCATTGTATCTTCTTGTTGCATCAACTCATATTTTTAGGAGGCACTGGTAACCAATCCCAGGACCTCCAGTGTTGGAAGTGGGCACCTAACTGCCTGAGCCACATTCCCTCCCTCCAGTGTATTTTTTATTTAATTTATTGGGACTTTCATTCCCATATGAGCTATTTTTATATGTATACTTCTTTCATTCCCATAATGTCTGCTATTTTTTAAAGATATATTTTATTTATTTATCCCCCCCAATTTGCTGCTCTCTTACTGTCTGCTCTCTGTGTACATCTGCTGTGCATTGTTTCTGCTTGTCTCCCTTTGTTGTATCTTGCTGCACCAGCTCTCCACGGGCACAGGCCATCAGCTCTCCGTGGGTGTGGGACATAAGCTCTCCATGGGCATGCACCGGCATTGCCTTCACAAGGAGGTCCTGGGAAGTGAACCCAGGGCCTCCAAATGGCAAATGGGAGCACAACCGATTGAGCCACATCTGCTTCCCAAAGTCTGCTATTTTTATAGGTACACTTTAAAATTCTTCTTTGTGCTCATGCACTGTCTTCTTCATAACTTTAACCTCTTTAGCCATCTCATGGAATTTATTAAGATTTGTTTGAACATCTTTGAACAGCTGACTCAATTCCTATCAGGGAATTTTATCTTGTTCCTTTGACTGGGCCATGTCTTCCTGTTTCTTTGTAGGTATGCATCTGTCTAGCTAGGTGTATGTATTCTTGGTGCAGATTCTCTCTTAAGTTTAGTGCTTCCTTGCTCTTTCTTCCTTACTGCTTGTGTAGTAAGAATCAAGGATATAGTTGGTACTGTAAGCTGTGGAGACTGAAGCTGCCCATATTACCCCTGGAACTGATGACGTTTCTCCCAACTTTCTCCTTTACCAGGGTAGGGACAGAGCTGCAGCTGTGTATAGTAATCTAAGCTCTGAAGGGGAAGAAAGTCTGAATTTGCCTAGAGAGACTGATGAAGTTTCACACCCCTTCCTCCTGTGCTGATGATTGGGATGGAGTTGCAGGTATCATTAGCAATCTATGCCATATATGTACAAAATGACAACAGTTGCCCAGGTAGACTGATGTAGCAGTGGCCCCTCTCTTCCTCTGCCCAGGGTGGGGATGGATCCTCCAGGATGCCCAAAAATCTAAACGGTTTGGGCAGTTGCACAGAGAGGTTGGGGGAGTACAGTCCCTTCTGTCATTTAGGGAGTATGGATGGAACCACAGCATGCAACAGTTGAGTCCATATAAGCTGTTGTCTGGAGAATCTGAGGAAACACCAGTCCCCTCCTATCCTATTGAGGGGTGGGAATGGATCCAGAAGCACCCAACACTTCAGTCCCTTTAGGCCAAAAGTACCTGCCATTACCTGGAATGGCTGAGGAAACACCAGCCCCCTCATCCTATTAGGGGAAAAGTACCAAACAATTAAGTTCATGCAGGGCAAATTGTCTGCCATGCCTATAAAGGCTGAAGAAACAACATTCCCCTCCTATTCAGTTGGAGAGTGGGGACAGATCCACAGGCACCCAACTGTATAATCTGTGTGCCCAAAATTATTTGCTCTTGCCCAGAAATTCTGAGGAAACACAGCTCCCCACCTAACCTTTTTGAGGCTGGGAATGGTGTTACTGGTGTCTGATTATTCAGTTTGCATGGGCAGAAATTACCTACACTTACCCAGAGAAGCTGGGGAACTACCACTCCCTCTTGTCCAATCAGGGGAGCCACAGGTACCCAACAGTTGAGGTCATGCAGACCAGAAGTATCTGCAGTTGCCCTGAGACGTTGAGTATTCCAGCCCCCTCCTATCCTATGTGGTGTGGGGGTGGAGTCCCAGGTGCTCAACAAACCTGTTTGTGTGGGCTGAGTGGGCATGCAGTTGCCCAGAGAGGCTGAGGAAACACAGCTCCCCTCCTATCCTATTGGAGTTGGGGATGGAGCCCCAGTTGTCTCACTATATATACTGTGCCTGCTGAAAGTACCTGCAGTTGCTTGGAGAGGCTAGTATAGGTCCACCCAGCTTCTTCCCTTCCACACTTGGGGCTGGAGCCAATGATAGCTAGGGCTGCAATTCCATCCATGTTGAAAGAAGCTGGTCCACACCATCTCTGTGATTTTGATTAGCCCTACTTGCTCTCATGCCAGGGATAGATTTAAAATGGTGGCTACCAGGTTCTTTTTAACTTTGACAAGTTCAAACTGTAGGTGTTCTTTCTATTGTACTTTAGCCAGCCAAATTTACTAATTAGTAGCTGAAGTTGGTGCCCAACCATCTCTTCCTCTTCCTATTTTGGGAATTGGAGCTACCAACTCCAGCCACAGAATAGCTCCCAAGTTGCGCTGTGCCACCAGTGAAAGATGGGCACTGGTCTCCACAGTGTGCAATGCTCTAATCACAGATCTTTCTCCTCCTTCCATTCTTTCAAGGATGTTGCAGGATGCTCTTCTGGTCTCCTGAGCCCCCGAACATATGGTTTTGATAAGTCTGTTTAGATTGCCAACTGCCCTTTAAGATGAGCTGTCTGTTGGAACACCTTACTCATCCACTTGCTTGCCTCATCTCTCCATTTTGATCTAATTTTGTATATGGTGTGAGATAGGGGTCATGTTTATTTTTTTGGAGATGGATATCCAGTTCTCCTAGCACAATTTGCTAAATAGGTTGTTTTGGCCCAGCGTTGAGGTCTTGGTAGCTTCATTTAAAATCACTTGACTGTAGATGTAAGGGTCTATTTCTGTTGTTGATATGGTTCCATTGCTCAATCTGTCCATGTCTATGCCAGTACCTATCTGTTTTTTCACTGTACCTGAGCAAAAAGAGAGAAGATATAAAGAAATGAAATCAGAAATGATGGGGGACATTGCCATGGACACTGTAGACATAAGAGAGCATAAGAGGATACCATGATAAACTATATTCCAAAGAACTGAACAATGTAGATGAGGTAGACAAATTCCTAGAAACATAAAACACCTACACTGACCCTAGAAGAAACAGAAGTCCTCAACAAACCAATCACAGGTGAGGAGATTGAAACAGTCATCAGAAACCTCCTGAAGGGCAGCAGATGTGGTTCAAGCAGTTGAGCACCAGCTTCCCACATATAAGACCCTGTATTCAATCTCTGGTCCCAGTACCTCAAAAAAAAATCCAAAAATGAAAATCCCAGGACCAGATTGGTTCACAGGTGAATTCTACCATTCATTTAAAGACAATCTAATACCAATCTTGCCCAATCTCTTCCAAAAAAATTGAACAGTAAACTACCAAACACATTCTCTGAAGCTACTACCACCCTAATACAAAAGCCAGATAAACATACTTTAAAAGAAGAAAGTTACAGACCAATATTTCTAATGAATATAGATGTAAAAATACTCAACAAAGTACTTGAAAACAGAATCCAAAAGCACATTAAAAGAATTATACACCACCATCTAGTGGGTTTTATCCCAGGTATGCAAGTGTGGTTCAACACAAGAAAATGAGTTACTATAATAAACCACATAGATAAATTCAAGATGAAAAAACACATGATCCTCTCAATTGATGTGGAAAAGGCATTTGACAAAACACAGCATTATTTCTTGTTAAAAACACTTCAAAAGATTGGAATAGAAGGAAACTCTATCAGTATAAAATAAATATAGGAAAAAACCCACAGATAACATTGTACTCAATGTCAAAACTCTGAAAGCTTTCCTGATGAGATCAGGAATAAAGCAAGGATGCCCATGGTCACCAGTGCTATTCAGTATTAGAAATGCTAGCTAGAGCAGTAAGGCCAGATAAAGAAATAAAAATCAGCCAGATAGGGAAGGAACAAGTAAAATTTGCATTAATTTCTGATGATATATCCTATATCTAGAAAATCTTGAAAAATCCATGAAGTGTTGGGATACAAGATTAATATGCAGAAATCAATTGCATTTCTAAACACTACTGATGACAATCTGAGGAGGATATCGGAAAAATAATTCTATAATAATAGTGACTTAAGTAATTAACTGTTTAGGAATAAACCAAAAGCACATATTGGACCTGTATTCAGAAAACTACAAAATATTACTAAAAAGCTCTAAATGAATGGAAACATACTTCATGTTCATGGATTGGAGGAATAAGTATCATTAAGAGGTCAATTCTACATGAAGTGATTTATAGATTCAATACAATCTCAATAAAAAGTTCAACAGCCTTTTCTGCAGTTATCAAAAAGCCAACTAACAAATTTATTTAAAGGGAAAGAGTCCCTGAATAGTCAAAAATGTTTTATAAAGGAAGAATGAATTTGGAGGACTCTTATTTCCTGATTTTAAAACATATTACTCAGCTAAGGGGTGAAAGCAGAATGGTACTGGAATGAATAACCAATGGAACCAAATTGAGAACTCAGAAATACACCCTCACATCTACAGTGAAGTGATTTTTGACAAGGTTAAGCCCAACCAGCTGGTCCAGAACTGTCTCTACAAGTGGTGCTGAGAGAACTCGACATCCATATCCAAAAGAAAATATGAGGATGCCTATCTCATACATTCAAAAATAATTGACTCTAAGTGGATCAAGGACCTAAATATAAAATCAACAACCATAAAACTCCCAGAAGAAAATGTACGAAAATATCTTCAGGTTATTATCATAAGTGGTAGTTTCTTAAACCCTACACCAAAAGTACAAGCAACAAAAGACAAAATAGATAAATAGGACCTCTTCAAAATTAAGCACTTTTTATAAGCCATTATATATCCTGCCATAACCTACGGAATTGAGGAGGGAGTGTAAATTACAATGTAAACTATATTCCATGCTTAGTGGCAGTGCTCCAAAATGTGCTCATCAATTGCAATGATGTACTACACTAATGAAAGAAATTGTTTATGTGGGGCCAAGTGGGAGGTGTGGGGAGTGAGGCATATGGGAAGCCCTTATATCTTAAAACAGTTTATGTAGTCTAAGTATCTTTTAAAAGTAAATAGTGCAGTAAAAAATACTTTTTCACCTCAAAAGACTTTTGTCAGTAGGGTGAAAAGTCAACCAGTTCAATGGGAGAAAATATTTGTCAATCAGATAAGGTGTTTTTTTTTTTTTAAGATTTATTTATTTTATTTAATTTCCCCCCCTCCCCTGGTTGTCTGTTCTTGGTGTCTGTTTGCTGCGTCTTGTTTCTTTGTCTGCTTCTGTTGTCCTCAGCGGCACAGGAAGTGTGGGCGGCACCATTGCTGGGCAGGCTGCACTTTCTTTTCACGCTGGGCGGCTTTCCTCAAGGGCGCACTCCTTGCACGTGGGGCTCCCCCACGCGGGGGACACCCTTGCGTGGCACGGCACTCCTTGCGCGCATCAGCACTGCGCATGGCCAGCTCCACACGGGTCAAGGAGGCCCGGGGTTTGAACCGCGGACCTCCCATGTGGTAGGTGGATGCCCCAACCACTGGGCCAAAGTCCGTTTCCCCAGATAAGGTTTTGATATCCATGATATGTAAAGAAAGCATGCAATTCAACAAGACAAACGACCCAGTTAAAATGTGGGCAAAAGATTTGAAAAGACAGTTATCCAAACAAGAAATACAACTTGCAAAGAATCACCTGAAAAAATGTTCAACGTCACTAGTGATTAGGGAAATGTACATCAAAACTACAATGAGATATTTCACTCCTCTTAGACTGGCTCATATTAAAAGTTCAGAAAACTGTTAATTGTGGAGAGGATGTGGAGAGATTGGAACACGTATTCACCATTGTTGGGAATGTAGAATGGTACAGCCTCTGTGGAGGAGGATTTGGCACTTTCTAAGGATGTTGAATATATGCTTGCCATGTGACCTGGCAATACCCATACTAGGTTTATACCCAGGAAAACTAAGTGCAGTGTCACAAGCACACATCTGCACACCAATGTTCATAATGGTGTTATTAATAATTGCCAACAGTGTGAAACAATCCTGTTGTGCATCAAGAGATGAATAGATATCCAAATTGTGGTGTATATCCAAATTGTGGTGTAAACACATGTTGGAATGTTATGCAGCTGTAGGAAAATGAATTCATGAAGCATATGACCACATGCATGAGCTGGAGGACATTATATTGATTGAAGCAAGGCAGACAGAAAAGGGCAAATACTGTATGATTGTGCTATTTTTAACTAAATATACTCTGTAAACTCATGGAACTAATAATTAGAATATAGGTCACCAGAATATAGAATGAGGGTAGAGAGTGGAAAGCTGAGGGTTAATCTGTGCAGAAGTGTTTAAAAAGTTTTCTTATTTAATCTTTGAAAGTGAATGGCAATGGTGAGAGCATTTCATAGTGTTTGTTACTAACAGAACTATTATATGGGTATGAGAGTAGCCAAAAGAGAAAATCTAAGGACATGTATATTACTAGAAAGAAAGCTAAAAAATTTAACATGGTTCTCTGTACACATAATGAAACTTCATTTAAAATACAAATATGGATGATATTGCGTATATGTCTGTTTTACAAAATATAAATACAAATAAGCTAGTGAGAAGGAAACAGTAAAGCAAGTATGTACAGAAGGGGAGGCATAAAGCGACTGAAAGGTGATAAATATTGTTTGGTTGGTTTTTTTATTTTTTCTGTAATAATGAAAATGCTCTAAACCTGATTGAATTGATGAATGCAAAACTACAGATTATACCAAATACCACTGATTATTCATTTTGAATGGATTTATGCTTTGTTAATATGTATCAATAAAACTTAAAAAATAATGTGTAGATGAAGAAATATGAACATTTCTGATTGACATTAATATTGCAATGAAAATAAAACAGGTAAGTGATATGGAGCATGTAGGAAGGCAGTGTTAGTGAAGAAGCCACGTAGTATTTTCTAGGACATTTTATTATTACTACCTCTCCTTAGATAAACTGAGGAGCTCATTTTAGAAATTTGTTTTTGTAGGGAAAAATGAAATACTTAAAATAGAGTATTATGAATGTTTATGGTTTTCTTACTAAGAATTTGAATATATATCTGAATGGTATTAAAGGATTTTACTTTTAATTTCCTAATTTTAGTGGATTTTAAAAATCTGAATATAGTTTTGCAAATATCACTAGGAAAACCTTGTGAGATATATAAACCTATACTGATAGATATGTATGACAATAAATTTCATTTTATTAAAATACGCAGTTGTATAAGGTGTGAGATAGGGGACCTCTTTCTTTTGCATGTGGCTATCCATTTCTCCCAGCATCATTTGTTGAACAGACTGTTCTGGTCCAGCTGGGAGGTTTTGACAACCTTGTCAAAGATAACTTTTTAAAATGAATTTTAATGTTTTCTTATTTTTAAAGAAACTTTAGATTACATAAATGCCACATAAAAATATAGGGGATACCCATATGCTCCCCTCCTACTTCCTCCCAAACTTTCCCATTTTAACAACAACTTTCATTAGTTCATACATTAGCTACCATTGATGAACACATATTGAAACAGTGCTCCTAACTATGGACTGTAGTTTATGTTATAGTTTACATTCTGTCCCTCACAATTTTGTAGGTTATGGCAAAATATGTAATGGCCTGTCTTCATCATTGTAATGTCATGAAACAATTCCAGTGTGCTGAAAATGCCCCCATCTTACACCTACCCTTCCCTCCACTCTAAAACTCTGGTGGCCACTGCTTCCACATCAATGATAAAATTTCTTCCATTGCTAAAATAATAATTCTATAGTAGAATAACAATACTACTTTAGTCCATTGTTTATTCCCCAATCTTGAAAATTTTTGG
Source organism: Dasypus novemcinctus (assembly GCF_030445035.2). Classification (NCBI taxonomy): domain Eukaryota; kingdom Metazoa; phylum Chordata; class Mammalia; order Cingulata; family Dasypodidae; genus Dasypus; species Dasypus novemcinctus. Next base: position 33,891,142 of record NC_080701.1, on the reverse strand, counting down.
ATGGTGATGCCCACCCTGCCTCTAATTGAGAGGGGCCTTAGATCCCAGGAGACAGAGAGATGGAATTATCTCACTTGCAGTTGCAGACACTCACTGTTCGCTGGATGGGTGTTGCCCATCATCATCTCATTCGTTGTCCTGAGTGAGTACAATGAACTTGAGTATAGGAGTTGCAACTCTCCTGAGATTCAGGGCTCACCTGGCATATAGTAGTCAAACTAAAGATTTAAGTCTCTTGGACATCTATCAAATACATTGCTAATTAAAGGTTCAAAAAGAAGGGACAGATTAGCCATATGTAGGGAAACTATAAATGAATCTAACTCTGTTAACACTGGGGAGCATAAATCCCAAAGTAAGGCCCAATGAAAGATTTCCAAATTCCTGAGCTGTGCACCCTGTTTATAGTGTCTGTATGTCTCTAGAACCTTCAGGAGCCCCAATATTTGAGGCACTCTTTACTGTGGCAGTCAATGAGCTTCTGCTGAGATGTGCATGAGCATAACCTCTGGAATGACCTTCTTACTCACTTTGAAATCTCTAAGCCATGAAAACTCATTTGTATTTACTATCTCCCCCTTAAAGATCTTTTTCCAGGTGCATTGCTAGTTGTTGCTTGCTAATAATCTCTTGATGCCAGGGAGGCTCATCCTCAGAAATCATGTCCTTCACTGGGGTAAGGTAGTGCATTTATATGCCGAATTTGCATTAGAAAAAGACAATATTTGAGCAGGAAGAAGGCTTTCATGAGATAATTCAGGCAGTATATAATAATAGGCTAGGTTTTAATTTCACAAGAAAAGGTTCATAAGTACAATCATCAGTATTGGCCTGGCGTAGTGGTCTGTCCTCTTTCACTAGGCACTGCCCTTGTACTCGGGATTTTTTTTTTTTAACATTTATTTATTTGTTTTCCCCTTCCCCTGCCTCTCTCCCCCCCCCCAACACACCCTGCTGTTTTTCCTGTGTCAGCAAAAAAGATCACTATGTGATCTTCTATATCTATTTCTTTTTTTGTCTTCTCTTTTCATTTTTTCTTCTCTAGAATTCACTGGAATTTGATCCTGGGGACCTCTGATGTGCAGAGAGGTTCCCTGTCAGCTGTGCCACCTCAGTTCCTTGTTTCTGCTGCACTTCACCTTGAATTTCCCCTTGTCTCTCTTTTGTTGCATCATCATTTTGCTGCATGGCACTTGCATAGGCACTGGCTAACCACAGGGGCACTCAACTCACCATGCTGGCACTGGCTTTCCATATGGGCACTGGCTTACCACGTGGGCACATGCATAGGTACGTGGCTTGCCATGCAGGCACTCAGCTCACCACACGGGCTCTCAGCTCACTATGTGGGTACTCAGCTCACCGCATGGACCCTTGGCTCACCACGTGGACACTTGCCTTGCTGTGCGGGCATTTGGCTCACCACACAGGCATGCTTTGTCTTCTTTTTAACTAAGAGGCCATGGGGATCAAACTGCGTCCTCCCAAATGGTGGGCAGAAGCCCTATCACTTGGCCCACATCCACTTTCCATATTCCCTGCCCTTGTACTCAGGGAATTCTTGATTTCCTGTTAGAGAATGTTGCAGTTCTCCTCAGGATGAGAATTCAATATTCTTTTGGTTATTGTGTGGATCTCTAATGACCATGACAATGCCCCATGACACTTGAACATATTCATATGCCTTAGAGGCATGCCCCAGGTGAACCCCTACACATGCATCCCCCTGTTACCAACTCCCCACACTAATGATCCAGTTCTGCCCCATTTGTGACACTTATGTGATCTAAAGACTCCAAAAGTAAGCCAACAAAATAGCAAATTAAATTAATAAGCAAATGCAATGATAGCTTTAAAAAAGAAAATACAACAAAATTAAAAATAATTTGAAATAATACAATTTTTATACATTGTATCTTACATCACTGAAAGATATTTTGTCTTGCATGTACAGAGATGTTTTTTTCCATATATTCCCCCACATCTTACTTTTTTCCATTATATCTTCAACAGAGTTTTAGGTTATGGAAAAGTCACCTAGATTTTATAGGGGATTCCCATGTATCCAACAATGTCCCCCTCTCCCTTATTAATAATATTTTACACGTAGAATGTACATTTGTTACAAATGCACAAATATTGAAACATTGCTACTAACCATGGCCAATGATTTACACTATGCTTTACTGTAATGCAGAAGAGTTGAGCTTGGGTAGGCTGACCAAATACTTTTGATATTCCAAAGAATCCACATGGAAGTCATAAACCAGTAGCAACCATGCCATTTTATTTACTCACATGTCCCAATGACAACCATCAGGCAGTGACTGCTTGTGTACAATGGGGAAACAAAGTTTTTATTTTTTTATTTTTATCTTTTAAAGATTTATTTATTTATTTATTTCTCTCCCCTTCCCCCCTGCAACCCCGGTTGTCTGTTCTCTGTGTCTATTTGCTGCATCTTCTTTGTCCGCTTCTGTTGTTGTCAGCAGCATGGGAATCTTTGTCTCTTCTTGTTGCGTCATCTTGTTGTGTCAGCTCTCCGTGTGTGTGGCACCATTCCTGGGCAGGCTGCACTTTCTTTCGTGCTGGGCGGCTTTCCTTATGGGGCGCACTCCTTGCGCGTGGGACTCCCTATGCGGGGGATACCCCTGTGTGGCAGGGCACTCCTTGCGCGCATCAGCACTGTGCATGGGCCAGCGCCACATGGGTCAAGGAGGCCTTGGGTTTGAACCGCGGACCTCCCATGTGGTAGACGGATGCCCTAACCACTGGGCCAGGTCCGCCGCCAAAGTTTTTATTGACTGGAGAGCACAAAGCGGTGGGGGGCGGGGGCTAGCTAATACATAACCTGTGGTATGGTTAACAGTGAGTTCTTACCTATGAGTGTTTCCCAGTACAGTAAATCAAGGGTTCAAGCAATTAACAGTCTTTTGTAGCAAACTAATTGTGCTCTTTCTACCAGTCTTTCCCCTGCTGAGAGGGAATGGCCCATCTGTCAATATGTTCCTCACAGCCCTTCTGCAGGCAGTTCAAGAAAAGGGCATTCCTTCTGTTTACCTTGCACTCCGCTGCAATGCCCTTTCCATTGTACAGTCTGCCCACCAGTCTTTTGTGATATCTGAGCAGTTAGAGCTTTGGCACACTGTAGCCAAGTACCAGAACAACAGTAAAGTGAACAGCAACAGATAAAAATTCCACCCCTGATTACTAAGAGACTAATGATTATGTATTACACATTTCCTTTGGTTGTTTCATACAGACGGGCAGATTATTCTGGCTTTAAAAGTATACAAGCAATACTCTCATTACTTGGCAACAAAGTACCAGTTGGGGGGGCTTTATGGGGAGGTTTCTAATACAATGCATTTTTCTCTTTCCAAATGTTTTGAATTGCCTTTAATGATATTAAAAGTCAGTTTAGGCATGAGAAGAGCTCATATAGACCTACAGAAAGTTTCAGTGGCAACAGAAGACCTCAGATTATTAACTGTGATTTTACAAAAATGTTTTGGGTAACTGTTCCCCTTGTACTAAATATTCCCAGTGAGTGTGGCTGCATAGACCAGTAGCATGGTCAGGATAAACTCATTTTCCCCCAGTTTGTATAATTTGATGTATAGGCAACAAACAATTATTACTTCCCTTTTGGGCCATAGGGTGGTATCCACTTTAACTCAGCCTCAGTACCTGCACTGGTCCTGCTCTTAACATCTTAACTGGAGCTGTGGCCGCCCACAGCACTGAATTTTAAACTTAGTCCATTGTTCTAAGGATCCCTTATCATCCTTTATCTGTTTCATTAGAAGGTCAATCATTTTTTTAAGTCCAAATAATATACTGGTCCATAGTCTAAAAGTGCTTGAGGTGACTGGTGAACAGTTTCTTGGTCACTGTTAATTTGGGTTGGCATCCCATATAGAGCACTTACACTTTCTAGGCAGCAAATAGTAGCTGGCTTGTTACAAGAGTCTAGTTGCACTGTCTGCAGCAGTGAAAGCATGCCTTGCCCCTTCCAAGAGCAGGGGGTATTGATGTAGTCATTGGAGTGAGCACAGTGGACACACATGAGTGATGTTCATGAGCTTTTGGCAAGTACCAGGCAGCTGGAAATGCTGTCACAGGGTTTAGTAGACACAGTGTCTGTTTTCCTGTGGAGCCACTCTGCTGCTCCTTGGGTCTTGATGATACGGCTCTGGATCTTTGTGAGGGCATCTGCCTCATCTCCCCCTTTTTGTTTAAACAGCATAGTTTTTAGGGTATGATGGCTGCATTCAACTATGGCTTGACCGGTGGGATTGTAAGGAATACTAGTAACATACTCAATAGCATACGTAGAACAAAAGGAAGCAAAAGGCTTACTGGTGTAAGAAGGGCCATTATCAGTTTTAATCTTCAAGAGGCATCCCATCACAGCAAAAGCAGACCACAAATGGGAACAAACGTGATGAAAACGTTCACCACTTTGTGCAGTAGCCCACAAAAAATGAGAGTGTCAATATAGACAAGAACATATTGTAATTTACCAAACGATGGTATGTGAATAACATCCATCAGCCACAATTGATTAGGAGCCAGGCCTCTGGGATTAGTTCCAGCCTGAAAAGACACTGTGGCCAAGGGTCCACAGGTGGGGCAGGTGCGAATAATCTCTTGAGCTTGATGTTTTGTCAATTGAGGAAATTTATGTCTAAGTCCCTTAGTATTAATATGAGTCAATGCATGATATTTAGTTGCATCCTGCAAACATCCTGCTAACAGATCAGCTTGGGTATTTTGGGTAGCTAGAGGACCAGGAAGGGAAGAATAAGACTGGATATGAGTAATATATATGGGCTGACTCCTTTGCCGAATGAGGACTGGAAGGTAGGCAAAAAGTTGAGACAATTCCTCAGTAATAAAAATATGAGCTGTTTCAATATGAGCTACAGTTAAACACACATATTCAGAATCAGAGACAATATTCAAGGGCTCCTGAAACATTTGTAAAACCTTAATGATGGCTGAAAGCTCTGTGCTTTGAGCAGATGAATAAGGAGTCTGCCAAACCTGTTCTTTTTGAGAGGTAACATATGCTGCTTTTCCATTACTACTACCATCAGTAAATACAAGCATTTTCAATAGGAATAGTTTTCACAATTTTTTGTAAAATCCAAATGGTTCTTCATAAGAACATTAACGGTTTAGAAGTAGGATAATGATTATCAGTAATGCCTTGAAAATTACTAATAGCAATTTGCCATTGAGGATTAGTTATATATGTGTTCAGTTTCTTCATGAGAAAGATCACAATTTTGTCTGGATTAGACCCCTTTAATTGTAATAATATAAAATGGCCTTTTGCTAGAATGGAAATAATTTTTTGGAGATACGTCTGCAATCTCTTTTGTTTATTATTAGGTAAAAAAAAAAACCCATTCCAGTATACCTTCTTGCCAAAATAAAGCTGTAGGGGATTGAGGGGTTGAGAAAATAATCAAATCAACAGCTTTGTCAGGTTCTATTTGTGTTAATTGCCCTTGAGAGACTGGATCCTCTATCAATGCCAACTCTTTTTCAGCCTCTACAGACAATGTTCTAGGGCTAGAAAGATCTAAATTCTTTCTGATAGTGACTAGGCTTTCCACATTTAAAACAATTTCCTTCCTTTCTCTCCTCCTTCGAGCTACCTTAAAAGGCTGTGGTCTTGACATCTGATGAGCTGTAGAGCCAGTATCCTGACAAGCTTTAACATAATCTTGAATTGAACCTCCCACTGCCTTCAAGGGTCGAATTGCCTTTTTACATTCATTGTTAGCCTGATCAAAAGCAAGCGTTAATTAACTCTCTTGCTTCTGGTATCTCAATTGTTTTCATCAAAATGTCAGTTAATCAGGCTACAAATTCCACATATGGTTCATTAACTCCCTGGATCATTTTGGCAAAAGATTGAGTAGGTTTGCCAGGTGCACAAATCCGTTTCTAAGCTGCCAAACATGAATTGTGTACTTGTGTTATGGCCTGATCATTGTGTTGGAGCTGTCTTTGAATTCCAGACCAGTCACCAATACCCAATAATTGTTCAGCAGAAATAAGAATGGGAGGATTCTGTACTGCGTTATGATGTGCAATCATATTGGATTCATTTGTCCACCAGGTTTTAAATTGCAAAAACTCAGCCGGGCTTAAAACAGTTCTACCCAGCATGTCCCAATCCCAGGGGAAAGTCGGTCAGCTTGAGCCAGCCCCTGCACTAAGCCAAAAGTGTAAGAACTATTAGTTCCAAACTGTGCACAGGCTTAAGTTCTTTCAGAATTATAAATGGCAGGGGTTCATGATGAAAATTATATTCCCCTTGAGGGTTGTTTGCATCTGGGGGAACTTGTTGAATATTTACTGGGAAAGCTGTTAGTAATTGCATTGCTTCAGGATTCCCCTGTCAAGATCCTTGCAGCAAACAATGCATTAAGGGAGTAGTTGGAACTGGATTAGGTACATATACATTGTTAGGCTAGGGCCTGGTGTCAATGGCATCAGTAAATATTCCCAGGGCATTGTAACCGGGGGAACCATAGGGGCTACATTACACAAATTAGGGTAAATGCTGGCTTTAGAAATATTCAATTTAAACATCTGCTTAGGCAGACAGGGGTTAGTTTCTTTCTCATCGGGGGTTCATCCTCATCCTTGTCCTCTGTTTCCTCCCGGTCCTCACTCTCATGTCATGGGGCTCCCTGGAAATTTCTTCCTCCTCCACTTCAGACTGCAGCGGATCTAAGGCTGCTGCAATCTGTTGCCCTAAAGCCCACACTGACAGTGGTATAGTCTCCCCTTTTTGGTATGCTCTACGGAGCGCCTTCATTACCTGTTTCCACTGTTTAAGATTTAAAAGATTTTTTCCTTGTGGCTGAAACCAGTAGCAGTGTTTTTTGTACTAGAGCAAAAATTCAAGTAAATCATCAGTTTTCACTGAGACTCTGACAGTATTTATAAGAGTCTTTAGTACCTGTGAATATTCTTCCAGATGTCCTGGTTGATTTCCCATTCCCTGATGCTAGTGGAAAGCAAAATTAATTAAGATTCTTACCACTGTATTGTCAGACTCGAGTCGCCTTTCGATGGATGCCTCAGCCTTTCAGGAAGGTTTTCAGTTTCTGCCTTTCTGATATTGCCATGGAAGAATCTCTCCTGCAATCACTGCTTTGGGCCCCATGTTGGTCGCCAGATGTCGGAGTCACGGACCCGAAGGGTATCGGGAATGAAAGACAGAGAGATTGGGATCAGGGGATCTGAGAGCATTGAAGCCTCAAGCTCATCAGACAAGTTTGTTAATTTCAGGGGCTTCTTTATATACTCCAAGCAATCGTGAGAACCAGCAACTATCCTAGCTAACTATTCCCATTGCCTCAACCTGTGTAACACAATGAACCAAAACCTATGATTATAATTCAAAGTACAAAATTTCAGTGTTCTATCATATTGTTGAGAAAGCATATCCATAAATCTTGTTGCCAAGGTTGTTCCGTTCTACCTAGTCCTCATTCCACCTGCATGTACACATCTCCTTACTAGATTTATGACCTGCACATATAGCTATGGAGACAGCATGACTCGGTGGTCAAGGAAGTAACTTGCTTCCACAGAAACAACATGCCTTTGTTTCCTACAGCCCAGTGCTTGCTTGACCAAACAACATGGCACAATTACCTGGCAGAGTTGACACATTAGCCTAACCATCACAGTCCACCCCTTGTCAACTGAGCAACCAAACACATTACCTAAAACCATACTTAGTCTCTAATTAAAAACAATAACAAACATGCATATATATATTTCTGCCTAACAATGTTCAACTCTCCTGTGTACAACTAGAAATGCATTAATTCCTTACAGCATAGTTTGCAAGTCCTTGGGTAATATTCATTCATAAATTTGACATCATTAAATATTATGACATGAAACTAATATGCAGGGAAAATGTTATGGAAGATAAGAAAGATTCATTTTGTGTACATATACAATCATATTGATAATGAAACAAGGAAGAAGGATTCACAACTATTACAGTCTTCATTTCTGTAATTGGTCATGTGGGTAAAAGTTCTTATTTATCACTCTATTCTTCCACTAGCCATTCCATGTTCCCATTACCCTCAGCAAGCACTTCAAATGGCCATGATTCTTTGCCTGGTGTGCTGGCCCAAACTTTCCTTCCTGAAGATTCTGGGCCATGATTAGTACTGCTTGGATTGGGTTGTTGTAATTTTCCATTGACTTTAATCATAGGACATGGCAGTACTAGGAGATGCCCTAGAGGATATCCTGTATGCCAGCAAACTCATTGTATTAGTCAGCCAAAGGAGTGCTGATGCAAAATACCAGAAACTGGTTGGTTTTTATAAAAGGTATTTATTTAGGGTAGGAGCTTACAGATACCAGGCCATAAAGCATAAGTTACTTCCCTCACCAGAGTCTATTTTCACGTGTTGGAGCAGGATGGCTGCTGATGGATATGAGAGTTCAGGCTTCCTGAGTTCCTCCTTTCTAGGGTCTTCTTTCTGGGCTCAACATTCCTTTCTTCCTGGGGCCAGCTTCTCTTTTTTCATTGTCTTTATGAGAAAGTGGAGCCTTGCCTGCCTACTCAGACAACACTTTCCGAGAATGCTCATTTTATTTTTTTTAAAGATTTATTTATTTATTTCTCTCCCCTTCCCCCCCCACCCCCACCCCAGTTGTCTGTTCTCTCTATTTGCTGCATCTTCTTTTGTCCACTTCTGTTGTTAGCGGCACAGGAATCTGTTTCTTTTTGTTATGTCATCTTGCTGCATCAGCTCTCCATGTGGGCAGCACCATTCTTAGGCAGGCTGCACTTTCGTGCTGAGTGGCTCTCCTTACGGGGCGCATTCCTTGCATGTGGGGCTCCCCTATGCGGGGGACACCCCTGCATGGCAGGGCACTCCTTGTGTGCATCAGCACTGCACATGGGCCAGCTCCACACAAGTCAAGGAGACGCGGGGTTTGAACCGCGGACCTCCCATGTGGTAGACGGACACCCTAACCACTGGGCCAAGTCCGCCGCCCTCATTTTATTTTTAATCCCAGTCTTCTCCAAAGAATTCAAAATCTTCATCTGTATACAACTAGTATATCTGGTTCACTGTTATATCTCTAGGACTTTGGCTATTTTCTGTTATAAAGAATGTACTGTGATGTATTTATTGGATTAATTAGTTGCCTTTCAATCATCCTTCTCAATGTCCTTACATCTTCATTTTCCAACATAAGGAATTTTTAACTTCTTATTTATCTTGTAAATCAATCAAGGGGAACAGAATGCATCTCATTGAATGAAACCCTGATTAAATCTGGTATCTGCAGTCTATGCAATCAGGGTTTTCTCCCTGGAATAGATCACTCATTGGATTTATTAAATGTTTTCCCTATACAAAGAGAATACAAACAGAGTTTGCATTTTCTCATTAATAAATAAGCTGAACCACACAGAACTTTGGGAGAAGAGCAAAGTGTGGTTTTTCTCTGGAACTTGCCTCAGAATTCAGTATACCTCAAGGTGGTTTCTTATTTTTGTTTTCTTGGGAACTCTTCAAACTATGAGATGTTACCTGGACTTTTCCCATTACCATTACAAATACTGTCAGTTTTCATACATTGGTTCTATCAAAGTACTATCTGAAAATATTTAAAATTTTTTGGAATGTGATTTTTACCACTCCAGTTATTAAATTCTCCTGCCAATTGATACCAACCTTTTTCAATTTACTGCAATTACTGTGTTTGTCCTCACCTCCTGCTCACTCCTCAGTGCACTCTGATATGGCTTACACATTCTGTACTTACATACACTGCTCTTGAGAAGCTATTTACATGCATCTCACTGAAACCTCTGAAAGCATCTTTACCTTTCAGAATCCTCAACAAATTCCCTGATTTCCACCTCCTATCATCCATGTCTGTCCTGGTCTCCTAGGACACAACACTCTTTGGATATTTTCTCACCCCACATTGCATATTGTTAAGCTATTTCTGAAATATTATATGTTGAAACTCATTAGCATATAGCCCAGTCCTTCCTTTATTTCTATCTTTCTACCTAGGTAATATCTCCCATTCCTTTTATTTATCATCTGTGGTTATAGAACTTACATATTCCTGTCCAAATTTAATAAATGCATTCTAGACATGAAAATATATTCTGCATTTAGATTCTCCCTGTTTTATTATCAGTAGCATAGATGGACTCATCACCTTTGGCAAATCTTGTTCTTTAATGATTCAATCCAGATTGAATGAAATTACTCTCACACAGTTGTTCAATAAAGAAATTTGGTATTATTCTTCAAAAATACTGATATTTCTTTTAAAGATTTCCTATCTCCAACAATAAATCTAAACCATGTAACCTTGCATTTTTTTCCTTTCATTTGTCTTTTCTTAAGTGGCTCTTAAAAGCCATAGGGCACGATAGTATTTTTTATTTCCTGGAATGACTCTATGCTTTTGGACAAGCCTAGGTCAGCATTGTCTTCCAACATATACACACTTATAACATACTTATATATACACGCTTAGTTAAAAAATATTTCCTGGAATTTTCAGTGATCAAAAAATCTGTGAGCTTGGTGCTTAGCATCACATAAGAGACACAGTGAACTAGACTAGGAAGGAAAAGTCACTTTACTGGCCAGTGTATGACAGGAGAACTAACAATCTCAAATTGGCCTCCTTTTGAGGGGTTTTCCTACAGCTTTTATGCAGGTTTACAACAAAGAAATTTAACCATTAATTTGAGCTCTCTTGGAATGGACTGGGGAGTTTCTCTAGTGTTTTTCTCTTGTTATCAAAATACGTAATAATCCTGAGTTCTCTAATTCTCATGGTGATAAAGATAATAGATTAAGTAAAGCATTACATGTTTACATTTTTCTTTACAAGGAGGAACTAACAGGTATGGTTAATATCAAACTCTACAGTTCTATGTGCTTTCCTACAGGCACTTTATGTGTACCCTGTGGTCCTCGGTTGGTTTCACATACATTACATTTTAATCTGGCTACAGAAACTAGGCTGAAATCACATAGAGCTAAATTATAAAACCATGAAGATGGAATAATTGACTACCTAAAATGCATGATACAGAAGTAAGGAAATGCTATTATTTTAACTTAGTAGAGTGGATTTTTAAAATGATAAAATATGTATTTGTATATAAAAGGATGTTCCTAAAATAGAAATATTGCTTGATTTCTCTACAGAAATTTATTCTTCTATTCATCAAGATATGTATGAATAATTTTGTAATCAACTAATATGATTGCTACTGACTAGAGAAATAATTAGTACTAGGGAAAGTAAGATCATAGACGGGGGATGACTTTGAACCTCCACATCTTTTCAAAAGACCTTTGACTCAGGCCTGCTCTAGGGAGACTGAAATGAAAAATAAAGTTTGGGAGAGAGAAGCAGATGGTTACTACTCTCAATTTCTTCCAATTAGCTTATCTTAAAAAGAAATAAGTAGAAATGGCTGATATATTTTCTGTGAATGATTTAGATTTTATTCTTATGTTCTTATTTTACTTTAGTTTATTTGGTCCCTTATTATCATGGTTTACTGGTATGCTAGTTTTATTATTTTTTTTAATTATCTTTTTTGTAAAGATACATGGATCACACAAAATACTGGTAGGCTTTAATTTATGCACTAAAATCCATTGTTCATTGAGTATTGATAAAGATTACCAGTTTGCTACCATTGCTTGGTCTTTTATATATCTTGAGGATTAAAAAACAAAAGAAAATAAGCATATTGGTCTGCTAATACATGATAGAAGTTGCAATCTTTTTGAGAAATATAACATTACCTTATTTTTCATAAAGATCCATACTCATGGGAACCACTCATCTGGGGGATGGATTATAAAACCATATGTTACAAAGTGGATATTCTGATAAAAAGTGATGTATAGTATTTAATTATATTCAATAGGTTTAGTGCCTTAAAATATAGGATATAGCTCTGATTACAGTAATGTGTCTAAACAGTCATAAAAGAAAAATATTTTCTGGAGCAGATTCTTTGATAGTACTGGGAATTATTTAGCACTACTAAAATAGCAAACCTTGTTAAAACTCAAAATAAGTTGACTGTACTGTTAATGCATATATAAGCATTCATTGATGATAATTTTAGTTTAGAAAATTGTTTAAACCCAAACTTATAGGAAATTCAACAACGAAACAATAATTTCTTTTGGGAATGCCTAATATTTTGTAGTTTGAAGATAGATTTAACATAATGAGACCTATACTGGATAGTCTTTGCCTTATATTAAAATATACACATTCTTCAACAATTAAAATTTTCCTTGTGTATTTTTTCAGCACAAATATTTTTACTTATACAAAGTCTCATGGATAACTGAGAAAGTATTTGTAGATTTCACTTCTCAGGTATACAGATTAGGAAGAATCTTCTTGCTATAAGTGCTTTACTGTACTTAACCCAGGACAGCTAAAATCCATAAAACTGTGGGATATCTTTAATAATGCAGGAAGGTTGGTTTTGAGAGTATTAGAAGAAAGTGAATAACACATGGTGTGCCTTAAGTAGATTTGTCTTGATTAACATCTGAGTTCTCAAGGTGTGCCTTTTAAATTATAGAATTGGTGATATTAACTACATAGAAAGTTTGCCATCAAAATGGTGATTTTTCTAGAGAGAAATAAGCTCTGAATTGCACATGTGTCTCATTAAGACTTGGATTCCTTGCATTCGCAGACCATTTGGGTTCTCATGAATAAGGGAGAGAATTTTAACCAGGAAGGAGAGTCCTAATTTTTTTGCAAATGGTCTTCTTTTTAATCAGAATGTATTTAATTTGACTGCAGGCAGTTGGGCCCAGGCTATGTGAGGTTAGGTTAACTTATTGTGGATATACAATATTTCCGTATTCATAATTATTTGATCATTTTCAAAGGGAAACTTATTTAATTTATTAGCATTCAAGGAAGGATTTATACAGTTAGATGAGTGAGAGAGACCAAAATAAGAAAAAATAAATGTACAGTGAAAAATTATATGAGGGACCTGAAAAAATAATAGAATTGTAATATAGACTATTGGAGGGGCAAACAATATCTTTTGTTGAGGCTCAGTGAAGAGATCTTTGAGGAAATGACAGAACAGAGAATGATGGAATATGAGTATGATGTGGGAAAGTGTTTAAGGGGATTTCCATGGAAATAAAGGATGCTTAGCTAATATGAATGTATTGTGTTTTCCTGAGTGATGAGTTCTTATTCAATTCCTGAATGTCTGGAGGAGTCCTAACTTAAAATTCCTTAATTTGAAGGGAAATGTTTTGTTCAAGTGGCATACCTTGATTATATTCATCTTGATTGACATCTAGGTTAATTAGAAAGTAAGCTTTAGAAGAAGAGTATTTATTTTAGATTTCTGGGATCATGGTGGTGGAAATCTCTTGCATTATATTAGAATTTTTTGCCTCTCTCTGAAAATAGAGATGTACAGTCATTTTAGAGCCAACAGTGGAATAAATTGAAGCAATGAAAAGATGTGTAATATTGTCATCATAGTGTACATAAATGAGAGTGAAAGAAGGTTAAAATTCATCCTTGAAATGTTCTAATAATATTGTTTGAGTAGTGCCATGCAGTACACAAGAGGGAGGAGTGACTAGAATAACTTGAATACAATCAAGGGACTGAGATGGCTCAAAGAGTCTAAGAAAAATAAAAGTCCCCTAAAGGTCCAATTTGTCTTTACTTCCAAGTTATAGATTGAAGCACACACACTTGATTAATTCATGGGGATCTTATTGGAGATGAGAGCATAGTTTATTTAAGTCTGTAATGTTATTAACTCATTGTTTAAGGGTTTGTGACAACAGAGTAAAAGTGCTCATGTAGATTGTGAAAGAAGGAAAAGGAAATCAGTTGTAAGAAATGAAAATTGTGATACAGATTTCAGAAAGAAATAGGAAAGACAAGAATTTAGTTGGAAACATTCAACTTATCAGGTGATAAGACTCTTCAATGAGAGAGAAGGAATAACTAATGGGTATGAATGCAGGAATAACTAGACATAGTGTTAAATTGAGGTGATTTTTTAAAAATTACATCACTCACCTGGTTATTATGATGTTAATCTCATTTGGCAAAGTAATGCGAAATGGGAGAATATGTGGTATTCAAACTATGGGGCTTGAAGTAATTATGGAAGATGGAAGAATAACTCAATTATCAAGATGAATTCTTTTCTGAATAATAATAGGGTGGGTTGGGGGAAAACACACCAAATGTAAAATAAGAACTATGAATAGTAGAAAGATTTTGACAGTGTTTCTTCATAATTTGTAACAAACGTCTCATGACAATGCAAGGTGTTGGTGGAGGGTTGATGTATGGGATCCCTGTATGATGTTATGCATGTTTGCTTTGTAAGTTCACAACTTTTACTATACACTTAATTGTTTATGTATGTTCATATATAAATGATGTAAAAATAATTGGATTGGTTAGGGGAAAAATACTTTGTTTAGTAGTAATAATTTGACAATGCTCTTTAATCATTAGTTTAAAAGGTTTAAAGACAATGTAAGTTATTGGTGGTAGGGTGAGATGTTATGTATGTTTGATGTTATATATGTTTGTTTTGTAAGCTCACAACTACTATACATTTATGAATGTTTATGAGTGATATATTTCAATAAATTTTTTAAAGATATATTTGAAAGCACTAGGTGTTGTGATTCTGTATTTTGTAATAAAGCAAGAATTTAGTAATGTGCTGTGTCACGTGAAGTAATAAACATGACAGGAAATTAGAATCACTCCTATGTGGGCAGATGTCAAAAATAGTAAGATATTTACTGAAACATATAGTAAATACAGTTCTCATGAAGCATATGCTGAAATATGTATGCTTGGAATACATCTTGCCATCAATACTACATGAAGTGAAAGCTGTTTGGGAATTGGGTTCAATGCAGTGGAGGTTTCCTTGTGACAGGAGAACTTGTGCATGGATTTAATTGTAACAAACTATATTAAGAGACTATTTTGACAACAGGGTGCGGTCACCCCTCGGGCTGAAGTGTGGTTTGCTGGCCTGGCAGGAGAGCGGCCACGGTAGGCCAAGCTGCTGCCCCCATAATAGGGTGGCTGGTCAGACTCACCGCCACCCCTGAAGGAAGCTCGGCATGGGCGCAGAGTGCCCTCGGGTCTCCCCTTCTCGGCAGCCATGCTTCGGCGGCCGCCCCTCATCCCGGATGGCGCCACACGATGCCTGTGGGGCGGCACCCTTCTTCTTTCTCCCTGCGCAGGCGCAGGGCGGAAAAATCCAGTCTGCCCTTTTCCCTTCCCCCGACAGCAGCAACAGCCAGGCGTGGGCGGAAAAATCCAGTCTGCCCTTTTCCCTCCCCCCGACAGCAGCAACAGCCAGGCGTGGGCGGGAAACTCAAGTCTGCCCTCCACCCCAGCAACAGCAGCCACCAGTCCCTAAACCCTGCCCCTTCCCCCAGCAACAGCAACAGCCAATCCCTGATCACCACCCCTCCCCCCTCCAGTACCTCCCACTGACCTTTCGCCAGCAACCAATCAGAACAGGGTGTGGCTTCGACCAATCAGCCTTCCCCAGCCCCTATAAAACTGTTGCCTCTCCCTCAATAAAGTGGACTTGCGTGTTTACCTTGTCTCCGCGGTAGTTCTTCTGCCGTGCGCCCTCCAGTCCTGAGAGCCCCCGACAAGGGCCTGGCCTCCCTTGTCCCCAGTTCGTCGCCTGCTTCTCCGGGCGACCCCTTCGTCACCGGCTTTGCCGGGCGACCCCGTCAGCCGAACCGCGCAACCCCTGTGAGACCGACCCCTCGTCTGCTGCCGGACCGACCCCTCGTCCCAAGTGGGACCGACCCCTCGTCCCAAGCAGGACCGACCCCTCGTCCCAAGCAGGACTGACCCCTCGTCCCAAGCGGGACCGACCCCTCGTCCAAAGCTGGACCGACCCCTCGTCCGCAGCCAGACCCCACCTCTACCGACCGAGCAAGCCGCCGCAAACAGGGTACCTGATTATTTAAATGAAAGGTGACATTCCATGTAATACCCAGGTATGGCATGTAACCCGTAAGATATTTGAAATTGGGTATAGGAAGAAAAAATTCAAATCTAGCTGGGTCTTTTTCTGACCACATAAATTTGTCATATTCAGCTCTCTGAACATTTGGGATGTTTGTTAAATGAGTAAATTAACCTTTATCAGCTGGGTTACTGAGAAGATTAAATTATTAAAAATATTTAATTCTCCAAACATGTTGTATAACAATCATTTTCTTCCTGAACTTGACATACAAATAGCTAAGTTAATCCTAGATCTGTTCAACTCCATAATAGTATATATTCTTTTTTTCTTTTATGTTGAATAATATATATTCCTAAGCTTTTTAGTTGATTTACAAATACATTGGGGTGAGATATAGAACTTAGTGTTAGGGGTTGCATTGTTAGATATCACACATGGAAAAGCTAAGCTGTTTTAGGAGAAAACAACAAGTTAGGTTCAGAATAGCGCAGGAAGGGAGTGAGAGTCTAGAAGACAGAAATGCATGTGAGAGAACCAATGCTATTTTAAATCCAGTAATAACTGAGAAATTCTAGTCTGTTTCCTCTTTTGTTGAGGACCCAATTCCAGATGTGGTTTTGGTAAGGGATTCCTGTTTTGGAAACAGGGATGAATTAAAAGTCTCTGAACATCCAAGGGTGATTAATAAATATTGTACTTATCTGCCAGAGAAGACAAGAACTCCAGCATCTTGACTCTGGGAAAGGAGAGTCCTCTCCTTATTTATCTTGAGCATGCCTCATGTTTCTTGTGTCGACTGGGCTGGGTATACTCCTGAGTGAAGTGTTTGGCATTCATGATAGGTGGTCCTGAAAGCTGTGGTCAAGATTTCAATCTTAAGATTCTTTCTCCATTGTCAGCTTTGCTCAACTTCTGTTTGCCTGGTTTTGAGTGAAAATCCAGAGGAAGATATATGCCTGCTAAGGTATTGACAATGCAATCACAGGTGAGTAAGGAATTCTTTTATGGAAATTGCACCTCTGTTGCCAGCAAATGGGAAGATTTCTTCTATTGTTGTGGGTATTCTGTGTATTCAGGAGCTATTCAAGAATCTGAGATTAAATTAAGTTTATACAGGACTCTTTAATAATTATGGTAAGTTAGGGAGTGATGGAGTAGTCTTCCAATGTAATTGCAAGAGTTGGTTCCAGCTTCCATAAAAACTGCATTTTCTGAAAAGGTTACAGATGTTTTCTTTTTCTCACACATCCCATATCCTCTTTGGATAAATAATTCATGAATCATGTTTGTGCCTGAGATTGGCCTTGGCATGTAATCAATAGAAGTGACAGAGATGAACAGAAGGGGAAGTTTTATAGTCAGAAAAGAGGCTGAGTTTTCAGCTCTGGAGTCAAGCCAACATTACAGGTATTGTTATGTAGGGATAGGCATATTTGCCAGAAGCATGAGAAGGTTAGTAAATTAAAGGCAATCTGTAAGAATTTACTTATTTTCCCAAAATTTAATATTCTTAAAATTTTGATGGAATATATTTGCATGTTTTGAAATATTTTTAAAATAAAACTAAAATTCACCTAAACTAAAGTTCAAATTTCCCAACTTCAGTTTTCTAAGGCAAACTTAATCAAATTTTATAAATGGTTACAATGTATGGGAATTATTTTTGCTTCATTGTGGCTGTGGTTTCAGGAGCTTTGTAATAGGTTGAATAAAATTTATTTCTCTGAAAAGTTTTGAAGATTGGGATACACCAGAAACAATGAACAGGATTCTTTTAATCATTCACACATAGATGAGATGCTGTTAAAAGTGAGATAATGAAAACTGGTATTTGTAAACCCAGAAAAAGGTGAGATTGGGAAGTAACTTAATCAAATTTTATAAATGGTTACAATGCATGGGAATTATTTTTGCTTCATTATGGCTGTGGTTTCAGGAGCTTTGTAATAGGTTGAATAAAATTTATTTCTCTGAAAAGTTTTGAAGATTGGGATACACCAGAAACAATGAACAGGATTCTTTTAATCATTCACACATAGATGAGATGCTGTTAAAAGTGAGATAATGAAAACTGGTATTTGTAAACCCAGAAAAAGGTGAGATTGGGAAGTCTCCTTTCACAGGAATTGTCAGTGTAATGTAAGGCTATGTATCAGTAAAACTGTCTCAGGATGCCTTGACTTGTGACCCTGACCATCTGTATTTACACATCACAATGAATACCTGAGCTATGTAGCACTGGGGAAAGCAGAAGTCACTGATTTGATACCTTTTCAGTTTAGCAGAATTCTGGATATTTCTTCAAGTTTCCCTGGCATTTTAATGAATAATAGACCTGTGAATTGAATTTAGATGGAAAACAATTCACACATTAACTTGTATTTACCAATATGCATAACATTTTCTCAAATGATTTTACAAATGAGAGGAATATGAATTTATCTGTATAAGGGAATAATCAAACCATACTCATTTTAAAAAATGAAATATGAAGGATATTCTTTGCCTTGCAATAAGTTGCAATTTAATAAATTTACTTAGAATTACTTAGAAAGATGGATTTAACTTTGAATGCTTGATTGAGAGCTTTATAATCAGAATAAAGAAGGCCTAATTAAAAGCTTATTGGGAAATTTCCAGGTGTATATAACATCTCGTGTCATAGTATTTCTTTTACAATGCACTATGATGTATTTAGAGTGTGTATATGTGAATGCATCTGAAATACAGATGACAATATAGCATTTCTAATGATATTACTGGAATCCCATATATGTTTTTGAGTTTTGTATGTGCAGTTTCTGCTTCTTTAGTGCTGTTATTTTGTACATCACATGCGGGACATTGCTTAGGACTGTGCCGTGTGAATGCAAATTTCTGTGATGTTTTAGGAGTTAGTGACCTTCAGGGATGTGGCTGTAGACTTCACCCAGGAAGAGTGGGACCTGTTAGACACATCCCAGCAAAAGTTGTTTAGAGAAGTGATGCTGGAGAATATCAATAATATGGTCTCTGTAGGTGAGACTCTCAAAATTTTTCTACCATCTATATCTGTCTCATCTACTTACAATCAATGTAACCTGTTTATGTATCAATATATTTATCATAAATCATCTTCCATTTATTTAAATATCAGCTTCTCCATATTATATAATCTTTTTCTCATATTTTTATATTTTAAATTTTAATACTTCCATATTGCATTATAAAAAATAAAACTGCCTTATTGTTTGTTTCCTTATTTTTTATTTACATCTAGTTCACCCCAGTATTTAATTTTCCTGACCACAGCTTAATGACTTTCTTGAATCTCAGTTTCCAATACTCAGTGCTGTGCTGAGAATGCAATACTTTTTGAATGGATGAATAAATGACTGTGATGAAACAAGTATTCTGCTCCAAGGGCTATGCTGAGGCTTCAGAACATAATAGTAAAAGCATTACATATATCCTTTTCCATATAGAATTTAGATCATTCTATTGGGATTTATATTATTAATTGGATTATTTTGAGCATAATATTCAATCACTTTGGAAACATAATTTTCTTCCCATTGAGAATATAGATGATCTGGCAGTTACTCTTTGTACTAGTGCATGAGTAACAATAACCAGTGGTCCTCATTAAAATGGGAAAATGTCAAGTTACAATTTCTGTTGAAATATTCTCAGTTATCTGAGTTCTAGGTTTTGTTGCATTGCTGACCTTCCATGCTTACTTTATTCTTTGGTAACATGCCATGATCATGCTCTGTTACTATCACAACTCAAAACCCAGGTACCTTTTTTCATATTGGATATCAAGTCTGCAAAACAGATTTGCTTTCTCACTTGGAACAAGGAGAAGTGTGGAGAGGAGGAATAGTATTTTCTCAATACTGGAATTCAGGTGAGCCATAAGGACCTGTGCATCAGAAGAGGGTTCTCCTGGTGTAATGAGTATGTGCTTGAATATTTTAACTTTAAGATTTCTTAAGTGAATTATGTTTTCTTTAGGTTTCTTTACATGAGTTATGATTTCAAAAATATAGATGTGGATATTGGGGAAAGTCTAGTCACATGTGTTTATTCCATATACTTCTCAAGCTTAATCAGGTGTCATTGACATTGTGAAAGGGATATTCCTTTGTTAATGCGGTTAAATCTTCACATAATTATCCTTGTCCTGGTCCTATTCTTGTAATATTTTTCCTCTTTTTTATCTTCCAATCTCCCAAATTATTTTTTCTCATATTCCCTCCCTGAAAACCTTTTTGATTGTAATGTCTTATAATGTTTTCTTATTCCTAAAGTAATCATTAATTCAATATTTTCCCCAGCTAATTGTGAATATGGGAAACATACTGAAAGATATACTTGGAACTTTCTAAAATTTTTGTCTCCTAATGATATTCTAACATCTTTTTTTTTCTTTACAATTACTACAGGGAAGAAAAGTGCCTTTAAACCATGTGAAATGATAGAAATGGTATTCAACCAACCTACCTGTAGGAAAGACTCTTCTAAAATCATGGCATTGGTAAGCTTAATTTTGTGAACCCTAGTATTCCAAATAGATTCCTAGGGATGGGATGAATTAGGAATTCAATAAAATCATGAAATTGCATTTAATCTTGGCATTAAGTGCTAATCCAGCAAAAATTTGTGATAATTTGAATTAAAGTAAAAAAATAGTTAACCTAAACAAAACTCTTACCTGAGTCATGTAAAAAATGAATTGCATAAACATGTTTCACATTTGTAATCTTTGAAACATCGTGAAGCTCAAAATTGATCAGATACCTCAGCAGTTAGATTGTTGTAATAGAGAATCTCTGTGTATGGAATAGAATAATGTATATATGAAACCAACATGGCAAATATTTTAATTATAGATTATCACAAGTAGATTAGTCCAGGTTTCATATGTAGGGAAATGATAAAATTCATTTATATGAACAAATGTTTTACAGTCTCATCTCATTCTCCACAGCACAGATCTCATACCCAAAAGAATTCCATTAAATATTATTTGCAAAAAGATTCCTCTCACATATCAATAGTGAAACAACATGCATCAACTCACATGTCACAGAAATCCTATTTAAAGAATCCACCTCCAGCCATCTTCAATGATCATTCATCTTTAAATCAACGTAAGCATACTCATCCTAGAATTAAATCATATGAATGTTACCAAAGTGCTAAAAATTTTATGCAATGCTCTGACCGCAAACAATACAGTAGAATTCCCATTGGAGAGAAACGCTGTGAGTCTCAGCTACGCATGAATGTTTTCAGTCAACATTCCCATCTCCAACAACATAAGAGAACTCCTACTGGACAGAAACCCCATGAATGCCATCTTTGTGGGAAAGCCTTCACTACATCCCCTTCCCTTAAACACCATGCGAGAGCTCACACTGGAAAGAAAGGCCATGAATGTCATCTTTGTGGGAAAGCCTACCATAACTCCTCGTCCCTAAAAATACATCAGAGAACTCACACTGGAGAGAAACCCCATGAATGTCATCTATGTGGAAAAGCCTACAGTCACTCCTCTTCCCTAAAAATACATCAGAGAACTCACACTGGAGAGAAACCCTATGAATGCCTTCTATGTGGAAAAGCCTTCAGTCACTATGGTCGTCTTAAAGAACATAAGATATCTCACACTGGAGAGAAGCCCCATGAATGTCTTCTATGCGGGAAAGCCTACAGTCACTCCTCTTCCCTAAAAATACATCAGAGAACTCACACTGGAGAGAAACCCTATGAATGCCTTCTATGTGGGAAAGCCTTCAGTCAGTCCTCTTCCCTAAAAGTACATCAGGAAACTCACAATGGAGAGAAACTATATGAATGTCAGCTTTGTGGGAAAGCCTTCTGTCACTCCTCTGCCCTAAAAGACCATCAGAAAACTCACAATGGAGAGAAGCCTTATGGATGTCAGCTTTGTGGGAAAGGCTTCAGTTACTCCTCTTCCCTAAGGAAACATCAGAGAACTCACACTGGAGAGAAACCCCATGAATGCCTTATATGTGGAAAAGCCTTCTTTCACGCCTCTTCCCTAAAAATACATCAGAAAACTCACAATAGAGAGAAACATGAATGTCAACTTTGTGGGAAAGCCTTCTGTTACTCCTATGGCCTAAAAGAACATCAGAGAACTCACACTGGAGAGAAACCTTATGAATGTCAGCTTTGTGGGAAAGGCTTCAGTTACTCCTCTTCCCTAAGTGCACATCAGAGGACACACTGGAGAGAAACCATATGAATGTCATCTTTGTGGGAAAGCCTTCGATCATTTCTCTTACCTAAAAATAATCAGAACTCGCATAGGATTGAAACCCCATGAGTGACATCTTTGTGGAAGACCCTTCAGACAATTATTTACCCATAAGGAACATAAAAGAACTCACACTGGATAGAAAGCCCATGAAGGCCATTGATGTGGGAAAGTTTTTAATAAATATACACATCTTAAAGAACATGAGAAATCTCACTGAAGAGAAATCCAATGAAAGTCTACTTGGAGGGAAAGCACTCAGTCACTCCTCTTTCCTAAAAAATATAACCAGAAGGAGAACCAGCAAGATGGTGCTCCTAGAGTCAGCTCCTGCTACAGGGCAACCAGCAAGGGGAAAAGGATAGGAAACTCTAAACAAAAGAGAAAAACTGTACCCAGGAAAAATACCCTAGTAAGTCAGATGTGAAGACTTTAACAAAAATTACAATCCACACCAAGAAACAGGAAGCTATGGCCCAGTTAAAGGAAGAAGATAAGCCTCCAGATGACAGAAAGGAGTTGAGACAACTAATTATAGATGTGCACACAAATCTCCTTAATAAATTCAGTGAGGTGGCTAAAGAGATTAAGGATATTAAGAAGACATTGGATGAGCAGAAAGAAGAATTTGAAAGCATACATAGAAAAATAGCAGATCTTATGGAAATGAAAGGTGCAATCAATGAAATATAGAAAACATTGGAATCATATAATAGATTTGAGGAGGCAGAAGGATTGGTGAGCTTGAAGAAATGGCCTCTGAAAGTGAACATACACAAGAAGAGATGAAGAAAAGAATGGAAAAAAATTGAACAAGGTCTTGGGGAACTAAATGACAGAAAAGGCATTCAAACATATGTGCCATGGGTGTCCCAGAAGGAGAAGAGAAGGGAAAAGGGGCAGAAGGAATATTTAAAGAAATAATGGTACAAAATTTCCCAACCCTATTGAAGGACATAGGTATCCCTGTCCAAGAAGCACTACATACTCCCATCCAAAAAAATTAAAATAGACCAACTCCGAGACACATATTCATCAGAATGTCAAAGGCCAAAGACAAAGAGAATTCTGAGAGCAGCAAGAGAAAAGCAATGCATAACATAAGGGGATATCCAATAAGATTAAGTGCTGCTTTCTCACCAGAAACCATGGAGGCAAGAAGACAGTGGTCTGATATATTTAAGATACTACAAGAGAAAAACTTCCAACCAAGAATCTTATATCCAGCAAGACTGTCTTTCAAAAATGAGGGTGAACTTAGAATATTCACAAATAAACAGAAACAGAATTTCTAAACAAGAGACCAGAATTTCAGGAAATACTAAAGGGTGTGCTAGAGCCCAAAAAGAAAAGACAGGAGAGAGGGGCCTGAAAGAAAGTCTAGAAATGAAGATTATATCAATAAAAGTAACAGTGTCAAAAGAGTGGTGACAATAAAATATGACAGATAAAACTCAGGAATAAACGTAACCAGTGATGTAAAGCACTTGTATTCAGAAAACTGCAACTCAACATTAAAATAAATTTAAAAAGCCCTAAATAATTGGAAGAACATTCCATGCTCAGGGATTGGAAGACTAAATATCATTAAGATGTTGGTTCTACTCAAATTGATATACGGATTTGATGCAATCCCGGTAAAAATTCCACCAGCATTAAAGAAAAATTGAAAACACAATCATTAAATTTATTTGGAAGGGTAAGGAGTCCTAAATAGCCAGAAACATCATAAAAAGGAAAAATGAACCCTCATCTCCAGACTTTAAATCATAATACCTACATATAGTGGTAAAAACAGCATGGTACTGGCCTAAAGACAAACACAGTAGACCAATGGAACCAAATTTATGGTTCAGAAACAGACCCTCACAGGTATGGTCAAGTGATTTTTGACTAGCCTATCAGACTCACACAGCTTGGGCAGAAAAATCCATTCAACAAATTGTGCTGAAGGAATTGGACATACATAGCTGAAAGAAGGAAAGAGGACCCCTATCTCAGACCTTATCCAAAAATTAACTCAAAATGGATAAAAAAAACTAAAAACAACAACAACAAAAAAAAAAACCATAAAACTTCTAGAAGAATTATTGGAAAATATCTTCAAGACCTGGTGGTAGGTGGTGGATTCTTAAAGGAGATAAGAGAAGGACTGAGTGGACTACTGATGTTTAATGTATGTAGAAGTTTTAATTAGCTTTACTATAAAATTTGTCATTTTACAATGACAAATTGTAAACACAACACAATGTGGTGTGTTGATGGAGGGGTGTTGTTTTGGGAATTCTGCACATGTGCATGATTGTTTTATAAGTTTACAACTTCTGTCATAAAAAATATATTTAAAAAAATAATAGGGTGAGTTGGGGGAAAACACAACAAATGTAAGAAAAGAACTGTGATTAGTAAGTTTTTGACAGTGTTCTTTCATAGTTTGCAGCCAACGTCTCATGACAATACAAGGTGTTGGTGGAGGGTTGATGTGTGGGACACTTGTATGACGTTATGCATTTGCTTTGTAAGTTCACAATTTTTACTATACACTTAATTGTTTATGTATGTTCATATATAAATGATATAAAGGTAATAATCGGATTGGTTAGGGGAAAAATACTTTAGTAACAATATTTTGACAGTGTTCTTTAATCATTAGTTTAAAAGATTTAAAATCAATGCAAGTTATTGGTGGTAGGGTGAGATGTTATATATGTTTGATGTTATATGTTCATTTTTTTAAGTTCACAACTATTATACATTTATTGTTTATGTTTATGTATGAGTGATATGTTTCAATTAAAAAGTTAAAACAAATATATATATTTTATACATATATATATATAACCAGAGAACTCAACTGGAGAGAAACCCCATGAGTGTCATCTATGCCAGGATGCTTTCAGTCAAAATTCCCTTCTTCAACAACATGAAAGAACTCACATTGAAGAAAAACACTATGAATGCCATTTTTGTGGGAAAGGCTTCTTTCATCCTACTTCTGTGAAAAAAACATGAAAGAACTCATGCTGGAGATAAACTGTGGTTGCCATCAATTTTGAAAGCATTCAGTAATTATTCTAATCTTAGATGCATGAGACAACTCACACTGGAGAGAAACCCTATAAATGTCTTTTATGTGGGAAAACTTCAGTCACTTTTCTTCTTTTAAACATGAGAGAACTTACACTGTAGAAAAACCCCATGAATGTTATCTATGTAGGAAATCTTTCACCTGTATTTCTGCCCTCTGGCAACATGACAGAATTCATACTGGACAGAAGCCATAATATCATATGTATGGGATATCCTTAATTTTTCTATACTTAGACAATAGGAAATTACTCAAGTGGAGAGAATCCCTATGAATGTCAACAATTTGAGAAAGTCATTGCTCAGTTTCTTATTTTAAAAGTAACAACTCACCTTATAAGTCTTTTGCATATTTTAGAGACTTCAGCCCTGGATTTAACCTTTAAAGAAGTTATCAAAGCCTTTAACATATAAATGATATATTATGTGAAAAAACATGTAATATATATATAATGAAATTGAAGAGGCCTCTTCTACAACTCTAATAAACTAATCAGAGAAATCACATGGGTAGAATTCTACATTTGTACTCAATGTCAGATTGCCTTAATTCCTAATCCATCTTTTAAATGAAATGAGTGAACTCCAAAAGAGTGAACCACTAGGTCTATAATCATTGTGCACTATTTTTCAGTGAAAGCTAAACCTTAGTGTGATTAAGAAAACTCAGTTAAAGCATGTCCACAAAACATCAAATAAGAGAAAGAATACTTCGTTAGGAGGATGAAACCCCTTGAGGGATTTCCAGAAAATTCATGGTGGAGAATGCAATGTAAAGTCATGAGAAATCATTTATTCAGAGATAGGCGTTTATGTGCATCAGTAATTTTGTCTCTGTGATGAACATTTTTTGAGGGGGGGTGGGAAAGTGATTGGGTATCTGATGACTGATTTAGTGGATATCAACTGGAAATTTTATAAGATTGGGCATAGGAGAATGTGTGCAGTCTGTCATTTTGGAGTCTTTCCCACAGAAATGAATGTATTTCTCTGGCTGCCTTTCCTGGGTCATGATTAAATATCTGAAATAGAGGAACAGGTATAGTCACTTTTTTCCTAATATTAGAGGAAAGAGTACTAAATCTTCATGACTAGAAAATGTATCACTATATGTGAGAATCATGCACACAGTAGTTCAATGTAATGGCCAGAGGTCCAGATCATTCTCACTGCCCAACACTAATTTCCCAGTAGGAAGTATCCAGGAAAAATGCACTACAACAATCTCCTTAATAAAATATCTACTAGATTCCAAAATATTCCATGCCCATAGAATGTGTCATTATGGTGGCTGACATTTGCAAATCCTGTCCTTGACATTAACTTTTAAAACATTAACATCCAGAACATGCAAATATGGAAAGTTTACAGCTAAGTTTTTTAAACAAATCAATTTTATTGATACACATTAGGAAAGTATACAGTCCATCCAAAGTGTAGTGTCAATGATATCTGGCATAATCACATTGTTGGGTAATTAACACTTCAATCATTATTAAAACATTTTCATTATTTCAATAAGAATATTAAAAAAAAAACCAAAAAATTGGAGAGCGGACTTGGCCCAGTGGATAGGGCATCCACCTACCACATGGGAGGTCCAAGGTTCAAACCCTGGGCCTCCTAGACCCGTGTGTAGCTGGCCCATGTGCTGTGCTGATGTGCGCAAGGAATGCCATGCCACATGGGGGTGTCCCCTAAGTAGGGGAGCCCCATGCACAAGGAGTGCGCCCTGTAAGGAGAGCCACCCAGCACAAAAGAAAGTGCAGCCTGACCAAGAATGGTGCCACACACACAGAGAGCGGGCACAAGATGACAACAAAAAGAAACAGATTCCCAGTGCTGCTGATAAGGATAGAAGTGGACAAAGAAGAACACGCAGCAAATGGACACAGAGAACAGACAACTGGGGCAGGGGGGAAAGGTAGAAAAATAAATCTTTAAAGAATAAAATCATCAACTCAGTCTTGCTGTGATTTTATTGCTGTACATAACTGCTCTTTTGGGGTATTTTTGCATATTTATTTTAAAGAAGTTAAACTGAGATATAGACACATACCATAAATCTATCTTGAGTGTATGTTCAATAGGTCTTAGTATAATCAAAGTGTGCCTTCATCACCAAAATAGTTTTAGAATAATTTCATTACACCATAAAGAAAAACTCCACATCCCTTAGCAGTCTCCTCAAAATCTCTCTATACTGATACAGTCCTACATAAATCATGTAATTTCATTTTTATAAATTCATTTATATTTGCTTATTTAAAAATGGAGTCATACAAATTGCCTTTATTTTTGTATATGAGGTGAGAATGTTCTAGCTATTTTTTGTTATAGTTTTGAAAATTATTTTTAAACAGATTACATAAACTTTATGTGAAAAAGGTAAGGGATTCCCATATTCTGGACTCCCTACCCCCCACACATTCCCATATTAACATCATTACTTAGTGTGGTACATTTGTTTCAATTGGTGAACAGAGATTGGAATATTGACACTATGTGTGGATTATAGATACCCTTATCGTTATTTTTGAGTGTAACTCTACCTATTGAGACAATGCCCCATGAACATTGGATCTCATTCATATACCTTCTAGATATGCCTCAGATGAGCTTCCTCCCATGCATCCTCCATCACTGACACCCTGCACCAATGATCCTCCCCTGCCACAGTTGTAACACATCAGTATTCCAAAACATCTTCAAAAATGAAACCAACAATATAAATGAATAAAACTAACAAGAAAATGAAATAAAGATATTTATAAAAATGGCAAAAATACAAAAATTAAAAAGAATAAAAAGCATTTTTAAAAATTGGCATTATGACTTTCATCACTGTAGGGTATGTTGTCTTGTTTGTACACTGACATTATCTTCCATTTATTACACCAATGTCTTATTTTTTCATTTTATCTTCAAAGGAGCTTTAACAAAAGGCACATAGAGAATATAGGGAATTCCCATATATCAAACATGCTCCCTCTTTCCCACTATCCCCTATTATATTTTACATGTGGATGGTGCATTTGTTACAATTGATGTACAAATATTGAAACATTGCTACTAAACATGGACAGTGATTTACATTATGGTTTATATTTTGGAACATACACTTACAAATTTTGATGAAATTTAATGTGGACTGTGTCCATCATTGCAAGATCATAACAATTCCAATGTTCCAAAATGCTGCATGTTCCATTCTATTTCTCCCTCCCCTCTGTACCCATGGCAACCACCAAGCTTCACTTCTTATAGAACAAGATTCATAGTTACTTGCAACAACATTAATGGCTAGACATACATGTCCTCCCCAATTGGGCACTGTTATAATCTCAGGAAACTCCCACCCCTCTATTTGAAAACATAGCAGGATTCCCCAGAATAGGAGTCCAACACCTTATGATTCATTGTGTGGGTCTCCACCCACTATAACAAAATGAACACACATACTCCTTAGTAGCCTGCCCCATGTGCACACTGTCCTGCATGCCTACCACATATAACATCCTAAACCAGTACACCATGTTTGCCATATTAGCAAAAAATAAATTGCCAACATTGTACTTTAAAACACATATGCACAAATCCCCACAGTTCATCCACTTCTCCCCCAACCCTCCCCTGAGTTCTATGGACAGTGCAACAAACCACCCTACAACCCTTCACAGGGCAGTACTGCTCAAGCCAATAGCATAACTGCACCATGATCATTCCCATCCATTACACACCTACACCCTTCCACCTTATCATAGATATTTCTCATGGGCATTGACTCAAAACCCTTTACTCCCTGTCTGTAAATCTATCTTCCATACCCTAGCATTGCGAATCTGCTCATTTTGCTTAATCCACATCAGTAAAGTCATGTAATATCTGTCCATCAGTGCCTGGTTTGATTCACTCATCAAAGTCTTCAAGGCTCATTCATGTTTTCCCTTGTGTTAATACCCATTCCTTCTTACAGCTGAGTAATATTCCATTGTATGTATACTACCAGAGTTTGCTTATCCATTCATCTGTTGATGGACATTTGGGTTGTTTCCAACTTTTAGCAATAGTGAATAATGCTGCTATGAACTTTGATGTGCATTTATCTCTTCATGTCCCTGCTTTCAATTTTTCTGGGTATATACCCAGCAGTGGGATTGCTGGATCATAGGGCATTTCAATAGTTAACTTCCTGAGGAAACACCAGACTGTCCTCCAGAATGGTTCTACCATTCTGCATTCCCACCTTCAGTGGAAAAGTGTTCCCATTCCTGCAGATCCTCTCCAACACTTGTAATCCTTGTATTTTTTAATATCCACCAGTCTAATTGGTCTAAAATGATATCATTTTAATGATGTTTAGTCTTCCTATCTATTAACAGGGAATATTCTTCCATTTATTTAGGTCTTCTTTGATTTCCTTTAACAATATTGTGTAGTTTTCTGCATACAAGTCATTTACATCTTTAGTAGAATTTATTCCTAGGTATCTGATTCTTTCAGCTGCTATTATAAATGGGATTTTTTTTCTTGATTTCCTTGTCAGATTGCCAAATAGTGGTGTGCAGAAATGCTTCTGATTTTTGCACATTAAGTTTATACCCTGCTGTATTACTGTACTCATTTATAACCTCTAGAAACTTCACTGTAGCCTTCTCGGGGCTTTCAACGTATAGGAGAATGTCATCTACAAATAGTGAAATTTTTCCTTTCAACCTGCAGAACTCCCTTTAGTATTTCTTGATGACAGGTTTCTTATTGACAAACATGCCTAATTTCTGTTTATCTGTGAATATTTTGGAACTCTCCCTCATTTTTTGAATGCCAGTTTTTCTGGATAGAGAATTCTTGGTTTGTAGGTTTTTCTCTTAGCACCTTACCTATGTCATACCACTGCCTTCTACCTTCCATGGTTTAAGATGAGGAATTAACACAATCTATTCAAGCTTCCCTTGTACATGATGGGTCTCTTTTCTCTTGCTACTTTCAGTATTCTCTCTTTGTCTCAAGCTTTGGATGTTTTGACAAGAATATGTCTTGAGGTAGGTCTGTTAGGATTTATACTGTTTGGGGTATGCTATACTTCCTGGAAATTTACATCCATGTCCCTCAGTAAGATTTGGGAAATTTTCAGCCATCATTTTCTCCAACACACTTTCTGCCCCCTTTCCCTTCTCTTCTCCTTCTGTGATGCCTATAATGCTTATGTTTGTATATTTCATGTTGTTGTTCAAATCCCTAAGTCTCTGTTGGAATTTTTTTTTTTTATCTATTCTACTCTCTCTTTGATTTCAGATGTACTGTCCTCCACATTGCTAATTCCTTCCTCTGCCAGTTTAATTTTGCAGTTATATGCTTCCAGGGCATTTTTTATTTTTTACATTATGCCATTCATCATCATCATATCCATTATCTCTTTATGTATTTTTACAATTTCTTAAGTATGTTTTCCCAGTTTCTTCTTAATCTCTTCCATCATTTCATTAAATTGGCTCATATTTGGATATATCTTTGATTAGTTGTTTCATGTTATGCATCTCCTGTTTATTACTTTGTTCATTAGACTAGGCCATGTCTTCCTATTTCTTAGTATGGTTTGTAATTTTTTGGTTTCTAGGCATCTGTGTTGATGGATTTATTCAGTTGGTTGACTTCTACTCTAAGGTTTTATTTTGTTTTTCTGTGTGTGGTAAGGTTTCTTTTTGACATTTCCTTCCTCTTATTTTTCCTTGCTCCTATCTGTTTTCTTGAAAAGAAAAGAATTACGATTAGGTTAAAAAAAAAGTAGAGATATGTACAGAAAAAGTATAATAGTAATAATAAAAAGATAGAAGAGGAACCATACAAAAAGTAGGAAAATAACACATGTATAAAGTCTTAAGTACAGAGGAATAAGAATTTAAAAAGGTGGAATAGAAAAAATGTAATGAGAGAGAAAATAGAGAAAAGTATATAGAATGATTTTAAAGGCCAGAATGGTGAGAAGAAAAAAAGAAAGAAAGAAAACAGGACAAAAGAGAAAAAGCAAAAGCAAAAAAAAAATTGAAAAACAAAAATAAGTAGAATGAAAGAAAACAGAAGATAGAAAAGTGAAGAAAAGAAAAGAAATAATGTAGGTAGGAAAAATCAGTTAAAGGAAAAAGAAATAAAGAGGAAGAAACACACCAGACAAGGGGGAAATAATAGCACCAACTAAGAAAATGAACAACCAAGGAAATGCAGCCTTCCCTGTTACGCCTCTAAGGAGCTTCTCTGGCTTCCATTATTCATCAATCACCCTGCAGCCTGCCCTCTGAAGGTAATCTATGGGGTTTTGCAAGTAAACTAAGGGAAAAAGAGAAAAGGAACCTTTTAAAAAATAACAGACCCAAGAAAACCTAAAATAAAAAGAATGTCTTCATGTTTCCTGTCATTAAATTATCAGCCTGGTAACCAGGTGGATCACTTCACCACTTCACTAAGGAGACCAGGGAATTGAACCAGGGGATTCATATATGCAAGGCAGGAATTTATCCACTGAGCTAAATTGTCTTCTTAGGTTGATTAGGCTTCACAAAGTTCTCTACTGCCTTCCTGCCAGACATTTTAGACTACAATTTGCTAGAATCCCACCAATTAGGCTTCTATCCCACCCCTTCTTTATTCTAGTTCTCTTTCCCTGGGTGGCTGGGCATGACAACCTGCCTGAGGAAATAGTCCTCCACTCTTCCGGTTGGGTTTGGGTCCCTTCTGAGGTACAAAGGGGGCTCAGCTGGCCAAACTCACCACAGTGAAATCACTGTCCACCCTCTCTGAGACCCCTCTTCCAGGGAATGCCCCCTCCCAGCCAGCTGGCAGCAGTGAGCCAGGGATTCCACCAATGTTCCTTGCCCTGAGGGTGGGGTATATGTGCCATTTCCAGCTACATGTGTAAGCAACTCATGGTTTACCTTTGGCTTCTCTATCTTTCCATTACTCCCCTAGAAGACTCAGAGCACCTTCCCATTCTGTATATATCCATGCAACTCCTTTAGATAGATCCCTACTTTATATCTACATTTTTTGTGAGAGGACCAGATTCTGCCTACCTACTTCAGTGCCATTTTCCTATAAGTCTCTACCTAATTTTTACTCATGATGACCTAGTTTTTCCATCACCATTTGTTGAAGAGACAATTCTTTCCAGAGTGAGAGGTCTTTTCCACCTTGTCAATAATTGATTGGCCAGAAATATGAAGGTTGAGTACTGAATTCTTGATTCTACACCATTATTCTATGTTTGTCATTGTGACGTTACCGTGGTCTTTTGATTACTGAACATTTGTTATATCTTTTTTAAGATTGGAAAGAGTGAGTCTTCCAACTTGTCATCTTTTTCAAGATGCCTTGAGCTACTCAGGGTCCGTTATTCATCCTAATAAACTTTATGATTTCCTTTTCCATTTCTGCAAAGAAACTTGTTTGAATATTAATTGGGAATACATTGAATCTAAAAATTCCTTTGGATAGTATTGACATCAGGGTGATAGCCAACCTATGACATGGAATAGTATTCCATTTATTTAGATTTTTTTAAATGTCCTTTAGCAATGTTTTGTGGTATTCTGTTTAGATGCCCTTTATATACTTGGTTATATTTATACTTCTATATTTTATTTTTTAATTTGTAACAATGGGTTTTTTTCCTTAATTCTTCAATTGTTCATTGTGTATAGAAGCACTATGGATTTTTAGCTATTGATTTTGTTCCCTGTCAACCTGCTGAATTCATTTGTAAGTTGCAGAAAGTTTCTTGTAGATTTTTCAGAATTTTCTCTATATAGCATGGTATAAAGTATAAGTAGGGAATGTTTTACCTTTTCCTTTCCAGTTTGGATGCCTTTATTTCTTTTTCTTGCCTAGTTGCTCTTACAAGAACTTTAATACAATATTGAATAACAGAGGATTCAGTGCTCATCCTTGTCTTGTTCCTGATCATAGATAGGAGGCTTTCAGTCTTTCACCATTAAGTGGGATGTTAGCTGTGGACTTTGCATATATGCCCTTTTCATGTGGAGGAAATTTCTATTTCTAGTTTTCTACATGTGTTTTAATCTTTCAAAGGTCCTGTATTTTGTCAAATGCATTTTCTGCATTTATTGAGATGATCATGTGGGTATTTTCTGTTCGTGTGGTGGGTTACATTAATTGATTTTTCTCATGTTGAACCAGTTTGCTTATCATGGATAATTACCACTTCATCAACATGTATAATTCTTTTAAGATTCTACTGGATTCAGTTTGCTAGTAATATGTTGAGCATATTTCTAAATTAATGAGATTTTTGGTCTGTAATTTTCCTTTCTTGTGATATCTTTATCTGGACTAACTGTGAAGGTAATTCTGGCCTCATAGAATGACTTAGGTAGTTTCCCTACCTCTTCAGTTTTTTGGAAGAGTTTGAGCAGAATTAAAGCTAAATCATCTTTAAATGTTTGCTAAAATTTTCCTGTGAAGCCATGTGGTCCTGAGCTATTCTTTCTTGGGAGCATTTTGATTATGGAAACAATCTTTATTAGTCATTGCTTTGTTCATAATTACTATTCCTTCCTCAGTCAATGTAAGTAGTTTATGTGGTTCTATGAATTTTTCTTTTCATCCAGGTTATATAATTTATTGGCATTTATCTTGTGACAGTTTGATGTTTGTTTATGCCTCCCAAAGAGTAAAAGAGGGCAGCGGACTTGTCCCAGTGGTTAGGGCGTCTGTCTACCACATGGGAGGTACACGGTTCAAACCCTGGGCCTCCTTGGCCGATGTGCAGCTGGCCCATACACAGTACTGATGTGCACAAGGAGTGCCCTGCCACACAGGGGTGTCCCCTGCAAAGGGGAGCCCCATGCACAAGGAGTACGCATCGTAAGGAGAGCCGCCCAGTGCGAAAGAAAGTGCAGCCTGCCCAAGAATGGTGCCGCACACACTGAGAGCTGACACAAGATGACAAAACAAAAAGAAACACAGATTCCCATGCTGCTCACAACAACAGAAGCGGACAAAGAAGATGCAGTAAATAGACACAGAGAACAGACAACCAGGGAGGGGGGGGAGGGGGAGGGAAGAGAAATAAGTAAAATAAATAAATCTTAAAAAATAAAAAATAAAAGGATTACAAATTTTTTATTGACTTTGTAATAATATTACATTAAAAATATATATATATATATGAGGTCCCATTCAACCCCACCACCCCCACACCACCTCTCCCCCCCCCCCAGCAACACTCATTCCCATTATCATGACACATCCATTGCACTTGGTAAGCACATCCCTGGGGACCTCTGCACCTCATGGTCAATGGTCCACATCATGGCCCATACTCTCCCCCATTCCATCCAGTGGGCCCTGTGAGGATTTACAATGTCTGGTGACTGCCCCTGAAGCACCATCCAGGGCAGCTCCATGTCCCAAAGACGCCTCCACTTCTCATCTCCTCCCGCATTTCCTCATACCCATCAGCCACCATGTCCACTTTTCCCAATCCAATGCCACCTTTTCTATGTGGACATTGGATTGGTTGTGTCCATTGCACCTCTATGTCAAGAGGAGGCTCAGATTCCATATGGAAGCTGGATGCAATCCTCCCACTTTCAGTTGTAATCACTCTAGGCTCCATGGTGTGGTGGTTGTCCCTCTTCAACTCCCATCTTAGCTGAGTAAGGTGAGTCCAATGAATCAGACTGTAGGTGCTGGAGTCTGCTGAGGCTCAGGACCTGGCCATCACACTGTCAGTCCAGAGATTCAAATCCCCCAAATATATCCCAAACCCCAACACCAACTGCACCTCCAGCACATTAGCATGAAAGTCCCATGAAGAGAGATCCCATCTGAGTCCAGATTCATCACACATAAACACCATTTCGAAAAAGGGGCCATCTGACCTGGTAGTTAACCCCATCGGCCATGACCATAACTCCCACGGGTCTCTTTAGCCCTCAAAGGAACCAATACCTGGGGGTTGTATCTGCTCTATCTGTCTCTCAGACCCCGCTCAGTTGTACACAAGGGCAATCCTTCTGACAGCCTCCAGACTCTTTTTTAGAGACTCGTAGCCATATAAACTCATTTCTCCTTTCCATTTCCCCCTTACATTAGGTCAAACAGCATTTTAAAGTCATGTTATTTTATGTAGACAGGGATATTCTGCTGATCCGCATTGAACCTTCCGTATAAGGTCATTTTCTAGTTGCATCATCAGTTGGTAGTTGATAGTGGTCCCTCGGTGCCAGGGAGGCTCATCCCCGGGTGTCGTGTCCCACACTGGGGGGAAGGCATTGCATTTACATGCCGAGTTTGGCTTCAAGACTGGCCACATTTGAGTAACATGAAGGCTGACAGGAGGAAATTCCCAGGCACAATGCTGCTCTAGGCCTTGTTCTTATTTCAGGCCCATCAGCTCACAAGCATAGTCATTAGCATCAGGGGCTCACTGTTGAACCCCCACTCCCCCCCGGTCCCCGCTGCTGCACCTGGGAGACTGTCGCTGCTCCCCTAGGGACCACGACAGAGCACCACTGGCCAGGAACCCAGTACCCCCCCTGCTGTGGTTTTTAATTGTTGCCACTATGAGTATATCCAAACATTACCATGCACCCTGGACATATGTTCTGTATAGCTCCCTGTCAGCCATATATCACCTGTCAATGGTATCCCATACCAGTATCCCTCCATTGCCATTGTTGAACCACTCTGTGATCCAGAACTCCCTGAAATTTGAAGCCCAATATAATGTCAGGGTCCCTTACTAGGAAATGGCATATAGCAATGGGTTTAAAGGTTAGATAAAGAATACGTGTTGACTAGGAAAAAATTCTACATCCTATCTTTTTCTTTTCTTTTCTTTTCTTTTTTTTCCCCCTAATTATTGAGCTTCTCTTCACAGGAGTCCTAGACCACAGCAATGCATATATATAATATACAGCACTCCCATACATCCACCACAAAACCTTTTCCCTTCCACATCAATACTCTTACACCCTATTCACATCATATTTACTTAACATGATGTACAGAGTCTGAGACAATAGCTTTCTAACAAGGCGACATCTGTGCTTACATTGTGGTGCATACTTTAGGATACACAGTTTTTTACATTCTTAGTTATCCTATGTTTTACATTATGGTTTACATTATCAGTCTGTCATCTCCTATATGTTATGGTGTAATATTACATGTTTTATATCCATCCTTGTGTACTCTCATGAAACTCCTCTCTTACCCCCCATTTACCTTGGTTCCACACATTTAACGTCCATTTTCCTTTCCACCTTGGTGCCCACAGTGACAGCCAACCTCCGTTTCCCGAGGAGCCACTTCCAAAGATAGATGGAATAGTGTTCAGGGCCTAACTTGCTCAACTGCCCCAATGCCCTGGGAGCCACCCTTTCTCTCGAGGGATATAGTTCCCTCTATTTGATGGCATTAGTCCTCCCCAGGATGTGGGTCTATCCCCACTCTCACTACTTGGGTTTCTACCCCATGGTGTCACCCACTCTGGCAGAATGAGCATTTAGACATTCCCCAGGAGCCCGTCCTGCATCAGACCCTCCCCTCCAAGCATTCTAAACAGGTAACCCTCTTTATTATATTTTGATATGATTTTCTCGGCATTTTACTCTCCACCAACACCTGACCCTCTCCTGTGTTCGTGTGCTACCCCTCCCTCCCCCCACTTTTGGGCAATGTTACCCATCTGCCCCTCCCCAGCCACCCTCAAACCCGCAAAGCCCCAACCAAAGGCAACCCCTTGCCCCCCTTTTATCTCTTTGTGTTCATACTTACCACCATCTCATCTTAAATTCCACCCCTGCAGACATCGGCTCACATCCTTCCTCCACCCTCCGATTTCCTGTAAGCCTATCGTTCAGTCTCTTGCTATCTAGGGCAGCTTGGTTATTTCTCATTGAGGTCATGTAGTATATGTCCTTCAGTGCCTGGGTTGCTTCATTCAACATAAGGTTCTCAAGATTCATCCATGTTATCACATGTGTTTGTAGTGTGTTTGTTCTTACAGCCGAGTAGTATTCCATTGTGTGTATATACCACATTTTATTGATCCACTCATCTGTTGATGGGCATTTGGGTTGATTCCAACTTTTGGCGATAGTGAACAATGCTGCTATGAACATTGGTGTACATATATCGGTTTGTGTCCTTGTTTTCAGTTCTGCTGGGTATATATCCAGCAGTGGTATTGCTGGGTCATATGGCAAATCTATGGCTAGTTATTTGAGAAACTGCCATACTGTCCTCCAGAATGGTTGGATCCTTCTGCATTCCCACCAGCAGTGGATGAGTGTTCCCCTTTCTTCACATCCTCTCCAGCACTTGTATTCTTCTGTTTTTTTCATAGCTGCCAATCTTATGGGTGTAAGATGGTATCTCATTGTGGTTTTGATTTGCATTTCCCTGATAGCTAGAGATTTGGAGCATTTTTTCATGTGGTTTTTTGCCATTTGTATTTCTTCTTTGGAGAAGTGTCTGTTTAAATCTTTTTCCCATTTTTTAAATGGGTTGTTTATCTTTTTATTTTCAAGATATAGGAGTTCTTTATATTTGCAAGTTATAAGTTTCTTATCAGATATATGGTTGCCAAATATTTTCTCCCACTGTGTGGGCTCCCTTTTTACTTTCTTGACAAACTCCTTTGAGGTGCAGAAGGCTTTAATTATGAGGAAGTCCCATTTATCTATTAGTTCTTTTGCTGCTCGTGCTTTTGGTGAGATATTCATAAATCCATTTCCTATTACAAGGTCCTGTAGATGTTTCCCTACACTGCTTTCTAAGGTTTTTATGGTCTTGGCTCTTATATTTAGGTCTTTGATCCATCTTGAGTTTATCTTTGTATAAGGTGTGAGATGGTAATCCTCTTTCATTCTTCTACATATGGCTATCCAGTTCTCCAGACACCATTTGTTTAATAGGCCACTCTCTCCCAGTTGAGAGGGTTTGGTGGCTTTATCAAATATTATGTGGCTGTATATGTGAGGTTCTATATCAGAGCTTTCAATTCGATTCCATTGGTCTATGTGTCTCTCCTTATGCCAATACCATGCTGTTTTCACCACTGTAGCTTTGTAGTATGTTTTGAAGTCAGGTAGTGTGATTCCTCCAATTTCGTTTTTCTTTTTCAGTATGTCTTTGGCTATTCGGGGTCTCTTTCCTTTCCAAATAAATTTCATAGTTAGTTTTTCTAGTTCCTTAAAGAAGGCTGTGTTGATTTTTATTGGGATTGCATTGAATGTGTAGATCAGTTTGGGTAGGATAGACATCTTAATAATGTTCAGTCTTCCTATCCATGAACAAGGAATAGTCTTCCATTTATTTAGGTCTTCTTTAATTTCCTTGAACAATCTTGTATAGTTCTCGGTGTATAAGTTCTTTACCTCTTTAGTTAAATTTATTCCTAAGTATTTGATTTTTTTATTTACTATTGTGAATGGTATTTGTTTCTTGATTTCCTCCTGATCTTGCTCATTATTGGTGTACAGAAATGCTACTGATTTTTGCACATTGATCTTATAACCTGCGACTTTACTAAACTCATTTATGCTGGCTTTAGGTTTTTCATATATACTCTTTATCCTGTTCAAAAGATTTCCTTGTATTCCAATCTTTTGGAGTGTTTTTATCAAGAAGGCATGCTGTATTTTGTCAAGTGCTTTTTCTGCATCAATAGATATAATCATGTGATTTTTTTCCTTCAATCTGTTTATATGGTGTATTACATTGATTGATTTTCTTATGTTGAACCATCCTTGCATACCTGGGATGAATCCCACTTGGTCGTGGTGTATAATTCATTTAATGTGTTGTTGAATACGATTAGCAAGTATTTTGTTAAGTATTTTTGCGTCTAGGTTCATTAGAGAAATTGGTCATGTAATTTTCCTTTCTTGTGATGTCTTTGTTTGGCTTTGGTACTAGGGTAATGTTGGCATCATAGAAGGAGTTGGGTAATGTTCTTTCTGTTTCAATTTTTTGGAATAGTTTCAGCAGGATTGGTATCAGTTCTTTCCGGAATGTTTTGTAGAATTCACCTGTGAAGCCATCTGGCCCTGGGCTCTTCTTAGTTGGTAGATTTTTAATAACTGATTCTATCTCTCTGCTTGTGATTGGTTTGTTAAGATCATCAATTTCTTCTTTTGTTAATATGGCCTGCTTATGTGTTTCTAGGAATTTGTCCATTTCCTCTAGATTGTCATTTTTGTTGGAATATAGTTTTTCAAAGTATCCTCTTATGATAGTCTTTATTTCTGTGGGGTCAGTGGTGATATTGCCTTTCTCATTTCTTATTTTGTGTATTTGCATCTTTTCTCTTTTTTCTTTGTTAGTCTCGCTAAAGGTTTGTCAATTTTGTTGATCTTCTCAAAAAACCAGCTCTTGGTCTTGTTTATCTTTTCAAGTGCTTTCTTATTTTCTATTTCATTTAGTTCTGCTCTTATCTTTGTTATTTCCTTCCTTCTTCTTCCTGTTGAGTTACTTTGTTGTTGTTTTTCTAATTCCTTCAAATATGCAGTTCTTCAATTTTTTCTCTTTCTTCTTTTTTGATATATGAATTTATGGCTATAAATTTTCCTCTCAGTACTGCTTTTGCTGCATCCCATAAATTTTGGTATGTTGTGTTATCATTATAATTTGATTCAAGGTAGTCATTGATTTCTTTTGTGATTTCCTCTTAGACCCACTGTTTTTCTAAGAGTGTGCTGTTTAATTTCCAAATCGTGGTGTGAAATCTGGGCTTCAGTCCCTTGCAAATTTCCAGCTTGACTCCACTGTGGTCAGAGATATTGTTTTGTATGATTTCAATCTTTCTGAATTCATTCAGCCTTTCTTTGTGGCCTAGCATATGATCTATCTTGGAGAATGATCCATGTGCACTTGAGAAAAATGTATATCCTGCTGTGTTTGGGTGTAGCGATCTATATATGTCTATTAGATCCAGCTCCTCTAATATACTGTTCAGATGTTTTGTTTTTTTGGTGATTCTCTTTTGAGATGTTCTGTCCAGAGTTGATAGTGGTGTATTAAAATCCCCCACTATAATTGTAGATGTATCTATTGTTTCGCTTAGTTTTTCCAGCATTTGCCTCACGTATTTAGAGGCACCCTTGTTAGGGGCATAAATATTTATGATTGTTCGATCTTCTTGACAGATTGTCCCTTTCACTAAAATGTAGTATCCTTCTTTGTCTCTCACAATTGTTTCACATTTAAAGTCTATTTTGTCTGATATTAATATAGCTACTCCTGCCTTTTTTTGGTTATTGTTAGCTTGTATGATTGTTTTCCAGCCATTCACTTTCAATCTCCATGCGTCTCTGGGTCTAAGATGTGTCTCTTGTAGACAGCATATGGATGGGTCATATTTCCTTATCCAATGCCCCAGTCTGAATCTTTTGATAGGTGAGTTTAATCCATTGACATTCAGTGTTATTACTTTCAAGGAATTATTTGTGTTAGCCATATTTTGATTGGATTTGTGTTTGTCATATTTTGTTTGTATTTTTTTTTTGTCTTTGTTGTTGTTGTTGTTGTTCTTATACTCTCCTCCAACTCTGCCTTTCCTGTTTTTTCCTTTCTTCCTGCAGAACTGCCTTTAGCATTTCTTGAAGGGGAGGTTTCTTGTTGGTATACTCTTTCAGTTTCTGTTTGTCTGCGAATATTTTGAACTCTCCATCATGTTTGAATGCTAGTTTAGCTGGATAGAGTATTCTTGGTTGGAATTTTTTTTCCTTTAGTACCTTGACTATATCATACCACTGCCTTCTTGCCTTCATGGTTTCAGATGAGAAATCAGTACTTAATCTAATTGAGCTTCCCTTGTATGTGATGGTTTTCTTTTCTCTTGCTGCTTTTAGGATTTTCTCTTTGTCTTGAGCATTGGATAATTTGACAAGTATATGTCTTGGGGTGGGCCTGTTGGGGTTTATAACTAGTGGAGTGCACTCTGCTTCTTGGATATGCACATCTGTCTCTTTCAGTAGATTTGGGAAGTTTTCAGCCATTATTTCCTGCAACACTCCTTCTGACCCCTTTCCTTCTCTTCACCTTCTGGAATGCCTATAATATGTATGTTTGAGTGTTTTGCATTGTCATTCAGGTCCCTAAGTCCTAACTGGATTTTTTCTATCTTCTTATTGACCCCTTCTACTATCTGTTTGATTTCTGATGTACTGTCTTCCACATCACTAATTCTCTGCTCTGTCTCTTCTAGTCTGCTGATATTTGCTGCAAGTGTATTTTTGATTTCTTGAACTGTGTTCATTCCCATCATATCTGTTATGTGTTTGCTTATGTCTGCAATTTCCCCTCCAAGTGATTTCTTCATGTTGTTAACCTCTTTCATTACTTTGTCAAATTTGTCGGTGATAAATGTTCTGAGATCTTTCATTGCTTGTGCAAAGTTTTGCTCCCCTTCGTGATTTTTGGTTTGTTGAATGGATTCAGCCATGTTTTCCTGATTACTGGTTTGGTTTGTAGATTTTTGTTGCTTTCTGGTCATCTCTTTATCTTGACAGATTTAATCAGTTCCTTAGCTTCTTTGTCTACTCTTGGAGGTTAATTAGCTATTATTTTTGCATAGGTGTTATATCTTCTCTTTGTCACTTTTTTCTTCTTATTCCAATTTCTTGTTGTTGGTTAAGTTCACTTTAAAGGAAAGTATTAGTGTTGGAGAAAGGCAATTGTGTAAGCAAGGGAAAAGTGTAAAGTAGTATTGGTGATATATGTTAACAAAGCAAGAATATGAGATCTGGGAGGGTGGAGGTTAGATTCATGTAAATTGTGTAGAGTTATAGCAGTAGGTAGAGTACTTATTATGAGGTAGATGATTGAATATGGGAGGAATATGGTATGAGCTAAAAAGCTATTGTTTTCATGAGAGAGGGAAAGAGAAAAGAAAGGTAATAGTTTCAAGAGTGGATAACAGACAGAAAACAAACAAAGGTATTAGGAATTAAGACTTAGACTCTTCATGGATCGAAGAAAGGGAGGTGGGAGGTGGAATATAGGAGAGACAGTAGATGGTGGTGGATATCAAGATGTAGGGGAAAGAGGATAGTGTAGGTAGCCTAAATCAGTTCACACAGAAATGAGGCAGTGGAGGATGAGAAAACCCAGTGAATGTGAGGTGTTTCCTGCCGCACCTATTGTATAATTGAGTTAAAATAAACTAAGTAGAATATGAGGGACAAGAGGGAGAGAGACAACAGAAAAAAAGAAAAAAGAAAAAAAAGGGGGGGGAAGGGACGAGAGGAAGAAAGGAAAAGAGGGTGGGCAAAGGGTGGGGAACAGGAAGGGGAAAGAAAAAAAAAACAGATATACATGAACCAGAATTAAAACACCCACTACACAGCACCTACCACAAAAAAAAAAACACCTTAAATAACTGAGTAAAAAAAGACTTTGGGGGATACGCTGTGAGAGAAGACTAGGGGATAATGTGGTGTTAGCAACCAGGGAATTGAAAAAAGTAAAGAATAAGTCAAAATGAAAATAAAAACAAAACAAAATGAAGCGATAAAGAAAAAAATGCCAACGTTGAAGGCTAGGGCATTTAAGGACCTCAGATGGACCTCAGTGCGTGATGGATTCAGGGATGGAAAGTCTGACATATTGAGGACTCAAGAGGTGTGAGTCTCTGCAGTGTGGGCCACCAGAGTTTAGGGAATTCAGGCCTGGCAACCTCCAGTCTGGTCAACAGGAAATCTGGGAGCCCCGCAGTGTAACACAGCCCTCAGGGATCCCCACAGCTGGGTGCCAGCCCTATGGGGGAAGTCAGATCTGCAAACTCTATATTATGACTGAACCCTGCAATTCACTTACTTAGCTGGGCTCATTGGTATTGGTATATCTCACTTCAGCTTTTGGACAGCTCCCGTCCTGTGATTCCAAACCACTGCCACTAGAGGGCGCCTCTACACCACAGCCACTTTACTAGTACAGATCCAAAGCCCGGCCTGTGACGCCGAAACAGATTCCAAAACCGGAATTCCCAAGCTTCGCAGAATATTCCCTAATCTTCCAGACGTGTCCCCCTCCCTTACCGCAGCCTAAAACAATTTTCCATTTACGTCTTTTTATTGCCTACAGCCTATTTGGGTTGGAGCTCGGCTGCCGGGCTTTTGGGGGCGGGGCTTCAGGCGGAAGCACTATTGTTTGTATTTGCAATCCAAAGTTTCTCCCGCTTCACAACAAAACACTGTCTATCTTCCCAAATCGATCCGCAAAGGCGACCCGCCGCATCAACCCGCCAACAGCTCGCCCAGAACTCGCGAACTCCTCAGCACCTGAGACCCATCCAAAAGCAGAGCCGCCAGGCAGGACCGCGGTTCCCCCCACCCCCAACAGGGAGGAGCTCGTGCGTGGGTCTCACCTGCGGGGAATAGAACCCAAATTATATCCACCAGACCAATCCTCTCCATCACCCCTCCACCCAATCGATGTCCAGGCACCTCTGCCCTGCAAGAATCCTGAAAAAGCCCTGCCCTGGAGAACCTGCAGCCGCACCCAGCCGTCTCCTCCCGGGACAGAACGCCAAGGCAAGTTCACTCAGCGACCATCTTGCCTCCTCCTCCTACAAATTTTTTAAATGTAATCCCTTCCTGTGTGTGTTGAGTGCTTTTGATTGGACTACATCATTGAAATGTGACATAGTTTGGGATTCTGCCCACTTGCTTGGCCTTATTTAAATGGAGACAGAGAAAAAGGACACTATCATGTTTGATCCTACCATGTGAGAGAGGATGTGAGGATCAACAGTAGCCAAAATTTAAGCACAATACCCCCAAGAGGATGGGCCACCAGAGGAGTTCATAGCTGAAGAATGAGCCATGTACTTTTAAACCCACAGATGAACTTGAAAAGAAAGAAGAGCAGCCAAAACTGGAGAGGAGGGCCTAAAAGAGAGGCCCTCTGACAGCTTGTCCACAGGTGAACTCCAGGAGATGGTAGGTTCTGTAAGCGAAAGCATGGAGCTCAGTAGTAAATGGTGATCATCTTGCTTTGCCACACGGGAAGACACCAGTATCACCAGTAGCAAACACTGGTGAAAAAGCATCTCTGCTGATACCTTGATTTGGACATTTTGTGGCCTCAGAATTGTAATCTTTGCCCTAAATAAAATTCTCATTCTAAAACACAACCATTTCTGATGTTTTGCACCAGGAGCCTGTGGCAAATGTTATAAATCTGTTTATAGAATCCACTTACGGCCCTTTCACATTTCAGTAAGGATGGTAGTAATATCTCATTTCTGATTTTCTTTATTTGTATCTTTCCTCTTTTCTCCTTTGTCAATCTAGATAAATGTTTTATTACTCTTTACAAAGTATCAACTTATGGTTTTGCTAATGCCCTATAGTTTTCTTATTTTCTATTTCATTTATCTCTGCTCTAATCTTTGTTATTTCCTTCCTTCTCCTTGTTATTGGTTTAGTTTGCTCTTCTTCACATTCTTCCAGTTTTGAGGTTAGCTGTCTGA
The DNA here is from genome assembly GCF_030445035.2 of Dasypus novemcinctus. Taxonomy (NCBI): domain Eukaryota; kingdom Metazoa; phylum Chordata; class Mammalia; order Cingulata; family Dasypodidae; genus Dasypus; species Dasypus novemcinctus. The sequence goes on along the minus strand of NC_080701.1, from coordinate 33,846,196 downwards.
TTTAAAGTCTTTCTTAAATTTTAAGGTAAGCATCCTGAGCTGTAAATTTCCCTCTTAGCACTGGCTTTGCTGCATCCCAAAAGTTTTGGTATGTAGTATTTTCATTTTCATTGACCTCAAAATAATTAATGATTATGCTTCTGATTTTCTCTTTATCTCATTGGTTGTTTTAAATTTTATTGTTTAATTTCCACATATTTGTGAATTTCCCAATTCTCCCTCTGTTACTGATTTCCAGGTTTATTCTGTTGTAGTCAGAGAACATAAATTGTATGATTTGAAATTCTTTTAAATTCATTGAGACTTGTTTTGTGCCCCAACATATATTCTATCCTGTACATTTGAAAAAATATGTACTTCATTTTTGTTGGCTGCAGTGTTCTATATATATCTCTTAGGAAAAGTTGGTTGTATGTTTCTGTATCATTCAATTCCTGCACATCCTTAGTGAACTTCTCACTAGATGGTCTATCCTTTATTGAGAGTAGTGTGTTAAAATCCCCTACTGTTAATGTAGGACTTTGATTTTTCAATTCAAATCTGTTTATTTGATTCATATGTTTTTGGGCTCTGTTGTTAATTATTACACATTCCTTTTGAATTGTTCCCTTTTTTTAATATGTAATGGTGATTTTTGTCACCCATATTTGCTTTTGATATAAAGACTATTTTGTCCTATACTACAGCCACCTCAGCTATTTTTAATATACTTTTTAATTTTTTAAAGATACTTAGATTACATATATGTTACATAAAAAAACTTATGGGATTCCCATATTTGCTACTCTAAACCTCTCCCACATTTTCCCACATTAACATCCTACATTAGTGTGGTTCATTTGTTACAATTGATGAACACACTTTGGAGAATTGCCACTAAGTGTGAATTGTAGTTTACATTTTAGTTTACACTCACCCACACAAGTTTGTAAGTTACAACTATATAATGGCCTGTATCTATCATTGCAATGTTATGACAATTCCAAAGTCCCAGAAATGTCCCCATATTTCACCTGTTTTTCCCTCTTCCTCTCTTTGGGACCTCAAATGACCACTACCTCCATATCAATGATAAAAGTTGTTCCATTGCTAGAATCACAATAAGTTTTTAGTAGAATAATAGAAATCTACTCTAGTCATTCATTCCAAAATCCTAAGGATTCTGGGATGGTGATGTCCACTTGTCCTCTAGTTGAGAGAGGTTTAGGTCCCATGGAGCAGATGGGTGAGATTCTCTTCTTGCATTTGCTAACTCATTCTGTTCCTTGGGATGTTTTTGTCCATCAACATCACCTTCCTAGTTGTCCTGGGTGAATCTAATGAACTGGTGATTAGGTATTGCAATGCTGTTGAGATTCAGGACCCAGCTGGCACATGGACTGCCCAAAGATTTAAGTCTCTTGGACATACACCTATCAACTCTAGGATTAAGTATAGGTTCCAATAGATGGGGCAGAAGAGCCCTATGCTGGAAGTTGACAACTGAATCCAACTCTGTCACACTGGGGAGCATAAATTCCAAGTAGGGCCCACTGGCAGGGCATCAAACTCCTGAGTGCTCTGCCCTGCCTATAGTGTTTGGATATCTCTGCTATTTGGGCAGTATTTACTGTGGCAGTCAATGAGATCCTGCTGAGAAGTGCATAAGCATAACTTCTGGAATGATCTCCCAACCCACTTTGTTGTTGTTGTTGTTTTTCCAATTCTACTCAATTTATTCATTTTTTTAAAAGATATTACATTAAAAATATATATGAGGTCCCCATTCACCCCCACCGCCCCCACCCCACCACTCCCCCCCCCCCCAAGAACACTCCTCCCCATCATCATGTCACATGCATTGCATCTGGTGCGTACATCTCCGGGCATCGCTGCACCCCATGTCCCACGTTCCACACCATAGCCCACACTTTCCCATGTTCCATCCAGTGGGCCATGGGAGGACATACAACATCCGGCAATTGTCCCTGGGGCACCACCCCAGACAACTCCAAGTCCTGAGAATGCCTCCACATCTCTTCTCTTCCTCCCCTTCCCTGCACCCAGCAGCCACCATGGCCACTTTTTCCACATCAATGCCACATTTTCTCGATTACTAACTGCAATAGTTCATGAATAGAATATCATTAAGTCCACTCTGATCCTTACTGTATTCCTCCTTCCTGTGGACCTTGGCTTGGTTGTGTCCATTCCACATCTATGTCAAGAGGGGGTTTAGATTCCACATGGATATTGGATGCAATCCTCCTGCTTTCAGTTGTAGGCACTCTAGTGCCATGGTGTGGTGGTTGACATTGTTCAACTCCATGTTAGCTGAGTGGAGTAAGTCCAATAAATCAGAGTGTAGGAGCTGTAGTCTGTTGAGGTCAGGGCCTGGCTATCGTATTGTCAGTCCAGAGATTCAAATCCCCTAGATATATCTTAAGCCCCAGCACCAACTATAATTCCAGTAAAGTAGCATGAAAGGCTTGTGAAAAGAGATCCCATCTGAGTCCAGCTCCATCATGCAGAAACACCAGCTCCAAAGAAGGGCCAACTGACATGGTAGTGAACCCCATCTGCCATGACCATAGAACCTATGGGTCTCTTGAGCTCTCAAAAGGACCAATACCTAGGGTTGTATCTACTTTGTCTGTCTCTGAGACTCTGCTCAGTTGTGCATAAGGGCAATCCTTCTGACAACCTCCAGACTCTTTTTTAGAGACTCCTAGCCATATGAACTCATTTGTCCTTTCCATTTCCCCCTTACTTTAGGTCAAACAGCATTTTTAACTCCTGTTATTATATGTAGGCAGGGATATTCTGCTGGTCCGCATTGAACCTTTAATTCAAGGTCATTTTCTAGTTGCATCATCAGCTGGCACTTAGTAGTAATCCCTCAGTGCCAGGGAGGCTCATCCCCGGGTGTCATGTTCCACGCTGGGGCGAAGGTATTGCATTTACATGCTGAGTTTGGCTTCGAGACTGGCCACATTTGAGTAACACGGAGGCTTTCAGGAGGGAACTCCTAGGCACAGTGCTGCTCTAGGCCTTGTTCTTATTTCAGGCATATAGGCTCACAAGCAGAGTCATTAGTATCAGGGCTCACTGTTGGACCCTCATTCCTTCCTGGTCCTTACCATTGCACCTGGGGGACTGCCGCTGCTCCCCTAGGGACCACGACAGAGCCCCCCCCCCGGCCAGTAACCCAGTACCCCCCCAACTGTTGTTTTAATTGTTTCCACTATGAGTATATCCAAACATTTCCATGCACCCTGGACATATGCCCTGTATAACTCCCTGTCAACCATATATCGCCTGTCCATAGCATCCCATACTAGTATTCCTCCACTGCCATTGTTGAGCCACTCTGTGATCCAAAACTTCCTGAAAAGTGAAGTCCAATATAGTATCAGGTCCCCTTACTAGTAAAATGGAATATAGCAATGAGTTTAAAGGTTAGATATAGAATACATATTTTGATTTGGAAAAATTCTACGTCCTATCTTTTTCTTTTCTTTTTTCCTAATTATTGAGCTTCTCTTCGCAGGAGCCCTAGATCACAGTAATTCATATATACAATGTACAGTACTCCCACACATCCACCATAAAACCTTTTCCCTTCCACAGCAATAATCTTTTAACTTATTCATATCATATTTACTGAAACTGATGGACAGACTCCGAGGCAATAGCTTTCAAACAAGGTGACATCTGTGCTTATCTTGTGGTCCATAGTTTAGGATATACAGTTTTCTAAATTTTTTAGTTATCCTATGTTTTACATTATGGTTTACATTGTTAGTCTATTGTCCCCTATATTTTTTTGGTGTAATATTACATGTTTTATATTCATCCTTGTGTACTCTCACGAAACTCCTCTCTTGCCCCCACATTTACCTTGGTTCCATCCATTCAACATCCATTTTCCCCCCCCTTTGGGGCCCACAGTGACAGCCAATCTCCATTTCCCAAGGAGCCACGTCCAGAGATACTTGCAACAGTGTTCAGGGCCTGACTTGCTCAACTACCCTAATGCCCTGGGAGCCACCCTTTCTCTCAAGAGATATAGTTCCCTCTATTTGATGGCATTAGTCCTCCCCAGGATGTGGGTCCACCCCCACTCTCACTACTTGGGTCTCTACCCAATGGTACAACCCACCCTGGCAAAATGAGCATTCAGACATTCCCCAGGAGTCCGTCCCACGTCAGACCATCCCCTCCGAGCATCCTAAACAGGTAACCCTCCTAATTATATTTTGATATGGTTTTCTCAGCATTTTACTCTCAACCAACACCTGACACTCTCCTATGTTTGTATGTTGCCCCTCCCTCCCCCAATTTTGTGGCCAATATTACCCCTCCACCCATCCCCAGCCCCCCTCAAACCCACAAAGCCCCACCCAAAGGCAACCCCTTGCCCCCATTTTATCTCTTCTTTGTGCTCATACTTACCGCCAGCTCATCATAGATTTCATCCTTGCATATGTCAGCTCACATCCTTCCTCCACCCCCCGATTTCCTGTAAGCCTATCTTCCAGTCTCTAGCTCTCTGAGGCAGCTTGCTTATTTCATATCATTGAGGTCATGTAGTATTTGTCCTTCAGTGCCTGGGTTGCTTCACTCAACATAAGGTTCTCAAGATTCATCCATGTTATCATGTGTGTTTGTAGTGTGTTTGTTCTTAAAGCCGAGTAGTATTCCATTGTATGTATATACCACATTTTATTGATCCACTCATCTGTTGATGGGCATTTGGGTTGATTCCAACTTTTGGCGATAGTGAACAATGCTGCTATGAACATTGGTGTACATACCAACCTACTTTGAAGACTCTAAGCAATATAAACTCATTTGTCTTTACACTTTTCCCCTTCTATTTCTTTTTCCAGTTTCATTGCAAGTTGGTGCTTAGTATCAATACCTTTGTGCCAGGGAGGCTCATCCTCAGGAGTCATGTCCCACATGGCAGGGAAGATAATGCATTTGTATGCTTAGTTTGGCTTAGAAGCCACATTTGAGCAACAAAGAGGCTCTCAGGAAGTAACTCAGACAACTTAAAATACTAACTTATGTTTTAATTTAAAAATAAATGTTCATAAGTACAGTCATCAGTATCAAGGGCCTGTTGATGGTCCATCCTCCTTCACTAGTCACTGTCCCTATACTTCAGATTCTTGTTCTCCTATTAAAGAATGAGGCAGAGCTCCCTAAAATGGAAATTGGATATTCTTTCAGCTATTGTGTGAATCTCCACCCACTGTAACAATGCCCCATGAACACTTGATCACATTTGTTTGCATTATAGATATACCCTAGGTGAATATCCTCCCATGCAGCACCCATCTCTGACACCCTATAGCAATGATCCTCCCCTGCTACAGTTTTAAACCTTCTGTAATCTAAAACCTTTTTTAAAATGAAGCTAAGTAAATAATAATATACAATTAAGAAAATGAAATAATGATAGTTTTAATAATAAAATACAAAAATTTTAACAATTTGGAATAAAAAATAATTTAAAAATATGAAATTAAAATTTTTTGATACTGTATTTTTCATCACTGTAAGACCTGTTATTTTGTATGTACAGTGACATTTCTTGTAATTTCCCCAATGTCATTTTTTTCATTTTATCTTCAAGGAAGCTCTAGATTACAGAAAAGTCATATACAGAATATAAGGGATTATCATATATCCAACTTCTTTCCTATTCCCCTGTGAGGAAATGAAGTGACATTTAGACTTTGGTATGAAAATTTTGAAGGAGGCAGCCATGCAAAGTGCTAAGGAAAGAGTTTCCCAGCAGCAGTCACAGGAAGGGCAAATTCCTAAAATGGAGGAAGTAGCTCCCAGGTGGAGGTACAGAAGGTAGAGTGGGGAAATTGGTTAAGGATGCAATTGGAGAGCTGAGAAGAAGGCAGAGCACATGGTATGACATTGTTAGATTGGATTTTATTTACAGAATATGGAGAGGGCAGAAGCAGCAGGATGAGCAAGGCATATTTCTGGGCAAGGTAACCTGTATTTGTTCTAACCTACTGTGATAAGGAATATGCAAATGGGTAAGAAGATGTTTCTGCCTAACTCACTGAATCGCTCCTAAATGTTATGTCTTAGGGAAATATACAAATTGATGGACAAGATACTAGAATAAAAAATATTACTAGGCCTGTTTCAGTTGGCTTTGACTATATTGCTTCCCATCTTGCCCCACCAACCTTGCTCAGTCCCCTCAGATGTCTCCTTTCTCTCTCTGGCTTTCACTTAGCGCATAAGCATACTCTCCCCTCTCTTTGTGTCTCATTCAAAACTGAGATAACAGCTTTGCTGAAGGTCCCCACTACTGTAAATATTACTCCCTCACTTTCCTCTGAGAGCTAAGGTTCTTAGATGAATCTTAGGCCATTACCTGGCACCCTTTACTCATTTCCAATTTAGCCAGCTTTGATCTTGTCACACTTCAGGAAACTACTCCAAAGAAACTGCTCTTTTTAGGTTACCACTTACATGCAAAATCTCAAATGCAGTGAACACATTCCTTTCTTTATGTTGATCTCTTCCTGATTTCTCATCATTGTTTATAGGTTTGATTATATTCTTCCCTACTGCCAACTTGGCTTATATGTATCATCTTTTTTAAATTCCTTCCTAAACCTAGATTTCTTTCTTCTCAGTAGAGTCTTCCTCTATTTATCCCTTTCATGTTGATATCCCTAACTTTCAATCTCAGGTCCATATACCCCTCACTCTACATACTCTCTCTGACTGGCCATGTCCAAACAATGGATTCAACTGAATCAATATGCAAGTGAACCCAAATCTTCACATTTTGTGAGAACTGTCTTCTCAGCCCACTGCTGAATTTCCAGTTGGACTCTCATGTATACATCAGACTATAGCTCGTTCCCCAAAGTTCTGCCCCTTATCAACACCCTTATCAAACACCCTTATCAAAAATCTTTCAACTGTTTATGTAGCCTGCACAGTAAAGTCCAAATTCATACCAAATTTGAGCATTTCATACCAAAAATCTCATTGCCTGGCCACAGTTCATCTCTCCAGCCTCAGCGCCTACCATCTCATCAGAACTATGTTACATTAGAGGTCAGCATATTATATATAAGGTTCTGAGGATTAACTCTCAAGTTATTAATCAAATTCTGATAAATAATTTTAATTTGTGTAAGTGGGAGAATTTGTTTAAACACAGTAGTGGGCTTGAGAGCATCCAAGAAAGGAAGAGAATGTAAATTTTGAGTACTGGACTCCTGTTTTTCATGGAAAACCCATTAACATCTATAGGAGTTCAGTTTAGAAAATGCTACTGAAGGCATTTGGAACAACTTATAACTGTTCCTAGAATATGCTATGCTACCTTCTTCACCTCTTTGTGGGTTACCATCCATTCATTCATTTACTCCTTTGTTTTTATTCAAAAACATTCATTGTACATCAACTGTATATACTTAAGCTAGTAAAGGTTGGACATTCAGAGGGATAACATGATCTACATGAGCCAAATTATTAATAGTAAACATGTGCTTAAAATAATCAGGCTGAATGCTATGAACTAGGCAGTATAAAGTGACAGGAACTGAATTGGGAAAGATCATGAGAGAATAATCTCGCCCACCCATTCTTTACAGGGCTATTTCTGAAATATGCGTTAGTTTAATTTTAGGTATTTTGAGGCTTAGATGTTAAGTATCCATATATTTACAGTTATATTTCTTCATGAGTTGATTTTTTTGTTATTATGAGATATCCATCATTGTCACTAGTAATATTCAAAAGTTTATTTTGTCTGATATTGATGTAACTACTCCATTTCTCCAATATTTGTTTCAATGGTATTTCTCTTCCCATCATTTTATTTTCACTCTAATTATGTCTTTGAATCTAAAATGGGTCTCTTGTAGACAATACATTGTTAGATCTTGTAATTTCATCCAGCCTGAAGATATTTAACTTTGGCTGAACTGTTTAGGCAATTAATACTCAATGGAGTTGTTGGTATTTCTGGATTTATATATCTCTAAGTAGTAGTCATTTTTATGCCTCCTCTCATTTGTTCTTCTACTCATCTTGACTGTCTTCATTTGTGTAAATTATTATTTATCCCAGCATTTAAATTGATTTATTTACTTTTAATATTTCCTTCAGATATTCTCTTGTGGTTCTAATTAAAAGAATGGCCCACATCTTATTTTATGACAGTCTGCTTCAGATCAATGCTTACATAATTCCAGAAATATAGAAACTTTGCTCCAATGTACCTCCATTTCTTCCCCCTTTTCTTTAGGCAGTTATGATATATATATATATATATATATATATATATATATATAAACTATAAATGCTCTGTGTAATATTATGATTACTGATTTACTCAATTTTAAATCTCTTAATTTAAAACAAGAAATGAGAAAAGAGTTATCAATAGAGGTTTTTACATTATTCCACATATTTATCATTTCTTGTGTTCTTCATTGCTCTCCAAATGGACTAAGTTCTTTTCAATCTGAAGTACTTGCTTTCAATTTTCCTGTAAGGCATATGTGGTAGATGGAATTATTTGTCCCAAGAACAGCCAAATTCTTCTTAATCTCGATTACTTTGGGTATGAACCTATTTCTAAATAGGACCTTATTCCTGGATCCTTTACAAGCAGTATAATTTGGCACAAGAAAAAATAAGGGATGAAAGACCAAATAGCAGCACAAGGTGAGAAGTTGAGTGGCTGGAGAGAATGTAACTCAGCCCATCCTGACTTGTCAACCACTGTTGGCTACTTGTGCCATGGAGTTTAAAGTAGATTCCAAAATCAGGAGAAGGCATGGCTTGGACAACACTGTATCATTGGTGCCCTTCATGAAGTTAAAAGAACCAGAAAGGACAGGGAGAGAAAGCTGAGGGTAAGGGACTATCTAGGACCTTTCACTTAAATGGCTGGGGTAAATACAGAAAAGCATAGAGTGACTTTATCATAAGGAAAAGTTGCAAACAAATAGATGAGATTAAGTGTAGGGAAATGAATTTTGTATTTCAAAAGTCTGTGAGGGCAATGCTGACATCCTCCTTGAGGGCACATTTTTGGGAATTTATAGAATATAAACTTATGTGCTAGTCATCTGTACCTTGGTGCATAAACCTGGTACTTAAACAAATAACCACACATTTTTTTTTGCCAAAGGTGGACATTACTGTGCTTACCGTTAGATTGTAAGATGGGTGATCTATTTTATAATTATACTCATGTTTGTAACAGGGTGGGTGGAAAGAAACAAACCTTAATACTTCCCCTTGATATTTGATGCATACCCACTCTTTGAAAATGCAAGAGTATTGCTCTAACAGATAACAAATATCCCTAGGGTTGTAGAACTGGCAACCCAAACTACTTACCTAATGACTGCCATTTACCAGTGTATATACAAGGTATAATAAACTACCTGTGTTGTAATCTGACATTTCTCTTTGTATGATAAACATGGTATGGATTTAAGGTACTTGTACTCTGAGTGTTACCACATAATTAAATGTTTGGAAAAACTGGAAAAATAATAAAAAACGTGAAAATGAGCAAGAAAAATGTTAAAAAGCAAAGAGACCTTTCCTTTTTATGCATGACCTCTATGAAAACTTACAACCTTGTTCAAATAAATTGTGCACTAAAGTACAAAAGTAAGAATGAAAATATTTACAAAATTATAATGTTACACTCTATAAACCATTTTGAAAGATATCTTAGAAACCGAAATGATGATGCAAACAATCACTAACTCCAGCTTGGAGAAAGAAGAAAGCTGAGACACCCTGTCCTGCCAAACTGGGGAAAATGATAATTTCTACTTAACCATATTCATCCATTTTCTATATCCACAGTCATGTACTCAGCAACCATCTTGAGCCTCTATGAATCCTATAAGCACTCTTTCATGGGCCCTGACCTTCACTCACAAATCCTGTTCTTTGCTGTCTGTGTGCTGGCTTTCAAAAAGCTTTATGGCAAAGAAATAAGGTCCTGAGATTTGCAGTAGGGTTAGGGCTGATGCTGCCAAACAACTCCTCACTAAGAAACCTCAAGCCATACATACCCACCCACCATCTGGTGTCATTCCAGATAAGGCTTTGTGCCACAGTGGATTCTGACGTAGGTGGGTGCAGAGATCCTAAGTTCTGCCCAAGGAAGAAGGGAGCATGTTCCATGCTTTTGTATGTTGAGGTGATTCCTGGAATTGAGATGCTCTTTGTCCCTGTGGGCTACTCCATGGGCAGAGGAGCACTCCTTCATTCTTCCCTGCAAGGGAGCCCCACCTCTGCAAACCTCCCCTATCCTAGAGTGACTCCCTGATCTATTTCCTTTTGATCTTCACCCACTCCTCTCTAAGTTCCAGGAGAGCAAGCCACTCAGCCAGCTCTCCTCACATCACTGATAATGGGTGCTGGCATATAGGGCAGCCTGGACCCTATGATCCAGAAAGAAGGAAGCTCATGGATGCAGCCAACTGGATTGGAGCCTACACACCCTGGACCTGGACTCTCTGACCCAGTGAGTGACTGGTGGACAAGTAAGAGAGCTCAGGATGAAGAGGGGCTGGTGCACAAGAAGTCTGTGCTTTGGCTAGGCCTGGAGAGGAAGGCAATGGCCTGGGGCTTTGAATCAGTGAGACTGATTCCCCAGGAAGTGCTGCTGCTGCCACCAGTGTTCTCTCAAGTCATCTTCCCTTCCAAATCCTGCCAACCCATGCAGGAGGACTGATGGACCCCTAGTATGTCTTTCTGTGTGCTTGTCTGTCTTTCTCAAACTGTTGTTTCTCCTTCATCAACGTAGGAGCCCCTGGAGTTGTTGAAAATGCTATGCATGATTGCTAGACATCAGTGGCCATGAATATGTCCAAGGAGATCTGAGGCATAGGTCTTCTTCCCTGGGGACTGGAGGACAATGAGAGTGTGTAGAATGGGGTCCAATTATAAATGGAAGGGATAGTTTCCACACCTCATCCCTGTGTGCCAGGGAAGGCAGTAAAGGAAAAGGGTGGGTCCTGTTGGGTACTGTTTGTGTGCAGTTGCCAAGTTGATTTAGGGCCCCAATGGCAAAGAAGAGGTGTAGCAGCTGAGATTTCTTTGCTTCTTTAGTCAGTCTCTCCTGCCCCTGCCAGGCCTGTGCTTGTGCTTGTGTTGGTTGGGGAGATCCAATAAGTGGTTAGGATGGAGATGCCTATCTGTGTCACAATGGGCATGTGGCATTGTGGAAATGATGGTGCCAGTGCAGGACTGTGGCAAAGGGACAAGAGACATTGGCTGGAGGAAGCCATGCTCTGGTCAGGGGCAATCAAAGGAAGAGGACAAAAGAGAGAGAGAAAGAAAGAGTGTGCATGCATGAGAGATATGCTGCTGGCAAAAACCTATGAAACCAAGCATTCTCCCATCCAAATACTAACCACACCCTACCTGGATTAGCTTTAGAGATCAGATACCAGTCTATTTCAGACATGTTCATAGTGCTATAGCCATAGATGCTTGTTGAGCCTCAAGAGACTGTGCTGTGTGTTGTTGTTGAACCTTGTCCAGCTCCAGGTCTATGGGCCCCTGGAGCCCTGCTGTGGGCTTGTGGATCCTGCTTACTGCCACCAGTCACCTAGATGATCTGGCCACCGTGTTATACCTCATTCTTGGCTTTTGCCCATACCCTGAGGGCCAGGGCAGCAGCCAGAAGACAGGCCAGGCATTGAGATTGCCCTGATAGTGCCCAACTACCCATATAGCAGACCAGATACCAAGGGCTCCCCAGGATACCAGGCATTTTGCTAGGCATTTTCCAAAGAGCCCTGCCTTCGCTTGGATTCTGACATCTCCCCAAGTTGGGCACCCTCAGGGGGTGTGCTCTTGAGTCCTGTGTACTGCCCCACCCTGCTCAGCCTGCCTCTGGAAAGCCACCCACCCCCACCCAAAAACCACATGCATCCACATTCTGAACCCACAGGCATCCCATGCATTCTCTTGCCATGTCCAACCAGAACTGCCAGCACACCCTGATAGTCTTCTGAGTGCACAGCTGCCAGCCTGGCAGGCCCTTTGTAAAATGTCCTTCGGCAGTCTACCTGACCAAGGCCCCAGCCACTCAGTGGACTTCACTGAGTGCACCCAGCTACAGTCAGGAGGATGCCCAAGGCCTTGTTTTCCACACAACACTCAGGATCATCTCTTCTCTGTGGAGCCCTGGCCAAGCTGTTCCCATGCCTATTTTCCCATAGGGTGCACCATGTCTTTCCTACTACTGGCCTCCCTAAAATGAGTACATGTGTTCTGGACCTGTCTTCATCCTCAGCCCTCAGAGATCAACTGGAACCACCCAAGGTGGAAAGGTGACATCTACCTAGAGGGCTTGGGCTGGAGGAGGCTCTGGCACCAAGGTCCCACCTGGTACACCACATGCACATTCAAACAACACATATTCACTCTGCAATGGGGCATCTGCTCAATTCAGCAGTAGGAGCCAAATCATGCCTCCAATCTGGTCTGCTATGTTGGGAAACTACAGCCAGGGGCTGTGATGGAGTCTGTCAGATATATGCTTGAATGCAAGCCATCTGAAGGCATCCACCTGGGAGGAGATGCCCTTAGGTCTGGGAACTGGGATGATCTTAGAAAGGCAGAGCTCAAGGGGTCTGCAAGGAAAGGTGGGTCTCCAGAATCTCCCTGCAATTCCTTGAGGTTCCCTGCAACCTCCACATCCTAGTTCAGTGTGTAGAATCTCCACTACCACCTCCTGTGCCTTCGTTGTCTGAGGGAAGTCTTCCTCAGAAAGGCCCTTGAGACTTAGAGCTATGGACCTGAGGGTGGGATTGGGTTAGGCTTTATGGAGCCCTAATACTCTACCTGTCCTGAAAGCCCTCACCCACACCCTTCCCAACCCCCACTGGACATCACCCCACTAGGCTTCTCTGTCATAGTGGATTCTTCCCTGGGCCCTCATAGAGTTCCTGACCATCCTTCTGAGGGTGAACACCTTTGGCACTCTTTTCAAGAACTCTGTAATGCACCAGGTACATCTCACCTCTTGAGGGTTCCTTTACTTAAAGGGTTATCTTTTGGGGTACACTTCAGAGTTCTCCCCAGCAAGTGAGCAACCTCCTCAGCAAACCTCATAGATTTCAAGACTGACTCCCTGCTCTGTTTCCTGCCAGTCTCCACCCACTTGACTTTATTAGAGCAGGCCACTCAACCCTCTCCCTTTATCCCAGAGAATAGATCCAAGTCCAAGGTCGACCTGCAGCCAGCTGTGCCCTCCGACCCAGGAAAGAGGTGCAGGGGTGTGGCCTCTGTGACAGGAATTAGCCAAGATTGGAGGATTTGCCTCTGCTGCTGGCACCTCCAAGCCTGCTCTCCTGTGTGGGATGGACTTGAGGATATGTCTGTCTCCCTGTCTGCCTGTCTCTCTGGCTGTCTGTTTCCTGGGCAATTTGTTGTTTGTCCCAATGATACCAGCTTTTGCTGGAGCCACAATCATAAGCATATCTGTCAGCTCTACCTGCATTTAACCATCACTTCACATCATTCCAGCCAAAGTGTCAATATGGTGGACCACAGTGGCCCACTGGATATGTTACCTAGTGTCTCAAGGAAACAACTCTACAGACAAGAAGGATAGAGTCCACTGGCAATGGACATATTTTGAAGTCCAAGGATTCCCCATACAGAGTTCCCTAACCTTGGAGAAGAATGCTTCCATTTTATTGGAAGCCTATATGTCACCAGGCCATCCCTGGAAGTTACATATAACTACTGTTACAAAATGGTGTGATTTTATTCTGAGAATTGTTTCTTTTGAGCCCCCCTGAATTTAATGTTACAATGGGCAACAACACTCTTTCAGGACATGAAAAAGTAGTCCAATATACAATAACTGGTGCCTTCAGGGGGACACTAGAGAATCTAATATGCTGGGAAAGTTAAAGATACACCTTGTAATAGTTTGATATGGTTATGAATTCCAAAAATAGATATTGGATTATGTTTGTAATATGGTCCGTACCTGGTCATGATTAAGATATGACTAGGGCTTTGATTAGGCCCTATCATTAGGGCCCAAGGGGTGGGGAATCACAGAAAAAAGACATGACAAAGAACAGAGTTAGACAGTTTTTGATGTTGGAGTTTGATGCTGAAGCTGGAGTCCCAGGGAGAGAGTCAGAGCCACTTGCCTGCTAGTCTACAGCTGACCTTGGAGAGAGGCCAAGCCTAGAGAGCCTTATAGTCTACACCTGACCTTGTGGGGAAAACAGAGGAACGGAGCCCAGAAGAACCCAGGAAGGTTGAACCCTCACAGATGTCAGCAGCCATCTTGCTCCAACACGTGAAAATAGACTTTGGTGAAGGAAGTAACTTATGCTTTATGGCCTGGTATCTGTACGCTCCTACTCCAAGTAAATATCCTTTATAAAAACCAACCAATTTCTGTATTTTGCATCAGCACCCCTTTGGCTGACTAATACACACCTAAAGGCCATCTCCCAGCCCTTGTCTACTATCAGTTCTATTGTTTGCATATTCCTCAGTATATTTCCATTCCACAGTTTGGTGCATATGTTTGGTCTAGTGGAAAAGCCAGAACATCCATTAAACCCAGAAACTAGAAACATGTAGGACCAGCTGCTTATCAGGGTGAAAACTCTCATTGGCAGATCCCCACATGCCCTGGTGTATAAATACTGAATATTCAAATAGCACAAGTCACTCCTCTTCAATGGCATTTGGAGTTGCCAACTTTAAACACTGGCTCAAGTAGTTGGCCTCCCTGGAAGACTGGCCACAATGGAGTCTTTTCCCTGCTCTTTGGGATAATTTGTTTTGAGCAAGGAATAAAGTGTTCACTTACTAAAATTTATTGTGCATGAGCTTGTGTTCCTATGATATGCCATAGAGAAAATTGTTCCACAGATTTTGGTCCTGCAAGCAGAGTGCTTGGGGAATTATAGACTAGAGTGTGATTATTTGGTCATTCTTTTCATCACTCTTGCCTCCCTTTTTCTCAAGAGCATTTTGGACAAAACAGGACTGATGTCCTTGTGAGCTAAACTCAAGGTTAACCCCTGCCCTACCAGACTTAGTATAAGTAATGATCCACATGTGGGGGACCTAGAGTATGCCTTCTCCATACTATGGAGGAAGGGTCGCAATAAATGAGACTTTGAGAACCTCCCCATGAATTCCAGGGAGTTGGCTTGATGGTTACACACTGAGATCAATGCGATTGCAGCTTCCACCAAACAACATAGATAGAATCTCCAGTGGAGAACTTTGGGAAAAATATAAACTAGAAGGAGGGCCACAGGCACAACAGGGACCATCTTCCTCTTGCAGATCTCTTCCCCTCAATTGGCAAATATGGGCAGTAGATAAGGAAGAGCAAGATGAAGCAATCCTGCCTCCATTTTCAAATGTGAGTGAAGTCTGCCCTTGTAAGGAGTCTCTTAACCAACATATGACTGAATTTAAAATAGCTGAGGATTGTAGCCAAGAATCCTGACCATTCTTCAGTACTCTAGTCCATGTGCCTCGGTTCATATACAATTTGGATGTATTGAACAAAGCCTTATAGCATTGTTGGGTACAGGCACCCAAGTCAATATTCCAGTAGATGCAGAGGGGAGGCCTTGGGCATTCAGCAAGGTTATCATGATGGGAGGGTACCACTATCCTGTTCATTGTTCCCTTTGGCCTTCAGCCACCTCTGTGGTCATGCTTCCTGCATGGAATACACTGTAGCAACTGATACCATGCACCACTGCACATCAAAGCATGATGGCAAGTATAAGCTCACCAATCCAAATGAATTTGGGCTATCATGGTTGAAGAGAGTTGGACTCAGCACCTCCAATGATGCCACCCCCAAGCATTGTCCAACAGTGGCAATTCTGCCGGTCCGGTGGAGAAAAAGAACTAAAAAAATAAAGACCTTCCTGCAACTGTTCTCTGTTCCACCATCTCCATCTATAATAGCCTGGCAAAGGCAAGTAGAGCCTGGTAACTAATTGTAGACTATTGGCATTTGAATGTAGAAGTGCTGCCTTTGACATCTGTAATCCTATACATTGTGACATATTTGGAAACCATCAGGGCTTCCTCTGGTGTTTGATATGCAGTTTTGATCTGGTGAATTTTTGCCTTCCCACTCTGAGGGGAGGACAAGAATATATTTTCTTTCCAATGGCAAGATGCACAGTGGAACTTCACTGAACTCCCACAAGTACTTAAACTCAGTCACTATCTGCCATCAACGTGTGGGGCATGATTTAAGCAAGCTACCCCTGCCCAAAGAACTCCAAGTGCTCCATTATATTGATGATTTCATGTTGGTGGGCCAGTGCAAGGAACAAACTTCCCAGGGACTGCATGCATGGCTAACTGGGATTCATGAATTTTCTTGGGCCATAAATTATAACAAGATGCAAGGCCCAGCTCAAAAGGTCAATTTCTTGGGTAGTACATCAGCTCATACCAACACTAGATCACTGAAGCAGTATAGGAGAAATTAATTTCCTTAAAGTCACCCACCTCCACAAAGGAAGCCCAGGGGTTTACTAAGCTATATGCATATTGGTGCCAACATATTCCACATCTTCACATCCTTCTGACATCTCTATATTGGGTCATATGGAAAGAAGAGCCATTTACTTTTATGCCAAAAAGTTCCCAGACAAAACCCTGAACTACTCCTTCAAAAAGCAACTTATGATATGCTATTGAGTCTTGATGGAAATGGAAAGGGTAAGGATAACCAAGAGCTCGCAGATCCTCCTGAGTCTAGAAATCCTCATCAGATCCTGGGTCCTGGGAAATGAGAACACTTATTCAGAAGGTGTTCAATGTCAGAGTATCATCAAATGGAAGTAGTGATTTAAAGACTGTGCTTGCCTGGGCCTTCTAGGAATGACAAGCTTGCATGGAGTAGTGGGAGAAGTGTCCCTCAACAATGTTCCTATTGCAATATGAGATGAAGACACTCCCATCCCTGCACTGGAATCCAGAGGGCCCTAATCAATGATGCCCACCAAGTGCTGTTTCACTGATTGAAAAGCCAAGCTGAAGCCATCTGACATCCATTGGGCAGCAGTTGCTGTTTACCTAGCCTCAGAATGACAGTAAGCCACCTATGGCACTGGGGGAAAATTTCACAATGTGCTGAACTATGAGTGATCTGCTTAACCCTGGAACACTTGGACCCAAATGTCCTACCACCCAATGGGAGCATCAAAAGTTCCCAGGTGTGGCAAGTTCCCAGGTGTGGCAAAGGGGCTTATGGAAACAACTGGCATTGTGGAAAGACACAATCTATGTTACTTATCTTGATGTCAAGGGCAATGACTATAGCATGATAGACATCTGTGGAATGACATAGCCAATGAAGGATGCATCAAGATGCTTTGCACATCCAATGAGACTGGGGATCCCCATGAAAGAGAGTTTGAGGATGATCCCTACTTGTAGGATGAGAACAATGAAACTACCCTCAGTGACATCCATTTAAAAAACTGAATTTTCCATGACTGCTTCTGCCGCTGGGTTGATCCACCAGCAAACTAGACTTGAAAATTCTGACACCATGACATTATGTTCCCAGGAACATGGAATACCACTGTATTACTCAGCCAAAGGGGTGCTGATGTAAAATATCAGAAATCTGTTGGGTTTTATAAAGTGTATTTATTTGGGGTAGAAGCTTACAGTTACCAAGCCATAAAGCATAATTTACTTCCCTCAGCAAAGTTTGTTGCCACATATTGGAGCAAAATGGCTGCCATAATCTGCAAGTGTTCAGGCTTCCTCTTCCTCTTAAGGGTCCGTGGTCCCAGCTTCTCCCAATATCAGCTGTAGGCTTGGATAAGTTTCATGTCTCTCCCAGGGCTTGTTCCTCTCCAGGCTTAGCTGCTCTGGCAAATGGCTCCTCTCTCTTCCTAGGTCTCTGCTATGTCTAATGGAACCTTGTCTCTTTGCTCACATATCTGCTTCTCTGCATTTGCTTCCTGGTACCCCAGCATTAAAAGTTCCACTATTTCTTCTGCCATGTCGTTATCTCTAGGAGGCACTGCCCAGCAAGGAGATGAGGACTCACTACCCTACTGACATAGCCCAATCAAAGCCCTAATCATTAATTGAATCACACCCAGAGGAACAGACCAGTTTACAAAAATAATACAATATCTTTTTTTGTAATTCATAAATTACACCGAACTGCTACAACCTCTCTCATTAAATCTCTAGTATATAGAGATTGAATTTATTTTGACTTTGGACATGGTGACCTTAGTAAAGTTAATAATTTCCTCTATATTTTTTTGCTAATTTAATTGTAGTTTCTGATACCCATTCAGATCATCTGTAAGATAAAACAATGTTCTTTCTCATGTTTTCTCATTTTTCTTTCCACTCTTTGACTTATTACACTAAGCCCACCATAATATTAATATATAACTTAAGTGATGAGAGAAGACATCCTTTTCTTGGTCTCTATTTAGGGTAAAACATTCAGTCTTTCAGCAGTTAGTAAAATATAAGGTATAGTGGTGAGAATAGAAATATTTCTAATGGTCCCACTTTTAGTAGGAAAGCATTCAGCAGTCTTTTAAAATTATGTATGAAATTAGCTGAAAGATTTTTATGTAGAGATACTCCAAATTATAAATGTCCCAAAATGATCAAGGAGTGGATTTTTACATCTTGTCCATCATAATGGTATTGCCCATGGGTATTGTAGATTTTAGAATCTATTACTTGTCTTATGAACAAGATATTTGCAGTGGGTTCTGAGTTATACTCCCTATTAGGTCATTAGCAAGGGGCAAAGGGAACAATTTGGACTTCTGCTTGACTCACTGAAATAGTAATCCACAGGACTTTCTTACCCACTGATAAAGACTCTAGTCACTGAAATGAAGTACTGTGTCCTCTAAGATCAGAAACAAAGCAACCACATCTGTTTTTATTCTTCAGATGTTTCATTACTGACTCAAAAAAAATGTCCATCACTGACCCATTCGAGGAAATCATAGAATGATATTCATTTACCTAAGAAGACTCCCAAATCAAAATTTTCACCTATTCCCCTATTCCCAAACCTCTAGCATTTCCACCATTTACTCTAACTGTAGTAACTCTATAACTCAGCCTTTAGATACCCAACCACTTGGCCAAACTCCTCAAACAATAGCCCCCACAGAGACAAAATGACTGATGTCCACAAGATCCTCAATCACTGAATAAATTATTTCCCATTGAAAACACTCATTATGAATTTTCTGAAGCTTCCCCAAGGGGTTTCATCCTAGTAAAGACTTTTCTCTTGTATTTCATGTTTTTCTAGTTATCCCTAATCTGTGTTTTCTTTAGCATGACAAGGCTCATGTTGGATGATAGTGCACAGTGATTACAGACCTAGTGTTTCACTCCAGGGGAGTTCACTTATTTCATTTAAGTTATCTCTCCACTTCCACTAGGGTTATATTGTGAGTTCTCTCATATGGTATATCATCAGACCATCTTCTAAGGGCTTTGCTACATAGAAGGCATTCATATGAGTTTCCTCCCTTATGAATTTCCTTAGATTACCTTAACTGGCATTAATGACTACAGGCAATTCCATATTGATGGCAAACATAGTGTTCTTCAGTATGTGAGTTTTCTGGTGTGCTTAAAGGAACTTCTTTAAAGAGACTTCTATATTTGAAGTCTCTCATATTCAAAGAATTTATAGCATGAGTTCACTCATTCCAGCTAAGGTCAGAATATTAACTAAAGGTTTTCCCACATTGATGACATTCATAGGGTTTCTCTTCAATTTGAAGTTGTCTAGGGTTAGAAAAATTGAGATTTTCCCATTTATATGATATAGTTCCTATCCAGTTTCCATTCTTTCACATTGCCTGAGGACATAAGTATGAGTGAAAGTTTTCCCACATAGATATAGGGTTTCTCTCAATGTGAGTTCTCTTAAATTCTTTAAGGGAAAAGCAATGGATGAAGACTTTCACACATAGATGAAATTCATGGGATTTCTCTCCAGTGTTCATTCTTCTATGTTGACTGGGGGCAAAATAAGAATGAAGGCTTTCCCTCATAAGTGTCATTCATAGACTTTCTAGTGTGGATCATCTCAGGTTGTCCGAGAATAGAATATTGACTGGAACCTTTTCCACATAGATGACATTTATAGGGCTCCTTTCTCTGTGAATTATGTCATGTTGCCTAAGATGAAAAATCTAGTGAAAACTTTCCCACTTAGAAGGTAACCATATTGTTTTTCTCCAAAGTTAGTTTCACTGTCTGTGGACAGAGATTTCAATAAAGATGATAGCACTTCAATGACATTCACATGATTTTCTTCTAGTATGGTTCTGCTAATGTTGGTCAAAAGATCACTGGTCATTATTTTCCAAATGGTTTGCTGAAGTATGGTTTCCTTGTCATGTTAATTAATGCATGATGAGTCACTGCGGATCTGTAAGGGGAATCTTATTGCAAATAATTACATTTAAAGGAATTCTTTTGGGTAATTAACAAAAGCACTCCTGCTGTCTCCCCCAGCTGGCAGCTACCAGCCTGGGTGGCTCTTCCAGCCAGGTCCAGCCAGGGGACTTGACTGAGCTTACTAGGCCAGGGTAAGGTGGAAGCCCAAGGTCTTGTTTTCTGTCCCTCAGTTTTCTGTTTCTAGCCAGACCAGTTCAGGATGTTCCCCTTGCCTAGCCTCCCACTAAGTGCACCCTTCCCAACCAGAATCTTATTTTGGGTGAGTCCATGGCACTTCAGGTACTGATCAGTTTCACATGAGCACAGCACCCATCCTATACCAGGCTCAGTCCTTGGCCTTTAGATCTAAACTGGGAATTGTCCAACACAGAAAGTCAAATGTTCACCCAGAGCACTGGGGGTGCAGGAGCCATGGACAACAAGGTCCTCCCTGGCCCACCCATGTAACTTCATGAAACACAAGGTATTGTCCATAGGGACCATCCTCTAAACTCAGCAGATGGAGACAAATCAGGAATTTGTTCAGTTCTGCTATGACTAGCAATCCCAGCTAGGAGTTGAGATGGAGAATGGAGACTGGCAGTTCCTAGGCTTGGAGGCAGGCTGTCTGGATGTATCATCACCTCAATCAGCTTTTTGGATGGGCAGATTGTGCAGGATGTTGGTAGAGAGGTAGGGCTCCATAAGCTGGTGCTCAGGCAGAGGTCACTTGATGCAGTAGGCAGAGCTTCCCCTCACAACCACTCAGTCTTTGCTGTGTTTGGACAGGTGTATTAGTCAGTCAAATGGGTGCTGATGCAAAGTACCAAAAATCTGTTGGTTTTTATTATAAATACATATACATACATTTTGAATACTTAGATTACATGGAATATTACACACAAAAATATAAGGGATTCCCATATGCCCCACTCCCTACACCTCCCACCCTTCCCCACATGACCAACTTCTTTCATTGTGTGATACATTCTTTGCAAATGATGAACACATTTGGAATATTACCATTAAGCACGGATTATACTTTACACTGTAGTTTACACACTCTTCTACTCAATTCTGTAGGTTATGGCAGGATATATAATGGCCTGTATCTGTCATTGCAATGTCATTCAGGGCAATTCCAAATCCCCAAAATGCCCCCACATTATTCCTCTTTTTCTCTTTCCCTACCTTCAGCACCTCTATACTGAGAGGGGGTTACATCCTACATGGTTGATGGATGTGATTCTCCTGCTTGGAGTTGTAGTCACTTTCGGTTCCCTGGTGTGGTGGTTGACCATCTTCACCTCCCTGTTAGCTGACCTGTGTAAACTCAACAACCGGAGAGTAGGAGTTGAAACACTGCTGAGTCTCAGGGCCCAGCTGACACATGGCCAGTCCAGGGATTGGAGTCTCCTGAGTATATACCAACCACAGCACCAACCACAGGTTCAGTAAAAGTGATAGAAGAGGAATTAATGTAATGTAAACTACAACGTAAAGTATTATCCATGTGAGGCAGCAGTGCTCCAAAATGTGTTCAACAAATGCAGTGAATATGCCACAATTATGAAAGAGGTTATTTATGTGGGAGGAGTGGAGTAGTGGGGGTGGGGATTATAAGGGAACTTCTTATATTTGTTAATGTAACATTGTTTGTGGTCTATGTATCTTCAAAAAATACAATTTAAAAATGATGGGATGGGGGAAAGTGGAGTATATGGGAACTTCTTATGTTTTTTAATGTAATGTTTAGTGAGATCTATCAACTTTAAAAAAGATAATTAAAAATTAAATTAAATTAAAAAAGCAAAAGTTCTTCAAAAATGAAGCCTAATATATTGCCAAATGCAAATAATAGGAAAATGTAATAGTAGTGATAAGTTTAAAGATTAGAACTAGAATACATACTAATTTAGAAACACTAAAATAAAGCAAAAATAAATTGGGGTATTAGAAAATGAAAAATATCATTAAACTTTGTTTTGACATTTTGCCTTTCATCGCTGTAATAGGTGTTGCCCTGTATATACAGTGGCAAGGCAGTTACTTTCATTTCTTTCTCAGTGTCTACATCCTTTTTCCCCCTAATCTTTAATTTTGTCTTCAAAAAACTTTTAGACCACAGTAAAGTTGCATATACAATATAGGGGACTCCCATATATCCAACATCAAACCCCTTCCCCCCCTTCACCAGCAATGATCTTTTTTCCTGTTTATGTTATATTTGTGCAGCTTATGTACAGCTATTTGAACATAGCTATCAAACATGGTTCCATTTTGGTTTCCATTATGGTATATATTTTGGACTGTAAAATTTTCTAAATTTTTAGTTACCTTATGTTTCATTATGGTTTACATTTTACCCTATAGCCTATTATACATTTTTGGTGTAATTTAACATGTCCTATATCCATCATTGCATGATCTTGTGGAAAACTTTCTTTGCCCCCCAGTTACCTGGATTCCATCTAGTCTATTCCTCTCTACCCCCTCTCCTCAGGGCCCACAGTGACAACCAATCTTTACTGCTTGAAGGACCAGATTCACAGATACTTACAGCAATGCTGAGGGCTTGACATGCTAGACTGTCCTCCAACATTGGGAGCCACTAATTCCCTTGAGAGACACAACTGCCTCTCTTTCAGAACATCAGGCCCCTCCAGGATGTGGGTACACCTTCGCACTAATTGTTTGGAACTCCACCCAATGATATAACACACTATGACAAGTTGAGCACTCACACACAACCTAGAAGCCTGCCTCTGTGCCAGATGTCCCCCCTTAAGCATCTGTAACAGGTAATACTTCCTTATTATATTTTCTAAATAGCTTTCTCAACATTATAATTTCAACCACTTAACTGATAATCTCCCATGTTCAACTGTTACCCCCAGCCCTCCCCCCAATTTCTTGAGCCATCTAATCCATCCTCCCAACCCTAACTCCCTCAAGCCTGCAAAGCCCCACACAAAGGTATCCCTATGCCCTGTCTAATCCCTTCCATGTACAAATACCTACCTCCACTTTTCATAGATTTCACCCATGTAGGCATCGGCTCCCCCCAACTTTGTGTAAGCTGATCATTCAGTCTCTAGCTCTCTGAGACAGCTTGATTTGCTTATTTCATATTAGAGAGGTCATGTAGTATTTTTCCTTCAATGCCTGACTTGCTTCACTCAACATAAGGTCCTCAAGATTCATCCATGTTATCACATGTGTTTATGCTGTATTCCTTCTTATAGATATGTAGTATTCCATTGTATGTATATACCACATTTTGTTTATCCATTCATCTGTTGATGGGCATTTGGGTTGATTCCAACTTTTGGCAGTAGTGAATAATGGCACTATGAACATTGGTGTGCATATATTGGTTTGTGCCCTGTTTCAGTTCTTCTGGGTATATACCCAGCAGAGGGATTGCTGGGTCATATGGCAAACCTATAGCTAGTTTTTGAGAATCTGCCAAAATATCCTCCAGAATAGCTGTGTGCTTCTGCATTCCCACAAGCATGGGATGAGTGTTCCCATTCCTCCACATCCTCTCCAATGCTTGTAGTCTTCTGTTTTTTGATAGCGCCAGTCTTATGGGAGTTAGATGGTATCTCATTATAGTTTTGATATGCATTTCTCTAATTGCTAGTGATTTTGAGCATTTTTTCATGTGCTTTTTAGCCCTTTGTATTTCTTCTTTGGAGAAGCATCTGTTTAAATCTCTTGCCCATTTTTTAAATGGGTGTTTATCTTTTTAATTTTGAGATATAGTTGTTCATTATATATGCAGGATATCACTGTCCTATCAGATATATGGCTTACCAAATATTTTCTCCCACTGGATAGACTGTCTTTTCACTTTCTTGACAAAATCCTTTGAGGTGCAAAAGGCTTTAATTTTGAAGAGGTCCCATTTATCTATTTGTTCTTTTACTGCTTGTGCTTTGGGTATGAAGTTCATGAAGCCATTTCCGATTGCAAATTTCTATAGATGCTTCCCTACATTGTTTTCCAAGGTCTTTATGATCTTGGCTCTTATATTTATGTCTTTGATACATCTTGAGTTGGTTTTTGTATAAGGTGTGAGATGGTAATCCTCTTTCATTCTTTTCATATGGATATCCAATTCTCCAGTCATCATTTATGGAAGAGGTCATTCTCTCCCAGTTGAGTGGGCTTGGTGGCCTTGTTGAATATCAGATGGCTCTATATGTGAGGATATATCAGGACTTTCAATTCAATTCCATTGGTCAGTGTGTCTGTCCTTGTGCCAATACTGTGCTGTTTTCACTATTCTTGTTTTGTAGTATGTTTTGAAGTCAGGTAGTGTGATTCTTCCATTCATTTTTCTTTTTCAATATGTCTTTGGCTATTTGGGGCCTTTTTCCTTTCCAAATCAATTCATAGTTAGTTTTTCTAGTTCTTTAAAAAATGCTGTATGGATTTTTACTGGAATTGCATTGTATCTGTAGATTAGTTTTGTTAGGATAGACACCTTAATGACATTTAATCTTCTTATCCATGAACAAGGAATATTCTTCCATTTATTTAAGTCTTCTTTGATTTCCTTAAACAGTGTTGTGTAATTTTCTGTGTATAAGTCTTTACATCTTTAGTTAAATTTATTCCTTGGTATTTGATTTTTTATTTACTATTGTAAATGGTTTTTTTTTCTTGATTTCCTCTTCAGATTGCTCATTATTGGTGTACAGAAATGCTACTAATTTTTGCTCATTGATCTTATAACCTGCAACTTTACTGAACTCATAAGTTGTAGAATCTTTGTTCTAGAATCCTCAGGGCTTTCTATGTATAGCATCATGTCATCTGCAAAGAGTAAAATTTTGCCTCCCTCCTTTCCAATTCGGATTGCCTATATATCTGGTTCTTGCCTCAGGGTTGAACAAGTACTTCTAATACAATGTTAAAAGGAAGAAGTGATAGTGGGCATCTGTCATATTCCATATCTTAGAGCAAAAGATTTTAGGATTTCACTATTGTAAATTAGGTTAGCTGTTTTTCATATATACCCTTTGTCATTTTCAGAAAGTTTCCTTCTATTCCTATCTTTTGCAGAGTTTTATGAAGAAAGGGTGCTGTATATTGTCAAATGCTTTTTCTGCATCTGTAGATATGATCATGTGATTTTTTTCAGTCAATCTGTTTATATGGTGTATTACATTAATTGATTTTCTTATGTTGACCATCCTTGCATAACAGGAATGAAACCCACTTGGTCATGGTGTGTAATTCATTTAATGTGTTGTTGAATTCCATTAGCAAGTATTTTGTTGAGGATTTTTGCATCTAGGTTCATTAGAGGGATTGGTCTGTAATTTCCCTTTCTTGTGGTGTCTTTGTTGCTTTGGTATTATGGTAATGTTGGCACCATAGAATGAGTTAGGTAAAGTTCCTTCTATTTTGATTTTATGGAAAGGTTTAAGTGAGATTGGCCTTAGTACTTTCTGGAATGTTTGGTAGAATTCACCTGTGAAGACATCTGGCCCAGGGCATTTCTTAGTTGGGAGATTTTTAATGACTGATTCTATCTCTTTACTTGTGATTGGTTTGTTGAGATCATCGATTTCTTCTTTCATCAATATAGGCTGCTTATGTGTTTCTAGGAATTTGTCCATTTCCTCTAAATTGATCTTCTTGTTGGATTATAGTTCTTCAAAATATCCTCTTATGATAGTATTTTTTTCTATGGGGTCAATGGTGACATCCCCTTTCTCAATTCTTATTTTGTATATTTGCATCCTCTTTCTTTTTTTTTTTTTTTGTTAGTCTAGCTAAGGGTTTGTCAAATTTATTGATCTTCTCAAAAAACCAGCTCTTTGTTTCATTTAATTTTTTCTATGACATTCTTATTTTCTGTTTTGTTTACTTCTCCTCTAATATTTGTTCTTTCTTCTTCCTTTGGGGTTACTTTGTTGTTTTTTTACTAATTCCTCCAAATGTGCAGTTAGTTCTTCAATTTTAGCTCTTTTTTCTTTTTTGATGTATGAATTTATGGCTGTGAATTTCCCTCTCTGTACAGCTTTGCTGCATCCCATAAGTTTGTTATGTTGTTTTCTCACTTTCATTAGTTTTAAGGGAGATTACAGATTTCTATTTCAATTTTCTATTTGACACACTGTTAACTGTTTTTCTCAGAGTGTGTTGTTTCATTTGCATATCTTTGTTCCTGATCTGCTTTTCTTGCCCTTTCAGATTTCCAGCTTCATTCCACTGTGGTCAGAGAAACTGTTTTGTATGATTTCAATCTTTCTGAATTCATTGTGACTTTCCCTGTGGCCTAGCAGGTCTATCTTGGAAAATGACCCGTGTGCACTTGAGAAGAATGTATATCCTGTTGTATTTGGATTTACTGTTCTGTACATGTCTATTAGGTTCAGCTCCTCTAAAATATTATTCAAAGTCTTTGTTTCTTTATTGATTCTCTGTTGAGATGTTCTGTCCAATGGTGATAGTGCTGTATTAAAGTCCCCCACTATGATTGTAGAGGCATCTATTCCTTCACTTTGTTTTTCCAGTGTTTGCCTCACATATTTGGAGGTGCACTGTTTAGAAGCATGAATATTTATGATTGTTCTTTCTTCTTAAAAGATTATCCCGTTCACTAATATGTAGTGTCCATCTTTGTTTCTCACAACAGTTTTGCATTTATAGTCTATTTGTCTGATATTAATATACCTACTCCTGCCCTTTTTTGGTTATTGTTTGCCTGTAAGAGTGTTTTTTAGCTGTTCACTTTCAACATCCTTGAATCCCTGGGTCTATGATGTGTTTCTTGTAGACAGCATATGCATCCTACTGTCCCTCTGCCTTGGGTGTGCTACAGGGGACTAGTTAATTTTCTGACTCCACCTTCTCCCAGGCCAAGTTTCCCTATCTCAGGGCATTTAGGTAAATTGAGCTCTCTCAAGAGATTCACCTCTTCTCTCTTCATAGCCTTTCCGCAAGCCAGCTGGTATGCTCCTCCAAGCTCGAAAAAAGGTGGGACCAGAAAATTGAACCTGCACTCCTCAGGCCTCTCTGCACCCCCCACTAAAACCTTTCCAGTCTCAGAGTCTTTCTGAAATGGGAGGAATAGGGGAATGTCAGATCTTGGGGAGTGCTGGGTTTGGGGAACATGGGCTTGGGGTATGCGGGCTTGGGGAATGTGCGTCATGGGGAATATGGCATTCAGGATATGCAAGCCTCAGGGAACACAGGCCTGGGGATCACGTGTCTGGGGAGCATGGGGCTCAGGAACACTGCCGTGCAACCAGTGGTGTTTGGGAAATGCCACAGCTCTCAGCCCTAGGAGAAGGGTTTTGCCCACACATAGCCTCTGTCTTTGGTATCAGTAACCCACAGTTTTACCTTGAGCTAGCACTACTTTTGTAGCAGTCTGTCCAGATTGATGTCCAGAAACCCCCTGCCTTGTAGGTTCCCAAAACTGCTCACTTGGGCAGGATTCTGTCCCCACTCGATCTTTTTTTTTTTGCAGGAGAGATGATGAGGGTACATTCACTCAGATGCCATCTTACCCCACCTCTCTCCCTACTATTTTTAATATTCCCTGCTGATTTGAGTTTCTGTTCACATTCACATCTCTGTTTTCCCTGAATAAGGCATTCATTTTACCTTGTATTTCAATATCGGCATCTGTAACCTCATTCACACTTTTTTTAAAAATTGATTTTGTAAAAATATCCCATTAAAAAAAATATGAGGTCCCATTCAACCCCACCACCCCGACCCACCACTCCCCCCTGCCAGCAACACTCATTCCCATCATCATGACACATCCATTGCATTTGGTAAGTACATCTCTGGGCATCTCTGCACCTCATGGTAAATGGTCCACATCATGGCC
The DNA here is from genome assembly GCF_030445035.2 of Dasypus novemcinctus. Taxonomy (NCBI): domain Eukaryota; kingdom Metazoa; phylum Chordata; class Mammalia; order Cingulata; family Dasypodidae; genus Dasypus; species Dasypus novemcinctus. The sequence continues at coordinate 33,817,845 of NC_080701.1, read as the reverse complement.
CATACTCTCCCACATTCCATCCAGTGGGCCCTGGGAGGATTTACAATGTCCGGTGATTGCCCCTGCAGCACCATCCAGGGCAACTCTAAGTCCCAAAAGCGCCTCCACATCTCATCTCTTCCTGCCATTCCCCTTACCCATCAGCCACCATGTCCACTTTTCCCACTCCAATGCCACCTTTTCTCTGTGGACCTTGGATTGGTTGTGTCTGTTGCACCTCTATGTCAAGAGGAGGCTCAGATTCCACATGGATACTGGATGCAATCCTCCTGCTTTCAGTTGTAGGCACTCTAGGCTCCATGGTGTGGTGGTTGTCCTTCTTCAACTCCATCTTAGCTGAGTGAGGTGAGTCCAATAAATCAGATTGTAGGAGCTGAAGTCTGTTGAGGCTCAGGGCCTGTCTATCATATTGTCAGTCCAGAGATTCAAATCCCCTAAATATATCTTAAACCCCAACACCAACTACAATTCCAGTAAAGTAGCATGAAAGTCTTATGAAAAGAGATCCCATCTGAGTCCAGTTTCATCACGCAGAAACACCAGCTCCAAAGAAGGGCCATCTGACATGGCAGTGAACCCCATCTGCCATGACCATAGAACCCGTGAGTCTCTTTAGCCATCAAAGGAACCAATACCTGGGGTTGTATCTACTATATCTGTCTCTTAGACTCTGCTCAGTTGTGCATAAGGGCAATCCTTCTGACAGCCTCCAGACTCTTTTTTAGAGACTCGTAGCCATATAAACTCATTTCTCCTTTCCATTTCCCCCTTACATTAGGTCAAACAGCATTTTAAAGTCATGTTATTATATGTAGACAGGGATATTCTGCTGATCCGCATTGAACCTTCAATTCAAGGTCATTTTCCAGTTGCATCATCAGTTGGTACTTGATAGTGATCCCTCAGTGCCAGGGAGGCTCATCCCCAGGTGTCATGTCCCACGCTGGGGGGAAGGCATTGCATTTAGATGCTGAGTTTGGCTTCGAGACTGGCCACATTTGAGTAACATGAAGGCTGTCAGGAGGAAATTCCCAGGCACAGTGCTGCTCTAGGCCTTGTTCTTATTTCAGGCATATAGGCTCACAAGCATAGTCATTAGTATCATGCTGTCACTGTTGGACCCTCATTCCTCCCTGGTCCTTACCGTTGCACCTGGGGGACTGCTGCTGCTCCCTTAGGGACCATGACAGAGCACCCCAGGCCAGGAACCCAGTACCCCCCCAGCTGTAGTTTTTAATTGTTGCCACTATGAGTATATCCAAACATTACCATGCACCCTGGACATATGCCCTGTATAGCTCCCTGTCAGCCATATATCTCCTGTCAATAGTATCCTATACCAGTATTCCTCCGCTGCCATTCTTGAACCACTCTGTGATCTAAAACTTCCTGAAAATTGAAGCCCAATGTAATGTCAGGATTCCTTACTAGTAAAATGGCATATAGCGATGGGTTTAAAGATTAGATATAGAATATGTGTTGACTTGGAAAAATTGTACATCCTATCTTTTTCTTTTTTATTTTTCCCCTAATTATTGAACTTCTCTTCACAAGAGGCCTAGACCACAGTAATTCATATATACAATATACAGTACTCTCACACATCTACCATAAAACCTTTTCCCTTCCACAGCGATATTCTTATAACTTATTCATATCATATTTACTTAAAGTGATGTAGAGACTCTGAGACAATAGCTTTCAAACAAGGTGACCTCTGTGCTTACATTGTGATCCATACTTTAGGATATACAGTTTTCTAAATTTTTAGTTATCCTATGTTTTACATTATGGTTTACATTATTAGTCTGTCATCCCCTATATGTTTATGGTGTAATATTACATGTTTTATATCCATCCTTGTGTACTCTCGCGAAACTCCTCTCTTACCCCACATTTACTTTGGTTCCACACATTTAACATCCATTTTCCCATCCCCTTGGTGCCCACAGTGACAGCCAACCTCCGTTTCCTGAGGAGCCACGTCCAGAGATACTTGCAACAGTGTTCAGGTCCTAAATTGCTCAGCTGCCCCAATGCCCTGGGAGCCACCCTTTCTCTCGAGCGATACAGTTCCCTCTATTTGATGGCATTAGTCCTCCCCAGGAGGTGGGTCCACCCCCACTCTCACTACTTGGGTCTCTACCCAATAGTACGACCCACTCTGGCAAACTGAGCATTCAGACATTCCCCAGGAGCCATTCCCGCATCAGACCATCCACTCTGAGCATCCTAAACAGGTAACCCTGTTAATTATATTTTGATACGATTTTCTCAGCATTTTACTCTCAACCAACACCTGACACTCTCCTATGTTCGTATGCTACTCCTCCCTCCCCCCACTTTTTGGGCAATATTACCCATCCGCCCATCCCCAGCCCCCCTCAAACCCCTCAAAGCCCCCCCAAAGGCAACCCCTTGCCCCCATTTTATCTCTTCTTTGTGTTCATACTTACCACCAGCTCATCATAGATTCCACCCCTTCAGACGTCGGCTCACATCCTTCCTCCACCCCCCAATTTCCTGTAAGCATATCTTCCAGTCTCTAGCTCTCTGAGGCAGCTTGCTTATTTCATATCATTGAGGTCATGTAGTATTTGTCCTTCAATACCTGGGTTGCTTCACTCAACATAAGGTTCTCAAGATTCATCCATGTTATCATGTGTGTTTGTAGTGTATTTGTTCTTAGTAGTATTCCATTGTGTGTATATACCACATTTTATTGATCCACTCATCTGTTGATAGGCATTTGGGTTGCTTCCAAATTTGGCGATAGTGAACAATGCTGCTATGAACATTGGTGTACATATATCGGTTTGTGTCCTTGTTTTCAGTTCTGCTGGGTATATACCCAGCAGTGGTATTGCTGGGTCATATGGCAAATCTATGGTTAGTTTTTTGAGAAACCACCAAACTGTCCTCCAGAATGGTTGGATCCTTCTGCATTCCCACCAGCAGTGGATGAGTGTTCCCCTTTCTTCACATCCTCTCCAGCACTTGTATTCTTCTGTTTTTTTCATAGCTGCCAATCTTATGGGTGTGAGATGGTATCTCATTGTGGTTTTGATTTGCATTTCCCTGATAGCTAGAGATTTGGAGCATTTTTTCATGTGCTTTTTAGCCATTTGTATTTCTTCTTTGGAGAAGTGTCTGTTTAAATCTTTTTCCCATTTTTAAAATGGGTTGTTTATCTTTTTATTTTCAAGATATAGGAGTTCTTTATATATGCAAGTTATAAGTTTCTTATCAGATATATGGTTGCCAAATATTTTCTCCCACTGTGTGGGCTCCCTTTTTACTTTCTTGACAAACTCCTTTGAGGTGCAGAAGGCTTTAATTTTGCGGAAGTCCCATTTATCTATTAGTTCTTTTGCTGCTAGTGCTTTTGGTGTGATATTCATGAATCCATTTCCTATTACATGGTCCTGTAGATGTTTCCCTACACTGCTTTCCAAGGTTTTTATGGTCTTGGCCCTTATATTTAGGTCTTTGATCCATCTTGAGTTGATCTTTGTATAAGGTGTGAGATGGTAATCCTCTTTCATTCTTCTACATATGGCTATCCAGTTCTCCAGGCACCATTTGTTGAATAGGCCACTCTCTCCCAGTTGAGAGGATTTGGTGGCTTTATCAAATATTATATGGCTATATATGTGAGGTTCTATATCAGAGCTTTCAATTCGATTCCATTGGTCTGTGTGTCTCTCCTTATGCCAATACCATGCTGTTTTCACTACTGTAGCTTTGTAGGAGGTTTTGAAGTCAGGTAGTGTGATTCCTCCAATTTCGTTTTTCTTTTTCAATATGTCTTTGGCTATTCGGGGCCTCTTTCCTTTCCAAATAAATTTCATAGTTAGTTTTTCTAGTTCCTTAAAGAATGCTGTGTTGATTTTTATTGGGATTGCATTGAATGTGTAGATCAGTTTTGGTAGGATTGACATCTTAATAATATTCAGTCTTCCTATCCATGAACAAGGAATATTCTTCCATTTATTTAGGTCTTCTTTGATTTCCTTGAACAGTCTTGTATAGTTCTCGGTGTATAAGTTTGTTACCTCTTTAGTTAAATTTATTCCTAAGTATTTGACTTTTTTATTTACTATTGTGAATGGTATTTGTTTCTTGATTTCCTCCTGATCTTGCTCATTATTGATGTACAGAAATGCTACTGATTTTTGTGCATTGATCTTATAACCAGCGACTTTACTAAACTCATTTATGAGTTCTAGAAGCTTTGTTGTAGATCTCTCAGGGTTTTCTATGTATAGGATCATGTCATCTGCAAATAATGAAATTTTGACTTCTTCCTTTCCAATTTGAATGCCTTTTATATCTGGTTCTTGCCTCAGTGATAGAGGAAGTACTTCTAAGACAATGTTAAATAGGAGCAGAGACAATGGGCATCCTTGTCTTGTTCCTGAGTTTAGAGGGAAGGATTTTAGGATTTCTCCATTGTAAACAATGTTGGCTGTAGGTTTTTCATATATACTCTTTATCATGTTCAAAAACTTTCCTTGTATTCCGATCTTTTGGAGTGTTTTAATCAAGAAAGGATGCTGTATTTTGTCAAATGCTTTTTCTGCATCTATAGATATAATCATGTGATTTTTTTCCTTCAATCTGTTTATATGGTGTATTACGTTGATTGATTTTCTCATGTTGAACCATCCTTGCATACCTGGAATAAATCCCACTTGGTCGTGGTATATAATTCGTTTAATGTGTTGTTGAATATGATTAGCAAGTATTTTGTTAAGTATTTTTGCATCTAGGTTCATTAGAGAAATTGGTCTGTAATTTTCCTTTCTTGTGGTGTCTTTGCTTGGCTTTGGTACTAGGGTGTTGTTGGCATCATAGAAGGAGTTCGGCAATGTTCCTTCTGTTTCGATTTTTTGGACTAGTTTCAGCAGGATTGATGTTAGTTCTTTCCGGAATGTTTTGTAGAATTCACCTGTGAAGCCGTCTGGCCCTGGGCTCTTCTTAGTTGGGAGATTTTTAATGACTGATTCTATCTCTCTGCTTGTGATTGGTTTGTTAAGATCATCAATTTCTTCTTTTTGCTTATGTGTTTCTAGGAATTTGTCCATTTCCTCTAAATTGTCATTTTTGTTGGAATATAGTTTTTCAAAGTATCCTCTTCTGATAGTCTTTATTTCTGTGGGGTCAGTGGTGATATCGCCTTTCTCATTTCTTATTTTGTGTATTTGAATCTTCTCTCTTTTTTTCTTTGTTAGTCTCGCTAAAGGTTTGTCAGCTTTGTTGATCTTCTCATAAAACCAGCTCTTGGTCTTGTTTATCTTTTCAAGTGCTTTCTTATTTTCTATTTCATTTAGTTCTGCTCTTATCTTTGTTATTTCCTTCCTTCTTCTTCCTGTTGGGTTACTTGGTTGTTGTTTTCTAATTCCTTCAAATGTGCAGCTAGTTCTTCAATTTTTGCTCTTTCTTCTTTTTTTGATATATGAATTTATGGCTATAAATTTCCCTCTCCGTACTGCTTTTGCTGCATCCCATAAATTTTGGTATGTGGTGTTATTATTATCATTTGTTTCAATGTAGTCATTGATTTCTTTTGAGATTTCCTCTTTGACCCACTCTTTTTCTAAGAGTGTGCTGTTTAATTTCCAAATCATGGTGTGAAATCTGGGCCTCTGTCCCTTGCAAATTTCCAGCTTGACTCCACTGTGGTCAGAGATATTGTTTTGTATGATTTCAATCTTTCTGAATTCATTCAGCCTTTCTTTGTGGCCTAGCATATGGTCTATCTTAAAGAATGATCCATGTGCGCTTGAGAAGAATGTATATCCTGCTGTGTTTGGGTGTAATGATCTATATATGTCTATTAGATCCAGCTCCTCTAATATACTGTTCAAAGGTTTTGTTTCTTTAGTGATTCTCTTTTGAGATGTTCTGTCCAGAGTTGATAGTGGTGTATTAAAATCCCCCACTATAATTGTAGATGTATCTATTCTTTCACTTAGTTTTTCCAGCGTTTGCCTCACGTATTTAGGGGCACCCTTGTTAGGAGCATAAATATTTATGATTGTTTGATCTTTTTGACAGATTTTCCCTTTCACTAAAATGTAGTATCCTTCTTTGTCTCTCACAATTGTTTCACATTTAAAGTCTATTTTGTCTGATATTAATATAGCTACTCCTGCCTTTTTTTGGTTATTGTTAGCTTGTATGATTGTTTTCCAGCCATTCACTTTCAATCTCCATGCGTCTCTGGGTCTAAGATGTGTCTCTTGTAGACAGCATACGGATGGGTCATATTTCCTTATCCAATGTCCCAGTCTGAATCTTTTGATAGGTGAGTTTAATCCGTTGACATTCAGTGTTATTACTTTCAAGGAATTATTTGTGTTAGCCATATTTTGATTGGGTTTGTGTTTGGGATATTTTGTTTGTATTTTTTTCCTTCTAAATTTGTCTTTTTTTGTTGCTCTTATACACTCCTCCAACTCTGCCTGTCCTGTTTTTTCCTTTCTTCCTGCAGAACTCCCTTTAGTATTTCTTGAAGGGGAGGTTTCTTGTTGGTATACTCTTTCAGTTTCTGTTTATCTGTGAATATTTTGAACTCTCCATCATGTTTGAATGCTAGTTTAGCTGGATAGAGTATTCTTGGTTGGAAATTTTTTTCCTTTAGTACCTTGACTATACCATACCACTGCCTTCTTGCCTCCATGATTTCAGATGAGAAATCAGCACTTAATCTTATGGAGCTTCCCTTGTATGTGATGGTTTTCTTTTCTCTTGCTGCTTTTAGGATTTTCTCTTTGTCTTGAGAATTGGATAATTTGACAAGTATATGTCTTGGAGTGGGCCTGTTGGGGTTTATGACTAGTGGAGTGCGCTGTGCTTCTTGGATATGTACATCTGTCTCTTTCAGTAGATTTGGGAAGTTTTCAGCCATTATTTCCTGCAACACTCCTTCTGACCCCTTTCCCTTCTCTTCTCCTTCTGGAATGCCTATAATACGTATATTTGAGCGTTTTACATTGTCATTCAGGTCCCTAAGTCCTAGCTGGATTTTTTCTATCTTTTTATCAACCCCTTCTACTGTCTGTTTGATTTCTGATGTGCTGTCTTCCACATCACTAGTTCTCTGCTCTGCCTCTTCTAGTCTGCTGATATTTGCTGCAAGTGTATTCTTGATTTCTTGAACTGTGGTGTTCATTCCCATCATATCTGTTATCTTTTTGTGTATGTCTGCAATTTCCCCTCCAAGTGTTGTCTTCATGTTGTTAACCTCTTTCTTTACTTCATCAAATTTGTCAGTGATAAATGTTCTGAGATCTTTCATTGCTTGTGTGAAGTTCTGCTCCCCTTCCTGATTTTTAGTTTGTTGATTGGATTCAGCCATGTTTTCCTGATTACTGGTTTGGTTTGTAGATTTTTGTTTCTGTCTAGTCATCATTTTATCTTGACGGGTTTCATCAGTTCCTTAGCTTCTTTGTCTAGTCTTGGGGATTAATTAGCTTTTGTTTTTGCATAAGTGTTATATCTTCTCTTTGTCACTTTGTTATTCTTATTCTAATCTCTTATTGCTGGTTGAGTTCACTTTAAAGGAAAGTATTAGGGCCAGGGATAGGCAATTGTGTAAGCAAGGGAAAGTGTAAAGTAGTATTGGTGATAAATGTTAACAGAGCAACAATATGAGATCTGGAAGGATGGATATTAGATTCATGTAAGTTGTGTAGAGTTATAGCAGTAGGTAGAGTACCTATAATGAGGTAGTTGACTGAATATGGGAGGAATATGGTATGAATTAAAAAGTTAGTATTTTTGTGAGAGAGGGAAAGAGAAAAGAATGGCAATAGTTTCAAGAGTGGATAACAGACAGAAAACAAAACAAAGGTATTAGAAATTAAGTGTTAGACACTTTGGGGATCAAGGAAAGTGAGGTGGAATATAGGAGAGACAGTAGATGATGGAGGATATCAAGATGTAGTGGAAAGGGGATCGTGTAGGTAGCCAAAATCAATTCACAAAGAAATGAGGCAGTGGAGGATGAGGAAACCCAGCAAATGTGAGGTGTTCCCTGCAGCACCTATTGTATAATTAAGATAAAATAAAATAAGAAGAAAATGAGGGACAAGAGAGAGAGCAAAAAAAAAGAGAAGAAAGGATGAAAGAAAAAGGGGGTGGGTAAAGGGCGGGGAACAGGTAGGGAAAAGAAAAAAAAAGATATACACCAACCACAACAGCAACAACAACAACAACAAAAAACCTAAATATCTGAAAAAAAAAGACTTTGGAGGATACTCTGGGAGAAAAGACTAGAGGATAATGCAATGTTAGCAATCAGGACATTAAAAAAAATAAAAAAATAAAATAAAAACAAAACAAAACAAAAAAGAAAAAACTCAAACATTGAGGGCTAGGACATTCAAGGACCTCAGATGGACCTCAGGGCATGATGGATTCAGGGATGGAAAGTCTGAGATATTGAAGACTCAAGAGGTGTGAGTCTCTGGGGTGTGGGCCACGAGGGTTTAGGGGACTCAGACCTGGCAACCTCAAGTCCGGTTAACAGGGAGCCTGGGAGCACTGCAGTGCAACACAGCCTTCAGGGATCCCCGCATCTGGGTGCCAGCCCTATGGGTGAGGTCACATCCACAAACTCTATCCTGTGTGTCTGAACCCCACAATTCACTCACTCACTGGGGTGTATTCTGTGGATGTATCACCAATTCGGCTTCAGGATCCCTCCCACCCTGTAAGCCCCCGGAACGGCCACCTGGGGGCGCCTCTACACTGCAGCCAATTTAATGACACAGATCAATAGCCAGGCCCGGGGGTGGGGCTCCAGCCGGAAATGCTGATAACATAGTCCAAAACTGAAATTCCCACGCTTCACAAAATATTCCCCTAATCGGCTTCCAGATGTCTCCCACCCTGCCAGACCCTGGTGGTGTCTCTTTATTGCTATCAATTTAAGTCCACTGCAGATTGGCAGCTGGGCTTGGGGGGCACGGGGCTCTTAGGCAGAAGTGCTATTATTTGTGTCCGCAATCAAAAATTCCCCCGCTTAGCAATAAAAATCCCAATTGTCTCCCCAAATTGGTCTGCAAAGGCCTCCTGTCCTGTTAACCCCCCAATAGCCCACTCAGGGCTCACAAATTCTCCAGTACCGCAGAGCCTCCAGAAAACGCCGCCACAGCGCCGGTGCCGCGGCTCTGCCCCAGCTTCTATTTTTTTTCATGGGCCTATTGTCTTTGTGTTCTTTCTTGCTTTCAGACACAAATTGTTCCAGTATCATTGTGTGTTCCCTGCTTCATTCTTGGAATAAGCAATTTCCATATAAACTCAAAATTTAACTCCATATAAACACAATTTAACTCCAAATAAACACAAAACAAACATCTGAAAAATATACACAGAAAGAAATGAGAAAGGACAAAATTGTTCACTACAAAAAACCAAATCAATATGAAATTAGGCTGTAATGGAAGAATTGAGGCACATGGAAGATTTAAAACTTACAAATGGTATACCTATACTATATTTCAAAGAAGTTTTTGAAAATCATGTAGGGGCTTCTCTGTTCCCTGCATGGCATATCGTTGCCATGTCTACCTCCCAGATACTACTGCCATGCTGATTATGAGGAACATAGAGCATATAGATTATTGACTTAAAGAATAAAGTGCGGAAGACTTGGTTTCTTAATGCACAACTTCACTCTCTACATTTAAAGATAGAAAAAGAGAGATAGTGATATTTTTAGCCTTTGGAAGATATAAACCTACTCCAAAGAAACTGGGCAATACTGTAAATAAGAAATGAAGATATGAAAAATCTTTTCCTCAGCATTTTACGTGCTAATAATATTCCTTATTATGATTTAAGCAACAGAACATTCTCATATAGAATCACGATATCACATTTGTTATGGCATCCTTTTGAGTCCAAGCATGCAGCATTGCAATAAAAGGAATTGGATATGTTCAATCTCTACCTTATGAATTCTTTCAAGCCCTATAGTATTACCAGTTTGCAAACTAGAAAGATCAAAGCCACTGTAGCATTCTAGATTTTAGTTTCTGATAAGGGAAATATAGATAGCTATAACCCACATAAGCACAAAGCTCTTTGGGAACGTCAATATTTTGTTAAAAGTGTAGAAGGTTTTTTTTGTTTTTGTTTTGTTTTGGTTTGGTTTTTGTTTTAAATTTGATTTTAATCACAGAATAACAGTAAGACATTGTACATATTTAAATTCAAACTGCAAAGTCCAAATCTGTCACATATCTGGTGACATTCCACTACCACAGGCTTCCCTCATAGGCCATGGGACATTGAGATCAAAAAGTGAGGGAAAACCACTGAGGATGATTCACAGCCTTGATAGGCCCATTTCTTTTGATGCCTTCACAAGGAGACATTGCTGTGGAACTCCAAGCCCCTCTATAAGTCTTTCAATATTACATTTGTGACCCACTAACCCAGAAATCTCTTTTTGGTGACCTTTGTGAATAAGACTGAACAAGTTAACTTGTTTATTTATCATTTTGCAGATTATTTGCCTATTTTGTCTGCTTATTATCATTTTTGTACTTATTTTTTTCTGAGATTTCCTTTTCTTTACTTTTTTTTTTTAAGATTTTTAAAAATTTATTTCTCTCCCCTTCCCCACCCCTGGTTATCTGCTCTCTCTGTCCAATCACTGTGTGTTCTGTGTCTGCTTGTATTCTTGTCCGCAGCACCCAGAATCTGTATCTCTTTTTGTCACATCATCTTGCTGCATCAGCTCTCCATGTGTGCAGCACCATTCCTGGGCAGGCTGCACTTCTTTCACGCTGGGCAGCTCTCCTTACTTGGGTGCACTCCTTGTGCATAGGATTCCCCTATGCGGGGGACACCCCTGCACGGCAGGGCACTCCTTCCATGCATCAGCACTGTGCGTGGGCCCGCTCCATGTGGCTCAAGGAGGCCCTGGGTTTGAACCTTGGACCTCCCATGTGGTAGGTGGACGTCCTATCTGTTGGGCCAAATCAGCTTCCCTTTTCTTTACTTTTTATATCCAAATATAATCAAGTTATTTGAAGTCATTGATAATGACAGAAAACTATCTCATCATGGAGTATGCCAGCAGAGAACTCTTTGAAAACCTTGTGACTCAATGCCATCTGGAAGAACAAGAAGCCTGAGAGAAATTTCATCAAGCAATATCTGCTCTCCAATATTGCCATCAAAATCATGTTATCCAAAATATTTAAATAAACATTTCTCCAAAGAGGAAATACAAATGGCCAAAAAGCACATGTAAAACTGTTTCCTAACTAACTACTACGGAAATACACATCAAAGCAATAATGAAATATTATCTCATACAGCATAGAGTTATCATTATTTTTCAAAACCAGAAAACAATAAAAGCTGGAAAGGAGGTGGAGAAATAGTAGCACTCCTTCACTGTTGGTGTGATTGTAAAATGGAGCAGCCTCTGTGGGAGACAGTTTGGAAGTTCCTTGGGAAGCTAAATATAGAACTGCCATTTGATTCAACAATTCCTCTAATAGAGATATATCCAGAAGAATTGAAAACTGAACACAGACATCTGCACATTGATGTTCATAGCAGCATTCTTCACAATTGCCAAAAGATGGAGACAATCCAAGCATCCATTAAAGAATGAATTGAAAAACAAAATGTGGTGTATACATATGATGCAATACTATGCTGCAGTGAGAAGAAATGAAATTCGGACATATATGCCAATATGCATGAATCTTGAAGACATTACACTAAGTGAAGAAATCCAGACACATAAGGACAAATATTACATGTTCTCATTAATAAAAACTAAATATGAAGAATAAAGGCATAGAGTTAAAACCCAGATAATAGGTTATTAGGAGCTAAGAGGAGGGCTGAGAAGGAATACTGATGCTTAATGTATGTAGAAATTTTTTTCAGGTATTAGGGCCAGGAAAAGAACCCAGGAACTCATACATGGGAAGTTGGCACCCAACCACTCACCGTATCAGTTCTCCTGTGTTGTTTTATCCATTTGTATTGCTTGTTGTTTTACTTTTGTTTTTAGGAGGCACCAGAGATCAAACTCATTTTCTCCAATGTAGGAAGCAGGTTCTCAAACACGTGAGCCACATCCATCCACTCCCTGTAGAAGTTTTAATTAACTTGACAGTAAGAAAGAGGAAATGGATAGATTTGATGGTAACACATTTTAATGAGTAGCAGCTGGGATTGTGGCTGGAAAGGGTAGCTTAGGGATGTGAATGTAAATTGAAAGAAAGCTAGAGAATAAACACATTGAACCCAGAGGTAGATGATAATTGTGGTTGATGGTACAGATGCAGAGGTATAATTCTATGAACTAGAGTGGATGTATGTCACATTTTTTTTCTTAAATATTCTTATTTTAAAGCTGGAGGTAATTATTTGTACAGGGAAGGGATAAAATGGGGGCATAGGGACACCTTTGTGTGGGGCTTTGTGGGCTTGTGGGGGGCTAGGGATTGGAGGATGAGTCATATGGCCCAAGAAGTTGGGGGGAAGGGTGGGGGAAATATTTGAACATAGGAGATTGTCAGGTATGTGGTTGAAATTATAATGTAGAGAAAACTCTTTAGAAACTATAATATGGAAGGTTATCTGTTTAAGATACTTAAGGGGGGGCATGTGACACAGGGCAAGCTTCTAGGGAGTGTGTGAGTGCTCATTTTGTCATAGTGGGTTATATCACTGGGTGGAGACCCACACAATGAGAGAAGGTATACCCACATCCTGGGAAGGACTCATGTTCTCAAACAAAGGGAATTGTATCTCTCGAGAGAATTGGTGGCTCTCAGTAGGTTAGGGCAGTCGAGTATGTCAAGCCCTCAGCATTGTTACAAGTATCTCTGAATATGGTCGTTCAAGTAATGAAGACTGATTGTCACTGTGGGCCCTGAGGGGAGGGAGAAAGAGGTATTGAATAGATGGAATCAGTGTAACTGTGGGGCAATGGAAGTGTGCCACAAGATCATGCAATGATGGATATAGGACATGTTAAATTACACCAAAAATGTATAAAAGTCTATCAGCTAAAATGTAAACCACAACATAAAACATAACATAACTAAAAATTTAGAAAATTGTATAGTCTAAAATATAAACCATAGTGTAAACCAAAATGGAACTATGTTTAAAAGCTATTGTTTCAATATCTGTACATCAGCTGCAGCAAATAGAATATGAACATGTAAAAAGATCATTGTTTGGGAACGGACAAAGGGTTTGATGTTGGATATATGGGAGTACCTTATATTGCATATGTGAATTACTGTCATCTGAAATTTATGTGAAGACAAACTTAATAATTAGAAAAAAAAAAGGATGTAGCTACTGAGGAAGAAATTACCTTGCCACTGTACATACAGGGCAACATCTATAACACTGATGAAAGGCAAAACGTCAAAAACAAAGCTTTTTAATTTTTAATTTTTTGATACCCCAATTTATTTTTCCTTTATTTAATTTTTCTAAATTAGTATGTGTTCTATATCTAACCTTTAAACCCATCACTATATTCCATTTTACTATTAATGGAACCTGGCACTATATTAGGCTTCATTTTTAAAGAAGTTTTGGACTACAGAGAAATTCAACTATGGCAGGGGAGGAACACTGGTGTGGGGTGTTATTGATAGCAGGCACATGGTTGAGAGGGAGTTCTCCAGGGCATGTACACAGAATACATAAAAATGTTTGGATATTTTCATAGTGGTTTCAGTTAAAAACAACAACTGAGGGAGTGCTGAGTTCCTAGCCAGTGAAGATCTATCACATTCCCCAGTGGAACAGCAAGTGCATCCCCCAAGTGCAATGGCAAAGACCAATAAAGATGGATTGTCCAACAATGAGCCCTTGATATGGATGGCTACAATTATGAGCCTGTGTGCCTGAAATATGAACTAGGCCTAGAGCTGCATGGTGCCTAAGAGTTACCTCCAGAGAGCCTCCATGTTGCTTAAATGTGGCCACTCTCTAAGCCAAACTCAGCATTAAATGCATTCCCTTCCCCCAGTGTGGGACATGACTTCCAGGGATGAGCCTCCCTGGTGCTGAGGAATTATTACCAAGCACCAGCTGATGATGTAACTGGAAAAAGACCTTGAATAAAAGGGTCAACTCAGACCAACAGAATATCTCAGCCTACCTGTAATATCAGGTGTTAAAAACTGCTTTTTGACTTTGGATAAAAGGGGGAAATGGAAAGGACAAATGAGTTTATATGGCTATGAGTCTCCAAAAAAGAGTTGGGAGGTCATCAGAGGGATAACACTTATGCATGCCTCAGCAGGATATCAGAGACAGCCAAAGTAGATAGAAACCCAGGTACTGGTTCTTCTGAGGGCTACAGAGATGCAGAGGTTCTATGGTCCTGGCAGATGACTCTGAAGTTCAGTGCCATGTCAATTGGCCCTACTTTGAAGTTTGTGTTCCTGAGTGTGATGGACTTGGACCCAGATATGACCTTTCTACATATGCCTCTTTTGTTACTTTTACCAGACCTGTGGTTGGCATTGGCGTTGGTGTATACTCAGGAGACCTGAATCTCTGGACTGTCCATGTGACAGCCAGGTCCTGAGCCTCAGCAGACTTGCAACTCCTACACTCTGGTTTATTGGACTTACCCCAGCCAGCTAACAGGGAGGTGAAGAAGGTCAACCACCACAGCAGGGAGCCAAGAGTGCCTACAACTGCAAACAGGAGAATTGCATTCATCATCCATGTGGAATCTAAGTCCCCTCTTGATGTAGAGGGGGACTGACATAACCATCCCAGGGTCCACAGAATGGAGGAATAGAGTATGGATTTGAGTGAACTTACTGGTATTCTGCTGTGGAACTATTGTGATTAGTAATGGAAGAAATTGTAGCATTGATGTGGAGACAGTGGTCATGGTAGCTGCTGATAGTAGGGAGAGGGAAGAAGAGATATGTTTTGGGCGGGCATTTTCAGGACTTGGAGTTGTCCTGGGTGGTGCTGCAGGGTCAGGTGCTGAACATTGTGTGTCCTGCCATGACCCACTGGGTGAACTGGGGGAGAGTGCAGACTACAAGGTAGACCACTGTCCATGTGGTGCAGCAGTGCTCCAAAATGTATTCACCAGATGCAGTGAATGTGCCACGATGATGGAAGAGGTTGTTGATTTGGGAGAAGTGGGGTGAGGGGGGTGGGAGGTATATGGGAACCTCATGTTTTTTTAATGTAACATTTAAAAGAAAATGAAGAAAAAAACACCTAATAAATATTCTTATTTTATTATCTTTTTTAAAAGACACATGGATCATACAAAATGTTACAGTAAAAAATAAAAGAAGTTTCCATATACCCCACTCCCCACACCCTCCACTCCTCCCACATCAACTTCTTTCATTAGAATGGTACATTCATTGAATTTGATGAGTACATTTTGGAGCACTGTTACATAGCATGGATTATAGTTTATCTTGTAGTTTACACTCTCTTCCAGTCCATTCAGTGTGTTATGGCAGGATAGATAGTGTTCTGCATCTGTCCCTGAAATATCATTGAGGATAACTCCAAGTCCCAAAAATGCCCCACTATCACATCTCTTTTTCCTTCTCCTTGCCTTCAGCAACTTCCGTGGCCACTATCTTCACATCAGTGATACTCTTTCTTCCATTGCTAGAGTCTCTATAGCAGAATGGTGAGAATTTGGAGAAACATGGGAAAAATACTCCTGAAGTGACCAGTGATTATGGGAAACAGCAATACCGTAATATTCTTGCATCAATGACAAAGATATACTATGTTGAAAATAGGAGAGTATGGAAAAAGTTTTCCTAGTGTACACTTTGGGCTATGGTTGGTGGTAATAGTCTGATTATATCATTTCGTAATCTGTAACAAGTGTTCCACCACAGTGTGCTGTGTTAATGAGGGGTTTTTTGTATGGGAATTCTGCACATATGCATGATTGTTTTGTGGGTTCACAACTTCTGTAAAAATACATTTTAAAATTAGTAATATGGTGGGTTGGGGGAAATATACCAAATGTAAGATATGGATTGTAGTTAGTAGTAATATTTTTATGATATTTTCAAATTTTGTAACAAATGTTTCACAAAAATGCAATATATTCATTGTGGGGTGATGTATGGGACCTCGTATGATGTTATGCATGCTTGTTTTGTAAGTTCACAACTTTTACTAGACACATTATTTATGTATGTTCATGTATGAATGATATTACTCAATAAAATTTTTTAAAATGACAAAAAAGCAGACCACAGTTCTCCAACCTACAGAAAGTTAACTCTACAAATAATCTGACTCTATCCCTCGTCAAACCTCCAAATGATGTCAATTTTAATTTTGATGAAGTTTACCTCATAGGTAATTTGTTTTATGAATCCCACATTTCTCTCATATAAAATAAATCTTTGCTTCACCAGTCACACAAACTTTTCCTATATTTTCCCCTGATAGTTACATAGTTCTTACAAACAGTTGTCCATTTGGGTTGATTTTTTTCCATGATGTGAGGTAGGGGTCTAAGTTCATTTTACCGTTTCATTTATGAATGTTATGTATGGATGCATACATGTGCATATATATGTATAGACGTATTTTTTCTTGTAAATATTCAATTGTTCCTCCAATATATTTTGGAAAGTCTATCCTTTCTTTATTGAATTCTTTAGCACTTTTGTCACAAATCAGTTGTCCGTGTAAAAGAAAGTATTTCTGGACATTCTGTTTTTTTCCACTGGTCTCTGTGTCTATCCTTATACCAATACTATATTTTTTAAATTACTATAGTTAATTTTTAATCAGGTAGTCCTCAAATTCTGCTTTTCTTTCTTTTCAATACAGTTGGGGATATTTGAGGACATTACATTTCCAAATATGTATTATCAGCTTATCAATTTATAAAATAAGAATGAGGGAATTTCATGGAGACTGTGTTGAATCTTTAGGTCAGTTTGGCAATAATTGTCATATTATCAATGTTTATTCTTCCTATCAATGAACATAATATGCCACTCTATTTGGAGATCTTTGATTTCTCTCAGTGATGTTTTGTATTTTTCAGTGTACAAATTTCATACCTTTTTATTAAAATAATTTCTGTTATTTGAAGTTATTGTGAATTCAATCACTTTATTAATTACTTGTTTGGATTACATTTGCTGGTGTGTAGAAAAACAATTGATATTTTATTTTGATCTTTTATCCTGCAACCTGGCTATGCTTCCTTGCTGGTAGATTTGTTTCTCCTTTTATTCCCTTTGGTGAATTCTTTTAGACTTTCAAAATGAAAGAAAATGTCACCTGAGTGAAAAAGTTTACTGAGGTGATGACTGTAAAACTCTGTAATGAAAGTGAGAGCCACTTAGTGTACACTTCAGGCAGATTGTGTAAGAGATGACACTGGATATCACAGTGAACCATGTGGTGGAAGATGGACTGTGTTTAACAGTATAAATATCAGAGTGTTCTCTCATGAAGTATAGGAAATGTACAGTACCATACATGGTGTTAATAATAGGGATGTGTGGAAAAAATATATGAAATATACTCTAAGGATGATGGTTAGTGAGAATTGCCTGATGATATTATTTTATAATCTATAATAAATGTTCCACAAAAAGGTAAGGTGTTCGTGGAGGGGTGTTTAATGTGAATTCGGCACATTATGCATGATTGTTTTGTAAGTTCACAGCTACTCTAATAAATAAATATTTGGTGTATGTATACATACAGAGAACAAACCTGTATTGCCTACAGTCTTAAAGACAGATAACCTGCTTGCTGCTGGATGCTGATGGGAATATCAACCTTGCTGATTTTGGCTTAAGAAACAAATTTACCAGTGACAAGAAGCTGGATATCTTATGTGGCAATCTCAATTATACTCCTCTAGAAATCTGTCAGGGACAAATATATGTGCCTGCTGTTGATGTCTAGAGCCTGGGAGTGACTCTCTGCACCATCATGAGCAGGAATTTACCTTTCCATTTCACTGAGCTTCCAAGACCTACAGAGGATCCGTGGACTGTGTAAATAGTATCAAATAATGTAAAAATCATAGACACTTGTAAGAGAACGCTACAACATATAATGAGCAATCTCTGCATAAATGTGCATTATGGATAGCAAGAACTGAAGCCCTATGTGGCACTCCTCCTAGATTACCAGGACCCTCAGCAGACATCATTGATGTTGTCCATGAGATACAGCATAGAAAAGGTAAAGGAATTACTCATGAAAAAGCATGATGAAGTCATGGCAACTGATCTGTTGCTGGGCTACAACAGATGGGAGCAAGAGACTTCCACCATTGCCCTGAAGCCACAGCCCTCACCTGATCAGAATCACAGCAGCAGTCCTACCACATGGGAGGTCCAGGAGTCAGTTCCTGGTGCCTCTTAAAGAAGATAAGCACAACAGTGAGCTAGGGGCTGGCAAGGCAAGCTGAGGCAAAAAGATGATGCAATGAGATGGTGATGCAACAGGATGATGATGCAACAAGACGATGACACAACAAGGAAATATGAGAGACATAACAAGCAGGGAGTGGACGTGGCTCAAATGAGTGGGCACATCCTTCCCACACAGGAGGTCCCAGGTTTGGTTCCTGATGCCTTCTAAAATATTGAAGATGAGCAGACAGCAAACCCAAAAAAAGGGTAAAGGGGGAGAGAAATAAAATAAGAAAAAAGGAAAGTTTAGCTTTTTGGGGATTAAGTAATCTCCCCAAGGTATTTGCTTTGAGGTTCCTTGAATTTCTTTCTGGTAAACTTGACATGAATATATCTGCATATAACCTTGAAGAAATTCCCATTGGCTCCCTGTTAGTCCTTAATGTTGTTTGAGCAAGAGGTTGGGATCCCAGTATAACAGGGATCCTTAAACTTTTCTGTCCCATGGACTCCTTTGCCAGTCTGGTGAATTCCACAGACCCCATGATAAGTCCTCACTTCACTCTGTATTATTTAATAAATATATCACACCAGCACCTACAATTCCCCACAAGAATAATGTTATTTTGAATTTCAAATCAAACTCATGGAAACCTTGTTAAGCACTACTGTACTACAGGGAAAATGTTCCTGGTTACCTACCTGTGGGAGCCCCCTACATGGAGAGAGCTCTCTTTCAATGCAGGCTGAGAATATGATTCTTTTGGAGGTTTCATCCCTGCTGCTGATGTTTGAGTAGAGGTGAAGATATAGAAGCAAGTCCACAGTCTCTCCCATTGAGTCTGTGGGGCCCAATCCAGAGACCTGATGGACTGCTGCAAGCTGTACTGTGAGCTGTTTTTGATTCCTGGTGCTGGTAAGTGGGTCTCTAAGATGGCAGCAAAAACAGAATTCAGTTGTCTATCTTAATCTGCAATGAATAGTCCAAAATGGTAATTAAGAAAGCAATTCTGGGACTTCCAGGAAGCTAATGAGACAGACGAATGGATCACTTCCTCTTGGAAAATATAGAAGACAGGAGGACACTCTCTAGAGGGCTACTCTGTGCCTCAGAACACCAGGGAAGGCTAGCTATGAACTAGAATAGAGAGGGGTGAAGGAAAGGAGACTCAGCTGGCTGAAAAATCCCATGAGTAAAGCTGCAAAAGCAGCAGCAGACACCCATCTCCCCAAGTCAACAGACTGCAGTGGCTGTGGACAGCAGTGGTTATGGGCTGAGGGAGTTGCAGGGGCCCTCTTCCCCAAGGAAGGGGAGAGGAAAGGATTCAGCCTACAGAAAATTCAGATTTTGGTTAATAAATTTGGTTTGCTACTTCCAGCCCAAGTGGGGCCATGACATTGTTTGCCCTGAGAACCTGTAGGGAGCTAAAGACAATTTCCCTTTTCAAGCACCGTTCCTACTGCCCTAGACTTTTTGTTGAGGATGCAGAGAGAGGGAAGGTGGGGCCTCTCTAGGGATGAAATCGCTTCTGAGAAATTTAGTTATTGAAGCAGGGTCATCCCTGAGGACATTGCTTCTGCACCACCTGCCCACTGCAGTTACACTGAATGCCTTCCCCCAACACCTACAGTCTAAGCTGAGAGGTCTGCTAAAGAGTGCCATGTCTTGGCCAGATCACAAAAGTGCATGAAAAGGAAAAATAATAAGAAATCAATAAAAGTGGCAAGCAGGTTTCCTTTACAGTCGCCCTCTCCAAGGACTTTGGAACCTGGCCTAAACTCCATTACTAGGTCCTTAACCCTTGCTTTAGTAGTAAACCGGGACTAACCTAAATATCTTGAACAAGTTGACCCAAGAGTCAAAGAATAGCTGTAGCACACAGCTTCTTAATAGTAAATACCCAGACAAGAAAAAAACTGAACAACAGAATCAAGTGCCTGGACATCAGCAATATATTACAAGCCATACTAAGAAAAAGGAAGATATGACTCAGGCAAAGAAATAAACCAAAGTTCCAGACAAAACACAGGACTTGTAACATCTAATCAGTTATGTTCACACAAATCTCCTAAATCACATCATGGAGCTGAAGGACAGCATGGCTAAAGAAACAAAAGACATTAAGAAGACACTGGATGAGCACAAAGAAAAATTTGAAAACTTGGGTATAAATCTAACAGAGCTATGGGGAGAAAAGACAAAATAAGTGGGATTAAAAATACAGTAGAAGAACAAAACAGCAGATTTGAAATCATAGAAGAAAGAATCTGCAATGTAGAGAAAAAATCAATTGAAATTGAAAACAGAGAAGGACAAACAGAAAAGAATGGAAAAAATTGAACAGAGGCTCAGGGAGTTAATGATACCATGAAACACAGTAAAATACATGTTATGGGAGTTCCAGAAGGAGAAGAGAAAGGAAAAGGAGCAGAATGAGTATTATTGAGGAAATTATGGCGAAAAATTTCCCAGCTTTCATGGAACACATGAATATATTTGTCCAGGAAGCAAAGCATATACCAATTACAATAAATCCAGATAAATTTACCTCAAGACACATATTCAGAATGCCAAATTACCAAAATAAAAGGTTGAGGACTCTAATGGCTATAAGTATTCCTTATTATAAATGTGTTTTCTTATCTGACCATCCATCATAACTTTATTCTTTCTTCTCTTACCGATTTCTCATATAAGTTGTATTAACTTTGTCATAGTATTTAAGATACAGGATATCTAGGCTAAAAGAGCACATCATTCAAGAACTTGCATCCTCTTCTGGGGAAAGGGTTAGTGTGTTTTCACTTGTACACAGGACAGACGTATCATGTTTAGTGCAAGTATGACTATATTATTTAATTTTTTGCAGATTAAGTCTGGTTTAAGAGATGTGTACAGGTGACAAGGGGTGAATGATGACAGTTAATTCCATGTGTTAACTTGGCTACATTGTAGTGTCCAGTTGTTTGGTGAAACAGTAGGCTACTTGTTACTGTGAAGGTATCTTATAAATGGGATTTGCATCCACAGTTAATTACATCTCTCATCAACAATATTTGCTCTCTGAAATGTGATTATGTCATCCAAACACTTGGAGGTCTTAAAGGCAAAAATTCCATCCTACACCCATTAGACGGTTGGCTACTGAAAAAAGAGAGGATTACAAGTATTGAAGAGTATGTGGAAGAATGTGGACCCTCATCCACTGCTGGTGGGAATGTAGAAGGATCCACCCATTCCAGAGGAGAGTTTGGCAGTTCCTGAAAAAATGAGCTATAGGTTTGCCATATGACCCAATAATTCCATGGCTGGGTATATACACAGAAGAACTGAAAACAAGGACACAACCAATATATGCACACCAATGTTCATAGCAACATTATTCACTATTTCCCAAAGTGGGAATCTACCGAATGCCCATTCACAGATAAATGGATAAGTAAAATTTGGTATATACATAAAATGGAACATTACTCAGCTGTGAGAAGGAATATATTACTAACACATGGGATAACATGGATGAATCTTGAGGACCATATGTTGAGTGAAGCAAGCCAGACACTGAAGGACAAATACTACATGACCTCTCTGATATGAATTAAGCAAATCAAGCTGTCTCAGAGAGCTAGAGACTGGAAGATAGGCTTATTGGAAATGGGTAGGGGAGAAAGATTGTGAGTCAATGCCGACATGGGTGAAATCTAGGATAAAGTGGAGGTAAGTTGTGCAGTGAAGGGATAAGATGTGCTATTAGGGATATTATTGGGTGGGGCTTTGCAGGCTTGAGGGGGCTAAGGTTGGGAGGATGGGTCAGATGGTCCATGGAATTGGGGGGAAGGTTTGGGGGGAGCAAGTGAATGTGGAAGATACCAGGTACGTGGTTCAAAGTATAAGGTTGAGAAAACTCTTTGGAAAATATAATAAGGAAGCAAGAAGCGGACTTGGCCCAGTGGTTAGGGCATCCCCCTACCCCATGGGAGGTCCGCGGTTCAAAACCCGGGCCTCCTTGACCCGTGTGGAACTGGCCCACATGCAGAGCTGATGTGTGCAAGGAGCGCCTTGCCACGCAGGGGTGTTCCCTGCATAGGGGAGCCCCATGTGCACGGAGTGCACCTCATAAGGAGAGCCGTCCAGCGCAAAAGAAAGTTCAGCCTGCCCAGAAATGATGCCGCACACATGGAGAGCTGACACACAAAGATGATGCAACAAAAAGACACAGATTCCCGTGCTGCTGACAACAACAGAAGCGAACAAAGAAGACCACGCAGCAAATGGACACAGAGAACAGACAACTGGGGTGGGGTGGAGGGAAGGGGAGAGAAATAAATTAAATAAATCTTTTAAAAAAAAGAAAATATAATAAGGAAGGGTTACTGGCTTAAGGTGTTTGATGGGGGCATCTGGAAGAGGGTGCACCTGGGACAGGCTTCAAGGGATTGAGTGCTCATGTTGTCATAGTGTGTTATATAAGTGGGTGGAGACCCATACAATGAGGACAGTGTTATACCCCCATCCTGGGAGGACAGATGTTCTCAGAGGGGAGGGTGTCTCTCGAGAGTATGGGTGGCATGCAGTAGGATAGAAATGACCAGTGTGTCAAGCCCTCAGCATTGTTGTTACTATCTGTGAATCATGTTCTTCAAGCAGTGAAGTATGGCTGTCAATGTGGGCCCTGAGGGGAGGGGGAGAGAGGAATAGAATAGATGGAAGAAGAGGTAACTGGGGGGCACTGGAAGTCCTTCAGTAGATCATGAAATGATGGAGAATGGAATGCTAAATGTCAACAAAAATTTATAAAAGTGTATAGTCTAAAATGTAAACCATAATGTCACCAAAGATTTATAAAAGTGTACAGTCCAAAATACAAACCATAATGTAAACCATAATGGAACCTTGGTTAGCAGCTATGTTTTAATATCTACACATCAGCTGTAGCAAATATAACATCCACATGTAAAAAGAACATTGCCTGAGAATGGGGAAAAGGGATTGGGAGTCCCCTATATTGGGTAAATGGGACTCCCCTATATTGTATAGGCGAGTTTACTATATTCTAAAACTGTTTTGAAGACAAAAATTTAAGAAAAAAATAATCTAGACACTCAGGAAGGAATGGAAGAGACTGCCTTGCTACTGTACATACTGGGCAACAACTATAACAGTGATGTAGGCAAAACATTAAAAACAAAGTTTTATAACATTTTTCATTTTTTAATTCAACAATTTATTTTTTACTTTATTATAGTTTTTCTAAATTATTATGTATTCTATTGCTAATCTTTAAACCTATCATTACTATTTCATTTCCCTACTAAATGAATTTGGCAATATATTAGGCTTCATTTTTGAAGAAGGTTTGGATCATAGAGAGGTTCAACTATGACAGGGGAGGAGCACTGATGTGGAGTGTCATTGATGAGGGATGCATGAGTGGGAGGGAGTTCAAGAGGGTATGCATATAGGTATATAAATATATTCAGATATTTATTGGGTGTTGTCATACTAGGTAGAGATACACATGACAACTGAGGGAGGACTGAGTTCATGTCCAGGGGAGCTCTGTTGCATTCCCCAGTGGAATAGCAACAATCCCCCAATTTCAAGGGCAAAGATGAGTGAAGAAGAATGGTCCAATGATAGGTCCTTGATATTGATGGCTATGCTTGTGAGCCTGTGTGCTTGAAATTTGAATTAGGCCTAGAGCTGCAGAGTGCTGCAGAGTTACCTTCTGTAAGCCTCCATGCTGCTCAAATGTGGCCACTCTCTAAGCCAAACTCAGCATGTAAATCCATCACCTTCCCCCAGCATGGGAAATGACTCCCAGGGATGAGCCTCCCTGGTGATGAGGGATTACTACCAATCACTGGCTCTTTATGCAACTAGAAAAAGCCTTGAATTAAAGGGGAAATGGTAAAGACAAAGGAGTTTATATGGATAAGAGACTGCAAAATGAGTCAGGAGGTCATCAGAGGGGTTGTGCTTTTGCATGTATCAGCAGGATCTCAGAAACAGCCAAAGTAGATACAACCCCAGGTAGTGGTGCTCCTGAGAGCTACAGAGACACCCGGGTACTACTGTCATGGCAGATGGATCTGGAGTTCAGTGCCTTACCAGTGGGCCCTTCTTTGGAATTTGTGCTCCTGAGTGTGATGGAGTTCGACTCAGATGTGACCTCTCTACACATGCCTCTTCTGTCACTTTTATTTAACCTGTGGTTGGCACTGGGTTTTGTGTATGCACAGGAGGTTTGAATCTCTGGACAGTCCATATACCAGCTGTGTCCTGAGCATCAGCAGAGTTGCAACACCTACCCTCTGATTCATTGAACCTACCCAGGTCAGCTAACAGGGAGGTGATGATGTCAACCACACCAGGAAACCTAGAGAGTCAACAAATACAAGCAGGAGAATAACATCCATCAGCCATGTGGAATCTAAGCTCCCTCTTGATTTAGAGGTGAATTGGATATCATCATCCCAGGGTCTGGAGGATGGAGTAATAAAATATGAATTAGTGTGGACTTACTGGTATTCAACTATAGAACTACTGTGATTCTAACAATGGGGGAAAAAAAACTATCATTAATGTGGTGACAGTGGCCATGGAAGTTGCTGAGGGCAGGGAGACAGAAGAAGAGTGCTGAGACCAGCTCAGCAATAGGTCTGCACGAAGGGAAGGCAATGCAGAACTGAAGAAATAAAAGGACAGAAAGAAAGACACAAGAGAGGAAACAAAGATGGGACCAGGGGACTTTACAGCTTTTGAAACTAATAGCCTCAACCCTAGTTTCCCCATCGTATATATTTGAAAGCTGATGAGCACTGTGGGCTACAGGAAGCAACTTGCAACATCTACAATAAGGTAGTTTACAATAACAGGAGGCAACTTAGAATATCTTGTACAATAACAGGAAGCAACTTGCAACATCTACAATAAGATAATTTACAATAACAGGAAGCAACAAATAGGTAAGCCAGTTTCCCACAACAGAAGAGATGTGGTATGGGGGCATTTTTGGGACTTGGATTTGTCCTGAATGATATTGCAGGCACAGATGCAAATTATACATCATATATCCTGCGATAAACCACTGAATGGATTGGGGGAGAGTGTAAACCACAATGTAAACTATAATCCATGCAGTGTAACAGTGCTCCAAAATGTATTCATCAAATGCAAGGAATGTGTCACACTTATAAAGAGGTTATTGATGTGGGAGGAGTGGGAGTTGGGGAGTGGGGTTTATGGGAATCCCTTATAACTTCATTTCTTTCTTTTTAATTGCCTTTTTAAAATTAATAGATCACACAAAACATTACATTACAAAACACAAGAGGTTCCCATATAACCCACTCCCCAACCACAACCCCCATCACTTTTGTGAATTGTATTTTTTGAAGATACGTACATCACAAAAGAGTATTACATTAAAAAAACTATAAGAGGTTCCCATAAACCCCACACCTCACACCCCCCTCTTCCCACACCAACAACCTCCTTAATCATTGTGACTCATTCATTGCACTCAGTGAACATATTTTGGAGCACTGCTGCACCACTTGGATAATTGTTTACCGTGTAGTTCACACTCTCCCCCAGTACATTCAGTGGGTTATGGCAGGATATATAATGTCCAGGATCTGTCCCTGAAATATCATTTAGGAAAACTCAAAATCTCAAAAATACCCCCACATCACATCTCTTCTTCCCTCTCCCTGTCCTCAGCAACTAACATTGCCACTTTCTACACATCAATGATACAATTTCTTCTATTACTAGTCATGATAGTTTTATAGTAGAATACTGGTAAATCCACACTAATCCATATTTTATTCCTCCATCCTGTGGACCATGGGATGGTGATGTCCACTCCACCTGTATATGAAGAGAGGGCTTAGATTCCACATGGATGATGGATGCCATTCTTCTGTTTGCAGTTGTAGGCACTCTCGGTTCCCTGGTGTGGTGGTTAACCATCTTCACCTCCCTGTTACCTGACCTAGGTAAGTTCAACAAACCAGAGAGTAGGAGCTGCAACTCTGCTGAGGCTCAGGGTCCAGCTGGCACATGGACAGTCCAGAGATTCAAGTCCCCTGAGTATACACCAACACTAATGCCAACCACATTTCAATAAAAGTGACAGAAGAGGCCTATGTAGAAAGCTCACATCTGAGTCCAACTCCACCACACTGAGGAGCACAAATTCCAAAGTAGGGCCCACTGACATAGCACAGAACTCCAAAGTCTTCTGCCATGACCATAGACCCTGTGGGTCTCCATAGCCCTCAGGAGAACCAGTACCTGGGGTTGTATCTACTTTGGTTGTCTCTGGGGTCCTGCTGAGGCATGCATAAGTGTGACCCCTCTGATGACCTCCTGACTCTTTTTGAAGACTCTTTGTTATATAAACTCATTTGCCTTTGCCATTTCCCCCTTTTATTCAAGGTCAAAATGCAGTTTTTAATACATGATCCTACATGTAGGCTGAGATATTCTGCTGGTCTGAGTTGACCCTTTTATTCAAGGTCTCTTTCTAGTTGCATCACCAGTTAGTGATTGATAGTAATCCCTCAGTGCCAGGGAGGCTCATCCCTGGGAGTCATTTCCCATGCTGGGGAGAAGGTAATGCATTTACATGCTGAGTTTGGCTTAGAGAGTGGCCACATTTGAACAACATGGAGTCTCTCAGGAGGTAACTCTTAGGCACCCTACAGCTCTAGGCCTAGTTCATATTTCAGGCATACAAGCTCATAAGCATGGTCATCAGCATCAAGGACTCATCATCGGACCATCCCTCAATTGTCATTTGTAACTGTAACTACTATGGAAATACCCAACATATATAAGAACATTTTTATGTGCCTTGTATATGTGCCCTGGAGAACTCCCTCCCACTATGTGCCCCCCATCAATAACCTCACACCAGTGTTCCTCCCCGTCATAGTTGAACCTCTCTGTGATCCAAAACTTCTTCAACAATGAAGCCTAATATATTTCCAAATTCAATTAATAGGAAAATGAAATATAGTGATGGGTTTAAAGATTAGAAATAGAATACATACTAATTTAGAAATACTAAAATAAAGTAAAAATAAACTGGTATATTAAAAATGAAAAATATTATAAAGCTTTGTTTTTCATGTTTTGCCTTTCATCACTATAATAGGTGTTGCCCTGTATGTACAATGGCAAGGCAATTTCTTACATTTCTTCCTCAGTGTCTATGTTCTTTGTGTGTTTTTTTCTAATATTGTCTTCACAAAAGTTTTAGATCACAGTAATTCACATATACAATATAGGGGACTCCCATATATATCCAGCATCAAACCCTTTCCCCCCTTCCCCAGCAATTATCTTTTTACATGTTCATGTTATATTTGCTGCAGCTGATGTACAGATTTTTAAACAAAGCTTTCAAACATGGTTCCATTTTTTGTTTACATTATGGTTTATATTTTAAACTGTACAATTTCCTAAATTTTTAGTTTCCTTACTTTTTACATTATGATTTACATTTTAGCTTATAGACTTTTATACATAAATCACATGATCATATCTATAGATGCAGAAAAAGGATTTGATAAACACAGCACCCTTTCTTGATAAAAACACTGCAAAAGATAGGAATAGAAACTTTCTGAACACGATAAAGGGTATATATGAAAAACCCATGGCTAACATCAAATAAAATGGTGAAATCCTAAAAGCTTTGCCTCTAAGACCAGAAACAAAACAATGATGCCCATTAACACCACTCCTATTTAACATGTGTTAGAAATACTTGCTTTAGCACTGAGGCAAGAACAAGATATAAAAGGCATCCAAATTGGAAAGGAAGTAAAGTCACAGGTTATAAGATCAATGTGCAAAAATCTGTAGCATTTCTGTACACCAATAATGAGTGATCTGTAGAGGAAAACAAGAAAAAAATACCATTTACATTAGTAACTAAAAATTCAGATACCTAAGAATAAATTTAACTAAAGATGTAAATGATTATACACAGAAAACTACACAACACTGGTAAAGGAAATTAAAACAGACTTAAATAAATGAAAGTATATACCCTGTTCATACATAGAAAGAATAAATACCGTTAAGGTGTCTATCCTACCAAACTAATCTACAGATTTATTGCAATCCCAATAAAAATGAGCACAACACTTTTTACTGAATTGGAAAAACTAATTGTGAAATTTATTTAGAAGAGCTTGAGGCCCCAAATAGCCAAAGACATATTGAAAAGAAAAAGTGAAATTGGAAAAACCACACTACCAGATTTTAAAACATACTACAAATCTACAGTGGTCAATCACTAAGATGGAGACAGAGGCCACGGTACTTGCTGAGGGCAGGGAGAGGGAAGAAGAGATGTAATGTGGGGGCATTTTTGGGACTTGGAGTTGTCCTAAATATTGCAGGGACAGATGCTGGACATTACATATCCTGGCATAACCCACCTAATATACTGGGGGAGAGTGTAAACTAAATGTAGACTATAATATATGCAGTGCAGCAGTGCTGCAAAATGTATTTACCAAATGTAATGAATGAATATGCCACAATGATGAAAGAGGTTGTTGATGTGGGAGAAATGGGATGGGTTGTGGGGTATATGGGAACATCTTATATTTTTTAATGTAATATTTTTGTGATCTATGTATATTTTTTTAAGGCAATTAAATAAAAAATTTAGAAACCACATAGTATTGGCAGTAGGATAGACATACTGACTAATGGAACCAAATTGTGAGTTCTTAAATAGATCCTCACACACAGTGTCAAGCCCACTCAACAGGGAGAAAATGGCCTCTTCAACAATGGTGCATGGAGAACTGGATATCCGTATCCAAAAGAATGAGAGAGGAACCCCAGCTCACACCTTATACAAAAACCAACTCAAAATGGATCAAAGATCTAAATATAAGAGCCAATACCATAAAGGCCGTAGAATTTAATGTAGGGATGCATCTGCTGGACCTTGGAATAGGAAATGGGTTCATTAACTTCATACCCAAAGCATGAGCAATGAAAGAAAAAGTAGATAAATGGGATCTCCTCAAAATGAAAATATTTTGCACCTCAAAGGAGTTTGTCAGGAAAGTGGAAAGACAGTTATCCAATGGGGAAAATATTTGGTGACCATATATCTTATAGGAGCCTAATATCCAGCATATATAAGAAACCCTATATCCTGAAAATAAAAAGACAACCCATTTTAAAAATGGGCAAGTAATTTGAACAGATACTTCTCCAAAGAAGAAATACAAATGGCTAAAAAGCACATGAAAAGATGCTCATCACTAGCTATTAGGGAAATGCAAATCAAAACTATAATGAGATGCCATTAGGCTGGCAATGAGATATCATCTTATATCCATTAGACTAGACTGGTGGACATTAAAAAAACAGAGGACTACAAGTGTTGGAGAGGATGAGGAGGAATGGAAACTCTCATCCACTGCTGGTGGGAATGTAGAATGGTCCAATCATTGTTGGAGGACGATTTTGTGCTTCCTCAAAAACCTAACAATAGATCTGCAATATGACCCAATAATTCCACTGCTGGGGATATCCCCAGAAGAATTGAAAGCAAAGACATGAACAGATATATGTACATCAATGTTAATAGCAGTATTATTCACTATTGCCAAGAGTTGGAATCAACCCATTCATCAACTAATGAATGGATAAATAAAATGTGGTATATACATTCAATGGAATATTACTCGGCTGTAAGAAGCAATACAGTCTTAACACATGGGATTATGGATGAATCTTGAGGAATTTAAGACTTGAGTGAAGCAAGTCAGGTATTGAAGGAAAATTATTACATGACCTCTCTGATATGAATTAAGCAAATTGAGCTGACCCAGAGAGCTAGAGCCTGGGAGATAGGTTTACAGGAAATAGAAAGGGAGAAGAAGTTTGTTAGCTAACACCCATATGGACGAATTCTATAAGGTGGAAGTGAGTAGTTGTGCAGTAAAGGGATATGACAGGGGTATAGTGATACTTTGGGTGGCGCAATTTTGACAGGGTTGTAGGGTGGAGAGGATAGGTTGGACAGTCCATGGAACTGGGAGGAGGGCTGGGGGAGGGAGCATGTGGACACTACTGGGGATTGGTGGGTACATGGTTGAAGCT
The DNA here is from genome assembly GCF_030445035.2 of Dasypus novemcinctus. Lineage (NCBI taxonomy): Eukaryota > Metazoa > Chordata > Mammalia > Cingulata > Dasypodidae > Dasypus > Dasypus novemcinctus. Next base: position 33,787,293 of record NC_080701.1, on the reverse strand, counting down.
ACAAGGTTGAGAAAGCTCTCTTGGCAACATGACAAGGAAGGGTTACTTGTTTAGGGTATTGGGTGGGGGGGCATTTGAGACAGAGCATATGTGGGGCAGTCTTCTAGAGAATGTGCAAGTGATTATTTTGTCGTAGTGTGTTATACCAGTGAGTGGAGACCCACATAATGAGCGGGAAGGAGTTGGACTCCCATTCTGGGGAAGCCTGATATGTTCTCAAACAGAGGGGAGGGTGTCTCTTGAGAGCGTGGGTGGTTCCTAATGAGGGAGGACAGACTAGTATGTCAAGCCCTCAGTGCTGTTGCAAGATCTAGAATCTTGTATTTCAAGGAGTGAAACCTGGTGGTTTCTGTAGACCCCAATGGGATGGGGAGGAAGGAATAGAATAGATGGGAGAGGGGGTATTTAGAGGGCTATGGAAGTGTTCTGCATGATCTTGTAATGATGGATATAGGACATGTTAAATTTCATGAAAAACTATAAAAATGTATGGTCTAAAGTGTAAACCATAATGTGAACCATTGGCCATGGTTAGTAACTATGTTTTGATATCTGTATACCAATTGTGGCAAATGTACCATCCACATGTAAAATGGTTATTGATACAGGAGGGGGAATGGGAAGAGGATGTTGGTTGTATGGGAGTCGCCTATAATTTGCATGTGACTTTACTATGAGCTAAAATTTCTTGGAAGACAAAATGAAAAAAAAAAGTAAGACTGGGGAAGAAATGGAAGAACATCCCTCTATACATACAGAATGACAGATATTACAGTAAAGAAAGGACAAACGTCAAAAAATTTTTTAATATTTTCATTATTTTTTTAATATCCCCATTTTTAAACTTCATTTTAGTTTCATTTTTTCTAAATTATGTGTTTTATTTCTCATGTTTAAACCTATCATTATTATTTCATTTTCCAAACAATTTTATTTGGCAATATTCTGAGCATGATTTTTGATGAAGTTTTGGATAACAGAAGGGTTACAACTATGGCACGGGAGAACCATTGGTGTGGTGTGTCAGTGACGGGGGATACAAGGGAGGAAGTTCACCTGGGCATACATATAAGGTATATAAATGTGTACAAGTTTCATGGGGCAATGAAACTTGGGGCTGATGACCAGCAGAAGTAACAAAAACATGGGGCAATATTGAGTTCCCATCCTGGGGAGCTCTGCCACATTCTCTAATGGAACAACACCAATCACCCAAGTACAGGGGCAATGACTAGTGTCCATTGATGGACCCTTGATATTTATGACAATCCTTGTGAGCCTTTGTTCTTGAAGTTGCAATGTAAACTAGTGTTGTAAGGTGTCTAAAAGGCTCCTGAGAACCTCCCTGTGGCTCAAATGTGGCCTCTCTCTGAGCCAAACTCAGCATATAAATGCATTACCTTCCCCCATCTAGGGACATCACTCCTGGGGATGAGGCTCCCTGGTACCAAGGGATTACTACCAAACACCAGTGAACAATGAAACTAGAAAAATACCTTGAATAAAAGGGGGAAAAGTTAAAGACAAATGAGTTTATATGGCTACGACAATTCAAAAGAAGTAGAGAGGCCTTTCCAGAGGTAACACTTACGCACATCTCAGCAGGATCCCAAAGACTGAAAAAGTAGATACTACTCCAAATAGTGGGACTCCTGAAGGCTCTAGAGCCACCCAGGTTCTATGGTCATGGCAAAGAGCTCTGGAGGTTGATGCCTCACCAGTGGGCCCTACTTTGGAATGTGTGCTCCCTGGTGTAACAGAATTGGATTCAGATATGACATCTCTACACATGTCTATTCTGTCCCTGTTATTTGAACCTATAGTTGGTGCTGTAGTTGGTGGGTGTACATCCAGGAGGCTTGAATCTCTGGGCTGTCTATGTGCCAGATGGAGTCTGAATCTCAGCAGAGTTGCAACAGCTACTCTCCATTTCATTGGACTCACCCAAGACAACCAGCAAGGAGAAGAGGGTGGACAACCACCATACCAAGGAACCAAGAGTCTACAATTGCAAGCAAAAAAATCCCATCCATCAGCTGTATGAAACTGAATCCCCCTCTCAATTAGAGATGGAGTGGGCATCACCATCCCAAAGTCCTTAGGATTGGGGAATATAATATGGTGTAGAGTGGACTTACTGATCTTCTACTGTACATTTTTTGTGATTCTAGCAATGGAAGAAATTGTATCATTGATGTGGAGACTGTGGCCACTAGAGGTGCTCACATCTGGGATAAGGACAAAGAGGAAATACAGGGTTATTTTCAAGACTTGATATTGTCCTGAGTGACTTTCAATGACAGATATGGGTTTTATATATACAGCCTAACCTACAGAATAGAGTGGGAGAGTGTAAACTATAATGTAAAGTATAATCCATGCTTAGTGGCAATGTCCAAAATGTGTTCATCAATTACAATGAATGTACCACACTATGGAGAGAAGGTAGTGTGGGGAAGGGTAGGAGGCGTGGGGATTGCGGCATATGGAAATCCCTTATATTTTTTTGTAACATTTTGTGTAATCTAAGTGTCTTTTAAAAATAAAAAATATATGTTTTTAAAAAGAGTTGAGCAGGAAGGCACCTGGTAGGTGGGTATAACCACAAGGCTGAATGTTATGGGCAGATGCTGTTGTTAAGGATCTTTCTGTGCACCCAGTGATTTTCCCACATTTTGGAGATGAGCAGTCAACACCAGCACCACGTTCTCAGTTTGGAATGTGTGACTCAGATTCTCCTTTCTCACTCATTTTTGTTACTTCTGCTGGTCATCAGAAGCCTTGTTCTTCATTGAGTGCTCCCTAGGTTAGGCAGATCTCCCCAGGACCATGCTTTTTAGGTACCTTCATGTTTTCTACTACAATCCTCAGCAAACGTCATGAAGATGGAGTACTAGATTCCCAGACATGTACATGGTTTATGGATCATCTCTTCCCCAATTCACATGTGCCAAGTTTTCCCATTCCCTTGGTGTGACTACCTACAAACTGTTCCCCAATACACTAGGTGCCCAGGAAACAGCCTTCCACAACCAGTGGCTATCACATCTAATGGAGACTGTCCAGGCCAAGGGGCATGATTAGGGACGGGTTGAGCTCTTGAGGTCAAGGGACACAATATGTATGGAGACCTGGGTGAGCTACTACTTCCAGGCCTGTTTCCCTGGAGTCTTTGTTCTGAAAGCTGGACCTAAGACTGTATTTCTCCTCATCAAGGAACTCCTCAGGGCTCCAGAACCCATCCACATCTCTTGATCTCCTTTTCTCCTGCAGGGGAAAGGTACCACCCAGTAACAGGTCCCTAGGTGGACTCATAGGATGATTGTAGCCAAACTGCTGAAAGACCCTCACTGCCACCACTCCATACTCCTCATTGTGGTCTGCAGTAATAGTCACCCTTGATCCAAATGCACCCACTTTTTTCAGTTGATCCTGGTATCTGCCATAGAGGGATATGTGAGGGGATGCCATCTAACTTCCTGGGTGTGCCACCTGCTGATGATCTCAATGTGAAATGTTACTGTCAGACTCACCAAATGGAAAAGGAACCCCAGTAGGGGAGGGAATTTTCTGTTTGTTCTTTGAATTAGGCTAGTTCGTATAGTGCTTGCGTAGAGGATATAGTTTGAATCAGGATAGATCTCACAAAATCCTGTTCTTATAGCTAATCTATTCCCATGCAAGTAAATCTATTATAAATGCGACCTTTTAATTAGATTCATTGAAGGGAAATTGTTTTTAACTAGATAACTTCAGTACAGCATGACCTAGTATGGGCTTTAATCCTCTCACTAGAGTCCTTTATAAGCAGGAATAAAAAGCCACAGACATAAGAAAAAGTTTTGGAGACATAGAGAAACCTCTAGAATTTAACATCAATAAACCCAGAAGAGGGAAGCAAGGAGGCTAGGAGGAAAGGGCAGAAATGAGCAGATGCTGCCAGGTGCCTGATCACCCACAGCTGAACTCTGGGGAAAGGGAGCTGGAGAAGGCAGAGACCAGCAGTCAACAATGTGCCTTGCCATGTGGAATTTCCAACACCTGGGGAAATACCTTTAGGGAAAGCTTCACCTGATGCCATGATTTGGGCATTTTTCCCAGCTTCATGTAAGTTTTTAATCTAATAAATGTCATTGTAGAAGCCAACTAACGTCTGGTATGTTGCATTGGCAGACTTTAGTTTTATCAAACTAAAACAAATTCAATATATATATAGTCCTTTTATGAAAATATATACATATATAGTCCTTCTATGAAATTAGCATTCAATAGGACTTCCCAGGTGTCTGAGTTGGCCTTGGGACAGAACACCAGCCCCTTGTTCTCCATATACTGGGTAAAATGAGGACAGGGAATCCCTAGGTAGAATCTTATACATTCTTTACAAATGGACAAGCTGTCCATGAAGGCTTCAGCTGAGATTCTCTTCAGAGGGAAAATAACTCTCTACTCTCCAGCAGTCCGTCCCAGAGAACCAGTTATGAGATGGAACTTTCTGTTGCATTTCTGATTTAGCCCTTATTATGTTTACAAAGCTGTTCCTCCCACTGCCTCACTCTTCAGAGGAGCAAACTGAGGCTAGAGGGGGAATTGGCATTCCTAAGGCATACAGCTAGTGGCTGGCATGTTGCCACTGTTCTGTGGGGGGGGGGGAGGGCAGGGGCTTACCCTTGTAACTACAGGCCCAACACCTGTTGGGTTGTGGTGAGGGCACAGCACATGGCCAGGAAGCCACTGATAAAATACAAGTTGCCTCCTGGAAGGTGGGACCAAGGTCTCCCTCAGTTCCTCGTGTGTGTCTGGATGGCCACATGGCAAAATCTCACCTGTGTGCAAGGATGAGTTGCTGTCACACTGGTTGAGGCTGTCACAAGAGGAAGATGCAATTGGTGTCAGCAGCATGAAGGAGCAGGAGGGTTGGAGACAGGCACTCAGACTGGGACTCCAAGCCTTCAGTGACTTGTGTCAAGAGGTGGGACAGTAGATTTTCCAGCACAAAAATGTTCTTTAAAAGTGCTTTAAAAGTAGAATTTGAAGTTCTGGATTGATAAAAAGTAACAGTACCTTCAAAACAGTTTGTTAGCTGTGTCATAAGAGCCCCTGCCTGTGTTCAAAGCCTGAGTGAGGGCCATTTTCCCAGTGAGCCTCAAAATTGTCCCCATTCACTAGATGAGAAAAATCATGATCAGGTAGCTCCTTCAGGGTCCAGCTGATCAGAACCCAGAATCATTCATGCTCATGCTGAGTGCTATTCCCTCCATGCTAAGGGAGGCTGCCTTTCCTCCTTGTTGGAAACTGAGGCACAGTGGCTTCACAAGGAGAGACATGCTATCTCCATGGCTGGGCTTGCAACCTAAGGAATGCAGTAATTAAGAGTTCCTGGCAAACGGGATGAAGCTGTTAAAGGGTGAAAGAAAAGATGAGCACATACCTTTTGTAGTAAATAGAACACTTAGACTTTGTACCTTGAGATAAGATTTTTTGAGTTCCTTAGAGTTCCTAAGTAATGCTAATAGTTAACTGCATGTTGCTGCTTGTTGTCACATAGGCTGCTTGTTGCTGCTTGTTGTCACATAGACTGGGATATATAGAGAACCCCTTGTAAACAATAAAGTTGTCTGAGGAGTCTCTACTTGCAGACCCCCTGATCCCAGCTCTCTCACTTATTCTTTCTCTTTGTTTCCTTCTCCCTTTTCTCTTTCTTTCATTCCCGATACCCTTTGGGTCCAAATCTCCAACACTCCTGACCTGGCAGTGGGAGGGGCCAGAAGGATGAACCACCAGGATGTCTTCTCAGATCTCAGGGTGGTGCTTCACTCACCGCTATGCTGGATTTTCAACTACCTCCTCTTGGTACAGGCATTCAACAGACATTTACAGAGTGCTCCCTGGGTGCCAGCCACCTAGGCAGGCACTGTCCATGCCCTCTTGGTGCTGAGAGCTGAGGTGGTATTAGGGATCATCATGATGATCTGAAAAATGATAGTATAGACATGAGGAGGGCAATTATGATACCATGAAAAGGCACCCACTCTAGGGGTGTACAAATCCAGACAGGTTTCCTGGAGGAGTTGATGCCAGAAAAGTGTCTTCATGAATTGTCCAGTTGGTGGAATGGGTGTGTTGGGAGGAGCTTGCCTGACTGATAGGCCACATCCTAGAAGGCCATAAGATGATGATGGCCATGGGATGATGCCATGTGTGGGAAGGGAGGTGTTGACTATGAAGGTCTTGAAGCTCATTTTACAAGGGCACCTGGCAGAAGGCTTGTAGCAGTTTAATATTATTGATGAATTCCAAAAAGAAATACTGGATTATGCTTGTAATCTGATCTGTACCTGGGCATGATTGAGTTATAATTAGGGCATTGAGTCTCCAACCATTGGTGGGTGGGGACTCACAGATAAAAGGCATGACAAAGAACAGAGTTAAGGGTTTTCTGATGTTGGAGTTTTGATGTTGGAGTTTGATGCTGAAGATTAAGCTGGAGCCCCTGGAAGTCAGCACACAGAGGAAAGAGAAGCCAGCCCCAGGAAGAAAGGAACCTTGAACCCAGAGAAAAGCAAGCTGCAGGAACATAGGAACCGAGGAAGCCTGAACCCTTGCAGACATCAGCAGCCATCTTGCTCCTAATAGGCTTTGGTGAGGGAAGTATCTTTTTTTTTTTTTATTCATTTTTTAAAAAATATTACATTCAAAAAATATGAGGTCCCCATTCACCCCCATGGCCCCCACCCCATTACTCCCCCCACAGTAACACTCTCCCCCATCATCATGACACATCCATTGCATCTGGTAAGTACATCTCTGGGCATCGCTGCACCCCATGGCCAGTGGTCCACACCATAGCCCACTCTCTCCCACGTTCCATCCAGTGGGCCATGGGAGGACATACAATGTCCGGCAATTGTCCCTGCAGCACCACCCAGGACAACTCCAAGTCCCGAAAATGCCTTCACATCTCATCTCTTCCTCCCATTCCCCACACCCAGCAGCCACCATGGCCACTTTTTCCACACCAATGCCACATTTTCTCAATTATTAACCACAATAGTTCATGATTAGAATATCATTAAGTCCACTCTAATCCTTACTGTATTCCTCCTTCCTGTGGACCTTGGCTTGGTTGTGTCCATTCCACATCTATGTCAAGAGGGGGCTTAGATTCCACATGGTTACTGGATGCAATCCTCCTGCTTTCAGTTGTAGGCACTCTAGGCCCCATGGTGTGGTGGTTGACATTCTTCAACTCCATGTTAGCTGAGTCAGGTAAGTCCAATAAATCAGAGTGTAGGAGCTGAAGTTGGTGAGGGAAGTATCTTGTGCTTTATGGCCTGGTATCTGTAAGCCCCTAACCCAAATAAATACCCTTTTTAAAAACCAAACCAATTTCTCATATTTTGCATCCGCACCCCTTTGGCTGACTAATACAAGGCTGAAAGCATTTTGATTATGTAATTTTATTTTCTTTTTAAAGTGCTATGTCCCAAGTTACAAAAGCTTCAAAGCAGGAAAGCTCCGATGTGTCCTGGTGATATCTGCAGCTGTATTTACACAAAGCTTGATTATGATCATGTGGGATCAGAGCCCAAACTCCTGTGGGATGGAGGAAGCAGACTAAACTCCCTATTTCACCTTTAACCTGAGCTTAGGATATAAACAGGCTTGAGAAAGGGACCAGATAAAATTTGACTCACTTTGTGAACGATACATCCCTTCCTTTCTGGTTCTCAGTTTCCTCCTATGTAAATAAAGGGATTAGCTCCATTGTCTGAGGTTCATCTGGGTCTGACAGTCTGGAGAGGAATCGCACCCAGAGATTTTGGTTGTAAATGTCTAGGGGAAGGTGGCATGTTCTCTTTCCTCTTTGTTCTCGCCAGTCACCAGTGTAGACTCTGGAAACCAGAGTTACTCCTCTTTGCAAGTTCTTATGGATATGGGGTGACCAGATACCTGAAAGTAAGTTATGTGTTCCCTTTTGCTAGGATACAAAGGAAAGAATTATATGTGGGGTGACCAGATACCTGAAAGTAACTTATGTGTTCCCTGTTGCTAGGATATGAAGGAATTATATGTAAATTAGAAGGTAATGAGATGCAAACCTGTGGGAAAATAATTACCTGTTACTTAGTGTAAATGTTGCACCTATTCTGTTGTAGATGTTGCAGTTTTTCCTTATTGTAGATGCAGTTGTTCCCTCTTATTGTAGATGATATTGCAGTTCAGATAGCAAACAGCTGCTTTGGAGTTCCTAGTAAATATGTGGAAACTAGGGTAAAGGCTCTCTCAGTTCCAGAAGTTGTGAATCCCCTGGTCCCAGCTTTATCTCCTCTCTCGTGTCTCTCTCTCTGTCCCTTTATTTCATAAAGTTCTGTGTTGCCTTCCCTTTGAGCCAACCTATTGCTGAGCTGATCTCAGCACAACCCTCCTTTGGTGCCAGATTCTGTTTCTTGTGGTCAAAAAGATCCTGTTGAAACAATGAAGTATGAATAACAGCTTCAACTGGTGGCCCAACCTGTGCAAAAGAAGACCCTGCCTGCCCTCACTTCAACTTGCTTAATTAACATAGTAAAATTCACGCCCTGGGGTGGAGTTATCCACCCTTTGTCTGATCATGCTATGTATGTGCAAGCATGATTTCCTGAGCATACTAATCATACAATTATATAACTAGTTATGCATGTTCACCCATATGCATGAAAGTTAATGCATAATCAAAGGAAATGCTAAGTAGAAACAGGTATTTCAGCAAGAGTGAAATTGCAGCAGAGGTAGTCAGGCCTGAGTTGCTTTAAACTGACCTTGGCTCTTACCTCTGCAGACGTAATAATGTTAGTTTTACCTAACTCTCATGGTAAGGTTTTTTCTCTACATCTCTGGTTATTCTCAAAGGTCCAGCCTTGGGGTCTAACAGTTCCAGACAGGATACTGCACACTCCTTCACACCACTTGCCAGCCCCAAAGAGCCCATGATGGTCAGGGAGGGACTGTGTGTCTGGGCAGGGTCTCACTTCTTCTGTGGCATCCTGGAGATTTTCCTCTGACATTCTGCTCCATCTCACCAACTTTTTGACAAAAATGACTCTTGGAGCACACTCAGTTCTGGGGTCCTGCCCGTGGTTGTCCCTTCGGGTTCAGGAAGATTAAGCAGTTGTCAGTGTCTGTGTATATAAGTGACTTTATGTGTATATGTTTGTGTGCACATACAGATACTTCTTTTAATAGCGCTCACCTATGAAGTACCCACAGTGTTCTAGGCATTATCATGGGTCTTTTTACACAACTTGGTCTTTTTTTTTTTTAATTTATTTATTTATTTAATTTCCCCCCCTCCCCTGGTTGTCTGTTCTTGGTGTCTATTTGCTGCGTCTTGTTTCTTTGTCCGCTTCTGTTGTCGTCAGCGGCACGGGAAGTGTGGGCGGCGCCATTCCTGGGCTGGCTGCTCTTTCTTTTCACGCTGGGCGGCTTTCCTCACGGGCGCACTCCTTGCGCGTGGGGCTCCCCTGCGCGGGGGCACCCCTGCGTGGCAGGGCACTCCTTGCGTGCATCAGCACTGCACATGGGCCAGCTCCACACGGGTCAAGGAGGCCCGGGGTTTGAACCGCGGACCTCCCATATGGTAGACGGACGCCCTAACCACTGGGCCAAAGTCCGTTTCCCACACAACTTGGTCTTATTAATGGCAGTAGTACACATGTCTAGACCTAGGAGGCCTGCAGAGCCCCTTCATCCAGGCTGCCTCTGTCTTGTCCCTCACATGCATGGAGAAGTTGCAGAGACTCTCCAGTATGAGGGGTCCTAGAGCAACCACTTCAACAAGGTGATGTGTCTGGAACACTAGGAGAAAAACCTGTTAACATGCAGATCAAAACTACCATAAAATATCATTTCATGTCTTACAGAATGGCCATTATAAAAAAAATAGAAAACTACATGTGCTGGAGAGTATGTGGAGAAATAGGAACATTTCTTAATTGTTGGTGGGAATGTAAAATGGTGCAGCTTCTGTTCAGTGGTTCCTCAGGAAGCTAAATATAGAACTGTCATATGATCCAGCAATCACACTACTGGGAAAATGTTCAAAAGAACTGAAAACAAAGATGTGAACAGATATTTGCACACAATATTCTTTGTGGCAATATTCATAATTGCTGAAATGTGGAAACAACCCATGTCCATCAACTGATGAGGGGATAAACAAAATGTGTTATAAATATACAATGGAATACTATTCATGTATAAGAAGAAATGAACTTGGGATGCATATGTCAACATGAATGAAACTTGTGGACATTATGTTGGGTGAAATAAGCCAGACACAAAATGATAATTACTGTACAGTCTCAATTATATGAACGAATAAACTTATGAAGTTAAACTATAGAGTATGTTATTAGGAGACAGAATGTTGAGATGGGAGAGATGATGCTGAATATATTTAATAAGAATGTTTAATAAGGTTGATTGCAATATTGGAAATGGATTGAGTTAATAGTAACACATTATAATGAGTATAACTAACATGACTTATAAATGTGATTGTACTCTAAGGAAGTTAATGTTAATTGAAAGATAACTAAAGGATAATCTAGGAACTGAATAATATCATGCTTTTGGTGGTATATGAGGATTGTGGTTAATAACACAAATACGAGAATGACCTTCTATTACAAGGCCTTAAGAATATGGTGATACATGGGAAAATAAAACTAATATAACTTATAGATTATAGTTAACAGTAATATTATAATATTAATATTTAAAAAGCTAAGAAGAAATATCAGTGCTGAAGGTCAAAGAAGAATATGGGATTGAGTCTTAAGAAATATAAATAGGATTTTTATTTATCATTTTCTTCATTAACAAGGAGAACTATGTCATTTTATTTAACCAATCTGCTCATTTGTTCATCTTTCTGAACACTGAAGAAACAATTGAGTTCGTTTTCAGGATTAAATAAGATCAATGTGCCTGGACAGAATTTTTTAAAGTAATGCTTCCATAATTTGTTAAATCATCTTTTGTGGGTTTTTTTTTTAGGTTTAAAGAAAATTTACTAAAAGATATGTTAACATTGTTCCTAGAAACAGGAGCAGAGACCTGGGGGACAGAGCCAGGCGTCCTATCAACTTGATTGGGATTAAAGTGATGCTCCCTCATTTCTATCCACCTTCATGGGACTTCACATCCAATTAGGCATCATTTGGAGGAACCAAACCAGGGCTCTATACCCTGACTGCCAGTCCAGTGCCCTTTCCCCCACAGCATGCTGCTCCTGCAGCTTTGAGCTTGACCTGTCTTGTGATGAGCAGCAAACAGGGTTGTTGGACGGTTGTTCTAAAACTTGCCCATCATTTTAGCATTTTCTTTGTGGACATCTCTGGGATTTCCAAGTATAATCCCTGACTCAAGAAGTTCCATTCGGGTCGAGCTTCCATGATATGGATGTGAGTCATGGATAGTGGGAATTCCAATGCTCAAGGAAGGCAGGACTTCAATTTCAGTTCATCCTATAAAGCCAGGATAGAGGGGGTTTGATAGAGGTGTATGGAGAGCAGCGTAACAAGGGCCCAGGTAAAGTGCTGGGAAACAGTGGAGGTGATGTTGGAAAGGGAAGATGAGTCCAGACAGTAACCCTGAAAACCAAGTTTAGTAATCAGTTTAATGTGTTTTAGAGTTAGATTGGTGTCAATGGGCCATGAACATTGCTTGAGACTGGGAGAAGCACAGGCAGGACTGGCCCCTGAGAAAGGGGCTTTAACAGCAGGCTTGGCATTCAGGGTGGACTGAAGGCTGAGATTTGAAGTAAAGGAGCCATCCACAAAGTCTCCTTGGTGTCCTGAGAGGTAAAGCCTCAGGAGTCACTCACCTCAGGGATCTAGCTCTTGTTCCAGTCCTGTATTGGTAAAGAGCACCTGAATAACTTTTGACTATGTATTCAACTATTGTTACCTAATAGAGCTTCTTATGGGGAAACTTAACTTGATACACTTCAAGTTAAGCACCTAACACTGTACTTGGTATATGATAAACTTCAATAAACAAATATAAATGTACATGACACAAATTTTCCTATTTCACAAGGCCAGAATTACCTTTCCCATTCATTTAATTACTCTTCCCATTCATTTATTTTTTTTTATTAAATTGTCTTTTTTTAAAAGATACATAGATCACAAAAAAATAATACCTTAAAAAATATAAGAGGCCACATGCCCCACACCCCACACCCCCAATCCTTCCATATCAACAACCTCTTTCATCATTGTGGCACATTCATTGCATTTGGTGAATACACTTTGGAGCACTGCTGCACCACATGGATTATAGTTTACAGTGTAGTTTACACTCTCCCTCAGTATATTCAGTGGGTTATGGCAGGAAATATAATGTCCAGCATCTATCCCTGCAATATCACACAGAACAACTTCAAGTCCCAAAAATGCCCCCACATCTCATCTCTTCTTCCCTCTCCCTGCCCTCAGCAGCTACCGTGGCCACTTTCTCCAGAACAATGCTACAGTTTCTTACATTACTAGTCACAATAGTCCTGAGTATGATGGAGCTGGACTCAGATGTGACCTTTCTACACATGCCTCTTCTGTCACTTTTACTGAACCTGTGCTGGGGTTGGTGTATATGCAGGAGACTTGAATCTCTAGACTGGCCATGTGCCAGCTGGGGCCTGAGCCTCAGCAGAGTTGCAGATCCTACTCTCTGGTTTGTCAGACTTGCATTGGTCAGCTAACAGGGAGGTGAAGATTGTCAACCACCACAGCAGGGAACCAAACGTGACTACAACTCCAAGCAGGAGAATCACATCTATCAACCATGTAGGATCTAAGAGCCCTCTCCATATAGAGGAGGAGTGGACAGCACCAACCCAGGGTCTACAGGATGGAGGAATAAAATATGGATTAGAGTTGAACTTACTGGTATTCTGCTATAGAACGATTGTGACTAATGGAAAAAACTGTAGCACTGATCTGGAGAAAGTGGCTCATTCATTTTAAATTATCCTTCCCATTCATTTTTGGGAAGCCAGAATTTTATCAAAATTGATGGCAGGAAAATTGACTAGATTAAGTATAAGAGGCATGTGTTACTAGTGTTCCCTACCCCAGTGACCAAAAAGCCTACTGGAAACTAGTGGAAAAACATTCCAGATATCACCAAATATATAACAAAACAAGGTTAATTCCATAAAAGAATAACTTAATATAAGAGTACAATTACTAGAGTGCCATTAAAAATTACAAATCAGAGAGTTCAAGTGCAGAATAGGATGATCCTCAGGTCATTGTTGCAAATATAGATTCACATATGTACAAAAAGACTGGAGTACATTTTGAGAATGTAAATTGATTTTATAACATTAAAATACTTGAGAATAGAAGTGTGTTTTCCAATTATTTAAGGATCATTTCTAAACTAAAATATCAGGGAGAATTAGAAGTAAGTAGAAAATAGGCATTTTAGGTCTGTTGCTGTTGAACTTGATCAGAATCAGGTGGAAAATGTGAAAAAACATAGATGCCTGGGGACCTGATTTGAAAATGCTGTGATAATGGGCAGCATTATTTTAATGTTAATTTTTAAAATGTTTACCTAGGTTATTATGGCCTGAAGAATTGGTGAAAACAAGCAGAAGATTTTGAAATAAGTGTAAACCCCATCCTTACATAAACCAAGAGAAATCTTGAGTGCTGATGCATAAATTAGTGATAAAAATTGAACATAAATGAGTGTGGAAGAAGATGCAGGAGGAAGCAGATCTCAGAACAACTACAACTTCACACTTCCAAGAAGAGGACAATATCCTGAATTGCACAGTCTCTACCACTTAAAAGAGTAGCAACAAGTACTACAAACTGGAGGTATTCTTTGGACTTTTCCCCATGATGAAAAAAACAAAAACAGAAACAAAAACAAAAACCAATCAGAATGTTCATTAAAGAATGGAGAAAGAACAGTTACATAAACCAACATGAAAGAATCTTACAAATCTAATCTCACACAATATAAACTATTCCAGAAAGACATAAATCATGCAGTCATTTGTGGGTAAAGGGGTATATGATACATACAGCATCTCCCACCTTGCTAAGGATTGACCTAATCCCTGTCACCCACCGCCATCCCCACCCCAGCCATCCCTCATCATAACTCCTTGGTAGCACACCCAGCTTTAGCTGCTATAACATTAAAAAATGCCCACCCAGAACTTATCTTTTTTGGGGAAAAGATCACATACTCATATGTTTTCCCAAAACTTACATGCAAGCCTCTGGCATCCAGCTTTATTTCCTCTTGGCATTATAAAATCTAAAGAGCTTTTGACAAAGGTACAGATACACTTGTGAACTTTCTGACATCTTGCTCTCTGTCACAAGGTAGCTGCACCTCTAATAAATGCTTATGGACTGATCACCCTAATGTTCAGTGTTTTTCCTCAGAATCTTCATAAGCCCCATTAGTGGACAGCTTGGGGCAGTCCTGGCTTTACCTCCCCTTCTTTTGGCGTGAGTCCTGCTGCTGGTTCAGTGGGAGGCAGGGAGTAGAAGATATACCAAAAAAATCCAATATATTGTTTGGGGATTTTAAAGTATAATTAATCTTTAACAAAGAGCAAATGATTGATAATCACAAAAGTAAGGACATTAATTATGTCTGGATGTGAGGGAAGGGGATATGAGTGTGTTGTCGCAAAATGTGTCAAAGTTACTAATAATGTTCTACACCTATGAGTTGGTGCATGAGCTACTTTTTGTTTTATAATTTTCCTATATATTTTAGGTATATGCTTTCTATATTCTCTTGAAATATGGCTAGTGAACTAGAAATGAATTTTAATTTAATTGAAATTGAGATCTCCAAAATATAACTAGTGGCCACCATACTGAAAAGACCAGCACTAATGTATCTGATATTTCATCTAGGACCTCCAGGTGTCCCTCCATGGACAAGGAAAATCCAACTGAATCCCAAAATTCAGATATGGAATGTGGTAAGATTTCACAGTAAAATTAGTCTGGGAGCAGGGAAAGGAGGTAAGCTCAGAGAAGGCAGAGAACTGGGTTGAACTTGTTTGCCCTAATAATATTTTCTCATCTTTTCAGTGGGTTTAGTGCAGTCATTCAAGCCACAGTTTAGAATGACCTTCAGTGTGCTCCAGCTTGCTGGTTCCTATTAAAGGACTGTTCTTAGATTTGGCCCCCAAGGAAAATCATGCTACATACGAATG
Organism: Dasypus novemcinctus; assembly: GCF_030445035.2. Classification (NCBI taxonomy): domain Eukaryota; kingdom Metazoa; phylum Chordata; class Mammalia; order Cingulata; family Dasypodidae; genus Dasypus; species Dasypus novemcinctus. The sequence goes on along the minus strand of NC_080701.1, from coordinate 33,772,049 downwards.
ATCCAAGAGTTTTGCCCAAAAATCTTCCTCAATAAAATCTGAAAATTACTATTGTAATTGCATCTCTTGAAGGAAAAAAAAACCATTATTATTATAAATGTAAGTGGATTCACTCAACTCTTATGTAATTGTAGAAAACTTCAGAGCAGATAAGTTGCTGTCTAATTCTTTGCTGCATACAATCAGAAGAGGGTAGGAGAGCATCTGCCTTCTTGTGCTAGCATCAACTGGTGGATGAAAAGAAATGTTCCACATAGCTAAAGAAGACATCCCAGTGCTTCCAGAGATAGAAAAGAAAGCCACAAGGAATAAAGTGCTGAATGTTGTGTTATGAGTCTTCATGAGGGGAACCATGCAGTTGGCCACTGTGGAGACAAAGACAAAGACCACCATGATGGCCAGAAGGATGTTGATGACTTTGTCCAGAAGGTTCCAGGCAGTGGCATTCTCCAGCCCTTCAGTTGTGCCACCTGCTGCTGTAGCTCCATCTTGGAGACGTGGGTCTGACATGCCTCCAGGGCCTCCTGGATGACCCAGCCTGTTCATAGGACTGAAAGGAGATTTTCTCTTCCATGCTGGCCAATTCTTGCTTCAAGTTCAAGATTTCATTCTGATGGATCTCTGTTTAGTTGTTCTTCTAAATGTTCACACCTATATCACTCCTTCTGTAAGTTCTGCATAATTAAGGAAAAGTTCTTCTGATAATGTTCCTTGAGGGTCTCAAAGGATTTCTCTTTTCCAGATCTCCTGGATCTTGTGTAGTAGTGCATCAAACCATGAGCTCTGCAGTTCAGGGTGTTGGTATTGGATCTGGATGCTCCTACAGTGATGCTCCTGGTGGTTCTGTTGGCTCCCACTGAGTCTGATGTGGCACTAGAGCAATCTTCCTCACTATCATATTTTGGGCTCTATTGAAAATTTGAAATCACCCCCCAAAGTCTTCTCCCCATCCTCCACTTGCCCTTTTTTCTAAAGAATTCTTCAGATACAAGATGTCTGCACTGCCAAGTTTATTTCAAATCGGTGAGGAAATCTCTCTGGGCTTTGAGACCACAGCCCCAGCTATGGAAAGGGTGCCTGGGAGAAACTGAAGAACCCATGCTTCACACAGACCACAGCACATCCTTTAGACCTTGGTGTGGGATCCCATTTTGTTCTACCTCCTGGAGCTCCTGGTAATAGCATTCAAGCTTCTTTTGTAGCTTTTGGTCCTTCTAAAAGACCTGCTTGATAAGGGCTGCCTGCTGCTTGTCTACACTGTTGGAAAGCTTCAAGTACTCGGCAACGTTGTTATCCCATCCTGTTTGCACAATCTTGATCCATTCTTTGAGCTTCAGGTTCTTTTGCTGCCGGTCAGCTATAGCAGCCTTAGTGTGCTGAGGATCTGACGTTCCATCCAAGAAGTCTGAGTGGTTGCTGCCATCAGTGCTAGAGGCTACTGCGCTAGAAGTGTAGGCAAGGCTGCTTACTTCCAATCACTCGATCCACTCTACAGTTGCCTCCTCTCCTGGTACACATGCAGCAACAGCAACTGCAAAAGCTATTTCCATCACAGCTGGGCTGATAAGAGCATCTGTAGTGCATGAAGACCTGGGGTGGCCTGACTGCATAACAGCTGCGATCTCCTGGCCATATCTTTTGTCGACCTGCGGGCTTCCCTTTGGGACCTCCGGCTTGCCCCACCTACTATGCAAGCTCATCCCTCTTCATTTTGGGTAGCACTTGGATCTGCTACAGGACTTGGTTCAGAGCTGTGAGTGGTGGAGACAGTGTCAATTTTGGCACATGTGTTCTGTCCTTCCAGATCCGTTTCTGGTTCTGGCTCTGCCTGAATTTGCTACACATAGTGTGAAGACACTGATGACCTCCTAGAGCGAAGACGCTGATGACCTCCTGTGCTGGTGCTGGAAAAGATGCTTCGGCCTTGGCCAATCACATTACCATTCTCCAAAGCCTTATGAGTCATTTTAGACAATTTTTGTTTTGTGTCTGTCTGTTTCCTGGCCTCTGCTACTTGGATGTTTCTTCCCAGATCAGGGTCCTCATATAACTGTTCACTGATGGAAGGCTCCATCAGTAGGGACATAATATTCTTATTTGCAAAGAAAAAAATTTAAACACATCAAATTAGGTAAGCATTTGCTTTCCTACACATGCAGCTGTAAAACAGAGGATTCATACCCATCTTCATCACTCTTCCTCAAGTACTTGTAAGGTGAACAGAGATCCTAGAAGGAGGAGACCAGGAGCAGGGGCCTTTCCCACCAGGGCCAGCTGTCAAGCTCTAGCGCCTGCTCCTGCCCCCGCGGTGGCCACCTCGCCTTGCCCATTCCCCCAACCACCAGCTCCTGGCCTCCCTGGCATATCCTCAGCCACCGTCACCGCCACCTCAGCCCCTGGGCGAGAGGGCGAACCTGCGTGGGAGCACGGAGCACGCGCGCCTCCACTGCCGCCCTTAACCTTCTCTGGTGAGGGGCGCATGAGCCAGGCAGAGTTTGCCTCCTACTATACCGAGGAATTAATTGATTTGCAAAACTACCTCAACCCGAAGCAATTAATTTTCACTCCACAAATAAACAATAATCTTTCTTAAGTCTCCAATACTAGCTAGTACCTGCTCAAAAATCCGGAGATTAATCTTTATTATGAAATCTACAAATACTAGTATCGTCGTAATCTTCAGTTACCCCTCCTTTCCTGTGAAAAGTAAAATTGGACTTAAGAATCATCTCTACCCCTGGCCATCCAATTTCTCTAAATGAATCCCTTTCTTTTTTACATTCTCTACTAAGTTGAATTATTGAATATATACGAAATCCCCTTTACCAGCACCATTTCCCTATATTTTCTATCCATCTTTCATGCTTTCATACACCCTCTACCATCTCGAAGCCCAAGCCACCACTGAACCTGTGCTTTCCCAGCTCCTGCTTCAATTTTATCCTCCTTACGATCAAATGTACAGAGCCATCTACCTGTAATTACCATTTTCTCACAAACCTCATCCTGTGAATTTCTAATGTAACATGATTTCACCATAAATAAAAATGACTAAGATCACCAGCGAGTTCCTCAAATTTAAATCCAATGATCCTCTTACTTGGGATGAAACTAAAATTGGACCATGACTTCTTTGGGGGAACTTTGTTTTTCTTACGATTATTTTTTATATCTGAGGCTCTTGACTGTCTTTGTTCTAGTCATTCATCCCCAATGTCCTCACCAAGAAATTCTAAAGCAATACTATTGAAGCATCTCAAAACTACATGCTACATCATATCTTGAAAATCTCATGCATTCCTTTAATGGCTCCCATTTTGCCAGACCACTTCTCTGCTGTGTTCAAAACTATTGCCTGGATTTTATTTCTAAGGTTTAAATTCTACTTGTGTTTGTTACCTCAAAACTGAAATATATGTCAAACTGAACCAGTTTCCACCCACATGTAAAGGTAATCTTCCTCAAGTCTCCAACAGTAGTAGCTCCTCAAAAATCCAGAGATTAATCTTTGATACACCCTGCCAGAATGACACAAACGCAAAGGAGTACTGATGCTATCTTTTCATTGAGCACTACTGTCAACCTTCATTCCTACTCTAATCTCTCCACACACATTCTTACCCCACACTCATTTTCCTACCTTCTCCTAATAATGACAATTCCTCAGATATCCCTTCTATGAATTTTATCCCAAGTTAGACTTCCCTTTCTCCTCCCCATTGGTTTAATTATGACTCTACTATTCCTTCAGGTCACTCATCTAATTTGTCACTATGCATTTATCAGTTGTTCATGTATCTCTTTATTGCATGTCTGCTGCACAAATTAATTTCACAAAAAAAAACCTTGATAACAAGATAAAAAGCATCACTTTGACCATTATTTATGGAATATAACCCAGAGAAGTTCCATATGCTTGCCCCACTCTGTAGTTGAGATTAAACAATTACTTTGAGCTTAAAAAGTAATTTACCAAATTAAGGATGTATTGATGTTTTTATTTGGAGTGTGGTTACTGTGGAGAAGTAGGAGCCTGTGACCACCTCCATCAGAGAGGAAAACTCCACAGCCCCCTAACCGCATTATCTTGCTTCTGTAACAAGCTTGCTTGACTGTAAAACCTTATCTCAAAGCCTCCTCCTGTAGAAAGTCTCATCAGCCCCTGCCAAAAGACCAACCTGACCCAGACCCTTGTAAATAACAAGAATTCCCCAACCTCCTGTCTCCCCAGATAGAATGCCCAGCACTTAATTAACCACAAACACCTGCTTCTGTACATGCTTGCTTGCTGAGCTATTACCCCCTGCCCTTAACCTAAAGGCCTATATAAGCAAACTTCCCCCGCGACCTGGGGCTGCTCTCTCCTCTGCATAGGATGAGGCAGTCGCCGTGCGGCTAATAAAGCTCTCAATTGAAACTTTATTCAAAGTCTGAGTTTGGTCCATATCGCTGGTCTATAACATTTGGAGGCCCCAGCGAGGTAGATCGACGAGATCCCCCACTCCAGCAGGGTTGATCTCCTCAGACTCAGGGAGATGGGTACATTCTGGGGATGGACTGGCGGTCAAAGGGGAAGGCCTTGGAGAGACGTTCCTCCACCCTGGACGCCGCCCGGCCCTGGAAATTGTCTCCACCTAAATTCAATCTGGAGAGTGTAGGAGTTCCTGGGCCCAGGATCAGCAAACGGGCCATCCCTAGGTGAGTCTGTTTTTCTGGGAAAACTCTGCAGAGTAATTTGGGGAGGAGGATCTGCTGGACACAGCATATAGATCCCACCCCTGGGCCAGAGCGAGATGTCGCTCTTGACCCTGGTTCAGGTTGTCTGGTTTGTCTCTTTGTCTGTCTTAATCATTTGTCTTTTTGTATTTCTGTTCTGTGTAATTTGTGAAGAATTATGAGTCAATTATAATCTGTGTGTTTCTGCTAATGTGTTGTAATTGTTTTGTGCTTGTCTGTTCAATGTCAGTGTATATTTTGATACCTCTGGATGGTAATATAAATTAATAAATAAAAATTTTTTAAAAGAGCTCTATTCAAATGGCCAAATATTAAATAAGCACTTATATTAATACATGAGTTTAAATGTTAATAAGATTTCTACAATGACAAAAATAGTAAGTCTTAACAAAATTACTGTCTTTTCATTAAAAAAATAGTTCTTGCCTAAATTGAAATTAATAGTTTATTTTTCCTCACAGAATGAAATGAAGGATGTAAAACTTAAATGAATATTAAAGAAAGTTAAAAGTTTGTGGGAATGCTGATTGAAATTTAATAAGTTTTTTCAAAAAGGTGTGTTTTGTCTTAAAATAGGATGGCTAATTTTCATAAACTCTTGGGAATTAAATGCATGTAGCAAGTTGTAGAAGGTATTGTGGTAACTTAAAGTAAGAGAATGTGTTCTGTGAAGGTAAAATTTGTCTTAATATAATTATACTCTATATGGTTATAAATAATTATAAAAAGTTTAATGAAGCATTGTTTAAATTAAGGTATTTAAATAGCTAATTCCAAAAAGTCAGTATTAAACAAAAACTGAATTAATACTAATAATAAAAGGTAATTTTATAACAGGAAAACTTGTCAGCGGCCAGCCTCCTCTGCCAACTTGCTTCTAGGAGACTGTTTTTGGTATTGCATGCTACTAAGTTTAAGGTGAAGAAAAGTTTGATGTTGATGGTAATTATATGTTATAAGAAGTTTGCCTGGTAACTTATGTACATAGGATGCATGGAATGTGTTTTTATTGTTAAGGAAACAGGAGAAGATTTTGTCCTAAGATAAAATGATTGATTATTGAGAACAGTAGAGTATGGGACAAAACCTGAATGAATACTGAAAGTATAGAAGGTTTGTGGAAAAGAAATTTTTGTGGTTAAAGTTAAATAAAATTTGATGGGTCTATCTATAAAGTTTTAAAAGCTTTAGTATCAAGTAGTATGTATCAAAGTTAAAAATTTTGTTCTTTCTCAAAATCTCTCAAGTCATTAGTCTGTTTTAGTAAAAGTTTCCTGAATAATCAGTATACAAAGAAAGTCTGTTTTATCAAAATAGCTTCTTGTGCTTTAACCTAATCATTTCCTCTGTGTTTGACGAAGAAAAGGTTTTATCTCTTTTAAAGTAACATAATGTTCAAACCTGCTTTCTCAAAATCAAATCCTTAAAAGTATCTTTTATTTCAAACTAATTGCAAGAGATTTGTTCTTTTACCTTGAAAGAAAACCTAAAGTAATAGTTGAGTTCATTTAATATGTTATAAGTCGAATGGAAGGTGTTTAAAAGTGTTATAAAATTAACAGGTTTTTTCTTTAACCCTCTGTTAGTTAAAGTTGTATGAGTAAAAGGTTCAAATGAATATTTAAGAGTGTATAAATTTACCAATATTTCAGCATAATATTAAACAGAAGTACAATGTTAATTATGGTTTTAATTATTATAAAAAAGTATGTGTCACAGAAACAACCTCTTATCATAAATTAAAATAACAACACTGTAGTATGCGGCAGCCCAAATATTTCTAGTTTGTTGCAACAAGTTAATGTCCAGCTGTGTTGCTATCACTTTGTTTTAAAACTTGCTAAGACTTTCTTTAGTGTCTTCTTAAACAGGTCAAGCCAGCCTGCATTCCTCTATCTGTGGAAAACCCAACAATGGACTTTTGCAGTGCTTTTTGGGGCTATGTGCATAGCCCAACCATCTCTCCTGTCATGGTGATAATAATCTGGCTGCGTAGAAAAAAATCTGTGGCTAAAACCCTGCTGATGATGTTACTAACCAGTAATTCTTTTTTCAAAATTAAAAGAAACATCAGAGACAATAGTATCTTATCTTAAGAGCCTGAACTAGGCAAACAATTGGGACAGGCTGCAAAGTCCCTGCTGCTCTATCAAATTTTAAATGTTCTTTGGTTGGGTAAGATAGAACTATACTTTCTGCTGTAATTGATAAAGTACAATGTTTTCTCATGTTAATTTGTAATATTGTTAAAATACTAAAATCTTTCATCCTTCGTTTAGCTCAAATATTAAAACCATTGTATGTATTAATTGAGAAAAATCCTTCATAGAAGTAGGAAAACCTCCAGCAAGCTGCTTTAAATAATAAAAGGAAAGTAAATTGTGGACATTAACTTAGCCTATGAATTAGATATAGCAAGCACCAATATTGGCTTTGGGTGGGGTTTGTGGCAAAAGCAAAATTCTAAACAAGTACTCCTTAGGTTTTAATCACAATTCTGGAAGGAGGCCAAAAGTGCAATATAAAAAAGCAATTGTGTGCAGCATAGGAGGTCCTGCTAAAAGTGAAAGATTTCATCCAATAGTGTCTGGTCACTCTGAAAACTGCCATCCCTATCCAGGGGTGGATTGCAAATACTAAAAGCAAAACAAAAATGATGGACTGTTGTAAATCACCCTGAGATCTATAAAAAAGCATCCGGGGATACATGCTAGTAGTAACGGGTGACTGTCATTTCCCTGCCCACCCCACTAACATCCCTTTTAATACTGTTGATGAAGATGCCTTTGTGAAGATCCAGGGCCCTACCACTAGAACCTGAGAAAAGGCAAAGTGGCTCCACTGAAAAAACAAACATCGTGAGTACCAAACCTTGTGGTGCCTAGCCCAACAGCTCTGGCTGCCTGTTACTTGCCAACAGCTCATAGACATCCCCCATAACTTCCTTCATGCTTACTCCAATGACTGTAACATCAGATCCCTTCTGCTCTTGAGAGGAATGAGCCCCCAGAAGCACAGTTCAAATCCTCTGGGGAGTAATACAAAAAAAACACCCAAATTGTATTCATTACTTTACAAAAACAAAAAGGGGGAAACGTGGAAATATGGCCGGAGATTAAAATACTTCACTGAAACCTGTGGCAATTGCTGTCATGCATCACATTAACCTTACAAATCCTAGAACTGTGAACTTGCAGCTTGTGTCTGCCTATGGACTTTGGGCCTGCGTGCCCTCTCTTTATGCTATTGTGGCAGGAATTGTTAACGCTACAAAGGAAAATGGATACTGGCCCCTTGGGCTAATGTTACTCATAGTCATAACCCACAAAAAATTTTAAGAAAGATATTTCTTGGAATTACCCCTACTTATGAATAGTTGGGAAATATAAATAAGACAAAACAGTATTTAACCCTTAATCAAACATATCATTTTAAAGCCTGTGTTGGAAATCCATTTGTTTTCATAACTGGTAAAGTAACTATTAAGAATGACTCATTGTTTTATGAAAATGGTGCCTTGTATACATGTCCACCAGAAAGTGTGTTGCAGGATAGAGAAACAATAGCAATGGCCAGAAGAAGAAAGGCACCTGGATACTGGTAAGAATGATGCGGATTTAGCAGTCCTCTCCTGAAAATCAGTTATTGCTACATATGGTACAAGAATTCTTGAAACAGACTAAATGCTTTATTGGACTGCTTATTATAAACATTTTGGGACTGATTGGAATCATTACAGCTGCTGCTACTGCTGTAGTAGCTTTACATAAAAGTACAAACAACAATACATGCATGATTCACATAAAAATGCTAGTGATCTGTGGCATAACCAAGAACACATTGATGAACAGTTAAATAATTGGGTTAATAATTTAGAATCAGCTGTTTTGCATATTGGAGATTAATTGTATAGCTTAAACTTGTTAAGAGGATTGAAATGTGATTGAAATGAAAGCAATTTTGTATTACTCCTCTTGCAATTCATCTGATAAAGAATAGAGAAAAATTAAGAATCATTTGCTAGGCCATAAAAGTAATATCTCTCTGGAAATAATTGAATTTAAAAATATTAGAAATATCTCAAAATCAAATTCATGTAGCCAATAATAAGAATATTTTCTCAGATGTGATTTCACATATTATAAAATTTAACCCAGTTAATTGGTGGAAATCACAGCATTTCCTGTCAGCTTTAGGAATAGGGCTAATCATATTTGTTCTGTTGCTCATGATTTTCACCTGTGCCGGACAGAGCTCTCGAAGAAAATTGCAAAGCATAACAGCCATGGGACATGTGAATTATCTGGTGCTAGCAAAAGTACTTCAATAACTTCCCCAAGTTGAAGAGCTTGGCTGGTAGTCAATGACAGGTAAGACTCTCAAAAGGAGGGCAACCTAAGACAGGCATGGTCACCTCGACTAAAACAAAAAGGGGGAAATGTTGGAAACTGAGGCATAGTGGCCCGTACATTACTTCTCTGGAGAAACTGGGAGAGAGTATCTCAAAACATCAAGTCTTGAGCACCACCAGTACAAGAGGGCCCCAATTCTAGTTCCCTTTCTAATTGGGCTGAGCATGCTAGGTCAACCGCGGTAAGATCAGCAGCTCTCATAAAAAGTCACTCTGATATCAGCAGATTGTCAGCCCTAGTTACCCAGGACCTCAAAGACCTTAAATATCAAATTTCACATTTAGAAGAGGCACTTGATTCCTTAGCCGAGGTAGTCCTCCAGAATCAGTGGGGATTGGACTTATTATTCCTCAAACAAGGAGGCCTCTGTTTAGCTTTAGGAAAAAACTTGTTGCTTTTATGCTAACCACTCCGGCATCATTAAAAATAGAGCTTAAACTTAGTCCAGAAATGATTAGAAGAACAAGGAAAGTGTCAGTCAGCCACCAAAAATTAGTATAAAAGTTTATTTACTTTGGTTCCACACATTTAACGTCCATTTTCCCTTCCACCTTGGTGCCCACAGTGACAGTCAACCTCCGTTTCCTGAGGAGCCACTTCCAGAGATAGATGGAATAGTGTTTAGGGCCTAACTTGCTCATCTGCCCCAATGCCCTGGGAGCCACCCTTTCTCTCGAGGGATAGAGTTCCCTCTATTTGGTGGCATTAGTCCTCCCCAGGATGTGGGTCCACCCCCACTCTCACTACTTGGGATTCTACCCCATGGTGTCACCCACTCTGGCAGAATGAGCATTTAGACATTCCCCAGGAGCCCGTCCTGCATCAGACCCTCCCCTCTGAGCATTCTAAACAGGTAACCCTCTTTATTATATTTTGATATTATTTTCTCGGCATTTTACTCTCCACCACCTCCTAACCCTCTCCTGTGTTCGTATGCTACCCCTCCCTCCCCCCACTTGTGGGCAACATTACCCAACCGTCACTCCCCAGCCACCCTCAAACCCGTAAAGCCCCAACCAAAGGCAACCCCTTGCCCCCATTTTATCTCTTCTTTGTGTTCATACTTACCACCATCTCATCTTAAGTTCCACCCCTGCAGACATCGGCTCATATCCTTTCTCCACCCTCCGATTTCCTATAAGCCTATCGTTCAGTCTCTTGCTATCTAGGGCAGCTTGTTTATTTCATATCATTGAGGTCATGTAGTATTTGTCCTTCAATGTCTGGGTTGCTTCACTCAACATAAGGTTCTCAAGATTCATCCATGTTATCACATGTGTTTGTAGTGTGTTTGTTCTTACAGCCGAGTAGTATTCCATTGTGTGTATATACCACATTTTATTGATCCACTCATCTGTCGATGGGCATTTGGGTTGATTCCAACTTTTGGCAATAGTGAACAATGCTGCTATGAACATTGGTGTACATATATCGGTTTGTGTCCTTGTTTTCAGTTCTGCTGGGTATATACCCAGCAGTGGTATTGCTGGGTCATATGGCAAATCTATGGCTAGTTTTTTGAGAAACCGCCATACTGTCCTCCAGAATGGTTGGATCCTTCTGCATTCCCACCAGCAGTGGATGAGTGTTCCCCTTCCTTCACATCCTCTCCAGCACTTGTATTCTTCTGTTTTTTTCATAGCGGCCAATCTTATGGGTGTAAGATGGTATCTCATTGTAGCTTTGATTTGCATTTCCCTGATAGCTAGAGATTTGGAACATTTTTTCATGTGCTTTCTTGCCATTTGTATTTCTTCTTCGGAGAAGTGTCTGTTTAAGTCTTTTTCCCATTTTTTAAATGGGTTGTTTATATTTTTATTTTCAAGATATAGGAGTTCTTTATATATGCAAGTTATAAGTTTCTTATCAGATATATGATTGCCAAATATTTTCTCCCACTGTGTGGGCTCCCTTTTTACTTTCTTGACAAACTCCTTTGAGGTGCAGAAGGCTTTAATTTTGAGGAAATCCCATTTATCTATTAGTTCTTTTGCTGCTCGTGCTTTTGGTGAGATATTCATAAATCCATTTCCTATTACAAGGTCCTGTAGATGTTTCCCTACACTGCTTTCTAAGGTTTTTATGGTCTTGGCTCTTATATTTAGGTCTTTGATCCATCTTGAGTTGATCTTTGTATAAGGTGTGAGATGGTAATCCTCTTTCATTTTTCTACATATTGCTATCCAGTTCTCCAGACACCATTTGTTGAATAGGCCACTGTCTCCCAATTGAGAGGGTTTGGTGGCTTTATCAAATATTATGTGGCTATATATGTGAGGTTCTATATCAGAGCTTTCAATTCGATTCCATTGGTCTATGTGTCTCTCCTTATGCCAATACCATGCTGTTTTCACCACCGTAGCTTTATAGTATGTTTTGAAGTCAGGTAGTGTGATTCCTCCAATTTCGTTTTTCTTTTTCAGTATGTCCTTGGCTATTCGGGGTCTCTTTCCTTTCCAAATAAATTTCATAGTTAGTTTTTCTAGTTCCTTAAAGAAGGCTGCATTGATTTTTATTGGGATTGCATTGAATGTGTAGATCAATTTTGGTAGGATAGACATCTTAATAATGTTCAGTCTTCCTATCCATGAACAAGGAATAGTCTTCCATTTATTTAGGTCTTCTTTGATTTCCTTGAACAATCTTGTATAATTCTCGTTGTATAAGTTCTTTACCTCTTTAGTTAAATTTATTCCTAAGTATTTGATTTTTTTATTTACTATTGTGAATGGTATTTGTTTCTTGATTTCCTCCTGATCTTGCTCATTATTGGTGTACAGAAATGCTACTGATTTTTGCGCATTGATCTTATAACCTGCGACTTTACTAAACTCATTTATGTGTTCTAGAATCTTCGTTGTAGATCTCTCAGGGTTTTCTATGTATAGGATCATGTCATCTGCAAATAATGAAATTTTGACTTCTTCCTTTCCAATTTGAATGCCTTTTATTTCTGGTTCTTGCCTCAGTGCTCGTGCAAGTACTTCTAAGACAATGTTAAATAAGAGCGGAGACAGTGGGCATCCTTGTCTTGTTCCTGAGTTTAGAGGGAAGGAGTCTAGGATTTCTCCATTGTAAACAATATTGGCTTTAGGTTTTTCATATATACTCTTTTTTTTTTTTTTTACAGCTGCAAACAATTTTATTTAACTAATTAATTAATGAGGAAACCAGCAAGATATTAGAATTCATTCAGAAGAGAAGGCAAATTACCACATACATAAAGGCAGGTAAGGAATGTCAGAATGAATTTTAAATAGATGTAAACTATATCATGTAGAAAACAATAATCATTTGCATTACACCACACCATATATACTCTTTATCATGTTCAAAAAATTCCCTTCTTTTCCAATCTTTTGGAGTGTTTTTATCAAGAAAGGGTGCTGTATTTTGTCAAATGCTTTTTCTGCATCAATAGATATAATCATGTGATTTTTTTCCTTCAATCTGTTTATATGGTGTATTACGTTGATTGATTTTCTTATGTTGAACCATCCTTGCATACCTGGGATGAATCCCACTTGGTCGTGGTGTATAATACGTTAAATGTATTGTTGAATACAATTAGCAAGTATTTTGTTAAGTATTTTTGCATCTAGGTTCATCAGAGAAATTGGTCTGTAATTTTCCTTTCTTGTGATGTCTTTGTTTGGCTTTGGTACTAGGGTAATGTTGGCATCATAGAAGGAGTTGGGTAATGTTCTTTCCGTTTCAATGTTTTGGAATAGTTTCAGCAGGATTGGTGTCAGTTCTTTCCGGAATGTTTTGTAGAATTCACCTGTGAAGCCATCTGGCCCTGGGCTCTTCTTAGTTGGGAGATTTTTGATAACTGATTCTATCTCTCTGCTTGTGATTGGTTTGTTAAGATCATCAATTTCTTCTTTTGTCAATATGGGCTGTTTATGTGTTTCTAGGAATTTGTCCATTTCCTCTAGATTGTCATTTTTGTTGGAATATAGTTTTTCAAAATATCCTCTTATGATAGTCTTTATTTCTGTTGGGTCAGTGGTGATATCGCCTTTCTCATTTCTTATTTTGTGTATTTGCATCTTCTCTCTTTTTTTCTTTGTTAGTGTTGCTAAAGGTTTGTCAATTTTGTTAATCTTCTCAAAAAACCAGCTCTTGGTCTTGTTTATCTGTTCAAGTGCTTTCTTATTTTCTATTTCATTTAGTTCTGCTCTTATCTTTGTTATGTCCTTCCTTCTTCTTCCTGTTGGGTTACTTTGTTGTTGTTTTTCTAATTCCTTCAAATGTGCAGTTAGTTCTTCGATTTTTGCTCTTTCTTCTTTTTTGATATATGAATTTATGGCTATAAACTTCCCTCTCAGTACTGCTTTTGCTGCATCCCATAAATTTTGGTATGTTGTGTTATCATTATCATTTGTTTCAAGGTAGTCATTGATTTCTTTTGAGATTTCCTCTTTGACCCACTGTTTTTCTAAGAGTGTGCTGTTTAATTTCCAAATCGTGGTGTGAAATCTGGGCTTCTGTCCCTTGCAAATCTCCAGCTTGATTCCACTGTGGTCAGAGATAATGTTTTGTATGATTTCAATCTTTCTGAATTCGTTCAGCCTTTCTTTGTGGCCTAGCATATGATCTATCTTGGAGAATGATCCATGTGCGCTTGAGAAAAATGTATATCCTGCTGTGTTTGGGTGTAGCGATCTATATATGTCTATTAGATCGAGCTTCTCTAATATACTATTCAGATGTTTTGTTTCTTTGGTGATTCTCTTTTGAGATGTTCTGTCCAGAGTTGATAGTGGTGTATTAAAATCCCCCACTATAATTGTAGATGTATCTATTCTTTCACTTAGTTTTTCCAGCGTTTGCCTGACGTATTTAGAGGCACCGTTGTTAGGGGCATAGATATTTATGATTGTTCGATCTTCTTGACAGATTTTCCCTTTCACTAAAATGTAGTATCCTTCTTTGTCTCTCACAATTGTTTCACATTTAAAGTCTATTTTGTCTGATATTAATATAGCTACTCCTGCCTTTTTTTGGTTATTGTTAGCTTGTATGATTGTTTTCCAGCCATTCACTTTCAATCTCCATGCGTCTCTGGGTCTAAGATGTGTCTCTTGTAGACAGCATATGGATGGGTTATATTTCCTTATCCAATGTCCCAGTCTGAATCTTTTGATAGGTGAGTTTAATCCATTGACATTCAGTGTTATTACTATCAAGGAATTATTTGTGTTAGCCATATTTTGATTGGATTTGTGTTTGTCATATTTTGTTTGTATATTTTTTTGGTCTTTTTTGTTGTTGTTGTTGGTCTTATACTCTCCTCCAACTTTGCCTTTCCTGTTTTTTCCTTTCTTCCTGCAGAACTCCCTTTAGAATTTCTTGAAGGGGAGGTTTCTTGTTGGTATACTCTTTCAGTTTCTGTTTGTCTGTGAATATTTTGAACTCTCCATCATGTTTGAATGCTAGTTTAGGTGGATAGAGTATTCTTGGTTGGAAGTTTTTTTCCTTTAGTACCTTGACTATATCATACCACTGTCTTCTTGCCTCCATGGTTTCAGAAGAGAAATCAGCACTTAATCTAATTGAGCTTCCCTTGTATGTGATGGTTTTCTTTTCTCTTGCTGCTTTTAGGATTTTCTCTTTGTCTTGAGCCTTGGATAATTTGATAAGTATATGTCTTGGGGTGGGCCTGTTGGGGTTTATGACTTGTGGAGTGCGCTGTGCTTCTTGGATATGTACATCTGTCTCTTTCAGTAGATTTGGGAAGTTTTCAGCCATTATTTCCTGCAACACTCCTTCTGACCCCTTTCCCTTCTCTTCACCTTCTGGAATGCCTATAATACGTATGTTTGAGCGTTTTGCATTGTCATTCAGGTCCCTAAATCCTAATTGGATTTTTTCTATCTTCTTATTGACCCCTTCTACTATCTGTTTGATTTCTGAGGTACTGTCTTCCACATCACTAATTCTCTGCTCTGTCTCTTCTAGTCTGCTGATATTTGCTGCAAGTGTATTTTTGATTTCTTGAACTGTGGTGTTCATTCCCATCATATCTGTTATGTTTTTGCGTATGTCTGCAATTTCCCCTCCAAGTGATGTCTTCATGTTGTTAACCTCTTTCATTACTGCATCAAATTTGTCAGTGATAAATGTTCTGAGTTCTTTCATTGCTTGTGCCAAGTTTTGCTCCCCTTCGTGATTATTGGTTTGTTGATTGGATTCAGTCATGTTTTCCTGATTATTGGTTTGGTTTGTAGATTTTTGTTGCTTTCTGGTCATCTCTTTATTTTGACGAATTTAATCAGTTCCTTAGCTTCTTTGTCTGCTTTTGGAGGTTAATTAGTTGTTATTTTTGCATAGGTGTTATATCTTCTCTTTGTCACTTTTTTCTTCTTACTCAAGTTACTTGTTGTTGGTTAAGTTCACTTTAGAAGAAAGTATTAGTGTTGGGGAAAGGCAATTGTGTCAGCAAGGGTAAAGTGTAAAGTGGTATTGGTAATGTATGTTAACAAAGCAAGAATATGAGATCTGGGAGGATGGAGGTTAGATTCATGTAGATTGTATAGAGTTATAGCTGTAGGTAGAGTATCTTTTATGAAGTAGATGACTGAATATAGGCGGAATATGGTATGAACTACAAAGCTATTGTTTTCATGAGAGAAGGAAAAAGAAAAGAAAGGTAATAGTTTCAAGAGTGGATAACAGACAGAAAACAGAACAAAGGTATTAGAAATTAAGAGTTAGACACTTTGTGGATCAAAGAATGGGAGGTGGGGGGTGGAATATAGGAGAGACAGTAGATGATAGTGGTTATCAAGATGCAGGGGAAGAGGGATAGTGTAGGTAGCCTAAATCAGTTCACACAGAAATGAGGCAGTGGAGGATGGGAAAACCCAGCAAATGTGAGGTGTTCCCTGTAGCACGTATTGTGTACTTGAATTAAAATAAAATAAGTGGAAAATGAGGGACAAGAGGGAAAGAGAGAACCGAAAAAAAGAAAAAAAAAACACTAATTATAATAAAGAAAAAAAGAAAGACAAGAAGAAAGGAAGAAAGAAAAAGAGGATAGGCAAACGGTGGGGAACAGATGGGGGGAGAGAGATACAGGTATACACGTGTCACAATTGCAACACTATCTAAAACAACAACCAAAAAAAACCCCTAAATATCTGTATAAAAAAAAAAAAGGACTTTGGGGGAGACGCTAGGAGAAAAGACTAGGGGATAATGCAATATTAGCAATCAGGGCGTCAAAAAGAGTAAAAAATAAGATAAAGTGAAAATAAAAACAAAACAATATGAACCAATAAAGATAAAATGCAAACGTTAAGGTCCAGGGCACTCAAGGACCCCAGGTAGACCCCAGAGCGTGATGGATTCAGGGGTGGAAAGTCTGAGACACTGAAGACTCAAGAGGTGTGAGTCTGGGGTGTGGACCGCCAGAGTTCAGGGGACCCAGACCTGGCAAGCTCAAATCTGGTCCACAGAAAGCTTAGGAGCCCCGCAGTGCAACACAGCCCTCAGGGATCCCCGTAGCTGGGTGCCAGCCCTGTGGGGGAAGCCAGATCCGTGAATTTTATATTGAATTTCTGATCCCTGAAATTCACCTAACTCCTCAGGGTATCAGCCTTTGGACAGCTCCCTCCCTGTGCTCCCTCGCAACGGCCACTTGAGGGCGCCTCTACACCACGGCCAGTTCAATGACCCAGATCCCAAGCCCCGCTGGGTGGGGTGGGCTTCAGCTGGAAACGCTGAAAACAGACTCTAAGATCCGAAATCCCAAACTTCGCAAAATATCCCCCAATCAGCTTCCAGACGTGTCCTCCTCCCTCACTGCACCCTACAACAGTCTCCCAATTGTGTCCCCTTATTGTCCAAAATCCAATTCCGTTGCAGATCGGCAGCCGGACCTGTGGGGATGGGGCTCCAGGCGGAAGCACTACCCCCCCTGTCCGGCGACCAAAAACGTCCCCCGCTTCACAAGAAAACACCGTCTGTCTCCCCAAATCAATCTGCAAAGGAGTCTTGTCCCAACAATCCCTCACCAGCCAGCCCAGTATCCGCGAATTTCTCAGCACCGCAAAGCCTCTAGTAAAAGGAAAAAAAAAACAAAAACCCTGGCCGCCGCGGCTCCGGAGCTTCAGGAGCACCCGCTACCGCGGCTCCGCCCACCCAAGGAGGGAACTTCCCGAGCCCAGCTGGGACCTCCGTTTATATATTATAGATGTATCCTCTCTGTTACCTTCCCTCCGAATTGACGTCCAGACACCTTCCAACCAGCAAAAATCCCCGAAACAGCGCGGTCCCAAAGAGCCTTCAACGCTGCCCAGCCGCCCCCTGCAGAGACACTACCAGGCAAGCTCACGCAGCCACCATCTTGCCGAAAAGCCCTTTTTAATTTTTTTTATTCATTTTTAAAAAATAAGAAACATTCTTTTTGAATGTACATGGATCATTCTCCAGGATAGATCATACGTTGGGGCACAAGAAAGTCTCAATAAATTTACTTAACTTTAAGTATACAAAGTAATTCCTCTGACTGAAATGAAATGAAGCTAGAAATTGCTAACAGAAGGAAAAGTAGAAAACTAAAAAATATGTGGAAATTAGCAGAATACTCTTAAGCAACCAATGAGATGGAGAATAAATTAAAAGGGGAATTAGAAAATACTTAGAGGTAAATAAAAATAAACACACCATATCCAAAACTTATGAGATGTAATGAAAGTAGTGATCAGAGGGATAGTTAGATATTTGACATCTATACTAAACAAGAGGAAAAACTCAAATTAATAACCTTATTTTTATTCCTGAGAAACTAGGAAAAGAGCAAATTAAATCCAAAATCAGCAGAAGAAGGGAAATGATTAGGATTGGAGTAGAGATAAATGAAATAGAGAGCAGAAAACAAGTGAGGGAACAAACAAAATGAAAAGTTGGGTTTTTGAAAAAAATCAACAATCCTTTAGTTAGACAAAGAAAAAAACAGAAAAACAAATAATTAAATTCAGAATGGAAAATGGTGATGTCACTACTAACCTTATGGAAATAAAAATGTTTATAAGAGAATACTATAGTACTTCCAGGAAAATGGAGGATTAGAGAAGTGGAGGGATCCGATTTCTCCCAGAAAAAATAGCTAGAGGACAGGTGGAGACAGTCTGGAGGGCTGCTCTGGGGCACAGGATACCAGGACAAGGTGAGACATGAACCCAAGAGAGAGGAGTGAAGGAAAGAAGTGTCAGGGGCTGAAAAATTCTGAGAGTAGAACTGCAAATGCAACAGCAAGCACCTGTGCTACCAACTACAGCTACAGAGCAAATAGCAGTCTGTGGACTGCAGCAACTGTGGACCGCAGTGATTGTGGACTGGGAGGGCTGCAGGGGTGCTCTTCCCCAAGAAAGAGGAGAAGGTGTGACACCACTTACAGCACATTCAGATTTTGGCCAGCAAACTTGGCTGGCTGCATTAGAGGTGTTGCACACTTCCAGGTTGGGCGCCATGACGTTGTTTGCCCTGAGATCCACAGAGAGCTAAAGATAATTTGTCTTTTCAGTCACCCTCCCTACTGCCCCAGACTTATTGCTGAAGAAGCAGAGAGAGGGAGGGTGTGGCCAGCTAAGGGCGGAGAACAGCCACTGATAAACTTTCCTTGTGAGGCTTGGCCAGCAGTGAGGACATTGCTTCTATACCACCCAACACCTGAAGAGTTACATTGAATGCACTCCCCCTATGCATTGGCATCTGAAATGAGATGTCTGCCAAAGGGCACCATCTGCTGGCCAAACTGAAAGAATGCATGAAGAAGAAAAATACTAAATGCGGCAAGCAGATAACTTTACTGCCACCCTCAATAAGTCCCTTGGAAAGTGGCCTGCACTCCATTATTAGGTCCTCAGCCCTTGTTTGAGCAGTTAAACAGGGACAATCCTAAATATCTAGAACAAGTTAAACAAAGAGTTAATCACAGAGGTGGCACACAGTCACCAGTAAATCCACTGGCAAGAGAGAAACTGAACATCAGAGTAAACGCAGCATCATAATCAGATGCCTACACATCAAGAAAAAAAATTACAAGCCATACAAAGATAAAAAGAAGACATGTCTCAGGCAAAGGAAAAAAATCTCAGCTCTAGATGAGACACAGGACTTGAAACAGCTAATAAATGAGGTTCATACAAATCTCCAAAATCAAATCATGGTGTTGAAGGACAACAGGGCTAAAGAAATAAAAGACATTAATTAGACACTGGGAAAGCACTAAGAAAAAAAATTGAAATCTTGCGTAGAAAAGTAACAGAGTTTATGGGAATAAAAGACTCAATAATTGTGATTAAAAAGACAATAGAGAGGAGGGGCAAGATGGTGTCAGAGGAAGTGTACCCACATAATTTCACCTATAAGAAAACTGCTGTGGCTGCAAAATCCTGCCTGCAGGAGCTGTTTTGGGAAGCCACAAAGCAGGAGGCTTGAGGACGTTGATCTGGAGAGAGCATGACAATCAGAGTGATTGCTCAAGGTAAATCCAGGAGTTTCTGGAGCATGAGGCTGGAGCTGTGGGATGGCTAAGCCCCTCCCTCAGGGCAGGAAGCTGGGGCATTCCCTGACTCTCACCATTCACCCAGCTAGAGAAGGTAAACTGTGAGAGTGGGAGGGTTTTGGTGAAGCGTGGAGAGGGTCCTCCAAATGCAGGTTCAATTGTCTTTACACTCTTTTTTGAGCTTTGAGGAGCATACCAGCTGGCTTGAGATAAAACCAGGAAGAGGGGAGAGTCAAATCTGCTGAGGCAGCCTGATTTACCTAAACTCCCTGGGATAGGGAAAATTGGTCTAGGAGAAGGTGGAGTCAGGCAATTAACTAGTCCTGTGCAACTCACCTAAGGGAGGGGTACAGTAGGAAGTGCTTAATAATCTTCCAAGTGCATATTTAGGGTTCCTGGCAAGGTGTGGGAGCTCTCTCTCAAAGAGATTGAGAATCATATTTTTCTGTGATGAGTTAAGTAAGTAGGGTCCCATTTGAATTTCAAAAGAGAGCTCTTACACAGGCTATTGCTTCCTGTTGCCCTGAGAGAGAAAGAATTAGAAAAAAAGAGGGGGAGGGGGAGACAGATTCCTAATCAGCAATTTATCCAACTGCAAAGAGTAAATCCTGCCCCAGGGAAACTGACTCTTTCTGAAGAGCTAATCAACACAACAGAAAAGTTCAGTGGAGGTGTTTCAGCCCTGAATGTATAAGGTCTCTATTTTGATTCCTTGCTCCTTTTAGAGTAGTGACCCACTGGGATATTAAAATCTACCTGATACTTTAGGAGGGAAAACATAGACACTATCCTTGTATTAGTTTTCCTTAGGTCTCCTATTTTTTCAAAAAAAAAAAGGTTACTTTGGTTATATAATTTAATTATTTTACTCACTAAAACCCAATTCAAAATCTGCAGCAAGAAAGCTGCAGGGTAATTCATTGAAAAGCAAGTTTCTTAGGGGCTTGAGGGGGAAGTCTGTTTTCTCTTACTGTTTTATTGACTCCTTGCTTGTGGATTTCTCTTTCTTGTTTTGTTTTGTTTTGTTTTGTTTTCTTGTCTTTTCTTCATCTTTATCCCCCTTTTCATTTCTTTTTAAATCGGTGCTGCTGGCTTGTTTCTTCTTTGCTGTGGTTCCTATGCCTCCATTTCCTCTTTTCTGTGTGTACTTCCTACATCTTTCTAATTTCCACCTTCTGTTGTTGCTCTTACATTCCACCTCTCTTTGCATAGCCCACAGTTTTTCCAGCTTTTTATTTCTAACACTTATATTCTGTTTTCTATCTTTTATAAATACTTGTTTTTTGTCCTTTTTTTCCTCTTTCCCTTTCTCCTCAACATGCTGGCCTTTTAATTCATACTATAATATTCTTCTCCATTTTCATTTTCACATTTCATTGTAGATACTACACTTTCTTGTTCCTATGACTCTACACTGCTTACATGAGTTTAATATTCATTCTCCTAGGTCTTATACAGTTCTGATAATTTTCACCATCAATATTACTATTACACTTTCTTTTCTTAACTCTCTTGCTTTCCCTGGCCCTAAAATTTTTCTTCAAGAGAACCTAGACAATAACAAGAAAATAAATAAAAATAGTGAGGTATCAAAGAGAAAAATTTAATGCACATACAAAAACAGCAACTAAATAGAGAGAAAAGCTAATCAACTGAACAAACACATCAAGATAAAATGATAAACAGTCAGCAAAAAAAAAAAAAAATACAAACCATATCAATAAGCAGGAAGATATGGCCCAGTTCATTGAACAAAATAAAAACCAGGAAGAGAAGCCGAACATCAAAGAAATAATCAAAGCTGTCCAAACAAATATCATGGACCAACTTAATGAAGTGGAGGAAGAGAGTAAGGATATTAGAAAACACTTGGAGAGCATAATGAAGAAATTGTAAACATACTCAAAAAGATAACAGATAATCATGGTGATGAATGGCACAATCCAAGAAATCAAAATTAGTCTCTCAGCAAATAACAGTAGATTTGAAGAAGTAGAGGAAAGAATTAGCGATGTGGAGGACAGTACATCTGAAATGGAACAGATGGTAAAATTGATAGATAAAAAGAGAAAAAATCCAGCTGGGACTTAGGGATTTGAATGACAGCACAAAAAGCACAAACATATGCACTGTAGGCATCCCAGAAGAAGAGAAGGGAAAGGTGACAGAAGGGGTGTTGGAGAAAGTAAAGGTTGGCAGCTATTGAAGGAGATGAATGTACATATCCAGGAAGTACAGTGCACCCCAAACAGTATAAATCCCAACAGGCCTACTACTCCAAGACATATACTTGTCAAATAATCCAATGCTCAAGACAAAGAGAAAATACTGAAGGCAATAAGGGAAAAGAAAAGCATTACATACAAGGAAAGTTCAATAAGATTAAGTGCTAATTTCTCATCTGAAACCATGGAGGCAAGAAGGCAGTGGTATGACATAGTCAAGGTATTAAAAGAGGAGGTGGGCCAAAATGGCGTCTGAGTGAGTGCACCTTATAATCTCTCCTGCAAAGAAGTGGCTGAGTAGGGTTGGAGTCCTGCTGGACTGGGCTGTTTCAGGTGTTTGCAGGGAGGAGGTGTCTGTACATCAATTTGGTGAGACGGGGACACAGGAGATTCTTGTAAGAGGTAGAATTTTGGGTCTCTTTCATGGAGGTCAGGGTTGTGCTTGGGACCATTCCCCCTGGTGTTGGCAGCCTGGTGGCAGTGATTCCTGGAGGCTTTGCTATGCTGGGGAGTTCCCAAGCCCTGAGCGGGCTGTTTTGGGGGCTTGCAGGGCGGGAGGTGTCTGGAAGTCAATTTGATGAGACAGTGACAGAAGAGATTCTTGTGAGAGGTGGAATTTTGAGTTTCTGACACAGAGATCAGAGTTTGCAGGTGGGACCCCTCCCCTAGGGCTGGCACCCAGGTGCGGGGATCCCTGAAGGCTGTGTTGCACTGCGGTGCTACCAGGCCCCCTGTTAACTGGATGCATGGTTCCCCGGTCTTTGTCCCCTAAACCCTAGTGGCCCACACTCAAGAGGTTCACACACCTTGAGTCTTCAATATCACAGACTTCCCACCCCTGAATCCACCACACCCTGAGGTCCATCTGAGATCCTTGATTATCTTAGCCCTAGGTGTTTGTGGGGTTTTTTTCTTTTTCTTTTTTTTTTTTTTTTTTGTCTTGGTTGTTAATATTGCATTATCTCCTGGTCTTTTCTCCCATTTTCTCCCCCAAGGTTCTTTTTCATTTATTTAGCTTTTTTTGTCCTTTTCTCTTTTTTTGCTTGTTTCCCCCCCCCCTTTTCTTTACCCACGCCCTTTTTTCCTCCTTTTTTTCTTTTCTCTCTTTTTCTTCTTATTTTATTTTATTTTATTTATATAATAGGTGCTGCAGGGAGCACTTCACATTTGCTGTATTTCCTCATCCTCCATTTCCTCTTTTCTATGTGAATTGATTTTGGCCACCTTCACTATTCCCTTTCCCCCACATCTTGCTATCCTCCATCATCTACTGTCTCTTTTACATTCCACCTTCCTTTCTTTGGCCCCCAAATTGTCTGACTCTTCATTTCTAATACCTTTGTTCTGTTTTCTGTCTTTCATCCATTCTTGATATTATTGTCTTTCTTTTCTCTTTCCCTCTCTCATGAAAACACTGGCTTTGAATTCATATTATATTCCTCCCCATAGTCAGTTGACTATCTCATTAGAGATAATCTACTTACTGCTATAACTCTACACAACTTACATGAATCGAATATCCATTCTCCCAGATCTCACATTGTTGCTCTGTTAACATTTAATACCAATACTACTTTACACATTTTCTTTTCTTACTCATTTTGCTTCGCCTGGTCATAATATTTTCCTTCTAAGTGAACTTAGCCAGCAACAAGAAAATAGAGTAAGAAGAACAAAGTGACAAAGAGAAGACATAACACTTATGCAAGAACAACAACTAATTAATCCCCAAGACTAGACAAAGAAGCAAAGGAACTGATTAAACCCGTCAAGATAAACTGATGACCAGACAGCAACAAAAAACTACAAACCAATCCAATAATCAAGAAAATATGGCCAAATCCAATGAACAAACTAAAAACCAGGAAGGGGAGCAGAACATAGGACAAGTAATTAAAGGTCTCTAACCATATATTAGAAACCAACTTAATGAATTAAAGGAAGAGATTAACAAAATGAAAAAAACACTTGGAGAGGAAATTGCAGACATATGTAAAATGATAACAGATATGATGGGGATGAACACCACAGTTCAAGAAATCAAAAATACACTCTCAGCAAATAGCAGCGGATTAGAAGAGGCAGAGGAGAGAATTAGCGACATGGAAGACAGTACATCTGAAATCAAACAGATAGTAGAACTGATCGATAAAAAGATAGAAAAAATCCAACTAGAACTTAGGGACCTGAATGACAATGCAAAATGCACAAACATGCGCATTATAGGCATCCCAGAAGGAGAAGAGAAGGGAAAGGGGACAGAAGGGGTGTTGCAGGAAATAATGGCTGAAAACTTCCCAAATACACTGAGAGAGAAGGATGTACATGTCCAGGAAGCACAATGCACCCCAAACATCATAAATCCCAACAGGCCCACCCCAAGACATATACTTGTCAAATTGTCCAATGCTCAAGACAAAGAGAAAATTCTAAAAACAGCAAGAGAAAAGAAAACCATCACATACAAGGGAAGCTCCATAATATTAAGTGCTGATTTCTCATCTGCAACCATGGAGGGAAGAAGGCAGTGGTATGATATAGTCAAGGTACTAAAAAAAAAAAATTTGCAACCAAGAATACTCTATCCAGCTAAACTAGCATTCAAAAGTGATGGAGAGTTCAAAATATTCACAGATACATAGAAATTGAAAGACTGCCCTTCCAGAAAAACTAAAGGGAGTTCTGCAGGAAGAAAGATAAAAACAGGACAGGCAGAGTTGGAGGAGAGTGTAAGAGCAAAAAAAAGACAAAAGAGAAGAAGAAAAAAAAAACAAAAAAAATCACAAACACAAGTCCAAACAACATATGGCTAACATAAATAATTCCTTGAAAGTAATTACACTGAATGTCAATGGATTAAACTCACCTATCAAAAGATTC
The DNA here is from genome assembly GCF_030445035.2 of Dasypus novemcinctus. Classification (NCBI taxonomy): domain Eukaryota; kingdom Metazoa; phylum Chordata; class Mammalia; order Cingulata; family Dasypodidae; genus Dasypus; species Dasypus novemcinctus. Next base: position 33,747,279 of record NC_080701.1, on the reverse strand, counting down.
AGACTGGGACACTGGATAAGGAAATATGACCCATCTATATGCTGTCTACAGGAAACACATCTTAGACCCAAGGAATCATGGAGGTTGAAAGGGAATGGTTGGAAAACAATCTTACAACCAAACAATAACAAAAAATAAAATGCAGGAGTAGCTATATTAATACCAGACAAAATAGACTTTAAATGCGAAACAATTGTGAGAGACAAAGAAGGATACTAAATATTAGTGAAAGGGACAATCTCTCAAGAACGAACAATCATAAATATTTATGCTCCTACAAGGTCGCCTCCAAATACATGAGGCAAACAATGGAAAAACTAAGTGAAAGAATAGATGCCTCTACAAATATAGTGGGAGATTTTAATACACAACTATCAACTTTGGACAGAACATCTCAAAAGAGAATCAATAAAGAAACAAAAACTTTGAACAGTATATTAGAGGAGTTGGATCTAATAGAAATATACAGATCATTACACTCAAATACTCCAGGATATACATTTTTCTAAAGTGCACATGGATCATTCTCCAAGATAGACCATATGCTAGGTCACAAAGAAAGGCTCAATGAATTCAGAAAGATCAAAATCATACAAAATAATATCTCTGAACACAGTGGAGTGAAGCTGGAAATCTGCAAGGGCCAGAGGGCCAGATTTCACATCAAAATATGGAAATTAAACAGCACACTCTTAGAAAAACAGGGGGTCAAAGAGGAAATCTCAAAAAAGAAATTAATAACTACCTAGAAACTAATGAAAATGGTAATACAACATACCAAAACTTATGGGATGCAGCAAAAGCAGTACTGAGAGGGAAATTTATAGCCATAAATTCATACATCAAAAAAGAAGAAAGAGCAAAAATTTAAGAACTAACTGCACATTGGGAGGAATTAGTAAAAAAACAACAAAGTAACCCCACAGGAAGAAGAAAGAAAGAAAGAACAAAGATAAGAGAAGAACTAAATGAAATAGAAAATAAGAAAGCCCTTGAAAAGATAAACAAAACCAAGAGCTGGTTCTTTGAGAAGATCAATAAAATTGACAAACCCTTAGCGAGACTAACAAAGAAAAAAAGAGAGAAGACACAAATACACAAAATAAGAAATGAGAAAGGAGATATCACCACTGACCCCACAGAAATAAAGACTATCATAAGAGGATACTTTGAAAAACTATATCCCAACAAAAATGACAATTCAGAGGAAAAGGACAAATTCCTAGAAACACATAAGCAGCCTATATTGATGAAAGAAGAAATTGATGATCTCAACAAACCAATTACAATTAAAGAGATAGAATCAGTCATTAAAAACCTCCCAACTAGAGTGTTACTGTGGGGGGAGTGGTGGGGTGGGGGCGGTGGGGGTGAATGGGGACCTCATTTTTTTTTAATGTAATATCTTTTAAAAAATGAATAAATTGAGTAGAGCTTGGGGAAAAAAAAAAACCTCCCAACTAAGAAGAGCCCAGGGCCAGACAGCTTCACAGGTGAATTCTACAAAACATTCCAGAAAGAACTAACACCAATCCTGCTGAAACTCTTCCAAAAAAATCAAAACAGAAGGAACATTACTGAACTCATTCTATGATGCCAACATTACGCTTGTACCAATGCCAAATAAAGACACCACAAGAAAGGAAATTACAGACCAATTTCTCTAATGAACCTAGATGCAAAAATCCTCAACAAAATACTTGCTAACCATATTCAACAAAACATTAAACGAATTATACACCATGACCAAGTGGGATTCATTCTGGGTATGCAAGGATGGTTCAACATAAGAAAATCAATCAATGTAATACACCATATAAACAGATGGAAGGAAAAAATCACATGATTATATCTATAGATGCAGAAAAAGCATTTGACAAAATACAGCACCCTTTCTTGATAAAAACACTGCAAAAGACTGGAATACAAGGAAATTTTTTGAACAGGATACAGAGTATATATGAAAAACCCACAGCCAACATTGTTTACAATGGTGAAATCCTAAAATCTTTACCTCTAAGATCAGGAACAAGACAAGGAAGCCCACTCTCACCCCTTCTATTTAACATTGTCTTAGAAGTACTTGCTTGAGCACTGAGACAAGAACCAGATACAAAAGACATTCAAATTGGAAAGGAAGAAGTCAAAATCCATAATTTGCAGATGACATGATCCTATACAAAGAAAACTCTGAGAGGTCTACAACAAAGCTTCTAGAACTCATAAATGAGTTTAGTAAAGTCACAGGTTATAAGATCAATGCACAAAAATCAGTAGCATTTCTGTACACCAATCATGAGCAAGCTCAGGAGGAAATCAAGAAACAAATACCATTTACAATAGTAAAGAAAAAATCAACTACCTGGAATAAATTTAACTAAAGATGTAAAAAACTTATACACAGAGAACTGCACAAGACTGTTCAAGGAAATCAAAGAAGACCTAAATAAATGTAAGAATATTCCATGTTCATAGATAGGAAGACTAAATATTATTAAGATATCTATCCTACCAAAACTGATCTATACATTCAATGCAATCCCAATAAAAATCAACACAGCATTATTAAGGAACTAGAGAAACTAGCTATGAAATTTATTTGGAAAGGAAAGAGGCCCCAAATAGCCAAAGACATATTGAAAATGAAAAACGAAATTGGAGGAATCTCACTACCTGACTTCAAAACATACTACAAAGCTGCAGTAGTGAAAACAGCATGGTATTGGCACAAGGAGAGACACACAGACAATGGAACCGAAATGAGAGTTCAGATATAGATCCTCATATAATATTCAATAAAGCCACCAAACCCTGTCAACTGCGAGAGAATGGCCTATTCAGCAAATGGTGCCTGGAGAACGGGATATCCATATGTAAAAGAATGAAAGAGGATTACCATCTCATACCTTATACAAAGATCAACTCAAGATGGATCAAAGAACTAAATGTAAGAGCCAAGACCATAAAGACTTTGGAAAGCAGTGTAGGGAAGCATATACAATACCTTGTAATAAGAAATGGCTTCATGAACTTCACACCCAAAGCACGAGCAGCAAAAGAACAAATAGATAAATGGGACTGCCTCAAAATTAAAGCCTTCTGCACCTCAAAAGAGTTTGTCAAGAAAGTGAAAAGAGAGCCTACACAATGGGAGAATATATTTGGTAACCATATATCAGATAGGAGACTTATAACCTGCATATATAAAAAAAGTCCTATATCTTGAAAATAAAAAGATAAACAACCAATTTTAAAAATGGGAAAAAGATTTAAACAGACACTTCTCCAAAGAGGAAATACAAATGGCTAAAAAGCACATGAAAAAATGCTCCAAATCTCTAGCTATCAGGGAAATGCAAATCAAAACTACAATGAGATACCATCTTACTCCCATAAGATTGGCAGCTATGAAAAAAACAAAAGACTACAAATGCTGGAGAGCATGTAGAGGAATAGGGAACACTCAACCACTGCTGGAGGGAATTCAGAAGGATCCAACCATTCTAGAGGACAGTTTGGCAGTTTCTCAAAAAACTAGCCATACATTTGCCATATGACCCAGCAATTCCACTGCTGGGTATATACCCAATAGAACTGAAAACAAGGACACAAACCGATATATGCACACCAATGTTCATAGCAGCATTGTTCACTATCGCCAAAAGCTGGAATCAACCCAAATGCCCACCAACAGATGAATGGATAAATAAAATGTGGTATATACATACAATTGAATACTACTTGGCTTTAAGAACAAATACACTACAAACACACGTGATAACACGGATGAATCTTGAGAACCTTATGTTGAGTGAAGCAACCCAGGCATTGAAGGACAAATACTACATGACCTCACTGATATGAAATAAGTAAACCAAGCTGCCTCAGAGAACTAGAAACTGGATGATAGGCTTACAGGAAATTGGGGGGTAGAGGAAGGATGTAAGCTGACACCTACATGGGTAAAATCTATGATAAGCTGTAGGTAAGTATTTATACAAGGAAGGGATAAAATGGGGGCTTAGGGATACCTTTGGGTGGGGCTTTGTGGGCTTGAGGGGGGCTAGGGATGGGAGGATGGGTAACATTGCCCAAGAAATTTGGGGGAGGGTGGGACAACATATGAACATAGGAGATCGTCAGGTATTTGATTGAGAGTATAATGCTGAGAAAACCTTTTCAAAAATATAATAAGAAAAATTACCTGTTTAATATGCTTAAAGGAGATAGTCTGAAGCAGGACAGGCTCCTAGGGAATATGTGAATGCTCATTTTGCCAGAGTGGGTTATATCATTGGATAGAGACCCATATAATGAGAGTGAAGGTATACCCACATCCTGGGGAGGACTGATGCCATCAAATAGAGGGAACTGTATCTCTCAAGAGAAATGGTGGCTCCCAGTGCATTAGGGCAGTTGAGCATGTCAAGCCCTGAACACTGTTGCAAGTATCTCTGAACATGGCCCTTCAAGCAATGAAGATTGACTCTCACTGTGGGCCCTAAGGGGAGGGGGAAAGAGGTACTGAATAGATGGAACAATGTAACTATGTGGGCAATAGAATTGTTCCACAAGAGTACGCAAGGATGGATATAAGACATATAAAAATACACCAAAAATATATAGGGGCTGATAGGCTAAAATGTAAATCATAATGTAAAACACAAGATAATTTTAAAAATGTAGACAACTGTATAGTCTAAAATATAAACCACAATGTAAACACAAATGTTACCTTGTTTGAAAGCTATTGTCTCAATATCTGTACATGAGTTTCAGTAAATATAGTATGAATATGTAAAAAGATTGTTGCTATGGAAGGGAAAAGGTCTTATGTTGGATATGTGGGAGTACTGTATATTGTATATACGAATTACTGTGATCTAAAACTCTTGTGAAGATAAGCTTAATAATTAGAAAAAAGGAAAAGATAGGACATAGACAATTTTTTGATACCCCAACTTATTTTTACCGTAATTTTTCCAAATTAATATGTATCCTATATCTAACCTTTAAACTCATCGCTATATTCCATTTTACTATTAAGGGAACCTGGCAATATATTGGGCTTCACTTTTCAGGAAGGTTTGGATCACAGAGGGGTTCAACAATGGCAGCAGAGGAATAGTGGTGTGGGATGTTAATGACAGGGGACACATGATTGGCAGGGAGTTCTACAGGGCATATATCCAGGGTACATAAAAATGTTTGGATATTTTCATAGTGGATACAATTAAAAACAACAACTGAGGGAGTGCTGAGTTTCTTGCCAGGGGATCTCTAACACAGTCCCTAAAGGAACATCAGTAATCCCCCAAGTACAACAGCAAAGACCAAAAAAGAATGAAGGTCCAACAATGAGCCCTTGATACTAATGACTATGCTTGTGAGCCTGTGCACCTGGAATGGGAACAAGGCCTAGAGCTGCAGTGTGCCTAAAATTTGCCTCCTGAGAGCCTCCGTGTTCCTCTAATGTGGCCAGTCTCGAAGTCAAACTCAGCATGGAAATGCATTGCCTTCACCCCAGCGTGGGACATGACTCCCGGGGATGAGCCTCCCTGGTGTAGAGGGATTACTACCAAGTACCAGCTGATGATGTAACTAGAAAATGACCTTGAATAAAAGGGTCAACTCGGACAGCAGAATATCTCAGTCTACATATAATATCAGGAGTTAAAAACGTATTTTGACCTGAATCAAGGGGGAAATTGAAAGGACAAATGAGTTTATATGGCTATGAGTCTCCAAAAAGAGCCAGGAGGTTATCAGAGGGGTTGCCCTTATGCACACCTCAACAGAGTCCCAGAGACAGATAGAGTAGATAAATCCCGGGTATTGGTTCTTCTGAGGGCTACAGAGACCCACAGGTTCTATGGTCATGGCAGATGGAGTTCAGTGCCATGTCAGTTCGCCCTTCTTTGGAGTTTGTGTTTCTGTGTGATGGAGCTGGACTCAGATGTGACCTTTGTTCACAAGCCTCTCCTGTTACTTTTACTGGAACTGTAGTTGGTGCTAGGGTTCAATATATACCCAGGGTTTAATATATACTGACCATATGATAGCCAGGCCCTGAGCCTCAACAGACTTCAGCTCCTACACTCTGGTTTATTGGACTTACCCCACTCAACTAACATGGAGTTGAAGACAGTCAACCACCACACCATGGAGCCAAGAGTGCCTACAACTGAAAGCAGGAGGATTGCATCCAGCATCCATGTGGAATCTAAGCCCCCTCATGATATAGATGTGGAGTGGACACAATCATTTCAAGGTCCACAGGATGGAGGAATAGAATATGAATTAGAGTGGACTTACTGATATTTTATTCATGAACTATTGTGATTAGTAATAAAAGAAAATGTGGCATTGGTGTGGAGAAAGTGGCCATGGCAGCTGCTGGGTGTGGGGAATGGGAGGAAGAGTTGAGATGTGGAGGCATTTTGGGGAGTTGGAGTTGTCCTGGGTGATGCTGCAGGGACAGTTACTGGACATTGTATGTCCTCCCATGGCCCACTGGGTGGACTGTGGGAGAGTGTGGGCTATGGTGTGGACCATTGACCATGAGGTACAGTGGTGCTCAGAGATGTATTCACCAAATAAAATGAATGTCTCATGATGATGGAAGAGATTGTTGCTATGGGGGGAGGATTGGGTGAGGGGTGTGGAAGGTATATGGAGACCTCATATTTTTTTAATGTAATATTAAAAAAATAAATAAAGACAAAAAAAAAAGGTACTAAAAGAATAATAACTTCCAGGCAAGAATACTCTATTCAGCAAAGCTGTCATTCAAAAATTACGGAGAGTTCAAAATATTCACAGATAAATAGAAACTAAGAGAATATGCCAATAAATAACCTGACCTTCCAGAAATACTATAGGGGGTTCTGCGATTTGAAAGAAAAAACAGGAGAGAGATTTGGGGGAGAATGTAAGAACAATTAAAAAGACAAAAAGGGGCTCCACAGACCCACACTCCTTGAGTCCACAATATCCCAGACTTCTCATTCCTGAATCAAGCACTCCCTGAGGTCCGTGATTGCCCTAGCCCTCCAGTTTTGGACTGACTCTGTGAATGCAACAGATTTGGTGGGAGACACCAGAGGGGCTAGGTGAGTGGGTTCAATTTTCCAGTCACCTCCCCCCTTTTTTTTTCTTTTTTTTTTCTTTTTTTTTTCTTTTTTTTTTTGAGCTTGAAGGAGCATACAAACTGGTTTGGTGAGAGCCTGGGAAGAAAGGAGAGGCAAATCTGCTGAAAAAAAGCCCAATTTATATAAATGCCCTGGGATAGGAAACTTGGTCTAAGAGAAGGAGGAGTCAGAATATCAATTAGCTCTCCCCTAGGACACCAAGGGAGATGGAACATAGGACATGCTTTCCAAGCTTCCAATAGCATATATGGGGTTCCTGGTGAGGTGCAGGTGCTTTCTCACTGGAAATAGAGTCATTGTCTTCTGTGTTGAGTTGGTTCACTAAGGACCCACTTGAATATCCTACTGGATCTCTCAGGCAGTTTTCCTGCTGCCCTGGGAGAGAGGAAAGTGAGGAAGGGAGAAAAGGGGAAAGTCAGATTCCTAAGCATTTTATTTAACTGCAAAGAGGATTCCTAGCTTGAAATTTTGGGTTTTGTTTTTTTTTTTGTTTGTTTTTTGTTTTTGTCATTAGTTTATATTCTGGTTTTTCCTTCCTCTTCACCCCCCAAAGGCTCTTTCTCTTTTCTTTTCTTTTTTTTCTCTTTTTCTTTTTTGTCCCCCCCCCCTTTTTTTTTCTTTTTCTTCCTTTCTCTACTGTTTTTATTTTATTTTTTATATTAGGTGCTGCAGGGAGTGCTTCACATTTGCTGTGTTTCCTCATCCTCCATTTCCTCTTTTCTGTGTGTATTGACTTTGGCCACCAACACTATCCCCTTTCCTCTACATCTTTTTATCCTCCATCATTTACTGTTTCTCTTACATTCCACCTCTTTTTCTTTGGCCCAAAAATTTTCTGACTTTTTATTTTGAATACTCCTGTTCTGTTTTCTGTCTTTTACTCACTCTTTATATTATTGTCTTTCTTTTCTCTAGCCTCTCTCCTGAAAACACTGGCCTTTTAATTCATACTATATTCCCCTTCATATTCAATTGACTGTCTCATTATAGGTACTCTACTTTACTTACTGTTATAACTCTACACAGCTTCCATGAGTCTAATATCCATTCTCCTAGATCTCACATGGTTCCTCTGTTAACATTTACTATCAATACTATTATTATACATTTTCTTTTCTTACTCATTTTGCTTTCACTGGCCCTAATATTTTCCTTCAAGTGAACTTAGCCAGCAACAAGAAAATAGAATAAGAAGAACAAAGTTACAAAGAGAAGATATAACACATACACAAAAACAACAACTAATTAAACCCCAAGACTAGACAAAAAAGTTAAGGAACTGATTAAACCTGTCAACATAAAATGATGACCAGACAGCAACAAAAAACTAAAAACCAAACCAATAATCAGAAAAACATGGCCCAATCCTGTTGGATTAAAGCTCTCAAAACATATGGGAGTGACCAATTGGATGACTTTAAATGCAAAACGATTGTGAGAGACAAAGATGGATATTACACATTAGTGAAAGGGATAATCTTTCAAAAAGAATGAACAATCATAAATATTTATGCTCCTAACAAGGGTGCCTCTAAATATGTGAGGCAAACACTGGAAAAACTAAGTGAAAGAATAGATGTCTCTACAGTTATAGTGGGAGCCTTTAATACACCACTATCAACTTTGGACAGAACATTTCAAAAGAGAATCAATAAAGAAACAAAAACTTTGAACAGTATATTAGAGAAGCTGTATTTAATAGACATACAGAACATTACATCCAAATACAGCAGGATATACATTTTTCTCAAGTGCACATGGATCATTCTCCAAGATAGACCATATGCTAGGCCAAAAAGAAAGTCTCAATGAATTCAGAAATAATGAAATCATACAAAATAATTTCTCTGACCACAGTGGAGAGAAGTTGGAAATCTGCAAGTGCCAGAGACCCAGATATAGAAATTAAACAACACACTCTTAGAAAAACAGTGGGTCAAGGAGGAAATCACCAAAGAAATCACAAAACTACCTTGTAACTAAGGAAAATGATAACATGACATATCAAAACTTATGGGATGCAGCAAAAGCAGAACTGAGAGGGAAATTTATAGCCATAAATGCATACATCAAAAAAGAAGAAATCTAAAATTGAAGAACTAACTGCACACTTGGAGCAATTAGTAAAATAAAAACAACAAAGCAACCCCAAAGGAAGAAGAAAGAAAGAAAGAAAGATAAGAGCAAAACTAAATGAAATAGAAAATAAGAAAGCACTTGGAAAAATAACAAAACCAAGAGCTGGTTCTTTGAGAAGATCAATAAAATTGACAAACCCTTAGCTAGACTAACAAAGAAAAAAAGAGAGAAGATGCAAATAAACAAAATAAGAAATGAGAAAAGAGATATCACCACTGACCCCACAGAAAATAAAGACAATCATAAGAGGATACTTTGAAAAACTATATTCCAACAAGAAGGACAATTTAGAGGTAATGGACAAATTCCTAGAAACACATAAGCAGCCTACACTGATGAAAGAAGAAATTGACAATCTCAACAAACCAAACACAAGTAAATAGATAGAGTTAGTCATTAAAAACCTCCCAATAATAAGAGCCCTGGGTCCAGTGGCTGCACAGGTGAGTTCTACAAAACATTTCCTAAAGAACTAATACCAATCTTGCTGAAACTCTTCCAAAATATCGAAACAGAAGGAACATTGCCTAACTCATTCTATGATGCCAACATTACCCTAGTACCAAAGCAAACAAAGACACCACAAGAAAGGAAAATTGCAGACCAATCTCTCTAATGAACCTAGATGTGAAAATCCTCATCAAAATACTTGCTAATTGTATTGAACAACACAGTAAATGAATTATACACCATGACCAAGTGGGATTCATTCCTGGTATGCAAGGATAGTTCAACATAAGAAAATCAATCAATGTAATACACCATATAAACAGATGGAAGGAAAAAAATCACATGATCATATCTATAAATGCAGAAAAAGCATTCGACAAAATACAGCACCCTTTCTTGACAAAAACACTGCAAAAGATTGGAATAGAAGAAAATTTTCTGAACATGATAGAGGATACATATGAAAAACCCACAGCTAACATCATTTACAATGGTGAAATCCTAAGATCTTTCCCTCTAAGATCAGGAAGAAGACAAGGATGTCCACTATTACCCCTTCTATTTAACATTGTCTTAGAAGTACTTGTCAAGCACTGAGGCGAGAACCAGATATAAAAGGCATCCAAATTGGAAAGGAAGAAATCAAAAATTCATTATTTGCAGATGACATGATCTTATACATAGAAAACCCTGAGAAGTCTACAACAAAGCTTCTAGAACTCGTAAATGAGTTCATTAAAGTTGCAGGTTATAAGAGCATGTGCAAAAATCAGTAGCATTTCTGTACACCAATAATGAGCAATCTCAGGAGTAAATCAAGAAACAAATACCATTTGAAATAGTAAATAAAAAAATCAAATATCTAGGAATAAATTTAAAAGTGTAAAAGATTTATAACTACACAACTCTGTTCAAGGAAATCAAAGACTTAAATAAATGGAAGAATATTCCCTGTTAATGGATAGGAAGACTAAATATTATTAAGATGTCTATCCTACCAGAACTGATCTACACATTTAATGCAATCCCAATAAAAATCAACACAGCATACTAGAAAAAATAGCTAGGAAATTTATTTGGAAAGGAAAGAGGCCCCAAATAGGCAAAGACTTTTGAAAAAGAAAATTGACATTGAAGGAATCACATTACCTGACTTCAAAACAAACTACAAAGCTACAATAGTGAAAACAGCATGGTGTTGGTGCAAGGATAGACTCACAGACCAATGGAACTGAATTGAGAGTTCTGGTATAGGTTCTCATATATAAAGTCATATAATATTCATATGATGTTTGACAAGGCCACCAAACCCACTCAACTGGTAGACAATGGCCTCTTCAACAAATGGTGCCTGGAGAACTGGATATCCATATGTAAAAGAATGAAAGAGGCTTACCAACTCATACCTTATACAAAAATCAACTCAAGATGGATCAAAGACCTAAATATAAGAGCCAAGACCATAAAGACTTCGGAAAGCAATGTATGGAAGCATCTACAGGACCTTGTAATAAGAAATGATTTCATGTACTTCACACCCAAAGCACAAGCAGCAAAAGAAAAAATAGATAAGTGGGACTTCCTCAAAATTAAAGCCTTCTTTATCTCAATGGAGTTTGTTAAGAAAGTGAAAAGAAGCATGTAAATGCAATGCCTTCCCCCCAGCATGGGACATGACACCTGGGGATGAGCCTCCCTGGCACCGAGGGATCACTACCAAGTACCAGCTGATGATGCAACTGGAAAATGACCTTGAATTGAAGGTTCAATGCGGATCAGCAGAATATCCCTGTCTACATATAATAACATGACTTTAAAATGCTGTTTGACCTAATGCAAGGGGGAAAAGAAAAGGAGAAATGAGTTTATATGGCTACGAGTCTCTAAAAAACAGGCTGGAGGCTGTCAGAAGGATTTCCCTTATGCACAACTGAGCAGAGTCTAAGAGACAGATAAAGTAGATACAATCCCCAGGTATTGGTTCCTTGGAGGGCTAAAGAGACCCACGGTTCTATGGTCATGGCAGAAGGGGTTCACTGCCATGTCAGATGGCCCTTCTTTGGAGCTGGTGTTTCTGCGTGATGAAACTGGACTCAGATGGGATCTCTTTTCATAAGACTTTCATGCTACTTTACTGGAATTGTAGTTGGTGTTGGGGTTTAAGATATAATTAGGGGATTGAATCTCTGGACTGACAATATGATAGCCAGGCCCTGAGCCTCAACAGACTCCAGCTCCTACAATCGGATTTATTGGTCTCATCTCACTCAGCTAAGATGGAGTTGAAGAAGGACAACCACCACACCATGGAGCCTAGAGAGCCTACAACTGAAAGCAGGACGATTGCATCCAGTATCCATGTGGAATCTGAGCCTCCTCTTGACATAGACGTGCAACGGACACAACCAATCCAAGGTCCACAGAGAAAAGGTGGCATTGGAGTGGGAAGAGTGGACATGGTGGCTGATGGGTATGGGGAATGGCAGGAAGAGATGAGATGTGGAGGTGCCTTTGGGACTTAGAGTTGCCCTGGACGGTGCTTCAGGGGCAATCACCAGACATTGTAAATCCACCCAGGGCCCACTGGATGGAATGGGGGAGAGTATGGGCCATGATGTGGGCCATTGACCATGAGGTGCAGAGATGCCCAGAGATGTACTTACCAAATGCAATGGATGTGTCATGATGATGGGAGTGAATGTTGCTGCGGGGGGGAGTGGTGGGGTGGGTGTGGTGGGGTTGAATGGGACCTCATATTTTTTTTAATGTAATATTTTTACAAAATCAATAAAAAAAAAAGAAAGTGAAAAGAGAACCTATACAATGAGAGAAAATATTTGGTAACCATGTATCTGATAGGAGACCTATAACCTGCATATATAAGAACTCCTATATCTCAAAAATAAACAGAAAAACAACCCATTTTAAAAATGGGGAAAAGATTTGAACAGACACTTCTCCAAAGAAGAAATACAAATGGCTAAAAAGCACATTTAAAAATGCTTAAAATCACTAGCTGTTAGGGAAATGCAAATCAAAACTACAATGAGATACCATCTTACTCCCATAAGATTTGCAGCTATGAAAAAAACAGAAGACTACAAGTGCTGGAGAGGATGTGGAGGAATGGAAACACTCACCCATTGCTGGTGGGAATGCATAAGGATACAGCCATTTTGGAGGACAGTTTGGTGGTTTCTCAAAACCAGCTATAGATTTTCCATATGACCCAGCAATTCCACTGCTGGGCTTATACCCAATAGAACTGAAAACAAGGACACAAACTGATATATGTACCCCAATGTTCATAGCAGCATTGTTCATTATTGCCAAAAGTTGGAATCAACCCAAATACCCATCAACAGATGAATGGATGAATAAAATGTGGTAAATACATACAATGGAATACTACTCGGCTTTAAGAATACACTACAAACACATGTGATAACATGGATGAATCTTGAGAACCTTATGTTGAGTGAAGCAACCCAGGCATTGAAGGACAAATACTACATGACCTCACTGATATGAAATAAGTAAACCAAGCTGTCTCAGAGAGCTAGAGATCAGATGATAGGCTTAAAGGAATTTGGGGGGTAGAGGAAGGTTGCAAGCTGACACCTACCTGGGTGAAATCTATATTAAGCTGGAGGTAAGTATTTGTACAGGGAAGGGATAAAATGGGGGCATAGGGATACCTTTGGGTGTCGCTTTGTGGGCTTGAGGGGGCTAGGGATGGGAGGATGGGTAAGATGGCTCAAGAAATAGGGGGAGGGGGAGGGAACATTTGAACATAGGAGATGGTAAGTTATGTGTTGAAAGTATAATGTTGAGAAAACTTTTTTGAAAATATAATAAGGAAGGTTACCTGTTTAAGATACTTAAAGTGGAGAATTTGATGCAGGGCATGCTTCTAGGGAGTGTGTGAGTGCTCATTTTGTCATAGTGGGTTATATCATTGGGTGCAGACCCATACAATGAGAGTGAAGGTACACCACATTCTGGAGAGGATTGCTGTTCTCAAACAGAGGGAATTATATCTCTCGAGAGAATTGGTGGCTCCCAGTGGGTTAGGGTAGTCAAGCATGTTAAGTCCTCAACATTGTTGCAAGTATCTCTGAATATGGTCATCCAAGTAATGAAGATTGATTGTCACTGTGGGCCCTGAGGGGAGGGGGAAAGAGGTATTGAATAGATGGAATCAGTGTAACTGTGGGGCAATGGAAGTGTTCCACAAGATTATGCAAAGATGGATATAGGACACCGTAAAGTACACCAAAAATGTATAAAAGCCTATAAGCTAAAATGTAAACCCAAGTGTAACCATGTTTGAAAGCTATTGTCTCAATATATGTACATCAGTAGCAGCAAATATAATATGAACATGTAAAAAGATCATTGCTGGGGAAGGGACAAAGTGTTTGATGCTGGATATGTGGGAGTACTGTATATTGTATATATGAATTACTGTGATCTAAAACTTTTGCAAAGACAAACTTAATAATTAGGGGGAAAAAAAGAAAAGGAAGGATGTAGACACTGAGGAAGAAATGGAAGAAACTGCCTTGCCAATGTACATACAGGGTAACACCTATAGCAGTGATAAAAGGCAAAACATCAAAAACAAAGCTTTTTCATTTTGTGATACCCCAATCTAGTTTTACTTAAATTTTTCTAAATTAGTATGTATTCTATATCTAACCCTTAAACCCACCACTATATTCCATTTTACTATTAATGGAAACTGGCAATATATTAGGTTTCATTTTGGAGAAGTTTTGGATCACAAAGAGGTGCAACTATGGCAGGGGAGGAATACTGGTGTGGGATGTTATTGATAGGGGCACATGATTGCCTAAGACTAATAAAGAAGGATGGGCCAACAATGAGTCCTTGATACTAATGACTATGCTTGTGAGGCTGTGCACCTGAAATAATAACTAAGCCTAGAGCTGCAGGGTGCCTAGTAATTACCTCCTGAGAGCCCTGTGTTGCTCAAATGTGGCCAGTCTCAAAGCCAAACTCAGCATGTAAATGCATTACGTTCCCCCAGCTTGGGACATGATTCCTGGGGATGAGCCTCCCTGGCACTGAGGGATTGCTACCAAGTAACAACCGATGATGTAACTAGAAAATGACCTTGAATAAAAGGGTCAACTCAGACCAGCAGAATATCTCAGCCTATTTGTAATATCAGGTGTCAAAAATACTTTTTGACCTTGAATAAAAGGGGGAAATGGGAAGGACAAGTGAGTTTATATGACTATGAGTCTCCAAAAAGGAATCAGGAGGTCATCAGAGGGATCGCTCTTATGTACACCTCATCAGGGTCCCAGAGATAGCCAAAATAGATACAAGCCCAGATATTGGTTCTTCTGAGGGCTATGGAGAACTGCAGGTTCTATGGTCATGGCAGATGAGTTCAGTGCCATGTCAGTTGGCCCTACTTTGGAGTTTTTGTTCCTGAATGTGATGGAGTTGAACTCAGATGTGATCTTTGTTCACAAGACTCTCTTGTTACTTGTACCAGACCTGCAGTTGGCTCTGGGGTTTGGTGTATGCTCAGGGGACCTGAATCTCTGGACTGTCCATGTGATTGCCAGGCCCTGAGCCTGAACAGACCTGCAGCTTCTACCCTCTGGTTTAATGAACTTACTCCAGCCAGCTAACAGGGAGGTGAAGAAGGTCAACCACCACACCAGGGAGCCAAGAGTGCCTAGAAGTGCAAGCAGGAGAATTGCATCCATCATCCATGTGGAATCTAAGCCTCCTCTTGATATAGAGATGGAGTTGACATAAACATCCCAGGGTCCACAGGATGGAGGAATAGAGTATGGATTAGAATGGATTTACTGATATTCTATTCTGGAACTATTGTGATTAGTAATGGAAGAAAATGTAGCATTAATGTGGAGAAACTGGCCACAGTAGCTGCTGAGGGTAGGGAGAGGGAAGAAGAGATTGATGTGAGGCATTTTCAGGACTTGGAATTGTCCTGGGTGGTACTACAGGGACAGTTGCTAGACATCATAGGTCCTGCCATGGCCCACTGGGTGGACTGAGGGTGTAAACTACAATGTAAACCACTATCCATGTGGTGCAGCAGTGCTCCAAAATGTATTCACCAAATGCAATGAATATGAATGTGCTATGATGAGGAAAGAGGTTGTTGATGTGGGAGGAGCGGGGTGAGGGGGGTGGGGCTATATGGGGACCTCATATTTTTAATGTAACTTTAAAAAAACAATTAAAAAATTAATAAACAAAAAAGACAAAAAGGGAAATAAAAAAACAACATATGACATATACAAATCCAAAGAAAATATGGCTAATGTCAGTAATTCTTTGAGAATAATAACACTGAATGGTAATGGATTAAAAGCACCTGTCAAGAGACAAAGATTGGCAAATGAATAAGGAAATATGACTCATCTATATGCTGTCTACAAGAAACTGACCTTACACCCAGGGATTCAAGGAGGTTGAAAGTGAATGGCTGGAAAACAATCTTACAAGCAAACAATAACCAAAAAAGGCAGGAGTAGGTATACTAATATTGGACAAAGAAAATTAAATGCAAAACTATTGTGAGAGACAAAGGTGGACACTATATGTTAGTAAAAGGGGCAATATTTCAAGAAAAGAGAACAATCATAAACATTTTTGCACCCAACCATGGCACCTCAAAATACATGAGGCAAACACTGGAAAAACAAAGTGGAGTATTAGAAGCCTCTACAATTATACTGGGGGACTTTAATCATCATTATCATCATTAGACAGAGCATCTCAACAGAGAATCAATAAAGAAACAACTACTTTGAATAATATATTAGAGGATCTGGACCTTATAGACATATAGAGAATTCTACACCCAAATATAGCAGGATATACATTCTTCGCAAGCACACATGGATCGTTCTCCAAGACAGACCACATGCTAGGTCACAGAGAAAGTCTCAATGAATTCAGAAATATTGAAATCATACTAAATAATTTCTCTGGCCACAGTGGAAGGAAGCTGGAAATTTGCAAGGAACAGAGACCCAAATTAGGAACAAAAATATGGAAGTTAAGCAACACACTTTAGACACACACTGGGTCAAGGAGGAAATCTCAGAAGAAATCAGTATTCTACCTTGAAACTAATGAAAATGACAACACAACATACCAAACTTATGTGATGCAGCAAAAGCTGTACTGTGGGAAATTCATAGCCAAAAATTCATATATTGAAAAAAGAACAAAGAGCTAAAATCAAAGACCTAACTGTACTCTTGGAGGAATATGTAAGAAAACAATGAACTAACCCAAAAGGAAGAAGAAAGAAAGAAATAGCAAACATTAGAGCAGAACTAAATGAAAGAGAAAATAAGAAATAAACTAGAAAAAAATAAACAAAACAAGAACTGGTTCTTTGAGAAGATCAGTAAAATTGACAAACACAGCTAGACTAACAAAGAAAAAATGAGAGAAGATACAAATACACAAAATAAGAAATAAAGTGTTTATCACAACTGACAGCACAGAAATAAAGAGTGAGTATCAAAAGAGGACACTTTGAAAAATTATTTGCCAACCAGAAGGACAATTTAGAGGAACTGGACAAATTCCTAGAAACACATAAACAGCCTACATTGACTAAAGAAGAAAATGGTGGTCTCAAAAAACCAATCACAAGTAAAGAGATAGAATCTGTCATTTAAAAACTCCCAACTAAGAAAAGCCCCAGGGCAGATGACTTCACATGTGAATTTCTACCAAACATTCTGGAAAGAACTAACAGCATTCTTGCTTACACTCTTCCAAAAAAAATGGAAATGAAAGGAACATTGCCTAACTCATTTTATGATGCTGTATTAGTCAGGGTTCTCTATGGAAACAGAATCAACAAGTGATATATCTCAATAATATTAGATTTTAACAGAGTCTCTCACATGACTGTGGGGATGCACAAGTCCAGGTTCCACATGTAGGCTGCAACCAGGACTCCAGTGAAAGTCTAATGAAGGTTCTTTATGAGTTCTGGGAGATACTGACAGTCCAAAGACAAGCTGGGAAATTCTCACTCATGGCTGGATTCACTTCCCCTTTTAAGGTATTCAACTGATTAGATAAAGCATCACTCATTGCTGATGGCAATCTCCCTGATTGATGTAATTGTAATCAACTATCTATGATTTACCACTGCAGTAAGGTCAATGTTGACTAAATTCCATAAATGCCCTTGTATTATAGTTAGCCCAATGCTTGCTTGACAAAACAACCGGGGAAAATTACCTGGCCAAGTTGACACATCAGCCTAACCATCACAGATGCCAAAATTACTCTGGCATCAAAACCAAAGACACCACAAGAAAGGAAAATTACAGACAAATCTCTCTAATGAACCTAGAATCCTCAACAAAGTACATGCTAATCATATTCAACAACACATCACATGAATTATACACCATGTCCAAGTGGGTTTCATCCCTGGTATGCAAGGAGAGTTAAACTTAAGAAGATCAACCAATGTAATACACCACATAAATATATCAATAGAAAAATATCACATGATCATGTGAGTAGATGCAGAAAATTCATTTTACAAAATACAGCACCCTTTCCTTGTAGGAGATTTGGGCCTGACAGGTATCTGGACAGAAACAAAGAGAAAGAGAGAATGAAACAAAGAGAGAAAGAGAGATAGGATCAGGGGGTTTGCGAGTAGAGACTCCTCAGACAACTTTATTATCTACAAGTGGCTCTATATATACTCAAGCTGTTGTGATAACAAGCAATGTAGGAGGGGCGGGGCAAGATGGTGGCTGAGTGAGCATTGCTGATAATATCTCCTGCAAAGAAGCAGCTGGGCAGCATTGGAGGTTCTTCGGGACCAGGTTGTTTCAGGATTTTTGCAGGGTGGGAGGTGTCTGGACATCGATTTGGTGGGAAGGTAACAGAGAAAATTCATCTATAAGATATAATTGAGACTCTATTACACAGAGGTGGGAGCTGCGCGCAGGACGCTCCCTCCTGGGGTGGGTGGAGCCATGGCACTGGCACTGTGGCAGCGATTTCTGGAGGGTCTGCGGTACTGGGTAATTCATAAGCCCTGAGCGGGCTATTGGGGGGTTAACAGGACAGGAGGCCTTTGCAGACCGATTTGGGGAGACAGACAGGAGTTTTATTGCGAAGCGGGGAATTTTTGATTGCAGACACAAATAATAGCGCTTCTGCCTAGAACCCTGGCGCCCAAGCCCAGCTGCCAATCTGCAGCAGACTTAAATTGCTAGCAATAAAGAGACGCTACCAGGAGGCTGTTGCAGGGTCTGGCAGGGTGGGAGACGTCTGGAAGCTGATTAAGGGAATATTTTGCGAAGCGTGGGAATTTCGGTTTTGGACTCTGTTATCGGCATTTCCAGCTGGAGCCCCACCCCCAGCCCTGGCTACTGATCTGCATCATTAAATTGGCTGCAGTGTAGAGGCGCCCCCAAGTGGCCATTCTGGGGGCTTA
This sequence comes from Dasypus novemcinctus, assembly GCF_030445035.2. Taxonomy (NCBI): domain Eukaryota; kingdom Metazoa; phylum Chordata; class Mammalia; order Cingulata; family Dasypodidae; genus Dasypus; species Dasypus novemcinctus. The sequence goes on along the minus strand of NC_080701.1, from coordinate 33,728,040 downwards.
CAGGGTGGCAGGTGTTCTGAAGTCAAATTGGTGATACATCCACAGAATAGACCCCAGTGAGTGAGTGAATTGCGAGGTTCAGACACATAAGATAGAGTTTGCGGATGTGACCTCACCCATAGGGCTGGCACCCAGGTGTGGGGATCCCTGAAAGCTGTGTTGCACTGTGATGCTCCCAGGCTCCCTGTTAACCAGACTTGAGGTTGCCAGGTCTGAGTCCCCTAAACCCTGGTGGCACACACCCCAGAGACTCACACCTCTTGAGTCTTCAATATCTCAGACTTTCCATCCCTGAATCCATCATGCCCTGAGGTCCATCTGAGGTCCTTGAATGTCCTAGCCCTCAACGTTTGCGTTTTCTCTTTTGTTTTGTTTTGTTTTTATTTTTATTTTATTTTATTTTTTATTTTTTTTAATGTCCTGATTGCTAACACTGCATTATCTCCTAGTCTTTTCTCCCAGCGTATCCCCCAAAGTCTTTTTTTCTTCAGTTATGTAGGGGTTTTTTGTTGTCATTGTTGCTGTTGTGATTGTTCTATATCTTTTATTTCTTTTCCCTACCTGTTCCCTGCCCTTTACCCACCCACTTTTTCTTTTTTCCTTTCTTCTCTTTTTTTTTTTCTCTCTTTTGTCCCTCATTTCTTCTTATTTTATTTTATCTTAATTATACAATAGGTGCTCCAGGGAACACCTCACATTTGCTGGGTTTCCTTATCTTCCACTGCCTCATTTCTGTGTGAATTGATTTTGGCTACCTACACTATCCCCTTTCCCCTACATATTGATATCCCCCATCATCTACTGTCTCTCCCCTATTCCACCTCCCTTTCTTTGATCCCCAAAGTGTCTAACTCTTAATTTCTAATACCTTTGTTTTATTTTCAGTCTTTTATCCAATCTGGAAACTATTGCCTTTCTTTTCTGTTTCCCTCTCTCACGAAAACAATAGCTTTTTATTCATACCATATTCCTCCCATATACAGTCGACTACCTCATTATAGGTACTCTATCTACTGCTATAACTCTACACAACTTACATGAATCTAATATCCATCCTCCCAGATCTCATATTGCTGCTCTGTTAACATTTATCACCAATACTACTTTACACTTTTTCCTTACTTACACAATTGCCTTTCCCTGGCCCTAATACTTTCCTTTAAAGTGAACTCAACCAGCAAAGAGAAATTAGAATAAGAAGAACAAAGTGACAAAGAGAAGATATAACACTTATGCAAAAACAACAGCTAATTAATGCCCAAGATTAGACAAAGAAGCTAAGGAACTGATTAAACCTGTCAAGATAAAATGATGACCAGACAGCAACAAAAATCTACAAACCAAACCAGTAATCAGGAAAACATGGCTGAATCCAATGAACAAACTAAAAACCAGGAAGGGGAGCAGAACTTCGCACAAGTAATTAAAGATCTCAGAACATTTATCACCGACAAATTTAATGAAGTAAAGGAAGAGGTTAACAATATGAAGACAACACTTGGAGGGGAAATTGCAGACATACACAAAAAGATAACAGATATGATGGGAATGAACACCACAGTTCAAGAAATCAAAAATAACTTTCAGCAAATATGAGCAGACTAGAAGAGGCAGAGCAGAGAATTAGTGATGTGGAAGACAGTACATCAGAAATCAAACAGATAGTAGAACTGGTCGATAAAAAGATAGAAAAAATCCAACTAGGACTTATGACAATGCAAAATGCACAAACATACTTATTATAGGCATCCCAGAAGGAGAAAAGAAGGGAAAGGGGTCAGAAGGAGTGTTGCAGGAAATAATGGCTAAAACTTCCCAAATCTACTGAAGGAGAAAGATGTACATATCCAAAAGGCACAGTGCACCCCAATCGTCATAAACCCCAACAGGCCCACCCCAAGACATATACTTCTCAAATTATCCAATGCTCAAGACAAAGAGAAAATTCTAAAAGCAGCAAGAGAAAAGAAAACCATCACATACAAGGGAAGCTTCATAAGATTAAGTGCTGATTTCTCATCTGAAACGATGGAGGCAAGAAGGCAGTGGTATGATATAGTCAAGGTACTAAAAGAAAAACACTTGCAACCAAGAATACACTATCCAGCTAAACTAGCATTCAAAAATGATGGAGAGTTCAAAATATTCACAGATAAACAGAAACTGAAATAGTATGCCAACAAGAAACCTCCCCTTCAAGAAATTCTAAAGGGAGTTCTACAGGAAGAAAGGAAAAAACAGGACAGGCAGAGTTGGAGGAGAGTGTAAGAGCAACAAAAAAAGACAGAAAGAGAAGGGGAAAAAAAAAACAAAATATGACAAACACAAGTCCAATCAAAATATGGCTAACAAATAATTCCTTGAAAGTAATAACACTGAATGTCAATGGATTAAACTCACCTATCAAAAGATTCAGACTGGAACATTGGATAAGGAAATGTGACCCATCTATATGCTTTCTACAAGAGACACATCTTAGACCCAGAGACTCATGGAGGCTCAAAGTAAGTGGTTGGAAAACAATCATACAAGCAAACAATAACCAAAAAAAGGCAGGAGTGGCTATATTAATATCAAACAAAATAGACTTTAAATGCAAAACGATTGTGAGAGACAAAGAAGGATACTACATATTAGTGAAAGGGACAATCTGTCAAGAAGATCGAACAATCAAAAATATTTATGCTCCTAACAAGGGTGCCTCTAAATACATGAAGCAAACGCTGGGAAAAACTAAGTGAAACAATAGATGCATCACAATTTTAGTGGGGGATTTTAATACACTACTACCAACTCTAGACAGAATATCTCAAAAGAGAATCACTAAAGAAACAAAACATTTGAACAGTATATTAGAGGAGCTGGATCTAATAGACATATATAGATCATTACACCCAAACACAGCAGGATAAACATTTTTCTCAAGTACACATGGATCATTCTCCAAGATAGACCATATGCTAGGCCACAAAGAAAGGCTTAATGAATTCAGAAAGATCGAAATCATACAAAATAATATCTCTGACCACAGTGGAGTGAAGCTGGAAATTTGCAAGAGCCAGAGGCCCAGATTTCACACCAAAATATGGAAATTAAACAGCACATTCTTAGAAAAACTGTGGATCAAAGAGGAAATCTCAAAAGAAATCAAAGACTACCTTGAAACAAATGATAATGATAACACAACATACCAAAATTTATGGGATGCAGCAAAAGCAGTACTGACAAGGAAATTTATAGCCATAAATTCATATATCAAAAAAGAAGAAAGGGCAAAAATTGAAGAACTAACTTCACATTTGGAGGAATTAGGAAAAAAAAAAAACAAAGTAATCCCACAGGAAGAAGAAGGAAGGAAATAACAAAGATAAGAGCAGAATTAAATGAAATAGAAAATAAGAAAGCACTTGAAAAGATAAACAAGACCAAGAGCTGGTTTTTTGAAAAGATCAACAAAATTGATAAACCTTTAGTGAGACTAAAAAAGAAAAAAAGAGAGAAGATGCAAATACACAAAATAAGAAATTAGAAAGGCGATATCACCACTGACCCCACAGAAATAAAGACTATCAGAAGAGGATATTTTGAAACTATATTCCAACAAAAATGACAATTTAGAGGAAATGGACAAATTCCTAGAAACACATAAGCAGCCCATATGGACAAAAGAAGAAATTGATGATCTCAACAAACCAATCACAAGTAAAGAGATAGAATCAGTCATTAAAAACCTCCCAACTAAGAAGAGACCAGGGACAGACGGCTTCACAGGTGAATTCTACAAAACATTCTGGAAAGAACTAGCACCAATCCTGCTGAAACTATTCCAAAAAATCAAAACAGAAGGAACATTGCCTAACTCATTCTATGATGCCAACATTACCCTAGTACCAAAGCCAAACAAAGACACCACAAGAAAGGAAAATTACAGACCAATTTCTCTAATGAACCTAGACACAAAAATACTTCACAAAATACTTGCTAATCGTATTAAACAGCACATTAAATGAATTATGCACCATGACCAAGTGGGATTCATTCCAGGTATGCAAGGATGGTTCAACATAAGAAAATCAATCAATGTAATACACCATATAAACAGACTGAAGGAAAAAAATCACATGATTATATCTATAGATGCAGAAAAAGCATTTGACAAAATACAGCACCCTTTCTTGATAAAAACACTCCAAAAGATCAGAATACAAGGAAATTTTTGAACATGATAAAGAGTATATATGAAAAACCCACAGCCAACATTGTTTACAATGGAGAAATCCTAAAATCCTTCCCTCTAAATCAGAAACAAGACAAGGATGCCCACTCTCTCCCCTTCTATTTAACATTGTCTTAGAAGTACTTGCTCGACACTGAGGCAAGAACCAGATATAAAAGGCATTCAGATTGGAAAGCAAGAAGTCAAAATTTCATTATTTGCAGGTGACATGATCCTATACATAGAAAACCCTGACAGGTCTACAACAAAGCTTCTAGAACTCATAAATGAGTTTAGTAAATTCGTAGGTTATAAGATCAATGCGCAAAAATCAGTAGCATTTCTGTACACCAATAATGAGCAAGATCAGGAGGAAATCAAGAAACAAACACCATTTACAATAGCAAATTTTAAAAAATCAAATATTTGGGAATAAATTTAACTAAAGATGTAAAAAACTTATACACTGAGAACTACACAAGACTGTTCAAGGAAATCAAAGAAGACCTAAATAAATGGAAGAATATTCCCTGTTCATGGATAGTAAGACTAAATATTATTAAGATATCTATCCTGCCAAAATTGATCTACACATTCAATGCAATCCCAATAAAAATCAACACAGCCTTCTTTAAGGAACTAGAAAAACTAACTATGAAATTGATTTGGAAAGGAAAGAGGCCCTGAATAGCTAAAGACATATTGAAAAAGAAAAACAAAATTGGAGGAATCACACTACCTGACTTCAAAACATACTGCAAAGCTACAGTAGTGAAAACAGCATGGTATTGGCATAAGGAGAGACACGCAGACCAATGGAATCGATTTGAAAGTTCTGATATAGAATCTCATATATATAGCCATATAATATTCGATAAAGCCACCAAATCCACTCAACTGGGAGAGAATGGCCTATTCAACAAATGGTGCCTGGAGAACTGGATAGCCATATGTAGAAGAATGAAAGAGGATTACCATCTCACACCTTATACAAAGATCAACTCAAGATGGATCAAAGACCTAAATATAAGAGCCAAGACCATAAAGACCTTGGAAAGCAGTGTAGGGAAACATCTACAGGACCTTGTAATAGGAAATGGCTTCATGAACATCACACCAAAAGCAGGAGCAGCAAAAGAACAAATAGATAAATGGGACTTCCTCAAAATTAAAGCCTTCTGCACCTCAAAGGAGTTTGTCAAGAAAGTAAAAAGGGAACCCACACAATGGGAGAAAATATTTGGCAACCATATATCTGATAAGAGACTTACAACTTGTATATATAAAGAACCCCTATATCTTGAAAATAAAAAGATAAACAACCCATTTAAAAATGGGAAAAAGATTTAAACAGACACTTCTTCAAAGAAGAAATACAAATGGCTAAAAAGCACATGAAAAAATGCTCCATATCTCTAGCTATCAGGGAAATGCAAATCAAAACTACAATGAGATACCATCTTACTCCCATAAGATTGGCAGCTATGAAAAAAACAGAAGAATACAAATGCTGGAGAGGATGTGAAGAAATGGGAACACTCATCCACTGCTGGTGGGAATGCAGAAGGATCCAACCATTCTGAACAGTTTGGCAGTTTCTCAAAAAACTAACCATAGATTTGCCATATGACCCAGCAATACCACTGCTGGGTATATACCCAGCAGAACTGAAAATAAGGACACAAACCGATATATGTACACCAATGTTCATAGCAGCATTGTTCACTATCGCCAAAAGTTGGAATCAACCCAAAAGCCCATCAACAGATGAGTGGATCAATAAAACGTGGTATATACACACAATGGAATACTACTCGGCTTTAAGAACAAATACACTACAAACACACGTGATAACATGGTTGACTCTTGAATTACTTATGTTGAGTGAAGCAACCCAGGCATTGAAGGACAAATTCTACATGACCTCAATGGTATGAAATAAGCAAGCTGCCTCAGAGAGCTAGAGACTGGAAGATAGGCTTACAGGAAATCAGGGGGTAGAGGAAGGATGTGAGCTGACGTCTGCAGGGGTGGAATCTATGATGAGCTATCGGTAAGTATGAGCACAAAGAAGAGATAAAATGGGGGCAAGGGGTTGCCTTTGGGTGGGGCTTTGCGGGTTTGAGGGGGGCTGGGGATGGGCGGAGGGGTAATATTGCCCAAAAAATTGGGGGGAGGGAGGGGCAACATACGAACATAGGAGAGTGTCAGGTGTTGGTTGAGAGTAAAATGCTGAGAAAACCGTATCAAAATATAATTAGGAGGGTTACCTGTTTAGGATGCTCGGAGGGGATGGTCTGACGTGGGACAGACTCCTGGGGAATGTCTGAATGCTCATTTTGCCAGGGTGGTTTGTACCATTGGGTAGAGACCCAAATAGTGAGTGGGGTGGACCCACATCCTGGGGAAGACTAATGCCATCAAATAGAGGGAACTGTATCTCTCGAGAGAAAGGGTGGCTCCCAGGGCATTAGGGCAGTTGAGCAAGTCAGGCCCTGAACACTGTTGCAAGTATCTCTGGACGTGGCTCCTCAGGAAACGGAGATTGGCTGTCACTGTGGGCCCCAAGGGGAGGGGAAAATGGATGTTGAATGGATGGAACCAATGTAAATGTGGAGGCAAGAGGGGAGTTTCGCGAGAGTACACAAGGATGGATATAAAACATGTAATATTACACCAAAAACATATAGGGGATGACAGACTAATAATGTAAACTATAATGTAAAACATAGGATAACTAAAAAACTTAGAAAACTGTATATCCTTAAGTATGGACCACATTGTAAGCACAGATGTCACCTTGTTTGAAAGCTATTGTCTCAGAGTCTGTACATCAGTTTCAGTAAATATGATATGAATAAGTTAAAAGATTATTGCTGTGGAAGGGAAAAGGTTTTATGGTGGATGTGTGGGAGTACTGTATATTGTATATATGAATTACTGTGATCTAGGGCTCTTGTGAAGAGAAGCTCAATAACTAGGAAAAAAGAAAAGAAAAAGATAGGATGTAGAATTTTTCCAAATCAATGTGTTCTGTATCTAACCTTTAAACTCATTGCTATATTCCATTTTACTAGTAAGGGAACCTGACATTATATTGGGCTTCACTTTTCAGGAAGTTTTGGATCACAGAGTGGTTCAACAATGGCAGCAGAGGAATACTGGTATGCGATGTTAATGACAGGTAATATATGGCTGACAGGGAGTTATACAGGACATATGTCCAGGGTGCATGGAAATATTTGGATATACTCATAGTGGAAACAATTAAAAACAACAGCGGGGGGGGGCACTGGGTTACTGGCCGGGGGGGCTCTGTCATGGTCCTTAGGGGAGCAGCGGCAGTCCCCCAGGTGCAACAGTAAGGACCAGGAAGGAATGAAGGTCCAACAGTGAGCCCCTGATACTAATGACTATGCTTGTGAGCCTATACGCCTGAAATAAGAACAAGACCTAGAGTAGCACTGTGCCTAGGAGTTCCCTCCTGACAGCCTCCATGTTACTCAAATGTGGCCACCCAGGACTCCAAGTCCCGAGAATGCCTCCACGTCTCTTCTCTTCCTCCCCTTCCCCGCACCCAGCAGCCACCATGGCCACTTTTTCCACATCAATGCCACATTTTCTCGATTATTAACCACAATAGTTCAGAATAGAATATCATTAAGTCCACTCTGATCCTTACTGTATTCCTCCTTCCTGTGGACCTTGGCTTGGTTGTGTCCATTCCACATCTATGTCAAGAGGGGGTTTAGATTCCACATGGATATTGAATGCAATCCTCCTGCTTTCAGTTGTAAACACTCTAGGCTCCATGATGTGGTGGTTGACATTCTTCAACTCCATGTTAGCTGAGTGGAGTGAGTCCAATAAATCAGAGTATAGGAGCTGAAGTCTGTTGAGGTCAGGGCCTGGCTACCATATTGTCAGTCCAGAGATTCAAATCCCCTAGATATATCTTAAACCCCAGCACCAACTACAATTCCAGTAAAGTAGTATGAAAGCCAAACTCAGCATGTAAATGCAATGCCTTCCCCCAGCATGGGACATTACACCCAGGGATGAGCCTCCCTGGCACCGAGGGATCACTACCAAGTACCAGCTGATGATGCAACTAGAAAATGACCTTGAATTAAAGGTTCAATGTGGACCAGCAGAATATCCCTGTCTACATATAATAACAGGAGTTAAAAATGCTATTTGACCTAAATTAAGGGGGAAATGGAAACGACAAATGAGTTTATATGGCTATGAGTCTCTAAAAAAGAGTCTGGAGGTTGTCAGAAGGATTGCCCTTATGTACACCTGAGCAGAGTCTCAGAGACAGATAAAGTAGATACAACCCCAGGTATTGGTCCTTTTGAGGGCTCAAGAGACCCACAGGTTCTATGGTCATGGCAGATGGGGTTCACTGCCATGTCAGTTGACCCTTCTTTGGAGCTGGTGTTTCTGCGTGATGGAGCTGAACTCAGATGGGATCTCTTTTCACAAGCCTTTCATACTATTTTACTGGAATTGTAGTTGGTGCTGGGGTTTAAGATATATCTAGGGGATTTGAATCTCTGGACTGACAATATGATAGCCAGGCCCTGGCCTCAACAGACTTCAACTCTTATACTCTGATTTATTGGACTCACTCCACTCAGCGAACATGGAGTTGAAGAATGTCAACCACCACACCATGGAGCCTAGAGTTCCTACAACTGAAAGCATGAGATTGCATCCAATATCCATGTGGAATCTACACCCCCTCTTGACATAGATGTGGAATGGACACAACCAAGCCAAGGTCCACAGGAAGGAGGAATACAGTAAAGATCAGAGTGGACTTAATGATATTCTATTCTGAACTATTGTGGTTAATAATCGAGAAAATGTGGCACTGATATGGAAAAAGTGGCCATGGTGGCTGCTGGGTGCAGGGAAGAGGAAGAGAAGAGATGTGGAGGCATTCTCGGGACTTGGAGTTGTCCTGGGTGGTGCACCAGGAAACAATTGCCGAATGTTGTATGTCCTCCCATGGCCCACTGGATGGAACATGGGAAAGTGTGGGCTATGGTGTGGAACATGGGACATGGGATGCAGCGACGCCTGGAGATGTACTCACCAGACACAATGGACGTGACATGATGATGGGGGAGAGTGTTATTGGCGGGGGGAGTGGTGGGGTGGGGGCGGTGGGGGCGAATGGGGACCTCATATTTTTTTAATGTAATATCTTTTTAAAAAATGAATAAATTGAGTAGAATTTGAAAAAAAAAACAAACCAAGCAATGTAACTACACATTAACAAGACTCATAAATTAAAGAACTTATCTCAGAGTCCAGAGATTTAGTATTCCTTTCAAACTGCAAAGTGTGTTTGCTCATATTTCTCTCTGCCCTGGACAGCTTCGTCCTGTTGACCTGAAAAGCTTAATTGCTGCATTCCTATGGTAAAAGTGTAGCCATGGAAACAGTGTGTCTCTTCCTGCAAGACCACATTGCCTTTGTTTCCAACATTTCCTGAAAAGAAACACTACAAAAAATAGGAATATAAGGAAACTTTTTGAACGTGATAAAGGGTATATATGAAAAACACACAGCTAACATCATTTACAATGGTGAAATCCTAAAATCTTTCCCTCTAAGATCAGGATCAAGACAAGGATGCCCACTAGCACCCCTCCTATTTAACATTGTGTTAGAAGTACTTTCTTGAGCACAGAGGCAAGAAACAGATATAAAATGCATCCAAATTGGAAACGGTGTTTATGTGTGATGAATCTGGACTCAGATGGGATCTCCCTTCATAAGGCTTTCATGCTAATGTGATAGAGGTGCAGTTAACGTTGGGGTTTAAGATAGATTTAGGGGATTTGAATCTCTGGACCGACAATGTGACAACCAGGTCCTGAGCCTCAACAGACTCCAGCACCTACAATCTGATTTATTGGACTTATCACACTCAGCTAAGATGGAGTTGAAGAAGGACAATCACCACACCATGGAGCCTAAAGTGATTACAACCGAAAATGGGAGGATTGCATCCAGCATCCATGTGGAATCTGAGCCTCCTCTTGACATAGAGGTGCAATGGACACTACCAATCCAATGTCCACAAAGAAGAGGTGGCATTGGATTGGGAAAAGTGGACATAGTGGAAGATGGGTGTGGGGAAAGGCAGGAAGAGATGAGAGGTGGAGGCGTCTTTGGGTCATGGAGCTGCCCTGGATGGTGCCTCAGAGGTAATCACCGGACATTGTAAATCCTCACAGGGTCCACTGGATGGAATGGAGGCGAGTATGGACCATGATGTGGACCATTGTCTATGAGGTGCAGAGGTGCCCAAAGATGTACTTACCAAATCCGATGGATATGTCATGATGATGGGAACGAGTGTTGTTGGGGGGGGAGAGGGAGGGGGGGTGGGGATGAATGGGACCTCACATATATATTTTTAATGTAATATTATTACAAAGTCAATAATAAAAAAAAAAAAAAAAAAAAAAAAAAAAAAAAAAAAAAATGCATCCAAATTGGAAAAGAAGTCAACATTTCACTATTTGCAGATGACATGATCCTATACATAGAAAGCCCTGAGATATCCACAACAAAGCTTCTAGAACTTATAAATGAGTTCAGTAAAATGAGTTTATAAGATCAATGTGCAAAAATCAGTAGCATTTCTGTTCACCAATAATGAGCAATCTGAAAGGAGAGGTTGAAAGCTTGCTCTCTAAGATCAGGAACAAGACAGGTAGGCCCACTGTCACCCCTGTTATCCAACATTGTGCTAGAAGTTCTAGTGAGAGGAATTAGGCAAGAAAAAGAAAAAAAGACATTAAAATTGGAAAAGAGGAAATAAAACTCACAGATGACATGATCAAATATTTATAAATTCCTGAACTATCTACAGCAAAGCTCTTGAGGTAAAAAAAAAATGAGTTCAGAAAAGTGGCAGAGTACAAGATCAACACACAAAATTCAGTAGTGTGTCTATATGAGTAATGAGCCAGTTGAGGAGGAAATCAAAAAAATTCCATTTACAATAACAGCAAAATGTATCAAATATTTAGGAATTAATTTAACCAGGAATTTAAAGGATCTGTATTCAGAAAACTAAAAACACTGCTAAAAGAAAGCAAAGAGAACCCAAACAAATGGAAGGACATTCTGAGTTCATGGATTGGAAGACTAAACATCATGAAAATGTCAGTCCTTTTCAAACCCATGTATAGATTCAATGCAATACCAATCAAAATTCAAACACTCTGCTTTAAAAAAATGGAAAAGTCAATTACCGAATTTATTTGGAAGGAAAAGTGTTCCAAATAGCTCAAAACATCCTCAAAAAGAAGAGCAAAGTTGGAGGTCTCTTGCTCCCTGGTCTTGAAGTGCATTATAAAACTACAGTGGTCAAAACTGCATGAGATTGACGTAAATACACACATAGTGGTGAATAGATTTGAATTGAGAGTTCAGAAATAGACCCTCACCTCTATGGTCAACTGTTGTTTTTTTTTTAAGCCTACCACATCCACTTTTCAGGGACTGAAAATAAATGCTGCTGGGAGAACTGGGTATCCATAACTGAAAGAATGAAAGAGAATTCCTATCTCACTCCTTACACAAGAATCAACTCAAAATAGATAAAAGACCTAAGCATAAAGCCAGGACTGTAAAACTCCCAGAAGATAATGTAGGGAAATATTTACAAGATTCATGGGAGTTGAAGGTGTCTTAAAACTTAGGCCCAAAGCTTGAGCAAAAGTGAAAAATCAGATAAGTGGAACCTCCTCAAAATTAAACACTTCTGCACCTCAAAGTACTTTGAGAAGTGGGTAAAGGGCAGTCTGCTAAGTGGGAGAAAATGTTTGGAACTCACCTCTGAAAAGGGCTTAAATCCATGATATACAAAGAGATCCTAAAATTCAACAATCAGAAGGCAAATGATGCAATTTAAAAATGGGCAGAAGACCAGAGGAGACTTTTTCTAAAGAAGTACAGAGGGAGAAAAAACATTACAACAGATGGATTAGATGTTCTCAATTGAGAGGTGGATTACAGTAGCTTGAATGGAGATTTTCACAGAATGATGTGCATTTCCCTGCTTGATCCCATGCTCTTTCCAAGTTAAGGTGTCTTAAGGCACTCCCCCCTCTGGGATAGAGGATGTATTGCTCTTCATTTCTTCTGTCAGCTCTCCAGCTTCTACAGCCATTCTTACCTTAGACTGTTCAGTTCCTGTTTCTGCTCTTCCAATTATAATGCAGGTATTGACTGATTTATTCCCTTTCCTTTCTTTTACTTCCTTCTTCATGGCCACCATGAATCTCTGCTGCTACTGCTGGTGCCACCCTGACCTGAAGGAGAGCTAGGTTAAGTGCTTCTGTCCATTTCAGCTGTGTTTCTTGACAAATTTTACACAGGCTCAAGCAATAAGAGAAAAGAACCTAACTTACCCTGTGAATTTGATGTAGGAAATGTCGTGGAAGTTGAGAGATTCAATAATTGCATACGGAAGGACAGGACTCAGTAATAATTTTGGTAAGGAAAAAGTTTACTTATGACAGGCTGGGCTCAGGAGCTTCTCTGTTCAAAACCTGAGCCCCAAATAAGATTTTTGGATTCCTTTTATACAGAGGATATAGGAGTGAAGAGTTAAACGGTGCTTTGTTTGATTGCTAGATAAGCTTGAGTTAACACATATTTCCCACATTCCAGGTAGACTTGAATGAACATATTTAGTTTGCATCCTCCCTGAATATTCAAAGTCTATAGAGCCTATATTGCATAACTGGCTTTCTAGAACTGGAGTGGCTGGCATGGTTATGAAAGGTGGGGCTGCAGTTTTTTATTGTCTGACACACACAGCCCAGGTTATTCATGGAGAGATGCACAACCCCCACCCATAGCTCGTATCATTCCCCCCTTTATGCAAACTTAACTTGCTAAGCTCTGGCATAATTATTGTTGAAGTTACAACCTGGGTGGCTGTTTATTGTTTTGATTGATTACCCTACTCATCAATTTCCCAGTAATAGTCTAAAGATAAAGTCCCTGGGCAATATCATGGGCTTTTTCCTGTTCCCAGAAGAAGTTCTCATTCTGGACAGCAGAATACTGGGGGCAGGGCCCCCCCTGCAGCCATCCTGGCGGTTTCCAGTGCTTATGTGGATTTTTTGCCAGGCTTCAGATCCATTTATTAATTTTTATTTTCTTTTAGAATGTTTGCACCTTTAATCTTAAAGGGGTACTTAAGGGAGATTATCTTTTTTCTGTAGCTACTTGCTGCTGGCTATGGGCTGTCGTCCTTACTTGAAAAGGTGTAAAAACTTTGTTATTTTATTTTGACTGGAGGAAGATGGATCTGGCATTCTGGATGAAGCTGGATGAAGCTTTCACATAGCTAATAAGATGCCCATTCTGAAAGAAACAAATTTAATTAGAATTTTGGAATCCCTGGTTTGTTTGTTTTTTTAAGAGGACACTGGATCACAGAGGTAGAAAAGGTTAGGTGCCTGCAAAGATGGCACATTTTTTTTTAACATGGTGGGGAATAATATATATATATATATCTTTTTAAAATTATTTTATGTTCTTGGTTAACCCCCAGAAAGAAATTGTAATAGATAACGGTATTAGGTACTTAGCTTTGTTTTTGAAGATGCATTCCTGGCTGTTCAATGATTGGCACTCATGTGCTTCATCAGGTGCTTCAGCTTGTTTCATTCAGGATTAGTGCACTAATTTGGAAATTCTTTTAGCTTTTAGCTGTGGGAGTGATCAGAACTACAGAGTAAAGGTTTTTACGTTTTGGCTTTAATTGAATAATTACTGGCAATTTTTTGATTGTTTTTACCAGGCTTTGTTTGTGATGCCCTGGACAATGCATAATTCATAATTGTTGAAGTAACAGTATGGTTTGTCTCTCAGGATCTGACTTCGGACCCTCTACCATTAGTAGGGTGGCTGGGTTAAGAGTTTGACACACCCTTATTTGCACTTTGGGGGATTTTAGTAATTGAGCCTGGTATTAATTAACTGGCTACCTGTAAGCCACTGGTGGCCCCTGGTCTTAAGCACATCCTTCACCCAATATAGAGTGAAGACTGTGAGAGGCTACCCCCAAGTCAGTTTGGTGGCTTTTTAGATCAAAAGGACTGTTGCCCCATTGCTTTTAGGCAAGATGGCTATTTTTATTTTATAGACATGTTTATTATTTACTCAGAAAATGAAGTTTACCAGGATTTTTAACATGTTTAATGTACTAATGCACATGATTTAGAATTGAAAAGATAACAGTATAATTATTAGGCATATATTTAGAAGAGGATAAAGATACAGTACTTAATATTAATGTATTACTTAATGCATAAGGGTTTTTGAGCTGCAATTATAGTTTTTTAAGTTTCAGGTTTACAATACTTTACATGTTATCTCTCCATGGGAGCAGGCCATAATGCCAATTGTGTTTAAGTTCTACTTACATATTCTGGTATTTATTGCTCCACTTCACATGTTCTTCACAGAAGTTGCAGCGCAGTTGACCCTAGAGAGAAACTAGGGAGTAGATCTTACTGGCCTGGTGCATAGTGCTTCTGGCACCATGAAACAGTGCCAGTCTGAAGATGATATTCATTGTATATTTGGCTGTACTTAACCACTGTTGTCTGCTGCAGGAACTCAAAACTGCAAAGTAGTTTTCATCCACTTCAGGAGCATGACCAGAGATGTAGTAGATATTTTTATTATTTTAAAGGTCAGTGACAAAACTAGCCAATAACTCATATGGAGAGGCAACCTGCAATGTATTCAAGGTCTGTTTTGAATGCAAAAGAGAGTTTGACAATGCTGAAGTTCATTTCTTTATTTTTATATATCTTTTAATCATTTTCAATGCAATGTGTTACATATTAAATGACCTTAACTTTTTAGTACTTTGCTTTTTATTTTTACACTTTTATCATGCAGATGTTAATTAGCAAGTATTTTACTTTAGCAGTAGAGGGGAAAATAATTCTTTCCTATTTTTAAAATGGAAACTGAAGATTTCCAGTGGAATCAAAGTAACTTTTCATTCCCACCACCTGAATATTTACATTGAGGTAGGTTTTGTTGCTATGAAGCTACTTCTTGCCATCAATATTAATCCAGGTTTTTAGTTAATAATGGCTCTGTAGAATTAGAGCCATTTAAATGCTTAAGTTTGGAAGATGATTTTACAAACTCCTTACAATTGACCACAACTACAGACTGGCAAATTTACTTTAGAATACAATTAGTAACCAATGGAATTTACTTTATGCATTTAAGAGAAAGCAGCCCTACATTTAACTTAATTTTATTAAACATGAATTTACAGTTTTTATTATTTTAAAGATTTAATACATATAATGTTAACTTATTAACCTGGTATTCCATAAACCAAAGAGATAACACTCAAGTTAAATAAATTGAAATCGTTTTTGTTTAAACAAAGAATGTTGTACTCCTTTTTTTTTTAACAGGGCTTAAAACCTTTTGTCTTTGATAATTTTAAAACTGAATAATTTTAAAAGCATACTGACTTCTAGGCTTTGGAATATAAAGCAATTACTTAATTTGTTCCAATTATAATTTAATAAGGATTTTTAGAGCTTTTTCAATCGTCTTTATATTCAGATTTCTATATGTTTTCTATACCACTTAGTTTAATGTGGGTTTTAGGAATATTTATTACTTATATAACTGCATATTTAATTTTAACAATTTGAGCAAATAGGCAGACATAAATAGTTTGATACAGAAACAACTCTTAATTATTTAAAAACTTTCCCCCTTTTTTTATAAAACAAGTTTAATTGTGGAACAATATTTGAAAGATTTTTCTGAAGGCTTTCTTTCATTGGTTTTTCCAGATTAGGTGTTCGTGGTTTCCCCCCTCTGTGGCTCCTTTTAATTTATAGCTTATAACCAAAATGTTTCTAATGCTATGATACTTTTTTTTTTTTTTGCTTCATAACTTTATATTTTACTTTGACTTTAGCAGATTTTGGATGAACAAGACTAATATTCTATATATATTCACTGAGGCTATCGAAGCCTCAGGGAAACTTTTTTCCCCATGAATTGTCACTGTTAGGAATCCTGACAGTCAAGTCAGGAGACCTCCTTCATTTCCCAGTCCTCGGAGATAAAAGACTCCAGCAGCTGCTGGGCTGAGAGAGTAGATGTTTAACCCCAATGGTTAAGAATTCCATCAGGCAGCAATTTAGTTCATACTTGGAGCCATGAGAGAAAGCAGGGTAGCTAATGCTAGTAGGAAAGGAGACAGGGATGTCTTGTTTGTTTTTCCCTGAACTATAGGGGCAGAAGCCATTATGAAACAACCGTAAGCAAAGGCAAGGGGTGAGGTTAGGCTCAAAGTGACCATAAATGAAGGTAAGGTCAGTTTAGAATTTGCACTTACAATAATAGGTTCAGGCTAAATTTACCCAGTTATAATTTCAGATATTATCCTTCTGCTGTTTTATAATATAAATGCATCTATAAATAATCTTAATTTTTAGTTACAATTTCTAGTAAGTTTTTACCTTAAGGTGAATTGGGTACCTTTATTAATTAATCCACAAGAATTTTATTAGTAACAACTTTGTGAAGTTTTTCTCCTTTTTTATTAATTAAATAAATTTCATTCATGAATTATTTATTAAATTTACCAGCAAGACACTATTGACATTCAAAGATTTATATCTAGTTTACTTTACCGTCATTCAACTTGTAACAGATGAACTTTAAATTTGATTTTTTTAGGCACAAGTAAACTGACAAAGTTAAACACAGATTTTAAATTTGAACACAAAGTTAAGCACAGATTAAAACAGAAGAGTTTTATACCTTTAGCATTTCCAGGGCATTGGAAGACAGGCTGACTAAATTTAGCATTATGTTGCCAAGCTGAACTGGGTTTTTTTTTTGTCCTGCAGTTTTTTATGACTTTATTGTTTGACAGTTTCCCAGCTGAACCATCAAAAAGGCCATTAAGTGATTAGAGGTTTATTGTTCTAGGCGAAAGGTGTTTTTTTTTGGCTAGACAAAGGCACCTTACCAGTTTTACAGTTTTTTAAATATATTTTTAAAGCATTTTAGCACAGACCTGCAAAGAGGAATTCAGAAAGGCAAAATATGGGCAGAGATTAATTATGCAAATGTATCTTGGTTTGTGACCACCCTAGATTTAATAAACTTGGGTGTGTGGCACAGACACAGACATGGAGAATTTCCAAACATGTGCACATTCAGACTCTGGTCTGTTCCATGAACTACAACCACTCCACTCCTTTGCCAGTGGAAAGGGAGGGCTTCAGCTCAACCAAAGTTCACCACTTCACACAATTACACAATCCAACATTATCATCCAGAGGTATGAAAGCACACACTAGCACCGAACAGACATAGGCGGAAACATAAAGTCCATCAATCTGACCCACAACTCCCATTCCTCTAGCACAGCCACCCCTGAGCAAACATTGCAACCCTAGGAAGAGAGAACTTCCAACACCATACTCTGAACAGGACTTTCTGCTTACCCTTGCTGTTTACAAAGCAAGCTCATTTGCAACTCAGCATCGAAACAAAGATTTGTTTCTGGCTAAACCTTTTTACTGCTTACCTTATATCAGACCACACTTTTATTATAAGAACCAATCCATTTATCTTTTAACCAAGATTTTCTAAATCCAGACCAATTTTTCAGGATGTATTAAAACTTAAACCCGGGAAGCGGACTTGGCCCAGTGGTTAGGGAAACCATCTACCACATGGGAGGTCCACTGTTCAATCCCTGGGCCTCCTTGACCCATGTGCAGCTAGCCCATGTGTAGTGCTGATGCATGCAAGGAGTGCCCTGCCATGCAGGGGTGTCCCCCACATAGGGGAGCCCCATATGCAAGGAGTGTGCTCCCTAGGGAGAGCTGCCCCATGCAAAAGAAAGTGTAGCCTGCCTAAGAATGGCACCACCCACACAGAGAGCTGACACAAGAAGATGACGCAACAGAAAGAAACACAGATTCCCATGCCACTGACAACAGCAGAAGTGGACAAAGAAGAACACGCAGCCAATGGACACAGAGAACAGACAACCAGGGTGGGGGGAAAGGGAGAGAAATAAATAAATAAATAAATAAATAAATAAATAAATAAATAAATAAATAAATAAATCTTAAAAAAATAAAAAACATTAAACCCATTAACATCCTTTTCCACTATAATCAAACCTTTACTATCATAATGAAGGTGCAACCAGATGCTAACCCACAGTTAATTAAACCTAAACATCAGGATTTTTATCTTTTCTTTTAGACTTGGAGAAGATGGTTTCCCCTCTAATTTTGGAGAAAATGGGGTCCCCTTTTTGGAAGTTGATCAGGATTCCTTTCTAACATTTAAAGTTAGGTTTTCCTGACGTATTTAGTTTGCATCCTCCCTGAGTATTCAAAGTCTATAGAGCCTATATTGCTTAATTGGCTTTCCAGGACTGAGTGGTTGGCATGGTTATGAAAGGTGGGACTGCAGCTTTTTATTGTCTGACACACATAACCCAGGTTATTCATGGAGAGATGCACGGCTCCCACCCATAGCTCATATCACTAGTACCAATATTGGCTTTGGGTAGAGTTTGTGGCAGAGGCAACTTTCTAAATAAATACCACTTAAGTTTTAGTCACAAATGCCTGAAGAAGCCAAAGTGCAAGACAGAAACAGTAAAGTGTTGTGGGCTGCCCTCTGAGGGGAAGAGAAATCTGTGGAAGAACACCTGGGATGCCTGCCAGCAGTGACAGGTAACAGTCTATTCATGTCCCTACCTCCTGATCTAATATCTCTCTTGAGACTATTCAGGCAGATGCCTTCAGGAAAATATAGAGCCATACAATTGACACCCAAAAATCAGCAGAGTGGCTCCACCAAAAAGGCAAATATCATGAATACCAGACCTTGTGGTGCCTAGTCCAGCAGTTCAAATTGCCTCTCACTCACCAGCAGCTCACGAACATTACCCCTGAGTGTCCATTATGCTCACTCCAATGACTGTGTCAATTACCTCACTGAATGAGACACACTGGCTGAGCACAGACTCCAGTAGCACGATGACAAGTGGGTTCATCAGTCCCCTCCCTCTCTCGGAAGCAACAAGGTATGCTTTCTGTGCTGCAGACACTGCAATGGAATTCCTGGGACTCTTGTAACCAGATCCTCACAACAATGGACTAAGTTTAACCTACAAGTTAAAGTGCCTCCTGCTCCAAGCCCAAAAGGGGAAGTAATAATAATTTATTGATGCTTATACTGGGAAAAAATGTGGTCATTTTGATTACCATATTGGTCTATGCAGCCCTGCTAGTAGGGAAGCTTAAATCCATGAGAAATTACTCAAGAAAAATGTTATGAAACCACAGTTAACAATCTAAAGTCTCCTATCCCAGCTAAAACTCTATGTGTATAGGCCATCAAATCATGTAATTTCACTGTCAACCATTAATGCCATTAACGTTCAATGCTGAGTATATAATCTTATTATTCCTTCTCCTCAGATTCCTGGAGGTCATAACCTCACAGCCCACCCTAAATTTCCTGGTGAATTCCTATCCTTACCACAATTGTAACTCTCATTCTCCTCCTATCAGCAGGTCCACACTTCTTCCATGCAATAACTCAGTTTATCCAGACCGCCATCTAAGATGTCACCCATCATTATGTACAAGATCTTCTCCTGCTCCAAAAATACGGTGCCAGCCACTGAGCCAGAAACCAAAATATCTCAATGCCACCAAAAGAAGAACAATAACTGAATCCCACAATGCCTTCCTGCTCTCCCTCTCCATCCAGCCATACCAAAAGAGTTGGGAATTTTAAGTCTTCCCTGCCATGATAAAAGATGACAGATGACCCCAAACCCCCACCCCTGTCCCTAATCCAACAGGATGGACTAAGGACTTGTGCAATCATAAATAAAACTGGTTGTTTTTACATTAACAGACCTGGTCAAGTAGAAGAGAATCTCAAAGTCTTGAAAGAAAACATAGAAATTGTTCAAAGAGCCTGAGATAATAACTTTGGGACTCAATCGTGGTTATCCTCATTCTTCTCTTATTTTTCTTCACCTTAAAATCAATCCTTTTACCCATTATAACACCATTACTGATAGTATTGCTGCTGCTTCTTTTTGGTCCTTGTCTCTTACAGCTTCTTGTCTGATTCATACACCGAATCATACAGTCAACAACCCAGGAATACATAAACAGTGTCTTTCTGCTGTGTGAGCAACAATATCAGCCCCTGAGGGACCCGAAACCACAGCCCACTGTAAAGGACAGAAGGGAACTTCTTTTCTCCACCCCTTGACAGCAGGAAGTAGCCAGATTGAGCTGATGCCCCAAATCCCCTCACCCTTCCATCTTGTCCAGTACCATATATCCCAATACCCAGGTTCCCCCTCACTAGATTTGCAACAAACAGGGTGATTACTTTCTCAAGATTTGCATGATAAGGCAGAGTGTTATTTTTCCAATTAAACAAATCAGAGGTGGTGAAAGGAATGTGGATGGAAAAAAAAGGCTCGGGGTCATCCTTGATCATTAATTCCATTAGGACCTCACCAGAGTGGGAACTGATCTACAGTCTCCTTTGAGTTTGGGGGTGACCTTTGCCAAAAACAGTTCCACTCTGAGTATGGGAGGGAGATTGGAGGAAAGGCTGTTGAGGGAGGAAAAGGGGGCCTGATACCTCTATGGGATGTGTGGGTTTGGTGGTGACCATGGCAGGGGAGGAGGCAGATGTGGTCCAGAACTAATGAAGTGGTGGGATACTTAAGTCAAGGAGTTCATCAGTGGGTTCTAAGAGAGGGCATCCCAAGACCACAGTTGTTTTTGTAACCAGGGCTGAAGGGGACCACACAACCTTAACCCACAACTCTTTCTGGTTTCCTTATCTTTCCACAACTCAAAGAAGACTTGAACATATGGGACCTCTGCCTATTTTTCTTGCTGTTTACAAAACAAGTCCACCTCTTTTTAACGAATTTTTTTAAAAAAGCTAATATACAATCATTCATAATTAGAGAGAATTAATTTGCATATTTTGTTAAGGCTCTTAAAGGTCTTATTTGTATCTCTCACAACAAAGCAAAAGAAGAAAGTTAAAATTGCCTTTCTCAGAACAGACTCTCCTCTTAACATGTCCTTATTAGATAATATCCTTCAAGTAGAATGTAGAAAATAGATGTTCACATCTGAAACATTGATTCCACAAATGTCAGATGACCATGACAGAAAAGCCTCAATGAAGGTTGCTGGAATCAAGGTGATGTTAGCCTAAGGATATCATAGGTTTGTGAATAACAGGGAAGGATCATAAAGTGCAGCATGAAGAAAAAAGGATGGAAGCCTAAGTTTTGTGATGACAGGGCATGATGGGAATTTGAAGATCCAGCAAGAGACATAGGATGGGAGAAGGAACCTCCAAGGAGTGTGTTAGATGCCAGGCAGAGGTTAGGGAACAGGAATCAGTGATGAGCCACTGAAAGGGAGTACAGTGGAGGATCAGAGGAGTGAGGGAGGGGGGAAATAGGCTGGGGAAAGAGTAAAAAACTAGGAATTATAGCAGAAGAACAATTTAGGGAAAACAGGAATTAAAATGGTGAACCTGAATTGAGGCTATATAGATATAGGCTATTAGATTCTTCAGAAGAGGTTGGCAGAAGATATAGAAATGCCTGAGCTCAGGATGAGGCAGCAGAGCTCAAAAGAATAGAGACATCTGGAATGAATGTGAAACACTGTGCTCCATCATGTTACCCATTCTCATAATGCCCTGATCAGTTTTATTTTCTTATTTCCTACAAAGATGCATTCAATCTAATGAGAAAATGCAATAAAAATGAAATATGAGGTCTTTTTCTAGTTACATCACCAGCTGGTGTTTGGTGGTAATCCCTTGACACCAGGGAGGCTCATCCCTGGGAGTCATGTGCCATGCTGGGGGGAAGGTAACGTATTTATATGCTGAGTTTGGCTTAGAGAGTGAACACATTTGAGCAACATGGATGTTCTCAGGAGGTAACTCTTAGGCATGCTGCAGCTCTAGACCTAGTTGAAATTTCAAGTATACAGGCTCATAAGCATAATCACCAGTATCAAGGGTCCATCATTGGACCATCCTTCTTCACTGGCCTTTGCCCTTGCACTTGGGGGAGTGTTGCTGCTCCATTGGGGAGTTTCCTGGAATGGGAACTCAGGACTCCCTCAGTTGTCATGAGAAACCCTACCTACTATGTCAATACTCAATGAACATCCAAACATATCTGTATACCCTATATGCATGCCCTGGAGAACTTCATCCCGCCATGCATCTCCCATCAATGCCACCCCACATCAGTGCTTCTCCCCTGCCATAGTTGAAATCCTCTGTGATCCAAAACTTCTTCAAAAATGAAGTCTAATATATTGACAAATTCAATTAATAAGAAAATGAAATGGTAATGATAGGTTTAAAGATTAGAAATAGAGTACATAATAATTTAGGAAAATTAAAATAAAGTAAAAGTAAATTAGGGTATTAAAATGAAAAGTCTCATAAAATTTGTTTTTGATGTTTTGCCTTTAGTCACTGTAATAGATGCTGTCCTGTATGTACAGTGGCAGGCAATCTCTTCATTTCTTCCTCAGTGTCTATGTCTTTTTTTATTATTATATCTTCAAAAAAGTTTTAGGGCACAGTAGAGTCACATACAGAATATAGGGGACTCCCATATACCCAACAACAAACTCTTTTCCCCCTTCCCCAGCAATGATCTTTTTACATGTGGATGTTACATTTGCTGCAACTGATGTACAAATATTGAAACATAGCTACTGACCATGGTTCTATTATGGTTTACATTTTAAACTGTACATTTTTATAAATTTTTGTTTACATTATGGTTTACATTAAGGTTTACATTTTAGACTATACACTTTTATAAATTTTTGGTGAAATTTATCATGGCTTCTATCCATCATTGCTCAGTCATGCAGAACACTTCCATTGTCCCCATTGATCTCCTCTTCCAACTATTCTATTCCTCTCTCCCTCTTCCCTCAGGGCCCACAGTGACAACCAAGGTTGACTACTTGAAGGACAAGATTCATAGATACAGGCAGCAATGATGAGGGCTAAACACACCAGTCTGTGTTCCCCACTGGGAGACACCCATTCTCTCCAGGAGAGGGGCATAACAACTTCCTTTTCATTGTATGGATCTCCAACCACTGATATAGCACACTATTACATGAGGAGCACTCACACTCCCTAGAAACCTGCCCCAGGTGAACCCTGTGCCAGATGCCACACATCTAACACCTTAAACCAGTAACCCTTCCTTAATATATTTTCAAGAAAGTTTTTTTAACATTACAGTTTCAACCACATACCCAACAATCTCCCATGTTCACCTGCTTCTCCCCAAACCTCCCCCATATTCCTTGGATCATCTGACTCATCCTCCTAATCCTAGCCCCCATCAAGCCTGCAAAGCCCAACCCAATAGTATCCCTATGCCTGCATCTTATCCCTTCAAATTGCCATCCCAGTGTACTCAGGATGGAGGAATAAAATATGGATTAGAGTGGGCTTACTGGTATTCTACTGTAGAATTATTGTGACTTTAGCAATAGAAGAAACTATATAATTGATGAGGAGAAAGTGGCCACAAGAATTTCTGAGGGCAGGGAGAGGGAAGAAGTGTGATATGGGGGCATTTTAAGGACTTGGAGTTGTCCTGAATGATATTGTATGGACAGTTACAGGACATTACATATCCTGCCATAACCCCTGGACTGGGAGAGAGTGTAAACTACAATGTAAACTATAATCCATGTTGTGTGGCAGTGCTCCAAAATGTATTCATCAAATACAATGATGTGCCACACTGATGAAAGAGATTGGTGATGTGGGAGTAGTGGGGGTTGAGGAATGGGGGTATATGGGAACCTCTTAAATTTTTTAATGTAACATTTTGTGTGATCTATGTATCTTTTTAAAAAGATAATTAAAAAGCGAAGGAGTTGGGAAGTGGACTTGGCCCAGTGGATAGGGTGTCCGTCTACCACATGCGAGGTCCACAGTTCAAACCCCGGGCCTCCTTGACCCATGTGGAGCTGGCCCACATGCAGTGCTGATGCATGCAAGGAGTGCCCTGCCACGCAGGGGTGTCCCCCGCATAGGGGAGCCCCACGTGCAAGGAGTGCGCTCCATACGGAGAGCTTCCCAGGGCAAAAGAAAGTGCAGCCTGCCCAGGAATGGTGCCGCACACACGGAGAGCTGACACAACAAGATGACGCAACAGAAAGAAACACAGATTCCCATGCCACTGACAACAACAGAAGCAGACAAAGAACACGCAGCAAATAGACACAGAGAAAAGACAACTGGGGCAGGGGAGAGAAATAAATAATATAAATCTTTTTTAAAAAGTGAAGGAGTTAAAAAATTCTACAATTGAATGTAAATAATAAACCTCATACTGAGGAAAAAATGAAGTATGAATCTTCTGACCTCTTTTTCCCAGGCCCACACCCTTCTTTCTACCCTAGTTGCCTACTTAGTTCTTCCCTTTCCATCTATATAAAGCAGTTAGATTACAGACCTGATAATTGGGTAATTTGCCTATGCCTATACTGGAAAGCCCCTTAGACTAAAAGAAGAATTTTTGTGTTCCTCATTTACCCTTCATTTATCCCTTCATATGTTAATTGTCTACCAAATAATAGGAAATACTTCTTCAGTGAAAGACTCAATGAGCTTCATCCCTTCACTGCAAACCCTTTATTTTCTTCCCTTTGGCCATGGGTAAATAACCCCAAGAGCAATGAGGGGAAATCTGACCAAGGAGAAATCAGACCACTCACAAGTCAGCTCTCAAGAATCAGAGGCAATTTTCCTTCCACTCTTACCTACAACCTTAAAGACCTCTTCATTCTAGATCACTGTTTCATCTTTTCTGGGTGGATGTGAGCCAAGAACAGCCTCTGAAGGGTTTTTATTGCTCTTCCTAGTTGTAGGTAATTTCCCAATCTCTTCTGAGTTGGGTGATCTGATTTATTTCTGAATATTCATCAGTTGATAGTGAAATTTGCTCTTCCAAATGCAGATCTTAGATGGCCAACCTCGTGGAAGAGAAGATAGGATCTGAATTATCACCAAGGCCTCCAGTAACTCTTCTATGACATCATCATTGACATAACTCAATTCTATTTGCCCAGTTTGACCCTAATCATGGTAACATAAATCACATGATGATTGTTGAAGCAGGAGATTGGTGGTCAGGAGATAGAGATTTTACAACAAAAATGAATTGAAACTTCTCCCTCCCCTCAAAGAAGTGGCCATCCATGGAGGTAGAGTGACTGGGGAGCAGGGACTGATAACTAAGATGGACTGTTGCTTTCTCCTCAACTTCTCATTTGGCTCTGCTTGAAACCTGTTTCTCCAGCCCAGGTCACAACATGTCCACTCAGAAACCATTTTCAGTTCCATTTGCCTCAGAGTCTTCATACAGCCTATGACCCCTGAGTAGAAGGTTTTCTCACATACCCTCCCATGGCTCATCTTGCCTCAGAGACACATGGTAATTAAGAGAGTGGAGCTCCTGCATTTTGGACCCATCTCCACCAATGTCTATGGCCATGTGATCAAAGACTTTTCAGCTAGTCTTTCCATGTCTTATTTCCTTCATCTGTAAAATAGGGAGTACACTACCAATAGCATAGTGTTGGTGGGTAGAAATAGGCTACTACATGGGAAAACTAAAAATACTGAGTGGCTGGCACAGAATAAGATCATGTGAATATCTGCTCTTATTGTTACATTTAGGTCATAGTTTACTGAGCATAGGCCAACCAGGTGATTTCCCTGCTTAATGTTTTCAGAGTACCCAATTATCCCCCATTGTGGCACGGATCCTTGTTGATGAGAGATTTTTAGTCACAAATCTGTCTTCTCCAAATAGACTGTAGCAACTTGGGGAAAAGATCAGGTCTAACTCATCTTTGCAGTTCCAGAAAATATCATGGTGTCTGACATATTGTGGGTACTTGATATACATTTGTTGAATCAACAAATGTATGATGACTCCTCCAAAGGACACATCTACCATAGATATCCAGTAGAATGGGATTGTGTGATCTGGTTCTTAGAGGTGCCATCATTCAAAAGTGGAACTTCAGCCACTGTTATTTCATCTACTAACCTGAAACTGACCCAGGAAATATTATTGTGAATGCCTTTAGCCCTTTCTTACACTTCTCCTTGGGGCCTCTGCTACAGGGTTATGATTGTCCTCAACAAAAAAGGACTGAGCTCAGGACCTCTGAGATTATCCGTCTTGGAGATTTAGGAATGCACTCAGGTAAAGATCCATTGTTTTCTGCTTGGAGTCAAATTTCCATAGTTATTCTGGAGGCTACCTGCTGACATAACAGTAGATTGCAAATACATGAGAAAGTCCAGTTGAATGGAGTTGAGTCTGGACCAGACCAGAAGATGCTCAGATTGTGAATCTGAAGAGTTGTAAGTGCAGTGAATGTTGTTTCAAACCTCCAATTCTGGGCGTCATTTGTTATACAGCAAAAAGATAATTAAAACAATTTTTGACTTGGCCCTGTTTCTCTCCAAAAGTTGAGTGAACTTCTAATCATTTCATTCTCAAGATCATCTGGCATAGTATCTATCATGTAGATCTTTGTTCACTGAATGGATGTTCACTAAAGATAGGTATTTAGAGGTGTGAATCAGTGCATAAAATTTTATGTGCAATAAGAATTTTTCACGATATTTCTTTAAGTAAATGAAATTCCATGTTGGAGGTGCCTGTTTACCAAATGGTTGAAAACTTAAAATTATTTCTTCTTAGAGTATTCCTCTACTTGTTCTGCAATTTTCTCCAGGATAAAATGAAGTACCAAAGCATTGATAAAAAGAGTTAATGCACCCCTTTTCCTGAAGCATTGGCTCTACTGCTTCCATGCCCTGTTGGAACATGGGCAGCTTGACAAGGCAGGAAGAACTATTATATTTGTTTCCCTATATCCATACTTTCCCTCTGAATTGTTGCCACCCACTCCAGGAAAGAAGCAATAAACAAGACCCTATCTTTTCCCAATTTCTAGGACTCTTTTTTCCCACAACAACCCACCTTTCCCTCTGTCTCCAGCTCACTCATTGTGACCATTTTCAATTAGCTGTTATGAAACAAGACTGAAGAGCCATACACTTTTCATAGCTTTTGCTTTGCAGAGCTCTGCTATCTCCTTGAATTAGGTAGGGAAAGAAGGAAAATAGAGGAAAATTTTACGTTTGTTTCAATAAATGTTTCAATAAATTATCTTGCCAAACATTTTCAAAAGGCCATGAAAGGAGGAAAAAATCCATTGTTTCTCTTAAAAGTTGCAAAATGAAAAGCAGTTTCTATTTTTTCGTAATCTACAGGGAAAGATGTAAAGAGCAGATGGGAAGAAGAACAACTCCCAATCCATTCCTTGTGATGTATCCACTCTCATATTTTGCTTGGAAGTCACTGAAAATGCTGGGGAGTTCCTCGCACTTCCGCAACAAGCATCATTTATGCTCCCAAAGCAGGAATTGCTTTGTGTCCTATTGTCTGTTGCAAAATTATATCCAAAACTGAAAATCAACAGAGGTAGATAAAAAAACAATAAAATGAAGCAAATGAAATCAGAGTTTTCATATATATAATGGCCTTCCTGAGTATTTTCAAAGATTTTACTCATACTGATGTCACAGTAAAGAAAGGACATTTGCTGAAGGAGACACTTGGAATACTGCTAAAAATAACATGTATTTTTCCTGATATAATATTACATGTGTGATATTTTGCTTATCATATGCCTGCTCCACAAAATAATGTTTTGTGAAGGCAAGACCTTGCCTGGCTGTTTGTCAGTGTAGGACTGTTATGTACACTGTGACTGGTACTTGCCAAGAACCCAAAAATATTTGTGGAATGAATGAATTAAGTAATTAATCAATATTTTGGGGAGTTTTAACTTTGCACACCTTTATTTCTTCTGTGAAAACAGGAATAAATAAATTGACATTATTCCAAATACAATTCACTTTTTTCTATTTTTTACTTTTTTACGAAGTATCAGGGATCAAACCTGGGACCTCCTCACACATGGGAAGCAGGCACTTAAACAGTTGTTCTACATCTGCTCTGCCAAGTGATTGTTTTCCCCTTCCTCTTCCCTGCCCTGCTGTTTTTGCTGTCTGCATCTATTCACTCTGTGATCTTCTATATCTATCTCTCATTTTGTCTTCTCTTCTTGTCTTTCTCTTTTAGGATTCACTGAGTTTCAGTCCTGGTGAACTCTGATGTGGAGAGAGGTTCCCTGTCAATTGTGTCACCTCAGTTCCTGAGCTCTGCTGTACTTCACCTATACTCTCCCCTTCATCTCTCTTTTGTTGCATCATCATCTTGCTGCATGACTCACTTGTGTGGGCACTGGCTCACCGTGTGGGCACTTGGCTTGCTGCAAGGGCACTTGTAGGCACTGGCTCACCATGTGGGCACCAGCTTGCCATGTGGGCACTCATGCAGGCACTCAGCTCACTACACGGGCACTTGGCTCATCATGTGGGCATTCAATCACTGTGTGGGCAATCAGCTCACTGTGTGGGCATCTATGTGGGCACCCAACTTGCTACACAGGCACGTGCATGGGCACTCAGCTCACTGTGTGGGCACCCACACAGGCGCTTGGCTCTCTGCATGGGCACTTGGCTCACCACATGGGCACTCAGCTCACTGCAAGGGAACTCAGCTCACTACACAGGCACTGGCCCATTGTGCAAGCAGACTTTCTCTTCTTTTTCACCAGGAGGCCCCAGGGATAGAACCCAGGAACTCCCTTGTAGTAGGTGTAAGCCATATCACTTGAGCCACGTCTGCTTCCCCCAAATAAGTTTAGAATCAACTAAAATGAGAAAAGAAGTGGGTGTAGCTCAGTGGTGGAGTGCCTACTTTCCACGTATGAGGTCTTGGGTTCAATCACCAGTTCCTCCCAAAATTAAAAAGAATAAGAAATAGAAAAGAGCTTGAACAATGAAATTATAGAAGAAAATATGATTGTGCACAAATCAAATGTACCATCCTTATCTTTACTCTGGAGAGAGAGCTCTATTTCTGCCACTTACACTTAGGATGCACAAGTACTGAGAGCACTTCATCTGGCTATGCGTTTAAATGCACAATCATTCAAGCAAACCAAAATTCTGCTCCAGCTCAAGTTTCACACTACAGAGGTTTTAAAATTGAGTACATACAGAATATCTGAAAATGGTATAAGTACATTTTTATTCTAATTTTTGCAAAAGAAGAGAGCCAAGGTGGCAATTTTAGCACGATGAAAAATTAGCAGATGTGTAAATTGTCAGAGAGGGTATAAGTTGTTACATTTTATTGTTATGGACTAAATGTCCAGGACTCAGGCCTATGACATTGCACATCTCCAGTTTTTCTGACAGGCTTCTTAATATCAGAGCACTTTAGAGCTCAGTGCTTAGTCCTTTTCCCTCTATTGATGCATCTCTCCCATTTGCCTCATTATGTGCATGGCTGTACATAACTGATTACATCCTAGTTTACACCTTCACCCATCCCAGCTCCTTTGAGTTTCAGATGCATATATTTTATTATCTGCATCGCACTCTGTGTCTCAGCTTCTTCCTCTGTAAAATATAAATTATAATAATATATTCCTCACATGATTGTCATACACAGAAAATACCTAAGAAAGGAAAAACACTTAAAAAAGTGCCTGGCACCAGAATGAGTATATACTCAGTGACTGTTAACTCTTTAGTGTTATTTCTTGACATCCCCACATGTATATCTAATAGCAATACAATGTTATCATACAACAATTCTTGGTTCCAATTCCCATTCCACTCTTATCAATGAATTTTTCAAGACTTCGCAATGGATGTCATTTGGCAGGTTGCTACCAAATAAATTGTTTTAACATTCCTATGGGTGACCATTGAGGCAGGTTCCAGCCAACTTATCTAGCAAAGAATTATTACCATTTATGCTGCACATGCTGATACACTCAACCCAGAATATCTGATAAGCATACCCACTGGATATAGTCTATCCAGTTTATAATGTTATTTCCTTCATTGTCAAGCCCACCAGTATCCTGTTCTTTCCTTATCAGTATCCTCTACTTCAACCTATCTGCTGTGAAAAGGTCTGTTTGAAGTTAATATAATTTTTTGTATTTTATATTTATATTTATGCTAAGTTTTCACAGTATTTTCTATGGTCTTTAATATTTCCTGTGGAGACAGTTCCACCTTCTATGAATAATGACAGGTAAGTATTTGGTTTCTTTTATTATCTTATTGTGCACATGAAAAGAGTCTTAAATTCCTTAACCATTAGGTAAATCCAAATCAAAACCAGAATTAGATACTCTTTCATGCCCAATAGAATGGCTACTATCTTAGTTTCCCACTTGCTAAACAATGACCACAGAATAGGTTGGCATAACAAAAGGAATTCACTGACCCACAACTTCATTGACTAGAAGTCTTGCTTCCTGCCAGAATCAGTATTAATTTACTGGACAACAATCTTGTGGTTCCTTGTTTTTTATGTCACATGGCAATACACAGGTCTCTTTCCCATTCCCTTTTCTTCCAGATCTGGCTACTCCCTGTGGTCTCTCTCTCCACCTGACTTTTAATCTTCTTATGAAGGACTCCAGTAATCTGGATTAAAATTCCACCTGATTCATTTGGGCCACAACATAACCAAAGTAACTACATTAAAGGGTCCTATTTATAATGGGCCACACCCATAGGAATGGTTTAAGAAACACAAATCATTAGCATTTCTATACATTAGTAATGAGCACTCTGAGGTGGAAGTTAGGGAAAAGAGTTCATTTACAAGAGCAACTAAAAGAATCAAACATTTTGGAATAAACTTAACTATGGAAGTGAATCACTTCTATTCAAAAACTGCAAACCATTACTAAAAGCAATAAAAAAGACCTAAATAAATGGAAGAATATTCTGTGCTCATGGATTGGAAGACTAAATATCATTAAGATATTCTACTCAAATTGATATACAGATTCAATGCAATCCGAATAAAAATTCCACCAACATTTTTTAAAGAAATGGAAAATACAATTATCAAACCTATTAGGAAGTAAGTGGACCTGAATACCAGAAACATCTTAAAAAAGAAGAAAGAGAGCCCCTGATACTAATGACTATGCTTGTGAGCCTATACGCCTGAAATAAGAACAAGGCCTAGAGCAGCACTGTGCCTGGGAGTTTCCTCCTGACAGCCTTCATGTTACTCAAATGTGGTCAGTCTCGAAGCCAAACTCAGCATGTAAATGCAATGCATTCCCCCCAGCATGGGACATGACACCTGGGGATGAGCCTCCCTGGCACCGAGGGATCACTACCAAGTACCAGCTGATGATGCAACTAGAAAATGACCTTGAATTAAAGGTTCAACATGGACCAGCAGAATATCCCTGTCTACATATAATAACAGGAGTTTAAAATGCTGTTTGACCTAATGTAAGGGGGAAATGGAAAGGAGAAATGAGTTTATATGGCTACGAGTCTCTAAAAAAGAGTCTAGAGGTTGTCAGAAGGATTGCCCTTATGCACACCTGAGCAGAGTCTAAGAGACAGATAAAGTAGATACAACCCAGGTATTGGTTCTTTTGAGGGCTCAAGAGACCCACAGATGGGGTTCACTGCCATGTCAGTTGGCCCTTGTTTGGAGCTGGTGTTTCTGCGTGATGGAGCTGGACACAGGTGGGATCTCTTGTCACAAGACTTTCATGCTACTTTACTGGAATTGTAGTTGGTGCTGGGGTTTAAGATATATCTAGGGGATTTGAATCTCTGGACTGACAATATGATAGCCAGGCCCTGAGCCTCAACAGACTTCAACTCCTACACTCTGATTTATTGGACTTACCCCACTCAGCTAACATGGAGTTGAAGAATGTCAACCACCACACCATGGAGCCTAGAGTGCCTACAACTGAAAGCAGGAGGATTGCATCCAGTATCCATGTGGAATCTAAGCCTCCTCTTGACATAGATGTGCAATGGACACAACCAATCCAAGGTCCACAGAGAAAATGTGGCATTGGTGTGGGAAAAGTGGCCATGGTGGCTGCTGGGTGTGGGGAATGGGAGGAAGAGATGAGATGTGGAGGTATTTTCAGGACTTGGAGTTGTCCTGGGTGGTGCTTCAGGGACAATTACCGGACATTGTAGATCCTCCCAGGGCCCACTGGATGGAACATGGGAGAGTATGGGCTATGATGTGAACCATTGACCATGAGGTGCAGCGATGCCCAGAGATGTACTTACCAAATGCAATGGATGTGTCATAATGATGGGAGAGAGTGTTGCTGTGGGGGGAGTGGTGGGGTGGGGGCTGTGGGGTTGAATGGGACCTCATATTTTTTTAATGTAATATTTTTTAAAAAATGAATTAAAAATTTTTTTAAAAAAAAGAAGAAAGAAGGTGGAGGACTCTCACTTCTGGACTTTACATCTTATTACATAGCTTCAGTGGTAAATAAAAATATGCTACTGGCATAAAGATAGACACATACATCAAAGGAACCAAATTGATGGTTCTAAAACAGACTGTCACATCTATGTCAAGTGATTTTGACAAAGATGTCACACCCAACCAGCTGGGGCAGAACAGTCTATTCAACAAATGGTGCTAGGAGACTGGCTATTCATAGCCAAAATAGAAAGTAAGAGTAGTGCTATCTCACACCTTATAGAAAAATTAACTCAAAATGGATCAAAGCCCTAAATATAAAAGCTACAACCATAAAGCTCTTAGAAGAAAATTTACGGAAACTTCTTTAAGACCTGGGGGTAAGTGGTGGCTTCTTAAACTTTACACCAAAAGCAGGAGCAACAAAGAAAACATGGATAAATTGGACATCCTCAAACTTAAAGCCTTTTGTGATTCAAATGACCTCAACAAGACTGTGAAAAGGCAGCCCACTCAATGGGAGAAAATATTTAGAAGCTACATATCTGATAAGAGTTTGATTTCCATTCTATATAAAGCAATCATACAACTAAACAATAACAGAACAAGCTATCTACTTTTAAAATGGGTGAAAGACTTAAATAGACATTTCTCTAAAGAGCAAATATAAATAGTGAAAAAACACAAGAAAAAATAATCAATATCAATAGCTACTAGGGAAGTGCAGATCAAAATGACAATGAGATATCCTCTCATGCCACATAGAATGGCAATTATTTTTTAAAAACCCAGAAAACAGTAAGTGCTGGAGAGGATGTGGAGAGATAGGAACACTACGTCACTGTTGGTGGGAATGCAAAATGTTGCAGCCTTTATGAAAGTTGGTGTTTCCTCAGTAAGCTACATATGGAACTTCCCTGATCCTGCAATTCCTCTACAAGGAATATCTGCAGAAGAACTGAAAAGTGTGATGCAAACAGACATTTGCACACTAATGTTAATAGCAGTGTTATTCACAATTGTCAAAGGATGGAAACAACCCAAGTGTCCAACAAACAATGAATGATCAACAAAATGTGATATACACATATGATGGAATACTATGCTGCTGTAAGAAGAAATTAAATTGGGACACATATGATAACAGCGTAAACCTTGAAGACAATTTACTGAGTGAAATAAGACAGACACAAAAGGACAAATATTGTATGGTCTCACTAATATGAACTAAATACAAAGAATAAACACATGGAGTTAAAACCTACAGTATAATGTATTTGGAGATAGGAGGAGGGCTGAGAAGGGATATTGATGTGTAATGTATATAGAAGTTTTAATTAACTTGACTGTAAAAGTGTGGAAGTGGATAGAGTTGGTGTTAACACATTAAAATGAATAGAATTAATGCAGTTGATTTATACATGGGATTGTGACTGAAAAGAGTAATCTAAGGATGCAGATGTCAATTGAAAGAAAGTTAGAGAATAATCTAGGGACTCAAAATAGTGAAATCAGAAGTGGATGAAAATTGTGGTTAATAATACAAAATAAGAATGTCCTTCTCTGAAATAGAACATATGTACATCACTTTGTAAAGTGGTAAGAATGTGAAGAAGCATGGGAAAATACAATTAATGTAACCCATGAACTATACTTCACAGCAATACTGTTATATTCTTGCATCAATACCAAAGATGTTTGTGTTAATAATAGGGGGTATGGAAAATATATACCAAATGTACAATATTGACCATAGTTAGTGGTAGTAGTCTAATCATATTATCTCTTTATCTGTAACAAATATTCAACAACAATATAGTGTGTTGGTGGAGGAGTGTTGTATGGGAATTCCACACATGTACATGATTATTTTGTAAGTTCACAACTTCTCTAATAAGGGCTTTAAGACTTTGGTTCATTAAAACATAGGCCAAAATGTGGCCTACACTAAAAGTGGAAACTGCCATTATACCAGAACTGCTTGGTATAATGTGTATGTAAAGGTACAAAGAATTAGGGAGACTGGAATGTTAGGGAGGTTTATCATGTAAGACATGCTTACCCAACCAGAACTGCCCAGAAGACACAGCTTTCACCACAACTATGAGGAATTTATATGCGACAGGAGGACCATATACCTGAAGAGCTCTGTGGTCACTCTTCTCTGTAGGTCAGATATTACTGTGGAAATGCTGACACTATATTTGGATCCTTAAATACAATGAGGTTGATCAGATGCCTGGTTGGCAGAAGGCTTGAGGTGGCACTTAATTCCCCAACAGTAAAGCTCATGCTGAATGTAGAGGTCAGCAGAGTCAACACAATAATCAAAACAGTTTCACTCATAGAGACCTATAGCACTGGCTAGTTGATCATGAGGTACCTAGAAGTGATATAAATAGGCAGTCTACTAAATTTTTATGTGATCTACATAAGTAGAAGTGTTCTAGGCCAAGTGAACGAAAGTCTAACTTGAATAAAAACAAAAACAAAAATGTATGGCTACTCAATCAATTCCTAGACTTGAGAGAGTTTAAGAGACTCAGAACCCACTGAATGAAGGGACAGCGCCCACTGCTAAATATCTATGTTATTGATATTCCTCCCAGCTTTTCCCAAAGGAACCTATGGGTTTTTAGCAGGGTGACTGTACTTTGGGGAAAGGAAATGATCAGACACTTCAACAATACCTGAAAAATGGATCTGAACTGACACCAATTCTAGGAGACCCTAATCATCACTGTGGTCCACATGTCAGATTAGGAGCTTATGGATGTCAGGTAAATGATGGAGTTTTAGTTTAGATCCATCTCACAGTGGGCCAAGTGGGTCCCCAAACCAATTCTGCATTTACTTCCCCAATTTTAGAATGCATAATTGGAATAGATACACTCAACAACTAGCAAAATCCCCACTTTGGGTCCCTGACAAATTGAATGAGCACTACTATATTAGGAAAGGCAAAGTGGAAGCCAATAGAACTGCCTCTACCTAGCAAATAGTAAATCAAAAGTAACACCAAGGAAGTGGACTTGGCCCAGTGGTTAGGGCGTCCGTCTACCACATGGGAGGTCCAAGGTTCAAATCCCGGGCCTCCTTGACCCATGTGGAGCTGGCCCATGCGCAGTGCTGATGCATGCAAGGGGTGTCCCCCACGTAGGGGAGCCCCATGCGCAACGAGTGTGCCCCATAAGGAGAGCCGCCCAGCGCGAAAGAAAGTGCAGCCTGCCCAAGAATGGCGCCGCACACACGGAGAGCTGACACAGCAAGATGATGTAACAAAAAAGAGACACAGATTCCCATGCCGCTGATAACAACAGAAACGGACAAAGAACATGCCGCAAATGGACACAGAGAACAGACAACTGGACTGGGGAAGGGGGAAGGGGAGAGAAATAAATAAAATAAATCTTAAAAAAAAAAATTAATACTATGTTCCTGAATGGATTGCAGAGATTAGTGCCACCACCGAGGACTTGAAGGATGTAGCAATCGTGATTCCCACCACATCTGCATTCAGTTGCCCCTATTTGACCCAATGGATCTTGAATGACAGTGGATTATCATATACTTAACCAGGTGGTGACACTGATTGCAGCTCCTATTCCAGAGGTGGTATCACTGCTTTAACAAACAACACATCCACTGGTACCTGGTATGTACCTATTGGTTTGGAAAACTTTCCGCTGATACCGGTTAGTAAAAATCTCAAGAAACAGTTTCCCTCCAACTGGCAAGTACAGCAATAAATTTCACTGCCCTACCTCAGGAACATATAACTCTCCATTCCTATCTCATAACCAATCCATAGGAGCTGTGACCACTTTTTCATAAGACGTCACATTGGTCCACTACCTTGATGACATTATGCTGACTGGATCCAGTGATAAAATTTGAACAACTACTATAGTCTTATTGGTAACATATTTGCATATCAGAAGATGGGAAATAAATCCAACAAAAATTCAGGGCCTTTCACCTCAGAGAAATTTCTAGGCATCCAGTGCTGTGGGACATCAAGCTATCCCTTCTAAAATAAAGGATAAGGTGTTGTATCTGGCCCTTCCTGCAGCCAAAACTGAGGCACAATGCTTAGTTGACTTCTATGGATTTTCAAGGAAATATATTCCTCATTTTGGGGAGCTACTGCAGCCCATTTAAGTGACCTAAAAAGTCATAAAGTTGGGTGTGCAATGTGGCATATACAAGACTATGACTGAGAAGACCCTGAAGACACAGCAAGTTATAAAACTTGGCGTATTCACACAATGAAATCATACTCAATCATAAAATGGAATGTAGTTATGATACACGATGTAGCATGGATGAACTTTGAAAATATCATGCTAAGTGAAATAAGCCAAATCCAAAGGACAAATATTCTATGATTACACTTTTATGAAATATCTGGAAAAGAAAATTCATAGATACAGGAAGTAAATTAGAGGTTACCAGGGGCTGGAGTAAGGGGAAATAGAGAATTATTGTTAATGAGTAAAGAATTGCTGGTTTGGGAGGATGAAAATTTTTATAATGGAAGGTGGTAATGTAAGCAAGTCATTGTGAAAGCAGTCAAGAGCACTAAGTTGTAAATTTAGGGTTAAAATGGCAAATTTTATGGCACATCTATGTTACCAAAAAGAAAAGAAGGAGGAGACTAGCATTATTAAATTCAAAATAAGTGACCTAGAATATAAATACTGTATGAATTAGAGGAGGTGAGGGATGGGCCTCATTAAGTGAGTTAATTTATGTAGCAATGGACCAATGTAAGCACTATTACATATAATACTGTTACAATTCCTTATGGAGTTGGGATTTAAGCTGGCTTAATGAAACAATGGAGGGTCTCCTCCTTCATTCACGTATTCATTCATTCTTTATTTCAAAAGACTTGTATTTGCAAAGTAATTTTCAAGCACTGTACTATACTCTGGAAGTGAAATGGAGACAAGACAGATCAGGCCTGTGCTCTCAGGAAACTTGGGGCAGAGAGAGGACAATAAACAAATAACTGGATAAAATAAATATAGATTATTATCAATGCTGGGTAGGAATTTGAAAAGGCTTTTATTATCACTAATAAGAGGGTGGGGATCTACTTTACATAGACGTACTTTTATCCCAGCAATCACATGATATTCAGACTGAGACCTGAAGGATGAAAAGGAGCCAGCCATGCAAAGTACTAAGGGCAATGACATGAGGTGGAAAGAGAACTTTGAAGAAACAAAACTGATCATGGGGAAGTGATCAAAAGGAATTTCTCTTGAAATCTTGTAGACTAGACAGATTTTGGATTTCATTCACAGCCTCCTTACATGTAAAAGGGGGCTGTTGGAGAAAATATGGCTCTTGCTGGGACATGGAGACTGATTGACCATAAGCAAAGAATTTATTTATTGAGAAGCTTAAGCCCATGAGAAATAAATCATCTGCTAGATGGAAGTTTGTATAATCTGCTGTAGTTATGGATTATGTATAAAATGCTGTTCTCTGATTTGACATTGTTACTTAAATGACAAGCACACGACGAGCCCTTCAGGATAGGAGGCAGTAAGAAACCACCTAATCTGCATTTGTTGCTTTGTAAAAACAAAAAGGGGGATATGTTGTGGAAAACTGGCTTACCTATTTGTTGCTTCCTGTTATTGATGATGTTGCAGTTGCTTCCTGTTATTGTAGATATTACCTTATTGTAGATGTTGCAAGTTGCTTCCTGCTATTGTATATGTTGCAGTTCTGATAGCAAACAGCTACTTATTAGTTTCCAAATAAATCCTGATGTGGAAACTAGGGTTGAGGTTCTCGGTTCCAGAAGCTGTGAGTCCCCTGATCCCATCTTTATCTCCTCTCTTGTGTCTCTCTCTTTGTCCTTTGTTGCCGCCTTTCTCCGCCCCTCCTCCCCTTTCAGCCCCTGCCGTCCTTCCCGCCAGTCCCGCCCTTATTGCCAACCTACAATCTGCCCTCTTCCCCATTAACTGCTTACGGCAGACCACCACAGATCTGCCTACCTGCCTCAGCCTATCTACAATCACCCCTTAGCCTGCCCTCCCTTCATCACACTCCTCCCTCGACCCAACCCTATATAACTGAGTGTACGTCCACAATAAAGCAGACCTGTTCTTGCGCTCAAGCGGTCTCCGTGGTTTTTCCCCAACTGCGCGTCCCCCATGCCTGGAGAACCGGTGCTCCCTCTTGGGGCACCCCCCGCTGGTGGTTCGGCAGGAGCAAGCCCCCCCCGACTCTTGGGCCTGAGCGAGGACGAAACCCTCTCGCTCAGCTACAGTCCTTTATTTCTTTAAGTTATACACTGCCTTCCCTTCCACCCAGACCTATTGTGAGCTGATTGCAGCATATATTGATGTTCCAAAAAGTTCAAGCTCCTGCCCATTACCCTGTCCTATCTATGAATGGCTTCATCCAAAAGTGTGGTTTAAACTCAATCTGCCAGTGAGTCACATCTAGTCTAGAACACTCTTCCTGAACTCCACATCTGGATTTCCAACTGGAATATCATAGGTCCCTCAAATTAAACCATTACCCAAAGTTCTGCCCCTCTCTTCCTGGTCAGAAGGAATGTTACCACTATCTTATCTGCCTATTGTTTAAGCCAGAAACCTGGAAGATTTCCTTGATGCCTTCTTCTTTCACCCTTAGATAGAAATAGTAATGGAGACCTGTCAATTCTACTTTCTAAATATATTTTCTTAATTTAACTCTGCTTGTTTTTCCTGTGGCCCTAGTTTTAGTCAAGGTTTTCATTGATTATTTCCTGGATATCTGACACCACCTTCTAACTCGTTCCTGTTCCTTTAGACTAGAATCCTTCAAATATATCCTCTACACTACTGCCAGGATGACCTCTATAAAAAAGGAAATTTGCCAATGTTATCCTGTTAGAAATTGTAATCTAAGAATTACAATATGCATCTTATCAAAATCTACATGAGATTAATAAAATACAAATTTTTTCCTCCTCCTTTCTATTTTGCTGTTGTCATATATTGTAAAAAATTTCAATAAAATATTACAGTTATCGCTTTATAGAATCTCATACTTTAAAGACAATAATAAAAAATAAAATATATAACTAAAGAATCTAGTATTTTAATTGACATTATTATTATTATTATTATTTGGTGCTTGTATTAGTCAGCCAAAGGCATGCTGATGCAAAATACCAGAAATCTGTTGATTTCTATAAAGGATATTTATTTGGGGTAGAATTTATAGTTACCAGGTCATAAAGCATAAGTTACTTACCTCACCAAAGTGTATTGACGTGTGTTGGAGCAAGAGGGCTGCTGATGTCTGCCAAGAGTTCAGGCTTCTTGGGTTCCTCTCTTCCCAGGACTCTCTTTCTATCTGGGTTCAGCTGATGCACTATCTCCACAAGGCCAGCTGTATACTATCAGGCAAATGGCTCTGTTTCTCTCCCCAGGGCTTCTGCCATGTCTAAGAAGCTGTCTCAACTCTCTTTTCTTCTCCTGCATGTTCACTTCCCAGGCTCCAACTCAAAAAACTCCCAAATCTATCTTTTACCATGTCTTTTCTCTGGAGCTCCCACCCACAAATGGGTAGGAGCTCAATACTCTACTGATGTGGTGAAATCAAAGTCCTAATCATAATTTAATCAATTAAAAGTGATAACTCTGACAGACCAGCTTACAAATGTGGCAGTGGCTAAATTAATAACTTGTCCAGCAATTTAGAGAAGGTGTGAGAGAATACACTTAAACACAGTTAGGTGGCAGAGCTTTTTAAAACTTAATTAACAATTTTAAAAATTAATCCTTATTCTTAGACGCACTAGTGTATACACTTTATGGGGGCTGGGCTTTTGCCCAAGAATTTTTGGGGGTAGACTTTAGAACTTTGTATTTCTTATCAAATGTCTGAAGGCAATGTCTGGAGGCAGGAGAACAGGACAGCACAAGCTGTTTCTGCTGAATGATGATGCCTGAACAAAGAACATACACAAATCCTTGCTCCTCTTCTTAGTTTTTACTTCTATTTATGATTAAGGGCAAGGGGTAAAGTGGACAGAGCTGTTTTCAGCTCAAGGACTTTTGCACAAGTGATAAAAAGCAAAAGAATCTGTGACTGTTTTCAGCTAACTGATGTTAGTAGCAATCACAAATTCTTTATCCAGGCAACTACATACAAACATAATCCAATAACTACTTTTGGAATTCATAAACAATGCCAAACTGTTGAAGTGCTCTATCTTTCTTCCTGAAGGTTTGAGTCACAGTCTGGAGTAATTTCTTTTCAGCCTGAAGTACTTCATTTTGCATTTCTTGTAAGGAATGTATGCTACCAACAAATTCAGTCTTTACCTGGAATTGTATTTAATTCACTTCCCTTTTTGAAGCATAGCTTTGCTGGATTTCAATTCTTGGTTAAGGCTTTTTTTTCAGATCTTTGAATATGACAGTCCACTTCTTTGTGGCATCCAGCCATTAATCATATTTATGCTTCCTCCTATGTGAGGAATTCTTTTCCCTTGTTTTTTTTTTAAAATAGTCTCTTTTTCTTTGGGTTTCACTGTTTGAGTATGATTTGCCTAAGTGTGTATCTCTTCATGTTTACTCTACTTGGGCTTGTTGAGGTTTGAATGTGTACTCTAATGTTTTTCATCACATTTGAGGAGCTTTCAGTCAATATATCTTTAAATATATTTTATGATCTTTTCCATGACTCTTTCTGGGATTCCCATTACATATATTATAGAATACTTGATGATATATTATAGGTTTTTGAGGCTTTGTTCATTTGACTTGTCTTTTTCTGATACTGAGAGTAAATTTGAATTGATCTCTCTTCAAGTACACTGATTAATTCTTTTGCCACATTGAAGTGAGCTTTTCTACTTGGTTTTTCACATCCATAATTGTTACTCATTTAATACTAAAATTTCAACTTGGTCCTTTTTATGTAATTCCTTTCTCCTTTTTGAGAGTTTCAATTTATTCCTTCATTGTAACCCTACTTTCTTTCATTCTTTAAACATGAATTACTTTAGTTTCTTAAACATATTTGTAATCACTGTTTTGAACTCTTTGTCTGCTAATTCCAAGTCTGAGGACACTAAGAGACAGTTTCTTTTGACTATGTTTTTCTTGTGTATTGGTCACTTCATTTAATTTTAAAAATTTCATTTTAAGATGGCATATTATAGCATGTCTGGATTCTGACATTTCCCAGGAAGATATTTGTTGGTGCTGTTCCTGTTGTACTTGTTATTGATTGTTTCTTTTTTCATCAGTTGCTGTAAAAGTTTGAAGTTCTTTTATGAATCCCAAAATTAAATGAATCCATTCCTGTGTGTGTATGAGACCCTTTTGACTGGACTATTGTCAATGAGTCTCAACTCTTTGAGTCTATACCTTCTTGATGGGACTGATAAAAATGGAGACACAGAGAAAGAGACACACAGGAAAAGGGAGCCACCATGTTTGATTCTGCAATATGAAAGAAAGGACTCTAATTTCACCCACAGATGAGTTGCAAAGAGAGAAACCCGTGAGAGGCTCAAAGAGCTGAGGCCCAGGGAGAAGTGAGCCACATGCCTGATAACTTGCAGTTGAACTCAGAAAGAAAGTAGAGCAGCCAGGACTGATGAAAGAGGCCTGGAATGAGAAAAACCCCATGCCTGATTGCTTAAAGCCAAGCTCCAGGAGCTGGGTTCTAAAAGATGGTAAGCCTGGGTGACAGGATCAACAGTAGTTGATTTTGGTGAGAAATCCCCTCAGTTGGTGCCTTGATTTGGATATTTCATGGCCTCAGAACTGTAAACTTTTACCCCAAGTGATATCCCTATATAAAAGCCAACCCATTTCTGGTATTTAGCATTGGCAGCCCTTTGGGAAACTGAAAGAGAAATTGGTACCAGGAGAGTGAGGTGCCACTGCTTGCAATTACCAAAGATGTTGGAAAGAGTTTATAAATGGGTAAGGGGCATTATTTTGAGAAATTATGAGATGATTGATAGAATATGCCTAGATTTCTTTGAAAAGACTGTTGGTAAAAATATGTATGCTAAAGATGACAAGCCCTTAGTGGAAATAAGGAAAGTATTGTTGGAAACTGGAAGAAAGGCAAATGTTTTATTTCATTTTATTTTTTAAATGGTACTGAATATTGAGCCCAGGACCTTGTACATGGGAAGCAGGCACTCAACAATTGAGCTACACTCTTCTTTTCAATGAGAGTTGCTTTTTTTCCCACTCATTTGTTTGTTTTTAAGATGCACCAGAGATTGAACCTAGGATCTTGTTCTGGGAAGCAGGCACTCAACCACTTGAGCTACATCTGCTCCCCTAAATCTTGTTTTAAAGTTGCAAAACAAAAACTGGCAAAATTGACTCTTTCTGTTAGCTGGAGGGCAGAATTTGAAAATGATGAGCTTGGACATTTAGCTGAGGAGATTTCCAGATTAAATGTGGAAAATGCAGCCTGCTTCTTATAACTTATAATGAAGTGTGAGAAGAAAGAGATAAGCTAAGACCTGAACTGCTGGGCACTAAGAAACCAGAAATAGATGGTTTAGGAAATTCCTAGCTTCTGGAAAACAACCCCACAGATGATAGCTTGAAAATAAGAATGTAGGCAATTGGCAAGCCCATGGAAGAGGCGGACTCCTGGAGGCCCCAAGGGGAAAAAGACATCATTCATAAATGACTCAGACTTTGAAATATAATGAAGTATGCCCTGTAGGAATTTAAAATGTTTGGGACCAATGATGCCTGTTTTCCTTCCATTTTCTCCTTATGGTAATGCAAATGTTTATTCTATGTCTGTTCCTCCTTTGTATAATGGAAGCCAATAACTTATTTCATAAGTTTCACTGGGCTATAACCAGAGGGGAACTTTGTCCCAAGAAAAACTGCATGCCTATAACTGAATTTGATGTGATTTTGTACTTAGCATTGATTTCCATGTAAAGATTCTCTGAAGAGCACCATCTGCTGGCAGGAAGGGAATCTGTAAGAAGTAAAAAAGCTCTTTGAGTCCCATACCCCTTGAATCTGGTCTATGCCCCATTAGTGGATTCATGCCCTTGTTTAGATAATTTAAGCTTAGCAATGTTCAAGATTTAGAATAAGATGAACCAAAAATCAAAGAAGAGCCATGAAACAAAACCACTAGGCAAGAGAGAGATTGACCATCAGAGTAAATTCATCAACACAATCAAATGTCTAGACATCAGCAAAAATTTACAAATGACATGAAAAATCAGGAATATATAGCCCAGCGAAAGGAACAAATAAAAAGTACTGATGAGAAACTAACTTAAGGGTTTAAGACAACTAGTAAATGAGAGTCACACAAATCCTCTAAATCAATTCAAGGGGTTGAAGGGAAATATGGCTCAACAGATAAAAGATTTTCCAAACACACTGGTGAACATAAAGAGCAAGTTGAAAGCTTGCAAAATAAAGTAACAGAGCTTACAGGAATGAAATATCCAATGGATGAGATTGAAAAAGCTTAAGAGGCATATAACAACAGATTTGAATTGGCTGAGGACAGAATTAGTGAATTAGAAGGCAGAGCATCTGAACTTGGAAAAACAGGAAAACAGAAAAAGAAAATAATGGAAAAAAATTGAACAGGCACCCACGGAATAGAATGACCATGCAGAATGAATAAACAATGCTATAAGTGTGCAAGAATGAGAAGAGAATGGAAAAAGGGCAGAAAGTATATTTGAGGTAATAACTGAAAATTTCTGAATCCTTATAAAAGATATAAATAAAAATATCCAAG
This sequence comes from Dasypus novemcinctus, assembly GCF_030445035.2. Taxonomy (NCBI): domain Eukaryota; kingdom Metazoa; phylum Chordata; class Mammalia; order Cingulata; family Dasypodidae; genus Dasypus; species Dasypus novemcinctus. Next base: position 33,683,479 of record NC_080701.1, on the reverse strand, counting down.
AAGGACAATGGATTCCAAACAGAATAAATCTGACTATACCAACTCAAAGACACCTGCTATTCAAAATGTCAAATGCCAGGTATTAAAAGATTTTGAAAGCATCAAGAAAATGCAGTGCATCATATACAAGCAAAGTTCAATAAGACTAAGTGCTGATCTCTCATCAGACACCATGGAAGTTAAAGACAGGTGTATTAGTCAGCCAAAGGGGTGCTGATGCAAAATACCAGAAATTGGTTGGTTTTTATAAAGGATATTTATGTGGGGTAGGAGATTACCGATACCAGGCCATAAGCATAAGATACTTCCCACACCAAAGTCTCTTTTCACGTGTTGGAGCAAGATGGCTGCTGATGGCTGCAAGGGCTCAGGTTTCCTAGGTTCCTCCCTTCCAGGATCTTGCTTCTGTCTAGGTTCAAGGTTCCTTCCCTCCCAGGGCTTGCTTCTTCCTGGGCTCAGGGTTTCTCTCTTTCTGGGACTGTCTTCTCTTTCCTCTGTGAGCTTACTTTCCAGAGCTCCAGCTTAAGGCTTCAGCATCAAACTGAAACATCAAAATTCCAACATCAAAAACCCTCATGTCAAATCATATGTCCTCCCATGGCCCACTGGGTGGACTATGGGAAAGTGGGCTATGGTGTGGACCATTGACCATGAGGTACAGCGGTGCTCAGGGATGTATTCATCAAGTGCAATGAATGTCTCATGATGATGGAGGAGGTTGTTGTTATGGGGGGAGGAGTGGGGGGAGGGGGGTGGGGGTATATGGAGACCCATATTTTTTTAATGTAACATTAAAAAAATAAACAAATACCACACACAAAAAGATGTTCATTCTGAAATAAACAAATTTAATTTTTTTAAAAACTCTCATGTCAAAAGTTCCAACTCTGTCCTTTGCCATGCCTTTTATTTGTGAGGCCCCACCCACCAAAGGGTGGGAACCCAATGCCCTAATGACGTGGCCCAATCAAAGCCCTAATCACAACACAATCATGCCAGTAATAGAAAAGATTACAAACATTATCCAGTATCTATTTTTGGAATTCATTACTACATCATACTCCATCCTCTGAATTCCAAAAAGACATTACAATGTTCAAATAAACCTTAAATCAGTAACAATACAAGTACTAAATCATAGTACAATCAATTTGAAGAATTGGGGCAAACTCTCATCTTCTATAGACCCCTGAAACTTACAAAACAATTTACATGTCTCCAATACACAAATGGACAAAGGATAAACATTTTCATTACAGTAAGGAGAAATTGGGAGGGAAACATGAGTCATGGGTCCTCTACAGTTCATAAACCTGCAGGGCATCCTCCATTCGATTTCAGTCTGAGAGTCATTCTTGAGATGATGGTTTCTTCTCCTTGGTGCCTTGTGGGAACCCACCCTTTCCACATGCTTGCCCAATGGCCATTTTCTTGATTCCACTCTCATCAGGCATCTGGGTGTCAACCAAGCTCCAGACCACTCACTCCAAGAGTGTTGAGGTGTTTGCCACAACTTACCCAAACTTTGGGTTAGAGTCTTAACCCCCTTAGTACTGTGATGTGAAGACAATATTCCCCCTAACCATTGGCAAAACAGACTCAACCCTCTCAGAGCAATGAGTTAACCACCTGGACTTCCCTAACCTTTGGGAGACAGGTCCACCCCACTCAGACCTGTGGGGTGCTAACCTTAACTGCCCTAATCATTGGGAATGTGCTCCACCCTCGCTCTACCCTGGGGCAGGAAAACTCTCCCAGAACTTTGGACAAGAACATCCACTGTCTTCAACTGCTGGGGCAAACTGCTCCAACTCTATCCTTTGCCATGCCTTTTATCTGTGATGCCCCACCCACCAAGGGGTGGGGACTCAATGCCCTAATGACATGGCCCAATCAAAACCCTAATCATAACTCATTCATGCCTAGTAATAGACCAGATTACAAACATAATCCAATATAAATTTTTGGAACTCATAACTACATCAAATTGCTATAACAGGGGTATGATATATTTAAGGTATTGAAAGAGAAAAACTGCCAGTCAAGATTTTGTTTTATTTTTTTATTTTTTTGGTTCTCAGTTTTGTAATATATATATATTTTTTTAATTTTTTGTCTTTTTTTAAAGATACATAGATCACACAAAATGTTACATTAAAAAATATAAGAGGTTCCCATATACACCCACTCCCCAACATCACTCACTGATCCCACATCAACAACCTCTTTCATCATTGTGGCACATTCATTGCATTTGATGAATACATTTTGGAGCACTACTACACTGCATGGATTATAGTTTCCATTGTAGTTTACACTCTCCCTCAGCCAACTCTGGGAGTTATAGCAGGATATAAAATGTCCTGCATCCAACCCTGCAATATCATTCAGGACAACACCAAGTCCCAAAAAATGCCCCCACATCACACCTCTTTTTCCCTCTCCCTGCCTTCAGCAAATCCTATGGCCACTGTCTCCACACCAATGTTACAATTTATTTCATTGCTAGAGTCACAATAATTCTATAGTAGAATACAACTAAGTCCACTCTAAATCCATATTTTATTCCTCCATCCTGAGGACCCTGGAGTGGCAATGTCCACTCCACCCCTAAATCAAGAGGGTGCTTAGGCAGCGGACTTGGCCCAGTGGTTAGGGCATCTACCACATGGGAGGCCCACGGTTCAAACCCCAGGCCTCCTTGACCTGTGTGGTGCTGGCCCACGTGCAGTGCTGATGTGTGCAAGGAATGCCATGCCATGCAGGGGTGTCCCCCGCGTAGGGAAGTCCTACACGCAAGGAGTGCACCCTGTAAGGAGAGCCACCCAGCATGAAACAAAGTGCAGCCTGCCTAAGAATGATGCCACCCACAAGGAGAGCTGACACAACAAGATGATGCAACAAAAAGAAACACAGATTCCTGTGCCGCTGATAACAACAGAAGCGGACAAAGACGACAACGCAGCAAATAGACACAGAGAACAGACAACCGGGGTGGAGGGAAGGGGAGAGAAAAAAATAAATAAATAAATCTTTAAAAAAAAGAGTGTGCTTACATCCCACCTGGTTGATGGATGGAATTCTCCTGCTTGCAGTTATAGACTCTCTTGATTCCCTGGTGTGGTGGCTGACCATCCTAAACTCCCTCTTAGCTGACATGTGTAAGTCCAAAGACCAGAGATTAGGTGTTACAAATTTGCTGAGGCTCAGGGCCCTGCAGTCACATGGGAAGTCCAGAGATTGAAGTCTCCTGGGCATACACCAAGTGTTCCAAGGTCTTTATGGTCTTAGCTCTTATATTTACTTTTTCATCCATCTTGAGTTGATTTTTGTGTAAGGTGTTGCTGCGGCTTGCTCGGTCGGTGGCGGTGGGGTCTGGCTGCGGACGAGGGGTCGGTCCAGCTTTGGACGAGGGGTCGGTCCAGCTTGGGACGAGGGGTCGGTCCGGCTTGGGACGAGGGGTCGGTCCGGCAGCAGACGAGGGATCGGTCTCACAGGGGTTGCACGGTTTGGCTGACGGGGTCGCCCGGCGAAGCCGGCGACGAAGGGGTCGCCCAGAGAAGCAGGCGATGAACTGGGGACAAGGGAGGCCAAGCCCTTGTCGGGGGCTCTCAGGACTGGAGGGCGCACGGTAGAAGAACTACCGTGGAGATGAGGTAAACACGCAGGTCTAATTTTATTGAGGAAGTGGCTACAGTTTTATAGGGGCTGGGGAAGGCTGATTGGTCGAAGCTTATGCCATGTTCTGATTGGTTGCCGCAAGCAGTTACTGGGGAGAAAGGTGGTGGGAGGTACTGGAAGGGGGAGGGGTGGTGGTTAGGGATTGGCTGTTGCTGTTGCTGGGGGAAGTGGCAGGGTTTAGGGATTGGTGGCTGCTGTTGCTGGGGTAGAGGGCAGACTTGAGTTTCCCGCCTTGCTCCTGGCTGTTGCTGCTGTGGGGGGGGGGGGAAGGGCAGACTGGAATTTTCCACCCTGCGCCTGCACAGGGAGAAAGAAGAAGAAGGGTGTTGCCTCATAAGGCATCGTGTGGCGCTATCCGGGAGGAGGGGCGGCCGCGGAAGCATGGCTGCCGAGAAGGGGAGACCCGAGGGCACTCTGCGCCCATGCCGAGCGCCCTTCAGGGGTGGCGGCGAGTCCGACCAGCCACCCTATTATGGGGGCAGCGGCTTGGAATTAGGCCTACTGCGGCTGCTCCCCCGCCAGGCCAGCAAACCACACTTCAGCCCGAGGGGTGACCGCAGGTGTGAGATGGTATTCCTCTCATTCTTTTGCACATGGATATCCAGTTCTTCAAGCACCATTTGTTGAAGAGGCAATTCTCTCCCAGTTGAGCAAGCTTGGTGGGCTTGTCAAATATCAGATGACTGTATATTTGAGGATCTATATCAGAGCTCTCAGTTTGGTTCCATTGATCAGTACATCTATCCATGTACCAATACCATACCATTTTGACCACTCTAGCTTTGTAGTATGTTTTAAAGTCAGGTAATGTGATTTCTCCAATTTCAGTTTTCTTTTTCTATATGTCTTTGACTATTTGAGGCCACTTTTCCTTTGAAATAAATTTCTTAGTTAGTTTTTCCAGTACATTAAAAGATGCTGTGTTGATTTTTATTGAGATTGCATTAAATCTATAGCTGAGTTTTGATAGGATAGAAATCTTAAAGAATTTTAGAATTCCTATCCATGAACAGGAAATATTCTTCCATTTATTTAAGTCTTCTTAGATTTCCTTTAACAGAGTTATGTAGTTTTCTGTGTATGTCTTCTAAATGTTTAGTTAAATATATTCCTAAGTATTTGACCTTTTTAATTACTATTGTAAATGCTATTCTTTTATTGATTTCCTCCTCAGATTGCTCATTATTGGTGTACAGAAATTCTACTGATTTTTGCCCATTGACCCTATAACCTGTGACTTTACTGAACTTGTTTATAAGTTATATAAGATTTGTTGCAGATTTCTCAGGGCTACCTATGTATAGGATCATATAGTCTGCAAATAGTGAAATTTTGACTTCTACTTTTCCAGTTTGGATGCCTTTTATATATTTCTTGCCTTGGTGTAACACAATATCAAATAGGAGGGGTGATAGTGGGCACATTTGTCTTGTTCCTGATCTTAGAGGGAAAGATTTTAGGATTTCACCATTATATATAATATTAGCTATGGGTTTTTCAAATATACTCTTTATAACGTTCAGGAAGTTTCCTTCTATTCCTATCATGTTTGGTTTTTTTTTTAGAATTTTTATTGTCTTTTTTTTTAAAGATACATAGATCACAGAAACAGTTACATTAAAAAACATTAGAGGTTTCCATATACCCCGCACACCACTCCTCCCACATCAACAACCTCTTTCATCATTGTGGCACATTCATTGCATTTCGTGTTATTCCTGTCTTTTGTAGTGTTTTTATAAGGAAAAGGTGCTGTATTTTGTAAAATGCTTTTTCTGCATCTATGGATATGATCATTTGATTATTTTCCTTCAATCTGTTTATGTGGTATATTACATTGATTCATTTTCTTATGTTGAAACATCCTTGTATAACAGGGATAAAACCCAATACTGTATAATTCATTTGATGTGTTGTTGAATATGATTAGCAAGTGTTTTGCTGAGGATTTTTGCATCTATGTTCATTAGAGATATTGGTCTGTAATTTTCTTTTTATTGTGGTGTCTATATTTGGCTTTGGTATTAGGATAATTTTGGCATCAGAGAGTGAGTTTGGCAATGTTCCTTCTATTTCAGTTTTTTGCAAAAATTTAAGCAAGATTGGTGTTAGTTATTTCTGGAATGCACGGTGGAATTCACCTGTGAAGCTGTCTGACCCAGGGCTATCCTTAGTTGGGAGGTTTTTAATGACTGATTCTATCTCTTTACTTGTGATTGGTTTGTCGAGATCATCAATTTCTTCTTTGATCAATATAGGTTGCTTATGTGTTTCTAGGAATTTGTCCATTTCCTCTAAATTTTCCTTCTTGTTGGCATATAGTTTCTCAAAGTATCCTCTTATGATACTCTTTATTTCTGTGAAGTTAGTGGTGATGTCCCCTACCTCATTTCTTATTTTGCTTATTTGCATCTTTTCTCTTATTTCCTTTGTTATTCTTGCTAAGGGATTGTCAGTTTAATATATCTTCTCAAAGAACCAGCTCTGTGTTTTGTTTTTTTCTAGTGTTTTTTTTTTTTTCTATGTCATTTAGTTCTGGTCTGATCTTTGTTATTTCTTTCTTTCTTATTCCTTTCAGGTTAGTTTTTGGTTGTTTGCTTTTTTACTAATTCCTCCAAATGTGCAGTTAGGTCTTCAATTTTAGCATTTTCTTCTTTTACAAAATATGAATTTATGGCTATGAACTTCCCTCTCAGTATAGCTTTTGCTGTATCCCATAAGTTTTGATATGTTGTGTTGTCATTTTCATTAGATTTAAGGTATTTGCTGATTTCTTTTGAGATTTCCTGCTTGACACACTGTTTGTCTAAGAGTGTGTTGCTTAGTTTCCTTATCTTTGTGATCCTTTTATTCAAGATCTTTTTATAATTGCATCACCAGACAGAGTTGGTAGGAAACCATTGGTGCAAGGGAGGCTCATTCCCAGGAGTCACATGCCATGCTGGGGGGAAGGTAATGCATTTATATGCTGAGTTTGGCTTAGAGTGTGGCCAAATTTGAGGAACATGGAGGATCCCTGGGGGAAACTCCTAGGCACACTGCAACATTAGGCCAAGCTGAAATGTCAAGCACACAGGCTTATAAGCATAGTCATGAGGATCAAGGGTCCATCATTGGACCATGCTTCCTCACTGGCCTTGCTCTTGCACTTGGGAAATTGTTGCTGTTCCATTGGGGAATGTGACAGACCTGCCCAGGATGGGAACTCAGCATTCCCTCTGTTATTGTGGGAAACTCCACTCTATGCCAATACACAAAGAACATCCAAACATAGCTATATACCCTATATGCATGCCCTGGTGACTCCCTCCCATTCATGCATCCCCATCAATGGCATATCTAGATATGCCTATCTAGGTAAAGGAATTTGTATTCATTTTTTTATCCTCCCCCCCCCCCCCCCCGCCTTGGGGCTTGCTTGCTTTCTGTTTTCTGTGTCCATTTGCTGTGCGTTCTTCTGTATCTATATTTAGTTTTATTATCCTCCCCCCCTCCTTGCAGCTTGCTTGCTCTCTGTGTCCATTCACTGCATGTTCTGTGTTTTTGCTTGTCTCCCTTTCTGTTACATCACTGCTCTCTGCTGCACTTGCAGGCTGGGGCTGTCTGTGGGACATGGGTGAGCCTGCCTTCACAAGGAGACCCTGGGATGTGAACCCAGGGACTCCCATATGGTAGATGGGAGCCCAACTAATTGAGCCACAGTTGCTTCCCTGTATTCATCTTAAGCCTCTAGAATATACTTAAATTTTTTTCAGATGTACCAATAATATCCTTATAAAACCTAAAGATTCCCATGCCAGCCACCCATGAGCTTACACTGGAGGAAGATTACTCACATTCACAAAGTTGCACTGCATTTACCACCATCCATTGCCACAATATTGCCTTCACCCCAGATACAAATCCTACATACCTTACACACTCCTCCTCATATCCCCTTCCCCATGTTCTTGGTATGCAGCTCTCTACTTCATTCCAAAGCAATATGCATAATGTAAATATGTGCTAGAAATACATCGTGCAATATCTGTCTCTTTTGGCAATTTCTCTTAACTAATTTGTTTTCTGAACAAGTGTAGTATATATATATTACCTTGAATAAGTAATATGTCTGCCAGCATTTCCTCAAAAGAACAATATTCAATTAGGCAACCACCTTAATTTCAGTTTTCAACTTCGAGAAAATTCACATAGATTTCACATCTATATTTGAATTTTTCCATTTGTTCCAATCCTAGGTATTTTAGTGTTGTATTCTCTCCTCTGGCAATCCTGACCAAGTCTTGTAGTGCATTCAAATATCCTTGTACCTTCAGTTGCTCATTCTAATTCTTCCGTTGTAGAAATATATCTGCAATGTAACTTTTCCCATCCACACTGCTCCCAAACCAACCATTCTGTGAGTTTACTCCTATTCTTAATATTGCAATACTCTCACCAACTTCCATTACTAAAACTGCCCAATCTTAAACCCTACTGCAATTGGACAGGGATACCCCAGTCCTTCTACCAAGTGGCCCAAGGAAATGCTACATAAATTTGTGTTCCTAGAGTTTGTATATTTTCTGGAAGTTTACTTGTCATCACTCTAAGGATTCCAAATCACCCAGGGACATGGTGTCCATCCAGAATTCACTCAGGATGTCCCTACTCATGTGCCCCATTACCTGAAGTGTATTATCTTTATTATTAGTTTCACCATTGAGATGACTGCTTCTCATCACTATTAGTATTTCTTTTACTGATTTAATTATTTTCAAAGATAAAATGAACAGATTACTACCATACTCCCTACTCTGTCTCTCTGAGAGCCAGCATAGAGTGCAACAATTTGTGGAAATCAGGTTCTATGGTCATGGCAGATGGAGTTCAGTGCCATGTCAGTTGACCCTACTTTGGAGTTTGTGTTTCTGTGTGATGGAGCTGGATTCAGATGTGATCTTTATTCACAAGCCTCTCCTGTTACTTTTACCGGATCTGTAGTTATAGCACTGGGGTTTAGTGTATACCCAGGGGACCTGAATCTCTGGGCTGGCCATGTGATAGCCAGGTCCTGAGCCCCAACAGATTTGCAACTCCTACACTCTAGTTTATTGGACTTACCCCAGCCAGCTAACAGGGAGGTGAAGAAGGTCAACCACCACACCAGGGAGCCAAGAGTGCCTACAACTGAAAGCAGGAGGATTGCATCCAGCATCCATGTGGAATCTAAGCCCCATCTTGATATAGATGTGGAGTGGACACAACCATTCCAGGGTTCACAGAATGGAGGAATAGAGTATGGATTAGAGTGCACTTACTGATGTTCTATTCATGAACTATTGTGATTAGTAATCGAAGAAAATGTGGCATTGGTGTGGAGAAAGTGGCCATGGTGCTGCTGGGGGTAGTGAGTGGGAGGAAGAGATGTGATGTGGGGGCATTTTCGGGACTTGGAGTTGTCCTGGGTGGTGCTGCAGGGACAGTTACCGGACATTGTATGTCCTCCCATGGCCCACTGGGTGGACTGTGGGAGAGTGTGGGCTATCATGTGGACCATTGACCATGAGGTGCAGTGGTGCTCAGAGATATATTCACTAAGTGCAATGAATGTCTCATGATGATGGAGGAGGTTGTTATGGGGGGGAGGAGTGGGGTGAGGGGGATGGGGGTATATGGGAACCTCATATTTTTTTAATGTAACATTAAAAAAAAACAATTTGTGGAAATGGTAGCACAGACATATGCTAATAGTTGGTAGTTACATATGTAGTTTTTAAAATTTCATTTTATTTTATTTTTTAATTATCTTTTTATAAAGCTAATAGAGCACACAAATGTTACATTAAAAAACATGAGGTTCCCATATACCGCCTCCCCATTCCCCCACCCCAACATTTCTAATTGTATTTTTTGAACATAGATAGATCACAGAAAATGTTGTTTTGAACACACATAGATCACATTCAAAAAACATGAGGTCCCCATAAAACATACGTAGTTTATAATTCAAAATGTAGAGAACATCCAAGAGCTTAGTAGAAGAAATCAGTGCTAATAAACAGAAGGTCTCTTTTTAAAAGAAATTGTAACATCTTTTACAACTGCCCAGTTGTTTCTTTATTTCCCAGAAGTTTATTGCAATATATTTCTTTTTTTTTAAACATTTTTCTGTCTTGTCTTTCATCATACTTCACTCTTTTTTTTTTTAAAGATTTATTTATTTAATCTCCCCCCCCCTCCCCCCGGTTGTCTGTTCTCTGTGTCTGTTTGCTGGGTCTTGTATCTTTGTCTGCTTCCGTTGTCGTCAGCAGCACGGGAAGTGCGCGGCACCATTCCTGGGCAGGCTGCACTTTCTTTCGCGCTGGGCGGCTCTCCTTACGGGGTGCACTCCTTGCATGTGGGGCTCCCCTACATGGGGGACACCCCTGCGTGGCAGGGCACTCCTTGCACACATCAGCGCTGCGCATGGGCCAGCTCCACATGGGTCAAGGAGGCCTGGGGTTTGAACCGCGGACCTCCCATATGGTAGACGGACACCCTAACCACTACGCCAAGTCCGTTTCCCCTGCAATATATTTCTTAAGACAAGCTCAAAGTACATCATGGGTGGAAATGACATGTAGTTCTAGAACGGCAGTTGAAAAGTGAGACCTGGATGCTGATAGAAAAATCTTCCTGCTTTCAGTCATCACACACTTGTGACCTGGAATAAATGTTGTGCCCTCTCCTGGACTGTGTTCTGTGAAGATGGCTGTGACTGCCACAGTGTTTTTTCCAAGAGCTGGGCTTTAAGCTAACGTGGGTATGTGAATAAATACGGCAACACGTAGAGCCAGGAGTACTGTACAGGCTCCAAGGAGGAAGGGGGACAGAGAATGCTGGAATTCTGTTCAAAGTGATGCTCTGGGTGTTTGCTTGTTCCTAAGTCTGTTCCTGTTCTCGGCAGTTAAGTTCACATGGAATATGAATCCACAAAGGTGTGGTCCCAGACCACTGCCCAAGCCTTGAATTTCTGTTATCTTTCCTTGAATGGCACCTTGGTGACCAGCATCAGCAGTTCATGAAAAAAGTTCACTGACAGCTGGAGAGCAGCCCCATCACCCAGTGTTCTGAACCAATACCATACCACGCCAGCTGTAACATTTGAAGCCCTAGACCCAATAAAATGGTGTTCTTATTTCCAGTTGATCTCATAAGTAAACTTGACTATCGTCTGTAAAATAATGGAAAGAAGGCAAAGGACTGCTATAAATACTGCAACATTTTCTGGTGAAAATTTCATTATTTGTTAGAATATTGGCCTGCTTCCAGGAGGTAGGAGAGGAACACCATAATGCAGATTGGCAGAACGATGGAATCTTGGCCCACTTTTTTTAATGAGTCAAAAGGGTCATCCTTTTCCCAGGAACTCGGTGCTCCCCCTGACACTGGCTGCACCTTCTCAGGCAATGACTCTGGCACAGCAACAAGGAGGAACAAATACCTAGCAAACCTATTGCTATAGCTAGGACCAAACTAATTTGTCTCCATATACTCACCCAAGGTAGCCCCAACTGCAGAGCTGTTTAATAAAATGTTGTCAAAACCATTCCATAAGCCATTTCTTTCATGCTCTTGGGTTATGTCTGCTACATATGCAAATACCATGGAGAAGGTCTCTGCAAAAACCCGGGAAACGGAAATAAGAGCAAAGTACCACCATGGGCTGATCTTCATTAGTGGAGTAGGGACACGTGAAAAATACTGTTAGCAGCAAGAAGGGTTTTAGTCCCTAAATACCAGAAAGAACACTGGTAAGTGGGGCACTGAGGAGCAACAACAAACACTACTCCTAGAATTAGGGTCATTCCTCAGAAATGTATGTGTAGGGAAGGTTTCATGGAATACTGCTGTTATGCCCAGGGTTCTCTCCTACCCCTTCTACATCCCCCCTTCCTTTCCCCCTCTAGCTGCAGTGTGCATTCCTAATTGACACCAAACCAGAGCTCCAGCCTCTGTGTGGTTTTCTCCCTAAACATTCCATGGATAGGGAAGTAGCAACCCTCATCTGAGGGATGTGAATGGGACCATAAAGCTGATAGTAGTTATCTCTCCCTGACTTTAAATTGCAAAGCTACCATAAACCATCACAAACTAGCTCCTTCGCAGTCTAGCCCCAAAACAAGTTATAAAACTCTCCCCCATCCCTTCACTGCTGCTGTCTATTTCTGACACACCCCACCTGCTATATCTCATTAAAGGCTTTGTTTATATGGATTCTGACTCCTGGCCTGATTTCTAAAGCACCTCCCTTCCTCAGCTTCTCTGAACCTATCAGTTTGGTGCTGAAACCTGGGAGCTGAGGTCAAGGAAGCCCAATTGTATGGCCCCTCTTCCACTCCCACCAGCAGAATTGTTCGAGCTGATGCCCTCCTTTATCTGAGTTGTCCAGGACACCTCTCACAGAAAACTGGGTAAGGAACTTCACCCTTTTTCCTGTACATCTGGCACCCTCTTCTTCCATTCTCACTTGTCCAGGACCACTTGCTCTCTTGAAAACACTGGCATCAGGGAAAGGGCTGCCTCAGGGTCTGGAATCCTCTGCTCTATGCAGTGACCAGACTGAGGGATGCCTCATCCAGTCCACTGCTCTACATCTTATCTGACAAGACTCAGGGTGGGAGGTCCCTGTAATCTGTCAATGTATCAGGAACTTGGTGAAATCTCCTTAAACCCGTGGGGAACAGCCACTCTGCCCCCTAAAAAAAACCCTGAGGATTAGAGACCTAATCCTGAGACCTAATCTAAGACCTAATTAGGTCTTAGAGACCTCAGCCTTGAATCTGATCTCCAGCCATAAAAGGCTCATCTTTTACTGTAACCCTGCCTGGCCTCATTACCCACTCCACAATAAAGCCATCTGGCCCAACAGTAGGACCTTAGATGCCCAAATTCTTAAAGACCTCAAGGATTATTGTCAACATTTAAATAAGTGGAGTGAAATCCCATATGTCCAAACCCTTTTTAGCTGCACAGGGGCCCCTCCTTCTGTCAGTTCTGTCCCACTTTTCGAATTCTTCTTCACTCTCCCTTCCTAAAAAATCCTCACTCCCCTCCTGATGCCTCATCAAAACATACTCCAGTCCAGGGGATGACCCTGTTCCCCTCACTAGGTAACCACTCCACATGCTGCTCCGGGCCCCTCTGCCCTTCCTGCTTTTCTCCCTCATCCAGAAACTCCCCCAGCACCTAGCTCCACTTCCAGTTCAAATTCACCCAACCACATACGTGTCTGCACTCCCTTTTTCCTCTCAGTTCTCTCTCAAGTCAAAGCACCGTCTCAGATCATATTCTTCAGCTCGTTCTCATTATACCAAAGAATTTCAGTACCTAGCTTTCTCTTATAAGCTTACTTGGCAAAACCGCTACATCGTTCTTTCCACCTGTCTATCCCAAGAAGAAAAGGAACATATTTGGCTTGCACCCCAGACCCCTACAAACACACTAAACCAACAAAACACTGCCAACATCCCTGTCAGAACCAGGGCACTCCCCCAGAATAAAATCTAGCTGTAAATCCCCCGCCCTCCAGAATTCCCAGCAGCCACCCCACTCCAGGCAGGTGGGAAAAAACACACTGGGGCCATGCTTCAAATACAAAAAGCCTGGCCACTGGGCCAAGCAGTGCCCAAATCCACAACCTCCGTTCAGGCCATGCCCACTGGGCAAGCAGGTGATCCATTGGAGTTCCAATTGTCCCCAGGCCTCTCAAGGCACAAGGGCATGGGCTACCCAGACAGACCCAACACCCAGCTTCAACCTCCCAGATCTCCTGAAAATGGACATGGATGATTGGAAGTGCCCAGAAATCCTGCAGGCCCTCACACCCACTCCAAAGGAGAACCTCAAGTAAATCTAATGGTGGCAGGCAAGCAATTTCATTTATTAGTACAGAAACCACATACTCTACCCTTCCCAAATTCCTCAAACCTTTAACTCACTCCTTGATCTCAGTAGTGGGGTTAGATGAAATAGTTTCACAACCCCTCTTTTTCTGTGCTCACTAGAAAACCACCTATTCACTTACTCATTTCTAGTGCTCCCCAGCTGTCCAACTCCAATCCTTAAAAATAAAACATTTTAACCCAGCTTAGAGCACAAAAACTCATTCCTTCTCCTCAAAGCCCACATGGCATCTTCCTTCTTTCTCTAACAAACCTGCCCCCAACCCCCCTCTCCTCTCCATTTTTCCACCAAAGTCTGTCAAATGAAATGCTACTTTGACAATATTTTAAGTTTTTGTCACATTTTGTTTTAATCAGAATTTTTATCAAAGTGGTAAAAGAAACTTTCAGTTTTAAATCAATATCTCACTCCTGAACTTTGAGCCTAAGTTTACTCCTAAAAAATGGTCATTCAAAATATCTGTCTGTCTAAACTGCTAAATTAAAGCTTAACTGCATTTCTAGTGCTGAAGTATTCCTAACTGGTTTCTGATTACTGATAAAAATGTTTCCAAAAATGAACTTGCATTTTACAGACAACATGGATTCCAGAAGAGATTATAAAAACAGTAAAATAAAAAATGTAAAATGATGCAGGGCTTGGGGGCAGCCATAATAGAAGTAAAAAGTATGAATCAAATTAATAAGCTTTATGTCTCTGTTAGTGTGTCTTAACTCTTTTGTGTTTGTTCAGTATCAGTGTATCTTTTAATACCTCTGGATAATAATATTAAATCAATAAATAAAAATTCTTAAAAGAGCTCTATTCAAATGGTCAAAAAATTAAATAAGTGCTTATATTAATAAGTATGGATGCTAATGAGATAAATTAGCATTATATGTTTTAAATCTTTAACAATAATAATAATTGTGAGTTTTAACTAATAAAGTTGCAGGGGGCATCATTTATGGTTAATATTTGTATTCCATGAGGTACATGAGTTACTGGGTTGTTTAAGCAGTAAATCCTTAAAATTCACTCCATTAATTAGCCAGCAGGATGGGGAGGTAAGATTAACTGGTAGAAGTCAGCAGCAGGCTTTGTTAATGTTAGCTGGAGCCCTTTGTTCCTCTCTGACTGAGGCAGGGGTTTATCACCACTGCAAAAAAACATTGTTGGCACATTAACTAACTTCTGTTAACCTCCATTTCTTCTCTATAATTCCCTGGATAATATGGAAGCTCAAACAAATCAAAAGGATTAGTTAAATTATTATTCCAATTTCACTTTAAAGTGTGTTTTGCCCTAAAATAAAATGGCTGGTTTTCATAAAAACAGAAAGAGTAAAATGTGGGACAAAACCTGAATGAATACAGAAAGTACAGAAGATTCATGGAAAGGGAATTTTTGTGGTTAAAGTTGAGTAAAATTTGATGGATCTATCTATAAAGGTTTAAGAGCTTTAATATCAAATAATATAATAAGGTAAAACTAATTTTTTCTTTTTCTGTTAATATGACAGTTTCTCAAGTCATTAATCTGTTTTAGTAAAAGTTTATAAAGATTTTTTCTCTCGAACAATCAGCAAACCAAAAAGTCTGTTTTATCAAAATAGCTTCTTGCACTTTAACCTTATTGTTTCTTCAGTTAACAGAAACAAGTCTTCTCACTTTTAAAAGGGCATAATGTGCAAACTGACAACTTTTAATGGTTTGCTTTCTCAAAGTTAAATACTGAAAAGTATTCTTTTATTTCAAATTATTACAAAAACTTTGTTCTTTCACCTTGAAAAAAAGTGAAGTAATAAAATATTTGAGTTCATTTAATATAATTTGAAAGAGAAGTGTTTAGAAAGTTGTTATAAAATTAAAAGAGATGCTTTAACACTCTGTTAATCAAAGATGTATAAGTAAAAATTCATACGAATACTTAAAGAGTGTATAAAATTCCTGGAAATTTAACAATGTTTCAGCATAATATAGATAAAATTCCTGGAAATTTAACAATGCTTCAGTATAATATAGATAAAAGTATAATGTTGTTAATCATAGTTTTGATTAATTTTTAAAAATGGTATGCATGACAAAAACAGCCTCTCTACCTGCAAACCAAGAGGTAGATGTTTTAGCTTGTTTTCATCTGATTTGCTCCACCTCCTCTAAAAAAGCAGCTCTGTGGCTGCAAAAGAAAAGTGGCCTTTGGGGGCTGCCAAGAGTAGCACGTAATAGTAAATCACTGTAAATTAAAGGAGCACCACTGCTGTATGCTGCAGCCCCAAATATTGCTAGCTTGTTGCAAATATTAATATCCAGTTATGTCAATATCACTTTGTTTTAAAACTTGTTTAAAGTTTTCTCTAGTATCTCCTTAGGCAAATCAAGCCAGCCTGTATTGACCTTCATGTGGAAAATGCGAATAGTGGATTTTGCAGTGCTTTCCCAAGGCTACGTGCATAATCCAATCATCTATTCTGGTCTGGTGACCAAAAATCTTGCTGCATGAAAAACCTGTAACTAGATGGTGGACTTGGCCCAATGGTTAGGGCATCCGTCTACCACATAGGAGGTCCGCAGTTCAAACCCCGGGCCTCCCTGACCTGTGTGGAGCTGGCCCATGCGCAGTGCTGATGTGCACAAGGAGTGCTGGGCCATGCAGGGGTGTCCCCCACGTAGGGGAACCCCACGCGCAAGGAGTGCACCCCCTAGAGAGGCGCCCAGTGCAAAAGAAAGTGCAGCCTGCCTAAGAATGGCGCCTCCCACACGGAGAAATGACACAAGATGACGCAGCAAAAAAGAGACACAGATTCCCGTGCCGCTGACAACAACAGAAGCAGACAAAAGAAGATGCAGCAAATAGACACAGAACAGACAACCGGGGTGGAGAGAAATAAATAAATAAATCTTTTAAAAAAAGAAAAGAAAAACCTGTAACTATAACCATATTTTGTTGTATTAGTAATAATATGTTAACCAATAATTCTTTTTACAGAATTAAAAGAAATACCAGACACAATGGTATCTTATCCTAAAAGCCTGAAATAGGCAAAAAATTAGAACAAACTGCAAAGTCCTTGCTGCCTTGTCAAACTCTTAAGTGTTATTAAAGTATGATGTTTTCCCACACCACAAACTCCAAAACAATTAAACTAAAATGTAAACCACTATTCATGTGATGCTGCAGTGCTCCAAAATGTATTCATCAAATGCAATGAATGTGCCACGATGATGAAAGAGATTGTTGATGTGGGAGGAGTGGGGTGAGGGGGGCGGGGGGTATATGGGGACCTCATTTTTTTAATGTAACATTTTTTTAAAAATAAAGAAGGAAAAAAGAAACTGATCCCAATAGAAAAAAAAGTTCTACATTACAAAATATTATACTGAGTTATTATTATTATATTTTAATTTTGTCAATAAAAAAAGCAATTAATCTTTCTGGGATTGTTAAAATACTGAAAACCTTTCATCCGTTTTAGCTCAAATGTTAAAATCAATTGTGCATGCAAATAATAACCTCCCACCCCCAGTAGACCACTTTTAAAACAGTAACACAGGTTCAAACAGTAAGGGGGACAAAATTTAACTTACCAGGCAAACTGAATGTGCACCAATATTGGCTTTGGGTGAGTTTTGTGGGAAAGGCAACATTTTAAATGAGTACCCCTTGTGTGTGTGTTTGTTTTTTTAAAAGACTTTTTTTTATTATCCCTCCCCTTGCGACTTTCTTGCTGTCTGCTCTCTGTGTCCATTCGTTGTGTGTTCTTCTGGTTTTTTGCTTGTCTCCCTTTTTGTTGTGTCACCTTGCTGAGTCGGCTCTCCGTGGCACTTGCGGGCAGGCGGCACTCCATGGCGCATGGGCCAGTGGCTCTCTGTAGTGTGCGGGCGAGCCTGCCTTCACAAGGAGACCCCAGGATGCGAACCCAGGGCCCCCCTTATGGTAGACGGGAGCCCAGCTCTTTGAGCCACAGCCTCTTCCCCACCTTGGTTTTTAATCATAATTGTAGAAAGGGGCAAAATTATAATATAGTCCTTTTAAAAAGAAACTGTGTGCAGCATACCATGCTCTGTTGCAAGTAAAAGGTTTAACCCTTTAGTGTCTGGACACTCTGAAAACCACCATCCCTATCCAGGTGAAAATTGTGGATACTAGAAAGAAGATAGAAACAATGAACCCTTGGAAACCACCCTCTGTGAAGAAGAAATCTGTGAAAGGACACCCAAAACGCCTGCCAGCAGCAGCAGGTAACTGTCCCTCATATCTGCCCACTCATCTAACACTCTTCTCAAAAATGTTAAAGCAGACACTCTCTCAAAGATCCGGAGCCATACCATTAGAACCAGAGAAACAGCAGAGTGGCTCCACAAGAAAAAGGAACATTGTGGCTACTGAACCACGTAGCAGCACTGCCAGCTGCCTGCCGCTCACCAACAGCTCACGGACACCGCCCATAAGTATTCATCATGTTCACTCCAGTGACTGCACATCAGTCTCCTCCCACTCTCGGAAGGAGAAAGGTGTGCTTTCACTACTGCAAACACCGCAGTGGGACTCTTGTGAACAGCCAGTTACTATTTACTGCCTGAAAAAAAATTGCAAGTACCATATATGAAATGCGAGCCACTCTACAGCTCAAAATGGAAAGTAATAATAATTTGTTGTTGTGCCTCAAGCTATACAAACTGGGAGAAAGAAATCCATTTTAGTTATACTATGCAGCCTCAATTATCGGGAATCTTAAATCCATAAGAAATAAACATCACCCAAAACATTATTATGAGGCCACAATAAAGAATCTAAAGTCTCTTTTTTCAGCTAAAACTCTGTGTATCTATGTAAATACTTCTTGTGCCTAAACTGATATCTACTAATGAAAATATTGCTGGTATATTGTTAAGCCAACATAATCTGCCCCTGTCTGTATAAAACAACAAAAAGAAATATGTAATAGGAAATAAGTTACCCACCAAATTATGTAATTTCACTGTCAAGCAGTAATTATTCAATGTTTTGTTTATATTGCCCCTATTATTCTGTTGTCTTTTATATTATTGTTGTATAACCTACATGCATATTGCAATGCCTTAACTGCTCAGGTGTTATCTCAAAATATTTACACATAGAATGAAAAATATAGAAGACATTGGGGTAGAACGTAAGAACATGAAATGCCCACTTCGCTCTCTGTAGAGTATATAGAAAAATACACTTTTCCTAACCTACAGGCAAAAAGTCTGGGAAAGATAAAACTATATCAGCAATGGCCCATTCCTCCTCAGCAGGGAAGAAATTGGCAACTATTCTGAAAAACACACATGATCCCCCCCAGTAAACAAAAGATCATCAAACGGGGAAGCAGATTTGGCTCAACTGATAGAGCATCCACCAACCACATAGGAGGTCCAGGATTCAAACCCAGGGCCTCCTGACCCATGTGGTGAGGTGGCCCACGTGCAGTGCTGATGTGCACAAGGAGTGCCCTGCATAGGGGAGCCCCATGCACAAGGAGTGCACCCCTCAAGGAGAGCCACACCATGCAAAAAAAAAGTGCAGCCTGCCCAGGAGTGATGCCACACACAACGGAGAGCTGACACAGCAAAATAATGCAGCGAAAAGAGACACGGATACCCGGTGCCACTGACAACAATGCAAGTGGACAAGAAGAACACACAGTGAACAGACACAGAGAGCAGATAATTGGGGGGAGGGGGTGAAGGGGAGAGAAATAAATAAAAAATAAATCTTTTTAAAAAATCATCAAACAAGTCAGAAAAAATGCACACATCTCCTGACTTAAAACCCTCCGTATTTCCTTCCTGTAATCTTGCTAATCCTCACCCTCAGGACCATGCCTGACATGACTCCTAACGAGTTTCCTCTGCAGGACTGTTCCTGCTATGTCCAATCAGGTCGTCAGCAACATGTTCATCATACAGCAAGCTCACGGCTACCAACCCCTGGAACAAGATGACTGTTAGAAACAGCTCTATTCCCCAGGCAGCAGGAAGTAATGACAGGTGACAGATCATCATCATTTAACCCCAGGAAAATAAATTAAAAGAATCTGAGATATTAGACCCAGGGATCCCATCCTGTCCCCCTTTGTCACTCCCCTCCTCCCTTCCCCCTCTTCCTCCAGGTGTGCATTCCTAGTTGATATGAAACCAGAGCTCCCGCCTCTGCATGGTTCGCTCCCTAAACATTCCCATAGATAGGGAGGTAGCAGCCTGCATCTGAGGGATGCAAATGGGACCCTAGAGCCTATACGAGTTATCTCACATGACTTTAAAAATGTGAAGCTAGCATAAACCATCACAGACTATCCCCTTTGTAGTCTAGCCCCAGAACAAGTTATAAAAACGCTCTCCTCCAACCCTTCACTGCTGCTGTCTGTTTCAGACATAGCCCACCTGCTATAGCTCATTAAAGGCTTTGTTTATGTGGATTCTGACTCCTGGCCTGATTTCTAAAGTGTCTCCTTTCCTTAACTTCTCTCCAAACCTAACAACCACCAAGGTGTATGTGTCAATAGCCTCCAAGCAAAAAAAAAAAAAATCCATAAAGATGATGACAGCTGCATGATAAACACTAGGGAATCTCTTCCTTGAGGGTGCCTCCGTCCTTACTGGTGATCTTCTTGGCCAGCCTGATAATGCTGTGGATGGCCCATTTCCTCTTCTTTCCCTAGGTCATTTTACCATCCTCAGTTCCCAGTGCTGCTGTAGCCCCTCCTGGGGCAGATGGCCCCAGCAGCAAGTCCCATCCTGCCACTGCTGTGGGCCGAGCTGCTCTGGCTCTGGACATGCTCTTATGGCCAGCCTGCCTCCAGAGGTGCAAGTCCTGAGACCTTCCCTGGAGCCTGACCCCCCGAGGAATCTACACCACAAAGGCACAGGGAGGGAAAACCACAGGCTCTCTGAGTGCTGGTGGAGTTGCCGTGAGTGTTACATCTGTGAGTCCTCCAACATTTTCCTCCATTTCACAGTTGTGTTAGTTATTTGGAACCCCTTGCAATGCTACATGAATTCGAGGATCCGATTTAACACTTGTACAAGAAAACTTCTGGAATTTTGATAGAGATTGCATTGAATTTTACAAAAATCGGATTTTTTAAATGTTTATTTAAGTCTTCTGTAACTTTCTGCACCTATGTTTTGTAGATTTGAGTCTACAAGCCTTTTACTTTCTTGGTTAAATTTATATCTTGGTATTTTATTCTTATGAATGATATTGTACAGTAAGCAGTTTTCTTGATTTCATTTTCAAATGTTCACTACTTGTACATAGGAACAACTGACTTTTAGGTGTTTGCCTTGCATCCTGTAACTTTGCTGAATTCACTTATTAGTTCCAGTAAATTTCTTGTATATTCTTTACATTTTTCTATATATAGAATCATGTCATCTGTGAATACTGTTCATTCAACTTCTTCCTTCCCAATTTTTTTTTTTCTTTCTCTGGTTTAATTGCTTTTGCGAGAACTTTCCTTACAATTTTGAATAATGGAAATGACAGTGGGGATCTTTTTAGTGTCATTGATCTTAGGGGGAAAGTTTTCAGTCTTTCAATATTGAGTATGTTTGCTTTGGGCTTTTCATAAATTCTCCTCATCATGTCATTAAAGTTCCCTTCAATTCCTAGTTTTCAGAGATTTTTTTCATCATGAAAGCATGGCAGTTTTTTCAAATGCCTTATGCATCAACTAAGATGATCATGTTTTTAAATCTACCATTCTATTAATGTGGTTTGATTGATTTTCTTATTTTGGACTATCCTTGAATTCCTTGAATACATCCTACCTGATCACCACCCATAATTATTTTAATATAGTTATGTTGGATTTGGCTTGCCAGTATTTTGCAAGGATTTTTGCACCCATACTGATGAGATATTGGTCTGTAATTTTCTTTTCTTGTGCTCTCATTAACTACTTTGGTATTATGATAATACTGGCCTAATAGAATAGTTTGGGAAATAATCTCCCAACCTCTATTTTTCAGAAGAGTTTGAGGATGATTATTGTTACATCTTCTTTCAATGCTTCATTCAGCAGGGAAACCATTCAGTACTGGCCTTTTTTTGGGGGGGAGGGGGTTGGGGGGATATGTTCAAGTACTGATTCAATGTCTTTACCTTTAGTATTCTGTTTTTATTTTATGTTTCTTCTTGTGGCAGATTGAATAATTTGTGTATTTCAAGGAATTTGTCGATTTCATTCAAACTTTCTAAATTGTTGGCAAATAATTGTTTATGGTACTCTCTTAAAATCCTTTCCCAGAGTCCACGGGGTGGAGGAATAAAATATGGATTAGAGTGCACTTACTGAGATTCTACTATAGAACTATTGTGACTAGTAATGGAAGAAACTGTAGCATTGATGTGGAGAAAGTAGCCACAGTAGTTGCTGAGGGCAGGGAGAGAGAAGACGAGATATGATGTGGGGGCATTTTGGGGACTTGGAGTTGTCTTAAATGACATTGCAGGGACAGATGCTGGAGATTATATATCCTGCCATAATCCACTGAATGGCCTGGGGGAGAGTGTAAACTACAACGTAAACTATTATCGATGTGGTGCAGCAGGGCTCCAAAATGTATTCACCAAATGCGAGGAATGTGCCACAATGATGAAAGAGGTTGGTGATGTGGGAAGAATGTGGTGGGGTGGGTGTCCGGTATATGGGAATCTCTTATATTTTTAATGTAACATTATTTGTGACCTATGTATCTTCAAAAAATAAAATTAAAAAAAGAAAACAAAATCATTTGATGTCTGTAAGTTTGTTAGTAATTCCGTACATACATTCTCAGTTTGAATCACTTGTGTTGTCTCTCTTTCTTTGTCTGTCTGGCAAAAGATTTGTCAATTTATTGATCTATTACAAAACAACTTTTGATTTTGTTGATTAGATTTTTTTTCTATTCTCCATTTCATTTACCTCTGTTCTAATCTTTAATATTTTATTCCTTTTACTACATTTGCATTTAGTTTTCCTAGTCTAATTTCTTTAGGTATGAAGTTAGTTTATTGATTTGTGACTATTCTTCTTTTTAATGTACACATTTAAACCTCTAAATATCCTTCATAGCACTGCATTTGTGCATCCCGTAAGTTTTTATTTTTTACCGTTTTGGATCATCTCAAGATATCTCCTGGAGATGGTTAGAGGAAAAATGGACTAGGAAGGTCCAGGTATCACGTAGTCCACCACCATAATGCTTGAACAGTTAGGAAGAATCTGAATCAAGTGTTTATTTTGAAAATCCAGTCTAGTGGAATACTGTGCTGTATCTAAGAACCAGCTGGAGGAGCAACTGATAAATTGTGTAAAATACAAGCAAATTTCACCCTACCTGCACAGGCTCCCTTCCCTCATTCCCCAGCCTCAAGACAGGCAGCTCTGTGGGCTGCAGTCATGGTCCTCTAGCAGCTTGAGAGTGCCAGGGTGGGACATAAATACCTAACCCTCCAACTAATTTTGATCAGCTATTTCAGGGTTCTGAAGGCTAAATCTGAGGTTGGCCATTGTTCCAAACCTCTCCAGGAACAGTTACAAAGGACTCTTGAAGACAGTATTCATTCTCAAAACTGCAGAAAACAAAGTGCTGCAGTACCTGGGTGAGTACTGCATGAAGAAAACACAGTTTCAAAAGCCATAGGAGAATCTCTTGATTCTTGTCCACGTTCTCAGCCCCTTGCCAATGCAGGATGGAACAAGCCTACACTACCATTGTTCATCCTTGGACCCTTTCTAGAGGAGCAGAATAACTCCTATTCATAACTCTGAGTGCCTGTATGTCAGTGTCAATCTTTCTTGTGTAAGTCTGAGAGACTGAACCAGTAACTTGTCTCAACCTTGCCTTCCACAAATCTGTCTTCAAGGCAGAGAATTAGCTTGCAGACAACTAAAGCAGCATAAGAAACAATTAATTCAAAGTGGCCTGGGTGAAAGGAATACCTACCTGCACAGTCACACAATAACACACAAAGTAGGGGGTGAAAGTCTCTTTCAAAAGGAGTAAAGAGAATATATAAGCTCCTGAAAACTGTAAATGGGCATTTTTAAGACCACATGCAAGCATAATCTTAGTAAAAGATGCAGGTTGCCTGACTTCACACAGACTCAGAATGACAGAACACAATGAACTTCTCATTAGCTTCTGGTTGAACTTTCTGAAAGGAGGGGTAAGATCTGATGGAGACAACAAGTCAAACAGAGCAAATTGCAAAGAATGCAAAAAGTGCTTCTAATACATATATTAAAATATATATGATTCACTCATGACACTCAAGAAAATCTCTGTCATATCACTATGTGGATACAAACTTAAGGAAAGACACCTCAGTGACTAAATCCCAGACTTAAAATTTTAAAATATTAAGATTTTCAATGTGTAACAGATTGCAAGACAAACAAGAAACAGCAAGAAATAAGAAATGATGGTCCAGTCCAAGTAATAAGATAAAAATCCAGAAATCATAAAAGTTGAAGTCCAGACATTGTACAATCTAGACACAAGCGTTAAAGGATAGCACTCAATATGCTCTTGGAGGTAAAGGAAAACATGGAGGTAAAGGACAAATTACATGAGAAAAACAATGAATGAAAAATATGGGAATCAATTTGAGATTCCAATTAGGTAAAAACAAAAAACAAAAAACAGAAATATGGGAGCTGATGACCACAATAGCTGAAATGAAAACATCCCTAGAGTGTTTTGATAGCAGGTTGGAGTTTTCAGAAGAAAGAATTAGTGATCTTGAAAACAAGGCAGGGAAATGGACTTGGCCCAGTGGTTAGGGCGTCCGTCTACCACATGGGAGGTCCGCGGTTCAAACCCCAGGCCTCCTTGACCCGTGTGCAGCTGGCTCATGCACAGTGCTGATACGCGCAAGGAGTGCCCTGCCACGCAGGGGTGTCCCCCGCGTAGGGGAGCCCCACGCACAAGGAGTGCACCCCATAAGGAGAGCCACCCAGTGCAAAAGAAAGTGCAGCCTGCCCAGGAATGGTGCCGCCCACACTTCCCATGCCACAGACGACAACAGAAGTGGACAAAGAAACAAGACGCAGCAAATAGACACAGAGAACAGACAACCGGGGGAGGGGGGGTTTAAATAAATAAATAAATCTTTTTAAAAAAATGAAAACAAGGCATTTGAAAATACTCAGGTTGAGAGCTGAAAGTATAAGGAAATTTAACGTAGTGAACGAAGCCTAAAAGACCAGAGGAACACCATCAAGTGCACCAAATTATGTGTTATGGGACTCCCAGATGAAGGAGAAATAGAGAAAGGTGTAGAAGAAATAGTCAAAGTAATAATGGCATAAATTTCCCAACTTTAATGAAAAGCATGTATATAAATAATCAAGAATCCAAGCAAACCTCAAATAGTGTAAAATCAAAGAGAAGAAATCCAGACATGCTGTAATCAAAAGTGCTTAATGCGAAGGACAAGAATAGGATTCTGAAATGTGTAAGAGATATGCAACAAGTTAAATACAGGGAATTCCAATAAAATTAAGTGCCAATTTGTCGTTAGAAACCATGGAGGCAAAAAAGCAGAAGGAAGATATATTTAAAGTGATTTAAGAGATTGGTTGCTATCCAAGAATTTTAAATCCAGTGAGATCTCTTCTCAAAAATGAGGGGGAGATTAAGACCTTCACAGATTAAAAAGAAAACTTGAAGGAGTCCATCCCACAAGATAATCCCAACAAGCAATTCCAAAGGAATTTATTCAGACTGAAACTATAATACTCAAAACAGTGGCTTAAAGCAGCATAAATAAAGACCTCTGATAAAGGTAACTATAGCAGTAATTATAAATTACAGTACTATTGTATTGTATTGTAATGCTGACATTTTGCAGGTCCTAAAATAAAAATGTATAAAAGGTAATGATTAATTTATGGCTTGAGAATACAATGTATAAAGATATGATTTGTAGGGGATTCTGAAAAGATGGAGTAGGGAGCTCCAGGAATCAGTCCTTCCACCAGGACAACTATAAAAGAGGCAGAAACAAGTATATTGAAATCTGGAGGCCAGTATGATATCATACAGTATGCAAGGTAGAATAGGAAGAAGATGATGGTAAAATATGATAAACACCAATAAATAGCTCTCTTGTGTGGTGGTAAATGCCACCCAACTCCCTTATTCTGACCAGTTGCTGTGGCATCCATTTCTGTTTTGGTCTCTGATAAATAAAAAGGACTTAAAAATCCTCTTCTCCAAGCTGAGGGGTGGGCACCACACCAAACACAGTGGTGTCTTATTTCAACCTCTCCTGGGCAAAGGTAGCAATGGAAGAGACTTGGAGACAGTGCTTCCTTGAGACCGTGAGGGACAGGTGGAGGGGAAGCTGCATTTCCTGAGCATGCCAAGAAATCTTGCCACTAGGAAGTTATGGAAGAGGCACTTGGTGTTCTTCTAGAAATGCTCTAGGGCACTTTGAGTCTGGTCTGTACCCCCTTCATGGTTCCCTAGCCCTATTTCATCAGTGAAAGCCTGACCTGGGAAACTTCTCTGGCATGCCACCCTCCCGGAATTTCCCCTCATGGAAAAAGAAGCTTGAGACAATGAAAGGAATGTAAGAAACTAGAGAGGAGGGCAGTATGATTCAAGCCTTCTTAGCTTTAAGCAGCTGAGAGAGGGAGGTCTGTCTTCTGTAAAAATGGAGGGACTATTCAAACTTGTAAATAGGGGTACTCCAAAACAACTAACAACCACAAACTGAGGGCCTCTCACAGGCACAGAAAGACAGAGAGGACAATGCACAATGCTTTGCCTATAACAGACCCTTTTGATAGGAAGGCATGAAAATTTTCTTATCATCAGGTGGTTATTAAATCAAGAAGGAAACATATAAAGAAGTAAATCCTGGAGTTAACACTTTAAAATATTAAAATTTACTGTGTGTAAAAAAAAGATTCCATACAATAAAGAAATATGAAATGATGGCCATACAAAGGAAGAAGATAAAAATACAGAAACACCAATGAAGGAGATCAGAATGTGGACTTACCAAACAAATCCTTTAAAAATGATCTTTAAAATGCTCAATGAGATGAAGGAAAACTCTGAGAAAGAACTGAAGGATACCAGAAAAATGAATGAGCAATATGAGAAACTTCCTCAATCTTAATAAAGGGCATACTGTAAAAACCTACAGGTAACATCCTGATTAATGGTGAAATACTGAAAGTGTTCCCTCTAAAATAAGGACCAAGATTTTCATGCCCAATACTATATCACATCCAACATTATACTGGAAGATTTCACAAGATCAGTTGGGCAAGAAAAAGAAATAAAGCTATCCAAATTGGAATGGAAGGAGAGCACTTTCCCTCTTTTCAGGTATCATGATCCTATTTTCAGAAAATCCTGAAAAATCTACAACAAAGTTCCTGGAGCTTAAGAAAGGAATTTAGGAATGTGATTGGTTACAATACTCTACACCAAGATATCAGTTATTTTTCTATACACAAGGAATGAACAAGCAGAAGAAATCAAGAAAAAAATTCCTGTAAAAATAGCAATTAAAATAATCACATATCTTGGAATAAACCTACCTAAGGAGGTAAAAACTTTACCCAGAAAAATAAAACACTTCTAAAAGAATTCAAACAATACCCCAAATAATACAAGTACATTCCATATACGTGGACTAGTAGACTAAATATCATTAAGGAGTCTCTATCTGATGCAAAGCAATGTATTGATTCACCACAATACCAATCAATATTCCAACAGCATTCTCTGCACAAATGAAAAAGCCAGTCGTAAATTTTATCTGGAAAGGTAAGGGGCCCAGGATAGCCAAAGCTATCTTGAAAAAGAAGAATGAGGTTGAAGGACTCACACTTCCCAATCTTAAAACACATGACAAAGGCAAAGTAAGCAAAAGAGTCTGGTACTGCCACAAAGACAGACATACAGAGCAATGAATTTGAATTGAGAGTTCAGAAATCAACTCTCAAATTTATGGCAAGTGATTTTTTAAAACAGAGCAATTAACCCTCATTTGGAAAGGACAGCGTCTTCAAAAAATAGTTCTGGGAAAACTGGATCTCCATTTGAACAACCAAGAAGGAGGACCCTTCATCACATTGTCAATAAAAATCACCTCAAAAAGGATCAAAGACATAAACATAAGAGACAAGCTATCAGATTCCTAGAAGAAAATAGGAAGCTTTTTCAGGACCCTCTGAAAGTTTCATAGAATTTACACCCAAAGCATAAACAACAAAAGAAAAAAAATAGATAAAAGGAACCTCATCCAAATAAAAATGTAAAACTTTAATGCCTGAAGCGATTTTATCATCAATGTAAAACAAAACCCTACACAATGGGAGGGAATATTTTTGAGCCTTATATCCAATAAAGGCTAAATATCCAGAATATATAAAGATATCCTTCAACCTATCACCAAAAAGCAAATAACTGTATCAACATATTCATGAAAGACTTGAATAAACATCTCTCCAAAGCAAACATTCACATGGCCAGAAAGGAAAAGAAAAGATGCTCAACATCATCAGCCATTAGGCAAATGCAAATGAAAACCATGATGAAGACATTTAATACCTAAAATAGAAAGGTGGCTATTAATAAAAAGATAAATAAACAAGTGTTGATTGTGTGGAAAATAGAAACAATTATTCATTGCTGCTGACAAAATAAAATGGTGCAACCTCTGTGGAAAACATTTTGAGGTTTTTAAGAAGCCTATCTATAGAATTAACACATGACTTGGCAATCCACCACTAGGTACATACCCACAAGAACTGTAAACAGGGTCTTGAACATATATTTGTACACTGCATTATTCATATCATAATTATTCATAAATGTCAAAAGATGGAAGCAACCCAGGTATTCATCAAACAATGAATGGATAAATTGGGGCATATCCATACAATGGGATATTAGTCATAAAAAGGAAAAACTTCATGATACATGTAATAACAGGGATTAACCTTGATGACAGCAAGTTGAGTGAAATAAGTCAGACATACAAAGACAAATATTCTAGTATCTCACTGATCTGGGAAAAAATAATATAAGCAAACATTTGGAGTCAGAATCTAGAATATAGGGTACCAGGGAATGAGTTGGGGATATATGTATCAAGTACATTTAATTGAGAAATGTATGTTATTATCCAACTGTGTTTTCTTTTTCAATTATTGTATATATATTCAATTATTAAATGTACAAAATTAAGTTTAAAATGTTTAAAATGACAATAAAATATTTCAAAAGATGTGGGATGCAGTAAAGACACTGCTGAGAGGGAAATTCATAGCCATAAATGCCTACATTAAAAAAGAAGAAAGAGATAAAACCAAAGACCTAATTGCACACCTGGAGGAATTAGGAAAACAACTACCAACTAACCCCAAAGAAATTAGAAGAAGGAAATCACAAAGATTAGAGCAGAGCTAAATGAAATTGAAAATTAGAAAGCCCTGGAAAAGTTAGTTCTTTGAGAAGATTAATAAATTGACAATCCCTTAGCTAGACTAACAAAGAAAAAAAGAAGAGAGAAGATGCAAATACATAAAATAAGAAATGAGGAAGGGGATATCACCACTGACCCCACAGAAATAAAGAGTATCATAAGAGAATACTTTGACAAACTGAATGCCAACAAGATGGATAATGGACAACAAGAAGGAATGGACAAATTCGTAGAAACCCACAAGCAGCCTACATGGATGAAAGAAGAAACTGATGAACTCAACAGACAAATCACAAGTAATGAGATTGAATAAATTATCAAAAACCTCCCAACTAAGAAGAGCCCAGGATCTGATGGCTTCACAGTTGAATTCTACCAAGCATTCCAGAAAGAAATAGCACCAATCTTACTTAAACTTCAAAAATTAGAAGTCATGGAACATTGTGGAACTCATTCTATGATGCCAACGTCACCCTAACACCAGAGCCAGGGATGCCACAAGAAAGGAAAACTATAGACCAATATCGCTAATGGACCTACATGCTAAAATCCTCAACAAAATACTTGCTAATCATATTCAACACCCATCAAATAATTTATACACCATAACCGAGTTTCATCCCAGGTATGCAAGGATGGTTCAACATAAGAAAATCAATTAATGTAATACACCACATAAACAAATTGAAAAAAAAAATCACATAATAATCTCAAAAGATGCACCTGTGAAGGGGCAAGGTGGCCAGAGGGTGGGACTCAATTTTGGAGCAGGGAGTTCAAGTCATGGGCTCTTCTGAGGACTGCAGTTCAGGGACAAGAGTGGGGGTGCCTGTTTGTCATCAATGTGCTAAAAAGCCTTTATTGGTTGCCTCTTATCAGAATCTGTAGCCTCAGAGCCCATCTTGTATCCTATACCTCCCCTCATCCAGCTGGGGTGGTCCCTGGAGTGGGGCTGACTTGGAAAGCTTCCCCCAACCCCACCTCCACCCCTCAGGATCTGGAAGGTTAGAGGCAAGTCACCTTCTCTGCCAAGAGGGACAGGCAGGAGGCTGAGGAGTGAGGAAGCCCTGCCTGGCCTCTGCCCCTTTTCTGGTCTGTGGCCAGTGGTGTCTGCGCCCTTTCAGCTTCAGGCTCACTGGAGCGGAGGTGGGTGATGCAGAGGGTTGTGGCAGTCAGGCCTTGTCAGAGGAAGATGTAACTTGAAGGTGATGATGCTAAAAGCCCTTTTCTCTTCTCATTCTCAATAAATACTTTTTAAGAAAAAAATCTCAAAAGATGGAGAAATAATACTTGACAAAATACAGCACACTTTCCTAATAAAAGCACTGCAAAAGATAGGAATAGAAGGAAACTTCCTCAACATGATAAAAGGGTATATATGGAAAACCCACAGCTAACATCATATTCAGTGGTGAAATCCTAAATGTTTTCCCCTAAGTTCTGGAAAAAGACAAGGATGCCCACTTTCACCACTCATATTTAACATTGTGTTAGAAGTACGTGCTCAAGCAATTAGAGGAGAAAAGATTTAAAAGGCATCCACATTGGAAAGGAAGAAGTAAATTTTCATTATTTGTAAATGACATGATCCTATACACAGAAAGTCCTGAGAAATCTACAACAAAGTTTCTAGACCTTAGGGATGAGTTCAGCAAAGTGGAAGGTTATAAGATCAATGTGGAAAATTCTCTAACATTTCTGTAAAGTACTGATGAGCAACCTGAGGAGGAAATCAAGAAAACTTCACATTTACAACATCAACTAAAAGAATGAAATGCCTAGTAATAAATTTAACTAAGGGTGTAAAAGACTTATATGCAGAAAACTACACAGCACTTTTAAAGGAAATCAAAGACCTAAACAAGTGGAGGAATATTCCCTGTTCATGGATAGGAAGGTTAAACATCATTAAGATGTCTGTCCTAACCAAACTCATTTACCAACTTAACACAATCCCAGTAAAAATTACCACAGCATTTGTTTTTACTGAATTGGAAAGGCTAACTATGAAAATTATTTGGAAGAGCAAGAGGCCATGAGGAGCAAAAGACACTTTGAAAAAGAAAACAGATATCATAGAAACAACACTACCTGAACTTAAAACATACTACAAATCTACAATGGACAAAAGTCCATGGGATATGGACAAGGATAGACATACTGACCAATGGAACTGAATTGAGAGTTCTGATATAGATCCTCACATGTACAGTCAACTGATATTCAACAAGGTCACCAAACTCATTCAACTGGCCTCTTCAACAAATGGTACTTGGAGAAATGAATATCCACATCCAAAAGAATGAGAGAGGAACATCATCTCACACCTTATACAAAAATTAACTCAAGATGGATCAAAGATCTAAATATAAGAAGCAAAATCATAAACATTTTGGAAGATATAGGAAAGCATTTACGAGCTCTCTTATTAGGAAATGGTTTTCATGAACTTTACACCCAAAGTACAAGGAATGAAAGAAAAAATAGATAAATGGGACATCCTCAATATTAAAAAATATTGCACCTAATAGGAGTTTGTCAAGAAAGTGAAAAGGCAACATACTCTGATAGAAAACATTTGGTAACCATATATCTGATAGAGGTCTAATATCCAGCATATAAAAAGAAATCCTACACCTCAAAAATAAAAAGGCAAACAACCCATTTAAAATAGTGGGCAAGTGATTAGAATATACACTTCTCCAAAGAAGAAATACAAATGGCTAAAAAGCAAGTGAAAACATGCTCAACATCACTAACTATTAAGGAAATGCAAATCAAAACTACAATGAGAAAAAATCTTACACCCATTAGATTGGCATCTATTAAAAGAAAACAGAGGACTACAAGTGGTGGAGAGGATGTGGAGGACTGGAAAACTTATCCACTTCTGGTGGGAATGTAGAATGATGCAGCCATTGACAACAGTTTGGTGGTGCCTCAGGATGCTAACTGTAGAACTGTCATATGATCCAGCAATCCCACCACTGGGTATATACTCAGAAAAATTGAAAGCAAGGACATGAACAGATATATGCACGCCAATGTTCATAGCAGCATTATTCACTATTGCCAAAAGTTGGAAACAACCCAAAGGTCCACCAAGAGATTAATGGATAAAGAAATTGTGGTATAAACACATAATGGAATATTACTAAGCTGTAAGATGGAATGCAGTATTAACACATAGTATAACACGGATGAATATTGAAGACCTTATGTTGAGTGAAGCAAGCCAGGCACTGATATATTGATATGAATTAAGGAAATTGAATAAAGCCACAGAGCTAGATTCTGGAAGATATGTTTAGAAGAGAAAAAAAGGGGAAGGGCGTTGTAAGTCAATGCCCATACAGGAAAAATCTTTGATAAGGTGGAAGGGTGTAGTTGTGCAATGGATAGACATGACTATTGATGCTTGGTTTGGGTTGTGCTGGTTTGTGAGGGGGGAGGCTGGAGAGGGTGTGTTGGGCTCTCAATGGTACTAGTAGGATAGTGAGGGAGGGAGCAGTTGAACTTTGGGGATTTGCGGTTATGTAGTTGAAACTACAATGTTGGGAATGTTCTTTTAATACATATGGTAGGGGAAGCTTACTCATTTAGGGTGTTGGATATGGGGAACATGCAGGAGAGGGCTCACTTCTAGCAGGCCTCCAGGGAGTGTGAGAGTATTCATCTTTTTATAGTCGGTTGTATCAGTGGGTGGAGACCCACATAATGAGAAAGTGTTGGACTCGATCATGAGGAGTCTTGCTATGTTCTCAAATAGAGGGACTGTAGGCCCTTGAGATCATAGGCAATGCCTAATAGGGAAGGACAGGCCAGTACATCAAACTTGTTGCAAGTAAATATGAATCTTGTTCTTTAAGGAGTGAAGGTGGTTACTGTGGGTCCTGAGAGGAAGGGAAGGGAGGAATAGAATTCATGGAACACAGGGCATGTGGGGGGCAATGGAATTGTACTACATAATCTTTCAATGATCGATACAGGCCATCTTAAATGTCATCAAATTTTTTTAAAGTTTATGGTCCAAAATGTAAAACATAATATAAATCATTGACCATGGTTATTAGCAATGTTTCAATATTTGTACATCAGTTGTAATAAATGTACCATCACATGTAAAATGCTGTTAATAGGAAGAAGGGGGAAAGTGAGAGGATGTTGGGTATATGGAAATCCCTATACACTGTACATAACTTTTCTGTAAAGTTTTTTTGGAGACAAAATGAAAAAAATCAGACACTTGTGGAATAAACAGAAGAAAATGTCACTTTACAAGACAACAGATCTTACAGTGATGAAAGACATAATGTAAAAAAAAAATTTTTCTAATATTTTTTCATTATTTTATTCCAAATATTTTAGGTTTTTTGTATCTTATTTCTATTGTTAAAACTATCATTATTATTTCATTTTCTTAATAATTGCATTTGGTTATTTTTTTTTTTGAAGTTTTGGATCAAAGAAAGGTTACAACTATGGCAGGAGGATCATTGGTATGGGGTGTCAGTAATGAGGGATACATGGGAGGAGGTTCACCCCGGCATACCTATAAGGCATATAAATGTGTTCAGATGTTAATGGGACATTGTCATGGTGGTTGGAGATTCACACAACAACAGAAAGAAAACCAATTTCCCATCCTTGGGGTGCTCTGCCACATCCTTTTATGGAAGAGTGAGTATCCCCCAAGTACAGAGACTATTGAAGGAGGATGGTCCATTGACAGACCCTTGATATTGATGACTTCTCATGAACCTTTACTTTTGAAATTAAAACTTAGTCTAGTATTAAAGGGTGCCTAAGAGTTACTTTCTAAGAGCCTCCTTGTTGCTCAAAAGTCGCCTCTCTCTAATCTGAACTCAGCATATAAATACATTACCTTCCTGCCAGCATGGAACATGACTCCCAGGAATGAGCCTCCCTGGTAACATGGGATTGCTACCAAGGACCAACTAGCAACGCAACCAGAAAAAGACCTTTGCCAAAACTTGGAAAAGGTAAAGAAAAATGAGTTCATATGGCCAAGAAATTTCAAATGAGTTGGGATGTCATTCCAGAGGTTACACCACTGTACATCTCAGCAGGCTGTCATTAACTGCCAAAGTAAATACTACCTCAAATAGCAGGGCTCATGAGGTCTCTGGAGATATCCAGACACTATACCCAGAGCAGGTAGCTCAGGAGTTTGGTTATTTTCATTCTTTCTTGCTCATCACTTCCAGTACTTTTTTTATCAGCCACAACTTTCTCATTCTCTTCCTCTCTCTCTCTCCCGCCCCCCCATTCCCTCCTTGTCTCTCTCTTGCTCTTTCTCTCTCTCTGTGTTTTTCTCTCTATTTTACCAGGTGCAGAACACTTTTGTCAGCTGCTTCATTATCATTCTTCCTCAGTCCCTCTACCTCTCGCTCTTTCCCTCTGCCTCTTTCTCTCTCTCTCTCTCTGCCTCTCCATGTGATGTACATTTTTCTTACCCACAGCTTTGTCATTATCTCTCTCTCCCTTTCTCTACTCTCACTCTCACTCTCTCTCTCTAACAGATGCTGTATGATTTTCCAACCACTGTGTTCTCATTCTCTCTCTCTTACCTGATTCTGAAAACCCTGTCCACCCATTACATTCCAATTCCTTCTTTCTCTCTCTCTCTCTCTCTCTCTCTCTCTCTCTCTCTCTCTCTCTCTCACACACACACACACACACACACACACCAGGTGCTCTACCTTTCTCTCAGCCACAGCTTTCTCATTCTCTCACTCTTTCTCCCTCTCTCTAACAACCTTCTCTTTCTCTCTATCTTACTCTCTCTCTCTTTTTCTATCTTACCGGATCCTGTATGCTTTTGCCTCCCCCTGCATTCTTTTTTTTATATTTATTTATTTATTTATTTCTCTCCCCTTCCCCCCACCCATTGTCTGTTCTCAGTGTCTATTTGCTACGTGTTCTTCTTTGTCCGCTTCTGTTGTTGTCAGCGGCATGGGAATCTGTTTCTTTTTTGTTGATCATATTGCTGTGTCTGCTCTCCATGTGTGCAGCGCTACTCTTGGGCAGGCTGCACTTTCTTTTGTGCTGGGCTGCTCTCCTTACAGAGTGCACTCCTTGTGCGTGGGGCTCCCCTATGCCAGGGACACCCCTGAGTGGCACGGCACTCCTTGTGTGCATCAGCACTGCATGTGGGTCAGCTACACATGGGTCAAGGAGGCCCGGGGTTTGAACCACAGACCTCTCATGTGGTAGACGGACGCCCTAACCACTGAGCCAAGTCCTCTTCCCCCTGCATTCTTATTCTTATTCTTATTCTTATTCTCTCTCTCTCTCTCTCTTTCTCTCTCTGATGTATATTTTCCTCAGACACAACTTTCTCCCTTTCTCAACCCTCCCTGTCTCCCCCCACCTCTCTCTTACAGAGTTCTGTATGCTTTCATTACCCACTGCATTGCCATTTCCTCCCTCCCTCTTTCTCTCTCCAAGAAAGAGTCTTTCTCCAAGACTCCAAGTCTCGAAAATGCCCCCACATGTCATCTCTTCTTTCCTCTCCCTGCCCTCAGCAATGACCGTGGTCGCTTTCTCCAGATAAATGCTACCATTTCTTCCATTACTAGTTGTAATAGGAAATGGCTTCATGAACTTCACACCCAAAGCACGAGCAGAAAAAGAACAAATAGATGAATGGGACCGCCTCAATATTAAAGCCTTTTGCACCTCAAAGGATTTTGTCAAGAAAGGAAAAAGACTGCCTTCCCCATGGGAGAAAATATATGGTAACCATATATCTGATAGGAGACTAATATCCTGCATATATTTTTTAAAAACTCCTATATCTCAAAATTAAAAAGATAAACAACCCATTTTAAAAATGGGCAAGAGATTTTAACAGACGCTTCTCCAAAGAAGAAATACCAATGGCTAAAAAGCAAATGAAAAAGTGCTCAAAATCACCAGCTATTAGGGAAATGCAAATAAAAACTACAATGAGATACCATCTTACTCCCGTAAGACTGCTGGCTAGCAAAAAACAAAAACAAAAACAGAAAAAACAAAAGACTACACGTGTTGCAGAGGATGTGGAGGAATGGGAACACTCATCCACAGCTGGTGGGAATGCAGAAGGATCCAGCCATTCTGGAGGACAGTTTGGCGGTTTCTCAAAAAACTAGGTATAGATTTGCCATATGACCCAGCAATTCCACCACTGGGTATATACCCAGAAGATCTGAAAATAAGGACACAAACCGATATATGTACACCAGTGTTCATAGCAGCATTATATACTATTACCAAAAGTTGGAATCAACCCAAATGCCCATCAACAGATGAATGGATAAATAAAATGTGGTTATGTACATACAATAAATACTACTTGGCTATAAGAAGGAATATAGTACAAACACATGGGATAACATGGATGAATCTTGAGGACCTTATGTTCAGTGAAGCAAGCCAGACACTGAAGAACAAATACTACATGACCTCAATGATAATATGAAATAAGTAAACCAAGCTGTCTCAGAGAGCTAGAGACTGGAAGATAGGCTTAAAGGAAGTTGGGGGGGAGAAGAAGGTTTTGAGCAGACTCCTACATGGATGAAATCTATGATAAGCTGGAAGTAAGTATTTGTACAGGGAAGGGATAAAATGGGAGCATATGGATACCTTTGTGTGGGACCTTGCAGGCTTGAGGGACACTGGGGTTGGGAGGATGGGTCACATGGCCCAAGGAATTGGGGGGAGCACTGAGGGAACAGTTGAACATGGGAGATTGTCAGGTATGCAGTTGAAACTATAATGTTGAAAAAACTTTTCAGGAAAATATAATAAGGAAGGATTACCTGTTTAAGGTGCTTAAGGGGGTGGGCATCTGGCACAGGACAGGCTTCTAGGGAGTGTGAGAGTACTCTTTTTGTCATAGTGTGTTATATCATTGGGTGGAGACCCATACAATGAGTGGGAAGGTGTACCCACCTCCTGGGGAGACCTGATATTCTCAAACAGAGGGAATTGTGTCTCTTGAGAGAATTGGTGGCCCCCAATGGGTTAGGCCACTCTAGGATGTCAAGCCCTCAGCATTGTTGCAAGTATCTGTGAATCTGGTCCTTCAAGTAGTGAAGATTGATTGTCACTGTGGGCCCTGATGGGAGGGGGAGAGAGGTATAGAATAGATGGAAGCAGGGTAACTGGGGGGCAATGGGAGTGTTCCACAAGATCATGCAATGATGGATATAGGACATGTTAAATTACACCAAAAATATATAAAAGTCTATAGACTAAAATGTAAACCATAATGTAAAACATAAGGTAACCAAAAATTTAGAAAATTGTACAGTCTAAAATATAAACCACAATGTAAATGACAATGGAACCATGTTTGAAAGCTATGTTTCAATATATATACGTCAGCTGCAGCAAATATAACATGAACATGTAAAAAGATCATTGCTGGGGAAGGGGGAAAAGGGTTAGATGTTGGATATATGGGAGACACCTATATTGTATATGTGAATTACTGTGATCTAAAACTTTTGTGAAGATAACATTAAAAATTAGAAGAAAAAAAAAGAAAGGATGTAGACACTGAGGGAAAAAATGAAAGAAATTGCCTTGCCACTGTACATACACGGCAAGACCTATTACAATGATGAAAGGCAAAACCTCAAAAACAAAGCTTTATAATATTTTTCATTTTTAATACCTCATTTTATTTTTACTTTTAGTTTTTCTAAATTACTATGTATTCTATTTCTAATTTTTAAACCCTTCACTCTATTTCATTTTCCTATGAATTGAATTTGGCAATACATTAGGCTTCATTGTTGAAGATGCTTTGGATCACAGAGAGATTGAACTAAGTGAAGGAAGGAACAATGGTGTGGGGTGTTATTGATGGGGGGCACATGGTTGGGAGGGAGTTCTCCAGGGCATGTATATAGGGTACATAAAAATGTTTGGATATATGTTGGGTATTTTCGTAGTAGTTACAGTTACAAACAACAACTGAGGGAGTACTGAGTTCCTACCCAGGGGAGTTCTATCACATTCTCCAATGGAACAGAAACAATCCCCCAAGTACAACAGCAAAGAACAATGAAGAAGGATGGTCCAACAATGGGCCCTTGATATTGATGACTATGCTTATGAGCCTGTGTGCCTGAAATGTGAACTAGGCCTAGAGCTTCAGGGTGCCTAAGAGTTACCTCCTGAAAGCCTACATGTTGCTCAAATGTGGCCACTCTCTAAGCCAAACTCAGCATGTAAATGCATCACATTCCCCCCAGTGTGGGACCTGACTCCCAGGGATGAGCCTCCCTGGTGCCTAGGGATTACTTCCAGTCACTAACTGGTGATGCAGCTAGAAAGAGACCTTGAATAAAAGGATCGACTCAGACCAGCAGAATATCTCAGCCTACATGTAGGATCATGTGTTAAAACTGCTTTTTGACCTTGAATAAAAGGAGAAAATGGCAAAACAAATGAGTTTATAAGGCTATGAGTCCTCAAAAAAGAGTCAGGAGGTCATCAGAGCAGTCACACTTACACATGCCTCAGCAGGACCCCAGAGACAGCCAAAGTAGATACAACCCCAGGTACTGTTCTCCTGAGGGCTATGGAGATCCACAGGTTCTATGGTCATCTCAGGCGGCTTTAGAGTTCTGTGCCATGTCAGTGGGCCCTACTTTGGAATTTGTGTTCCTGAGTGTGATGGAGCTGGACTCAGATGTGCCCTTTCTACACATGTCTCTTCTGTCACTTTTACTGAACCTGTGGTTGGCACTAGGGTTGGTGTATACTTAGAAGACTTGAATCTCTGGACTGTCCATATGACAGGTGGACCCTGAGCCTCAGCAGACTTGCAACTCCTGCCCTCTGGTTCATTGGACTTACCCAGGTCAGCTAACAAGGAGGTAAAATGGTGAACCATCACACCAGGGAAAGTTCACCTGTTACGAGTTGGATAACAGTGAAAGGTAACCTAAAAATGAATATTTAAATGCCAATACTGTCTTGCTAGTGGATTTGATTCATAATTCATGAATGAAATTTATTTAATTTCTGGAAAGGCAGAAGAACTGCACAGTTGTTACTAATAAAATTGTTTTAATTCCATAGTTAGTAAATAAAGGTGTCCAAATTAATTTTAAGTAAAAACTTTCTAGAAACCAAGTATTGAAGTCATTGTACAAGTACCTTTATATATATAAAACAGTAAAAAAAAATTAATAAATTAGTACAGCGAAGTAGAAGTAGTCTAGATTTCAGCTATTGTAATGGTAATCTTAAACTAATTTAGCTTTGTTTACGGCTACTTCAAGTCTACCTAATGCTTACTATTGTAATGGTAACTATAACTTAAACTTACCTTTAATTGTGGATATTTTATAACTAACTTCACCTACCCTTAGACTTCTACTATTGTGATGGTAATTATAAACTGAGTTTACCTTTACTTACAGTTTCTGCAAGTCTGGGCCCACCCCTTGCCTCTGCTTATGGTTCTAAAGCAAAGAAAAATTGTATCATAGTATTAAAAACATTTTGGTTATAAGCCATT
Organism: Dasypus novemcinctus; assembly: GCF_030445035.2. Classification (NCBI taxonomy): domain Eukaryota; kingdom Metazoa; phylum Chordata; class Mammalia; order Cingulata; family Dasypodidae; genus Dasypus; species Dasypus novemcinctus. Next base: position 33,643,881 of record NC_080701.1, on the reverse strand, counting down.
AATTAAGAAAGCCACAAAGGGGGGAAACCACAAACCCCTAGTCTGGAGAAGTCAGCAAAGAAAAGCTTTCAGGGAAATCTTTCAAGTGTTGGTTTATAGTTAAACTTGTTTTGTAAAAAGGAAAAGAAAAGTTTTAAGTAAATAAGTTGTGTTTCTGTGTCAAATTATTCATGTCTGCCTATTTGCTCAGCGTATATTTTCATATATCAGGATAATATCAAATTAACAATTGTTTAAAAAAACTCTATTCAAATTATTAAAAATTAAATATGTAGTTATATATATAATAAGTATTCCTAAAACCCAAATTAGGCTAAACAGTATGGAAAGGTCATCTATAAATCTTAATATAAAAACCATTGGGAAAGAAAAAAAAATTTTTTTTTTCTGAGCCCTTTGGCCTGCCCAGCCCCCAGGCCCTTCTCTTTGCAAGAACTCTGAAGGAGGGGCCAGGTTTGGCAGATTAAAACTCTTGTCTTCTAGGCTGGAGAATGAAGTCAGATTTTCCCATAGTTCCCCAATTTAAAGCTTCCAATAGCCTTAAATAAGGATAATTACTAATTCTATTACCAAATTTCACCAAGTAAAGGAAAAGTCCTTAAAAGCTATGAAAAAAATACTTACTAAGTTACAATTAAAGCAAGTTAAATAATTATATTATATTCCAGGGCCTAGAAGTCAGTGTGCTTTTAAGATTATTTACAATTTTAGAATTTTTATCAAAGGCAAAAGGTTTTAAATCCCTGTAAAGAAAAGAGGAAAAAAAGAAAACAACATTCTTTGTTTAAACAATAACAGTTTCAACTTATTTAGTTTGGGTGTTATCTCTTTGGTTTATGGGATACCAGGTTAATAGGTTAACAATATATGTATTAGATCTTTAAAATGATAAAGACTGTAGGTTTGTGTTTAATGAAATTGAGTTTTAAAAAATGTAAACCTGCCCTCTCCTAAATGTACAAAGTAAAATCCATCAGTTGCCAATTGTAATCTAAGATAAATTAACCAGTCTATGTAATTGTGTTTAAGTATAAAAAGTTTGTAAGAGTATCTTCCAAAATAAAGCATTTGAATGGCTAGTTCTAAAAAGCCATTATTAATTAAAAATCTAAATTAGTATCAGTGGCAAAAAATTAACTTCATAGCAATCAAACCTGTCTGGAAGTCACCTTGACATGTATATTCAAGTGGTGATAATGAAAAGTTACCTTGATTCCATTGAAAGTCTTCAGTTTTCATTTAAAAAAATAGAAAAAGTGGTTTTTCCTCTTCTTCTAAAATAAAATACCTGTGTAATTAACATCTTCATGGTAAAATGTAGAAGTAAAAAGCAAAGTACTGAAAGTTCATTTAATATATAACACATTGCATTAAAAATGTTTAAAAGATATATAAAATCAAGAGATAAACTTCAACATTGTCAAAGTCTCTTGTGTATTCAAACCAGGCATCCAATACACTGCAGGGTACTTCTCCGTGTGAGGTATTTGCTAGATTGATCATTGACCCCTAAAGCAATAAAAGTATCTACTACATCTCTGGTCATGCTCCTGAAGTGGATGGGAACTACTTTGCAGTTTCAAACTCCTGCAGCAGCCCACAGTGGCTCAGTACAGCCAAATGAACAGTGGATATCATCTCCAGACTGGCACTGTTTCATAGTGCCAGAGAGCACTATGCACCAGGCCAGTAAAATCTCCTTCCTAGTTTCTCTCCAGGGTCAATGGTGCTGCAGCTTCTGTGAAGAACATACAAAGTGGAGCAATGAATACCACAGTACTGTGAGTAGAACTTAAACGCAATCGGCACTATAGCTTGCTCCCATGGAGAAATAACCTGTATGGTATTGCAAACCTGAAGCTTAAAGCTATTAATTGAAGCTCAAGAAAAGGCTTTTGCATTGAGTAGTACATTAATTAGTATTGAGTACTGCACCTATAGCCTATTCTAGATATATGTCTGATGACTACAGTAATGCTTCTAATAAATCATACGGAAAAGGACATTGAACATGTGCTAAAAGTCCTGATCAATTTCATTTTCTGAGTAGTTAATGAACATGTCTATAAAATAGAAAAATGGCCACCTGGCCTGGGGGCAGTGGAGCCAACAGGTTTTTTTTAATTGAAAAAGCCAACAGCTGGGAAACAGGCTAATATTTACAGACTATAAGTATGCTTTCCTCATCCGTCACACTCACTCTGCTGTGTAATGAGAACAAGGCTTGCTTACTAACAGTAAGTCAACTATTAAACACAAGCAAAAATCCTAAATTTACTTAGAAGCCATACTGATACCTCAGGAAATAGCAGTTATGCATTATCTAAAGCATCAGAAAACAAAAACTACTATAACAAAAAGAAATGCCCAGGCTAATGCAGTTGCTAAAGCAGCAGCACAAACCCAGGTATCCCTCCTACCCCTTATTCCAGCACTTGTGCTAGTACTTAACGTTCCACAGTGTACCCAGGGTGAACAGACCAGAGCAGCTGGCTTGGAGTTCACCCTGGAAACTGATGGGTACCTTGCTGGAAATGTTCAGGTCTACCTGCCAGGAGGAATGCAGTGAAAAGTCCTCATGAACTTCTCCAGGGCACTCATCTGAGCAGGAATGCCCTAACCACCTTAGCCAAATGGGTTTTCAAAAAACAAAGTCTGGTAAAAAACAGTCAAAAAAAATTTATCAGGAGCCGCTCAATTAAAGTCAAAATAGAAAATCTTTACTCTGTAGTTCTTATCACTCCCACAGCTATTAAAGCTAAAGGAATGCCCAGCTTGGTGTACTAATCCTGAATAAAGTCCACTACCCAAGAGTGCCAGTTCACCAGAAGTGCCTGACAAAACACGAGTGCCAGTTATTAGACAACCTGGGATGCATCTTCAAAAAACAAAGCCAAGTAGTGTCTATATTAAAACCAACTGTTCCCTTTAACTCTAGCCCAAATGCCTATTGCAAGGAAAAAGGCAAACCAGACTTCCCTTTAAAAACTTCACCTCTTTTCATCTCCTTTAGCTTAATTGAAAAGAGAAATGTCTCTTCTCATTCCTCTCCTCTACTATAAAAACTGATATAACAAATGTTACCTACCCCCGTTGTCTACAGCAATTTCTCTCTGAAGTTAATCAACAGCATAAAGTAACTTTATATATACAGTTTCCCACCAACTTTAGGAAAATGCCACCTTTGCAGGCACCAGACCTTTCTGCTTCTGTAGTCAAGTGTCCTCTTAGAGGGACCATAGATTCTCAAAATTCTAATTAACTTTATTTCTTTCAGAATCAACATCTTGTTAGCCATATGAAAACTTCATCCAACTTCATACAGGATGCCAGATCCATCTTCCTCCAATCAAAATAGAATAACAGAGTTTTTACACCTTGTCTGTAGAGACTGCAGCCCATAACAAGCAGGAAGTAGCTACAGAAGAAAGATCATCTCCCTTCAGCACCTCTTTAAGATTAAAGGTGTAAACTTTCTGCAGGTGGAGTAAAGCAGGCTAGTAAAATAAGAAATTAATAGATGGATCTGGAACCTGGCAGAGAGTTCATGTGGACATCAGTAACCCCAAGAGGCTGCTGGGGGTCCCCCACCCCCAAGATTCTGTCATCCAGAACAAAAACTTCTGAGAGCAAGGAAAAGTTCCAGATACTTCCTAAGGACTTACCAATCAAAACAGCAAACAGCTGAAACTCCTCCCATGCTCTCCTCATACTTCCCTGCTTTCTTCCCTTAATAATAACTAGAGTACATGCTTTAATAAATAATGCAGTAAAAACACAGACAGTGGCCTACCTCATAACTCTGAAAATAGTGATGCCAAAGCTTAATAAACTTAAACTTGGCATCACAGTGGGGTATATAATATGGCCTGTGCATGAATTCAAAATTATCCAATTCTGTATCCAAGTATGCCTACTTTCTAGACAGCCAATTAAGTAATATAGGCCCTATATGCTTTAAATAATCAGGATGTAGACTGAATGTGTGTTCAAAGTTACATCCAGATGGAATGTGAGCAATATGTTAATTCAAGCTTTCCTGAAACGTGAGGACTATGTTCATTCAAAACCTAGCTGGTACTCAAACACTTAAAACTCTAAGAAACTAACAAAAGTCTTTTTTTTTTTTTTCATAAAAGCACTGTTTAACTCCCACTCCTACATCCTCTGTGTAAAAGGGACCCAGAAATACTATTCAGGGCTCAGCTGTTTGGACAGGAGTCCCCGGGCCCAGCCGGTCATAATAAATTTTCCCTTCTCAGGAATGTTCCTGAGTCCTGACCTTCAGTACTTGATCCCTGAATCTCTGCTTCCACAATATGAGAAGGGTCCTGTCTGTGAAGGGCACGAATGTGTGCAGTGCCTTTAAGTATAATCTGGGCCATAAAATTCACATAAGGAGATAAAGTTTTAATGACAGTATTAGGTAAAAATATCCATTCTACGATAAGATCTTTTTGCATCAGGACTCCCATGGGAGAGCGTAAGGAAGGCAAAATAAGCAATTGCAGCAGCTGTTCTGGATTAATGCACTCAACTTGGGCACTTTGAATTCTTTTCTCTATGAGTTTTAATTCTTTTTTTGTCAAAACTCGGGGGCTGTTTAATTGAGGATCTCCTCGTAATAGTGAAATAAGATTAGACAATTCAGAAGTGGAAATGTCCACTTTGGGCCTCAGTCAGTTTATATCTCCTAATAATTTTTGCAAATCATTCAAAGTTTTAATAGAATCTCTATGAATCTCAACCTTCTCAGGCTTAATTGCAACTTTGTCAACAATAGTCCCAAGATAAGAAGCAGTAACTTTTTGAATTTTCTCAGGGACAATTTTTAATCCTGCTGCAGTTAAGCTCTTTTCTAAGGCCTGATATGCTGAAACTAGTCTGGGAAGAGGGGGCAGCACACAATATATCATCCATGTAATGTATAATATAACACGAAGGAAAAGCCAATCTGACAGAATCTACGGCTTTAACTACAAAATTTTGACATATGGTGGGGCTATTAAGCATTCCCTGAGGAAGATATTTCCACTGCAACCATTTTATAGGTTCTTTGTTATTGAAAGAAGGCACAGAGAATGCAAATTTCTCATAGTCCTGGGGAACCAAAGGTATTGTAAAGAAGCAATCCTTTAGATCAATAACACCATGTGGCCAGTTACGAGGGAGCATAGCTGGTGTGGGCAAAGCTGGCTGCAGTGCACCCACAGGTTGAATGACTGCCTTAATGGCTCGGAGGTCTGTTAAGTTTCCATTTGCCTGATTTTTCTTAATAGGAAACACTGGAGAGTTCCAAGGACAAAAAGATTCTTCAATATGACCCTTGTCTAATTGTTTCTTAACTAATTTATGAAGTGCCTCCAATTTTTAAGTCAATGGCCACTGTTCAACACAAACCGGAGAAGTTGTAGTCCTTTTAAAAGGAATGGGTTTGGGTGGTCCAAAGAAGCTAGACTGAGCAGTGACCACTATGGGAAAGGTGAACAGCCAAGTCCCTCGTGATTACCGTGAGCCGTGGGGTCTACTGGTTCAACAATTCCCTGGTGGTGCTTACCCAAACCTAACCCTGGAACACGTCCTTGTTTCCTCATTGATTGTCGGTTTTGTTTACTATATTGACCAACCTGGGGAATACAAATTTCAGCCTACCCCTGCTCTAATAGATCACTTCCCCAGAGATTAATAGGTAAGTTTGCAACATATGTCTGCAGGGTGGCAGATTGTCCATCAGGTCCCAGACAATGAAAAATCTGCACACTCTGTTTTAAACCTCTTGGAGTGCCAAGTCCCACCGCAGAAATAGATGCATCTAGTAATGGCCAAGCAGATGGCCAATGTTTAGAACTTACGATAGAAATGTCAGCTCCAGTATCAATAAGCCCTTTAAACAGTTTGTTCTGAATAGTTATTTCACAAACAGGATGAGATTCTAAAACTTTTTCAGTTAACAATACTCCTTTCATTCCTGTACTTCCAAAACCATTTTTCCCTCAGACTTTCTTACTAGCTCCTACGAAAACATAAGGGAGCAACAACAATTGTGTTATGTGATCTCCAATATCAGCTTTCCAAAGAACTGAGGTTAACATGGTAATTTGAATCTCTCCTTGACAGAGATTCAATCACAATCAATTACTCCTGTATGTACTCTAACTCCCTGGGAGGTGAGACTGCTCCTCCCGAGGAGAAGTCTGACTGTGCCAACTGGTAAAGGTTCATTTATTTGCATTTTTACACAGACAGGGTTATCCCCTGGAAGGAAGATAACAGGTTCTGCCATAGGGATATCTATAGCTGCACTTCCTGCTGTGGTGGGGGATAAGTCCAGGGCACTGCAGAGTATTGGGGAGTGCAGGGATTGCTCTGCTGAACCAGGAAGCCCTTTTGGAATGGGGCTGGGAGCTTGCCCCATTGGAAGTTTTCCAACAAGAGGGTGCCATTCTTATGATAATTAGACCAACATTGGCTAGACCAATGATTTCCTTTACCACAGCAGGGACACAGCTCAAGTTGTTTCCCAGCAGAAATATTCTGTCCCACCAGCGCTGTTTTTCCCTCAGACCTTTTCTGACAATCTTTTCTCATGTGGCCACTTCTTCAACAATCAAAACATTTTCCAGAGAATCTCATTGATTTTCATCCCTGCCATAGTCTGAGCCATCATTGTAGCACAGTGGCCCTCCATCCCTACATCAAGGCACAATTTAATATATCCAGTCAAATCCACTTTATCCTTCATAATCGCTATAGCTTTCTGACAATCCTGAATAGCATTTTCATAAGCCACTCACTGCAAAATAGTATCCGCAGCCTCTAAGTTATTGAACTGTTTTTTGATAGCTTCTTGTAATGAGCGATAGTCAGGATAGGGTTCTTTAGGTCCTTGTACTATTTTTTGAAATGAAACTGGAGGCTGGCCTTCAGCCTCATTTTATTCCCAGGCCCTTAAGCAACAGCAACGAACCTGTGTGATGGCCTCATCATCCATTGTTAATTGCTGTTCTACTCCTGGCCAATTCCCCATCCCCACTAACTGATCCAAGGAAATGGGGATATTATGGGATCTATTATGAGCAAGCTGAGTTTCTGCATGCTCTGTCCACCAGGTTTTGAATTGCAAAACTCTCCAGACCGAGGGTCATGTGTGCCAACGTGGGCCATCAGCTGGAATCCACCTCGAGTCTTCAGGAGGACCTTACACTGCACCGTGGGTAAAAGGAGAATTTGGACCATATTGTTGCATGGCTGTTTTTAAATCTTTCAAAATTTTAAATGGGAAAGCATTCATGAGTGAACTCATAAACTCCATTAGGGTTCTGAGGATCCACTCTGGGGGCTACTCTTTCTTGTACAGTAACCAGAAAGGCCATTTGAAGCGCCTCCGAGTCACCCTCCTTCTAGCCTGTAAAATGTCCTCTTGGAATCTGACAACTCTGGCTGAGCATTTCCTTGTATGGGAGGGGGAGGCGGTGTCAGCAGAGGGGAAAGTGACTTTCTAAAGTCAGTTAATGAAGGAGCAGAAGGCAAAACAACTTCAGATTTAGTATCATCAAAAACTTCTGCGATGAACTTCCTCACAGTCTCTTTTTGTTCTCTTCCTCATTTTCTGTTTGCAAAGGTTCCAAAACAGATTTAATTATAGTCCAAGTGGACCAAATAGTAACAGGGAACGGAACACCTTGTACATGTAATTTTTTTTAACTCTTTTCCCACTCTTTCCCAATCTCCTAATTCTAAACTTCTTATTGTTGGGAACCATCAGCAATATTTTTCTATCATCTGTAAGAGTTCTAAAATACAAGACTCACTGGCCTCAGCTCCTTCCTGCCTTGAGGAGTTGTTTCAAGAGACAAACATATGAGCAGTATTTTGTTGAACTAGCTCCATTTCCCATTATAACCCTGCAAAAATACCCAAGAGTGTCCTTATTTACTGAGGACTTGGAAGGCCCTCTCAACCACTCAGGGCTCTGCACCATTACAATGACTTTAGTTTTGCTCAAAGCGATCCTTCTTCCCCTTGAGTCCCTGTTCGGCAACAGTTGCTGAGACCAGCTCAGCAATAGGTTTGCATGCAGGGAAGGTGATGCAGAACTTAAGAAATAAAAGGACAGAAGGAAAGAAACAAGAGAGAAAATAAAAATGGGACCAGAGGCCTCACAACTTCTGGAGCTGAGAGCCTCTACCCTAGTTTCCACATCATATTTATTAGAAATTATAAAGCAGTAGTTATCTATGTTTACTTTCAAGGCTGCTTGTTATTAAAACTGCAACAACTGCAATGCTGGGGGAAAGCCCATACAAAGTTCAAATGCCTCCTCATGCAAACAATTTTCATGCTGACCAGACAGTGATCCATCCAGTCAGGAGCAGTGTTCCTAAGAACACACTTTCTATCTGCATTATGGAAACATTCCAACTTCAAGCCAGGTTCCCACATTCAAATTCAAGCTATTTTCCCACATTGCTCTGAATCTATAGATCAGTTTTGGTAGGATAGACATCTTAATAAACAGAATATCCTTCCATTTACTTAAGTCTTTGATTTCCTTGAACAGTGTTGTGTAGCTCTGTGTATAAGTCTTTTATATCTTTACTTAAATTTATTCCTAGGTATTTGATTTTTTAATTTACTAATATAAATGGTATTTGTTTCTTGATTTCCTGCTCAGATTGCTCATTATTGGGGTACAGAAATGCTACTGATTTTTGTGCATGATCTTATAGCCTGCAACTTTACTGAACTCATTTATGAGTTCGAGAAGCTTTATTGCAGACTTCTCAGGGTTTTCTTTTTTTTTTTTAAGACTTATTTATTTCTTTATTTCTCTCCCCTTCCCACCCCCCACCCTGGTTGTCTGTTCTCTGTGTCTATTTGCTGCGTCTTCTTTGTCCACTTCTGATGTTGTCAGTGGCATGGGAATCTGTGTTTCTTTTTGTTGCTGTCATCTTGTTGTATCAGCTCTCCTTGTGGGTGGCGCCATTCTTAGGCAGGCTGCACTCTCTTTCACGCTGGGTGGCTCTCCTTACGGGGTGCTCTCCTTGCACATGGGGTTCCCCTACATGGGGGACACCCCTGCATGGCAGGGCACTCCTTGCATGCATCAGCACTGTGCATGGGCCAGCTGCACACGGGTCAAGGAGGCTTGGGGTTTGAACCACAGACCTCCCATGTGGTAGACGGATGCCCTAACCACTGGGCCAAGTCCACCACCTCTCAGGGTTTTCTAAGTGTAGGATCATGTCATCTGCAAATAGTGAAATTTTGACTTCTTCCTTTCCAATTTGGATGCCTTTTATATCTGTTTCTTGCCTCAGTGCTTGAACCAAGTACTTTTATCACAATGTTAAATAGAAGGAGTGATAGTGGACATCCTTGTCTTGTTCCTGATCTCAGAGGGAAAGATTTTAGGATTTCACCATTGTAAATGATGTTAGCTGTGGGTTATTCATATATATCCTTTTATCATGTTGAGAAAGTTTCCTTCTATTCCCATCTTTTGCAATGTTTTTATAAAGAAAGAGTTCTGTATTTTGTCAAATCTTTTTCATTTGACATTTGATCATATCTAGAGATATGACCACGTGACTTTTTTCCTTTGATCTGTTCATGTGGTGTATTACATTAATTGATCTTCTTATGTTGAACCATCCTTGCATACCAGGAATGAAACCCACTAGGTCATGGTGTATAATTTGTTTAATGTGTTGTTGAATATGATTAGTAAGTATTTTGTTGAGGATTTTCACATCTAGGTTCATTAGAGGGATTGATCTATAATTTTCCTTTCTTGTGGTGTCTTTGTTTGGCTTTTGTACTAGGGTAATGCTGGCATCATAGAATGAGTTAGGCAGTGTTCCTTCTCTTTTGACCTTTTGGAAGAGTTTAAACAAGATTGGTGTTATTTCTTTCTGGAATGTTTGGTAGAACTCACCTGTGAAGCCATCTGGCCCAGGGCTCTTCTTAATTGGGAGGTCTTTAATGACTGATTCAATCTCTTTACTTGTGATTGGTTTGTTGAGATCATCGATTTCTTCTTTCATCAATGTAGGCTGCTTATGTGTTTCTAGGAATTTGTGCATTTCCTCCAAATTGTCTTTCTTGTTGGAATATAGTTTTTCAAAGTATCCTCTTATGATAGTCTTTATTTCTGTGGGGTCAGTGGTGATATCCCCTTACTCATTTCTTGTTTTGTGTATTTGCATCTTCTCTCTTTTTCTCTTTGTTAGTCTCTAACAAAGACTAGTCTTTGTTAGTCTACTAAGGGTTTGTCAATTTTATGGATCTTCTTGAATAACCATCTCTTGGTTTGTTATTTTTTCTAGCACTTTTTAAATTTTCTAATTCATTTAGTTCTACTCTGATCTTTGTTATTTCTTTCTTTTTTCTTCCTTTGGGGTTAGTTTGTTGTTTATTTACTAATTCCTCCAAGTGTTCTGTTAGGTCTTAAAATTTAACTCTTTCTTCTTTTTTGATGTATGAATTTATGGCTATGAATTTCCCCCTCAGTACTGCTTTGCTGCATCACATAAGATTTGATATGTTGTGTTATCATTTTCATTAGTTTCAAAGTAGTTATTGATTTTTGTTGAGATTTCCTCCCCAACCCACTCTTTGTCTAAGAGTGTGTTGTTTAACTTCCATATCTTGGTGCCAAATCTGGGTCTCTAGACCTTGCAGATTCACAGCTTCATTCCCTGTGGTTGCAGAAATTATTTTGTATCATTTCAATCTTTCTGAATTCATTGAGTCTTTCTCTGTGGCCTAGCATGTTGTCTATCTTGGAGAATGATCCATGTGCCCTTGAGAAGAATGTATATCCTGCTATATTTGGGTGTAATGTTCTGTATATGTCTATTAGGTCCAGCTCCTCTAATATATTGTTCAAAATCTTTGTTTCTTTATTGATTCTCTGTTGAGATGTTCTGTCCATGGTGATAGTGGTATACTAATGTCCCCCACTCTAATTGTAGAGGCATCTATTCCTTCACTTAGTTTTTCCAGTTTTTTCCTCATGTATTTGGAGGCACTCTTGTTAGGGGCATACATGTTTATGATTCTTCTTTCTTCTTGAAAGATTATCCCTTTCAGTAATATGCAGTGCCCATATTCTCTCTCACAATAGTTTTGCATTGAAAGTCTATTTTGTCTGATGTTAATACAGCTACTCCTGTCCTTTTTTGGTTACTGTTTGCCTATAAGATTGTTTTCCAGCCATTCACTTTCAATCTCCTTGAATCCGTGGGTCTAAGATGTGTTTCTTGTAGACAGCATATAGATGGGTCATATTTCTTTATCCATTCTTCCAATCTGTGTCTCTTAACAGGTGAGTTTAATCCATTGGCTTTTTTTTCTCTTTTTGTCTTTTTAGTTGTTCTTACACTCTCCTCCAACTCTGTCCTGTTTCTTTCTTTCCTCCTGCAGAACTCCCTTTAAGTATTTCTTGAAGGGAAGGTTTCTTATTGGCATACTCTCTTAGCGTCTGTTTATCTGTGAATATTTTGAATTCTCCATAATTTTTGAATGCTAGCTTTGTTGGAAAGAGCACTCCTGGCTGGAATTTTTTTTCTTTTAATACCTTGACTATGTCATATCACTGCCTTCTTGCCTCCATTGTTTCAGATGAGAAATCAGCATTTAATCTTATGGAGCCTCCCTTGTATGTGATAGTTCTCTTTTTGCTTGCTACTTTCAGTATTTTCTCTTTGTCTTGAGCATTGGATAATTTTATAAGTATATGCCTTGGGGTAGACCTGTTGGGATTTATGCTGTTTGGAATGTGTTGTGCTTCCTGGACATGCACATCCATGTCCCTCAATAGGAGTTTACAGCCATTATTTCCTCCAACACCCCTTCTGTCACTTTTCCCTTCTCTTATCCTTCTGGGATGCCTATAATGCATATGTTTGTGCATTTTGTGTTGTTTTTCAGGTCCCTAAGACCCTGCTGGATTTTTTCCTTTCTTTTTATTGATCAATTCTACTATCTGTTTGATTTCAGATGTACTGTTTTCCACATCACTAATTCTTTCCTCTGCCTCTTCATATCTGCTGTTGTTTGAGAGTGTATTTTTGATTTCTTGGATTGTGCTGTTCATCATCATCATATCCATTATTTTTTGCATATGTTTACAATTTCTTCTGTATGCTCTCCAAGTCTTTACTTAAATCCTTAATCTCTTCCTTCACTTCCTTAAGTTGGTCTGTGATATATGTTTGAAGATCTTTTATTAGTTGTTCGATGTTCAGCTCCTCTTCCTGGTTTTTAGTTTGTTCATTGGATTGGTCCGTGTTTTCCTGATTATTGGTATGGTTTGTCCTTTTTTGTTGCTGTCTGGTCATCATTTTATCTTGATGGGTTTATTCTGTTGCTTAGCTTCTCCATCTAGTCTTGGGGTTTATTTAGGTGTTGTTTTTTTGTGTGTGTGTTGTCTTCTCTTTGACACTTTGTTCTTCTTACTCTATTTCCTTGATGTTGTCTAAGTTCCCTTGAAGGAAAGTATTAGGGCCAGGGAAAGCAAAAGGGGTAAGAAAATAAAAATTATAATAGTAATATTGATAGTAAATGTTTCCAGAAGAACCATGTGAGATCTACAAGAATGGATATCAAACTCATGTAAGCTGTGTAGAGTTTTAATAGCAAAAAAGGGGAATACCTACAATGATATGGTAAACTGATTATGGGGAAGAATGTAGTATGAATTAAAAGGCCAGTGTGGTCAGGAAAGAGGGAAAAAGAAAAGAAAGGACATGAAGAATAAATAAAAGATAGAAAAGAGAATAGAGGTGTTAGAAATTAAAAGAAAAAATTGGGGGCTAAACAAAGAGAGGTTGAATTTAAGAGAAACAGGTGGAGGATAGAAAGATGTAAAGGAAAGGGATAGCTTTGGTAGCTCAAATCAGTACACACAAAAAAGAAGAAATCAAGGATAAGGAAGCACAGCAAATAAGAAACACTGCCTGCACCACCTAGTAGGGGAAAAAAAGAAAAAGAAGGGGAAAAGAAAAAAGAGAAAAAAGAAAGAAAGAAAAATGAGGCTGAGGGAAAAACAAGAAATCAAACCAACAAAAAAGACAAGACAAGGCCTCAAGCAAGGAATTCTCTTTGCAATTGAATAAACTGCTTAGGAGTCTGACCTTCCCCCTTTCTCCCTTCCTCACTTCCTTCTCTTCCAGGTCATCAGGAAGTATGTATGAGGGCTCCCCTTGGAGATTCAAGTGCGACCCTGGTGAACCAACTCACCACAGAAAATAATGACTTTTAGTTTTTTGAGAGAGAGCACCCACACCTTGCCAGGAACCCTAAATATGCTATTGGAAGCCTACAAAGCATATCCTACTATCCATCTCCCTTAGGTGTACTACAGGGGGCTAGTGAATTTTCTGATTCCACCTTCTCCCAGACCAAGTTTCCATATCTTAGGGCATTTAGGTAAATCTAGCTCTCTCAGGTGATTCACCTCTCCTCTCTTCCTAGCCTCTCCCCAAATCAGCTGGTATGCCCCTCCAAGCTTGAAAAAAAGGGGGAATCAGAGTATTGAACCTGTACTCCTCAGGTCCCTCTGCACCCCTCACCAAAATGCTCCCACTCCCAGTGTTTGTCCAACACTGCAGGGCTAGAGGAATGCTGGAGTTTGGAGAGTCCTGGGTCCAGGGAACCTGGGCCTAGGAGAATGTGGGCTCTGGGTACGCGGGTTTGGGAAATGTGCATTATGGGCAATGTGGCATTCGGAGAACATGAGGTTCAGGGGAAACGAGTTTGGGGAACAGAGGGCTCTGGAACACTGCCATGGGACCAGTGGTGTTCAGGAATCACTGTGGCTCTCAGCCCTAGGGGAAGGGTTGTGCCTTCCCACAGCTTTGAAACCCGTGGTTTTACCTTGAGCAAGCACCACCTTTGTTGCAGTCTCCCCAGATGGATGTCCAGACACCTCCTGCTTTGTAGGTTCCCAAAACTGCCCACTCAGGCAGGATACTGTCCCCAGTCAGCCATTTTTTTGCAGGAGAGATGACGGGGGTGCACTCACTCCAACGCCATCTTGCCCTGCCTCCTCTTCCTCCCTGTCTTACTGTGTGATCCTTTCCAGCCATCGCGTTCTCATTCCTTCTCTGTCTCTTTCTTTCTCTCTCTTACCGGGTTCTGTATGCATCATCACCCATTGCATTCCCATTCTCTCTCTCTCTCTTTCCCTCTCCCCACCTCCAGGTTATGTACATTTTTCTCAACCACAATTCTCTCATTATCTCTCTCTCTTATTCTCTCTTTCTCTCTATCTTACTGATAGAGCCACCACGCTCTCTCTCGCTTGCTCTGTCCCTGTCTCCATCTCTCTCTCTCTCTCTCTCTCTCTCTCTCTCTCTCTCTCTCTCTCCCTGCCCTCCGCAGATGATACACATTTTTCTCAACCACCACTTTCCTATTATCTCTATCTCCCTCTCTCTTTATTTCTCTTACACTCTCTACCTTTCTCTCTATTTTACCGGGTGCTATATGTATCCAGCCACTGCGTTCTCATATTCTCTCTCTCTCTCTCTCTCTCTCCCCCCCACCCCCACCCCCACTCCTTTCTCTCCCCCACCCCCTCTCTCTCCCTCTCTCTCATCAGATGCTGGGCGCTTACATCACCTACTGCATTGCCATTCCCTCTCTCTTTCTCTCTCTCTCTCCCACTCTATCTCTCTCTTTCTCTCTCTTTCCGAGTTCTGGAGGCTTTTGTCACCCACTGTATTCCAATTCTCTCTATCTCGCTCTCTCACCAGGTGTTGTGTGCTTTTGCCATTTGCTCCATTCTCATTCTCTCCCTCTCCCTCTCCCTCTCCCTCTCCCTCTCCCTCTCCCTCTCCCTCTCCCTCTCCCTCTCCCTCTCCCTTTCCCTCTCCCTCTCCCTCTCCCTCTCCCTCTCCCTTTCTCTCTCCAGGTGATGTACATTTTTCTCAGACACAGCTTTCTCACTATCTGTCTCTCCCTCTCTCTACACTCCCTCCCTCTCGCTTTTATTCTAACTTACCAGATGTTGTATGCTTTTCCAGACACTGTGTTCTCATTCTCTCTCTTTCTCTTTCTCTTTCTCTTTCTCTCTCTCACTCTCTCTCTTGATCTCTTTCACTGGGTGCAGTATACATTTACCTGATGTTGCATTCCCATTCTCTCTCTTTCTCCCTCTCTCTCTCTCCTCTCTTCTCTTCCTCTTTATATCATTCACTCAATTCATCTCCTTTCTTTCTCTCTCACAAAGTCCAGTACATCCCCCGCCACCTTGTGGCATTCTTGCTGTCTGCTCTCTGTGTCCATTCACTGCATGCTCTTCTGTGGTGTTTTTTTTTTTTTTCTTGTCTCCCTTTTTGTTGCATCGCCTTGCTGAGTCGGCTCTCCATGGCGTGCAGGCGAGCTTGCCTTCACAAGGAGGCCCCAGGATGGGAACCCAGGGCCTGGTGGATGGTGGATGGGAGCCCAACAAATTGAGCCAGAGCTGCTTCCCAGTCCAGTAGATTTTTTATCAGCAATAGCTCTATCACTCTCTTCCCCCCCTCCCCCTCCAGGTCATGTACAATTTTTCTCAGTCACAACTTTCTTATTCTCTGTCTCTCTCTATCTTACTGGGTGCTGTATGTTTTCCAACCACTGCGTTCTCGTATTCTCCCTCTCTCTTGGTCTCACCCTCTCACTAATTGCTGTGCGCTTTTGCCAACTGCTCCATTCTCTCCCTCTCTCACCCTCTCCTCCCTCTCTCCCCCGCCCCCCTCCAGGTGATGTACATTTTTCTCAGCCACAGCTTTCTCATTATTTCTCTCTCCCTCTCTTTACTTTCTTTCTTACCATGTTCTGTACGCTTTGGCCACCCACTGCATTCCCATTCCCTCTCTCTGTCTCTGTCTCTGTCTCTCTGTCTCTCTGTTCTCTCTCTCTCTCTCTCTCTGTCGCCAGGTTCTGTGCCCTTTTGCCATCTGCTCCATTCTCATTCTCTCTTTCTCTCTATACCTCTCTTTCCCTGTCTTCCTCCCTCACTTTCTCTCTCACCAGGTGTGCACGCATTTCCTTCTGCTCCATTCTCATTCTCTCTCTCCCTCTCTCTCTCCCTCCCTCACTCTCACTCTATCTTGCTCTCTCTGTCACTAGGTGCTGTGCCATTTTGCAATCTGCTCCATTCTCATTCTCTCTTTCACTCTCTCCCTCTCTTTTACTCTCTCTCTTTTTCTCTGTCTTACCAGGTGCAGCATGCTTTTCCAGACTACCTCCTCATTCCCAATCCCTCTCTCTCTCTATGTCACCAGCTGCTGCCCTTTTGCCCTCTGCTCAATTCTCATTCTCTCTCTCTCTATCACTCTCTTTCCCTATCTCTCTCTCTCATTATCTCTCTCTCACCAGGTGTGTGAGCTTTTCTAGCTTCTCCATTCTCATCTTCTCTCTTCCTCTCTCTCTCTCTCTCTGTCTGTCTCTGTCTCTCTCTCCATGGACTATACTTTTTATTGAGCATTTAGTTTTTTGAAGATATATAGATCACAAAAAAAATGTTACATAAAAAAATACAGGGAAGTGACTGTGGCTCAATCAATTGGGCTCCTGTCTACCATATGGGAGGCCCTGGGTTCGTGTCCCAGGGCCTCCTTGTGAGGGCAAGCTGGCCCGCACCCACAAGAGCTGATGGCCCATACCCCCAGAGAGCTGGCACAGCAAGATGATGCAACAAAGGGAGTCAAGCAGACACAGAAGAGCACTCAGTGAATGGACACAGAGAGAGTAGACAATAAGCAGTCACAATGGGGAGGATAAATAAAAAATAAAAATAATTTTAAAAATACAAGAGATTCCCACGTACCCCACATAACTCCCCCTCCCCCACTCCTCCCACATCAAAAACCTCTTTCATCATTGTGGCACATTTATTGCATTTGGTGAGTACATTTTGGAGCACTGCTGCACCACATGAATTAATGTTTATATTATAGTTTACACTCTCCCCAAGTACATTCGGTGAGTTATGGCACCATATGTAGTATCCAGCATCTGTCCCTGAAGTATCATTAAGGACTATCCCAGGGTCCACAGGATGGAAGAATAAAATATGGATCAAACTGGACTTACTGGTATCCTACTATAGAACTGTTGTGACTAGTAATGGAAAATCTGTAGCACTGATCTGGAGAAAGTGGACTATATGTTTTTGTACTCTAGCTTTTTTTTTTTTTAAGATTTATTTTATTTATTTCTCTCCCCTTTGCCCCTTCTCTCTCCCGCTCCCCCCCCACCCCCCCCCCCCCTTGTCTGCTCTCTGTGTCCTCTCACTGTGTGTTCTTCTGTGTCCGCTTGCCCCCTTGCCGGCACCGGGAAGGGTGTGTCTCTTTTTGTTGAGTCATCTTGCTGCATCAGCTCTCCATGTATGCAACACCACTGCTGGGCCGGCTGCACTTTTTTCACGCAGGGCACACTCTTTGCGAGTGGGGCACCCTACGCGCAGGACAACCCCGTGTGGCACGGCACTCCTTGCGTGCAGCATTTCTGCACATGGGCCAGCTCCACACATGGACCAGGAGGTCCTGAGTTTGAACCCTGGACCCTCCCATACCGTAGGCGGATGCTCTATCAGATGAGCCACGTCTGCTTCCCCTCCATAGCTTTCTCATTCTCTTCCTCTCTCTCTTCATCCCTCTGTTTTTCTCTCCATCTGTCTCTCTCTCTTTCCCTCTCTATTACCGAATGCTGTACACTCCTGATAGCCATGGCATTCTCATTCTCTCTCTCTCTCACTGTCTCTATCTCTTTCTCTATATCATACCAGTGCTGTATGATTTGTCAGCCACTGCTGTCTCATTCTCTCTCTCTCTCCCTCTCTCACCAGGGCTGTACATTTTTCTCAGCCACAGCTTTCTCATTCTCTCATTCTCTGTCTGTCTGTCTCTCTCCCTCTCACCGGGTTCTATATGCTTTTTCCAGCCACACTGTGTTCTCATTCTCTCTCTCTCTCTCTCTCACCAAGTACTATACTTTTTCTATGGCACAGCTTTCTCATTCTCTCCCTCTATTCCTCTCCCCACTCTCTTATCTCTCTCTCACTCCACTCCCCCCACCTCTCTCACCAAGGACTGTACTTTCTTCTATGGCACAGCTTTCTCATTCTCTCCCACTAGTCCTCTCCCCTCTCTCTTCTCTCTCTCACTCCACTCTTCTCTCTCTCTCTCTCTCTCTCTCTCTCTCTCTCTCTCTCTCTCTCTCTCTCTCTCTGATCTGTATGCCTTTGGCACCAACTACATTCCCATTCTCTCTCTCTCTCTCTTTCCCTCTCCTCTCTCTCTTTCTGTCTCTCTCCAGGTGATTACATTTTTCTCAACCACAGGTTTTGTGTGTTTTTTTGGGAAATTTCTCCTCCATTATTTATTCTAATTTGGATTTTCTCTTATTCACTCAATTCTTTCATTCTGAATCTTCTTTAATGACTGGAATCTTTCAAGATTATCTGTATAACTCTTATTTCCTTTTACATTTTTCATCTCTTTCTCACCGATTTATCAGTCTTGGTAAATTACATGATTCTATGCCGAATTACAAATATTCTGATTATTATTCAATCATGTACTATTTATTCTGCATATGTAAACTGTATAGTTCATTTCAAATTTTCTATACATTGATCTCATGATTTCTATTTATTCTTTTTTTAATTTTTAAATGAATCCATTTTATTGATACATATTAATAAAGCATACAATTTACCAAAAGAGTACAATCAGTGGTATTTGGTATAACCACATAGTTGTGCATTCATCACTTCAATCATTATTTTTTTATTAAATTGTCCTTTTATTTTTAAGGAAACATAGATCACAAAAAATGTTCCATTAAAAAATATAAAAGGTCCCCACATCCCCTACACCCTGCCTTACCCCACTCCTCCCACACCATGTTAGCTGCCGAGGACAGGGAGAGGGAAGAGGAGATGACATGTGGGGGCATTCTCGGGACTTGGAGTTGTCCTAAACGATATTGCAGGGACAGATGCTGGACATCATATATACTGCCATAACCCACTGAATGTACTGGGGGAGAGTATAAACCACAGTGTAAACTATTATCCATGCAGTGCAGCAGTGCTCCAAAATGCATTCACCAAATGCAATGAATGTGCCACAATGATGAAAGAGGTTGTTGATGTGGGAGGAGTGGAGTGGGGAGGTGGGGGTTATATGGGAACCTCATATTTTTTAATGGAACTTTTTCTGTGATCAATGTACTTCAAAAAATACAAATAAAAAATGATGGAGAGGGGAGGTGGGAAGTGGGGTATATGCAAACCTCATGTTTTTTAATGTAACATTTTGTGTGATCTATTAACTTTCAAAAAAAGGTAATTAAAAATAAAGAAAAATAAATAAAATATGAGCTTCTCACATATTCCACACCCCACACCCCCCACTCCTCCCACATCAACATCCTCCTTCGTCATTGTGGCAAATCCATTGCACTTGGTGAAGACAACTTGGAGCACTGCTACACCTCACAGATTATAGTTCACATTGTAGTTTACACTTTCCCACAGTATATTCAGTGTGTTATGGCAGGATATATGATGTCCAGCATCTATCCCTGCAATATCATTGAGGACAACTCCAAGTCCCAAAAATGTCCCCAAATCATATCTCTTCTTCCCTCTCCCTGCTCTCAGTAAATACCATGGCCACTTTCTCCACGTCAATGCTACAGTTTCTTCCATTTCTAGTCACAATAGTTCTATAATAGAATACCAGTAAGTCCATTCTAATCCATATTTTATTCCTCCATCCTCTGGACCCTGGGATGTTGATGTCCATGCCATCTCCATATTGAGAGGGGTCTTAGATCCCACATGGTTGATGGAATTGATTCTCCTGCTTGGAGCTGTAGGCACTCTCAGTTCCCTGTTATGGTGGTTGGCCATCTTCAGCTCCCCATTAGCTGACCTGGGTAAGTCCAATGAACTGGAAAGTAGGAGTTGCAATTCTGCTGAGGCTCAGTGGTCTCTAAGCCAAACTCAGCACGTAAATGCATTACCTTCCTCCCAGCATGGGACATGACTCCCAGGGATGAGCATCCTGGCACCGAGGGATTACTTCCAATCACTAACTGGTGATGCAGCTAGAAAAAGACCTTGAATAAAAGGGGTAAATTGTAAAGACAAATGAGTTTATATGGCTAAGAGTCTTCAAAAAAGAATCGGGTGGTCATCAGAGGGGTTGCGCTTATGCATGCCTCAGAAGGATCCCAGAGACAGCCAAAGGAGATACAATCCCAGGTACTGGTGCTCCTGAGGGCTACAGAGACACACAGAGTCTATGGTCATGGCAGTTGGCTCTGGAGTTCAGGGCCTTATTAGTGGGCCCCACTTTGGAATTTGTGTTCCTGAGTGTCATGGAGTTGGACTCAGATGTGACCTTTCTATACATGCCTCTTCTGTCACTTTTACTGAATCTTTGGTTGGTGCTGAGGTTGGTGTATACCCAGGAAACTTTGAATCCTGTTTGCTTTGCCACTGCCTGTGTTCTCATTCTCTCTCTCTCTCTCTCTCTCTCTCTCTCTCTCTCTCTCTCTCTCTCCAGGTGATGTATATTTTTCTCAGCCACTGCTTTCTCATTATCTCTCTCTCCCTCTCCCTCCCCTACCCCCCCCCCTTTCTCTAGCTCTCATTCTTACTGGGTTCTGTACACTTTAGGCACCCACTGCATTCCCATTCCCTCTCTTTCTCTTTCATCACTCTCACTCACTCTCTCTCACACTCTCTCTCTCCCCCTGTCTCTCTCTCTTACTCTCTCTCATCAGGTGTGTGCACTTTTAGCAGCTACTCCATGCTCACTCTCTCTCTCTTCCCTCTCTCTCCCTCTCTCTATCCTCCTCTCTCTCTCTCTTTCTCTCTGTTACCGAGTGCTGTATGATTTTCCAGTCAGGATGTTCTCATTCTCTCTCTCTTACTCTCTCTGCCCCATCTCTCTCTGTCCTCTGTCTCTCTCTGTCTCTGTCTCTCTGCCCCATCTCTCTCTGTCTCTCTCTCTCTCTCTCTCATCCCTCTCTCTCACTCCCCTTCTGTCACTTGGTATAGTACACATTTGCCTGCTGCTCAATCCCCATTCTTTCTCTCTCCTTTTCTTCTCTCTCCTCTCCCTCTTTCTATCTTCCTCTCAATTTATTTTCTTTCTTTCTCTCTCACCATGTCCAGTACCTATTTGTCAGCCACAGCTTTCTCATTCTCTCCCCCTCTCTCCCTCTCTCTTGCAATCTCTATTCTCTCTCTCTCTCTGTCTCTCTCTCTCTCTGTCTCTCTCTCCCCCCCACCCCCCATCATCAGGTGCTATATGCCTTTTCTTTTTTTGTCACTTTAATGCATTTCTTTTTTCTTTTTTTAATTAAATTGTCTTTTTTTAAAAGATACATAGATCACAAAAATTGTTACATTAAAAAATATAAGAGGTTCGTACATACCCGACCCCCCACCCTCCCAGTCCTCCCACATTAGGATCCTTCTTCATCACTGTGGCACCTTTATTGCATTTAGTGGATACATTTTGGAAAACTGCTGCACTGCATGGATTATAGTTTATATTGTAGTTTACACTCTCCCCCAGTACATTCAGTGGGTTATGGCAGGATATATACTGTCCAACATCTGTCCCTGCAATATCATTTCGGACAACTCCAAATCCCTAAAACGCCCCCATATCTCATCTCCTCTTTCATCTCCCTGTTCTCAGCAACTACCATGCCCACTCTCTCCAGATCAATGCTACAGTTTCTGTCATTACTAGTCACAATAGTTCTACAGTAGAATACCAGTAAGTTCACTCTAATCCATATTTTATTCCTACAACCTGTGGACCCTGGGTTGGTGCTGTCCACTCCACCTCTATATCAAGAGGTGGTTTAGATGCCCCATGGCTGATGGATGTGATTCTCCTGCTTGGAGTTGTAGGCACTCTCAGTTCCCTGGAGTGGTGGTTAACCATCTTCACATCCCTGTTAGCTGGCCTTTGTAAGTCCAGAAAACTAGGAAGGAGGAGTTGCAACTCTGCTGAGGCTCAAGGCCAAGCTGGCCAGTCCAGAGATTCAAGTCTCCTGGGTATACACCAACCCCATTGCCAACCACAGTTGTCACTTTTACTTTTCAGTAAAAGTGGCAGAGGAGGCATGTGTAGAAAGGCCACATCTGAGTCCAAATCCTTCACACTCAAGAACGCAAATTCCAAAGTAGGGCCCACTGACAAGGTACTGAACTCCAGAGCCAACTGCCATGCCTGTAGAACCTGTGTGTCTCCATAGCCCTCATAAGCACCAGTATCTGGGGTTGTATCTACTTTGACTGTCTCTGGGATCCTGCTGAGGCATGCACAAGTGCAACCCCTCTGATGACCTCCTGACTCTTTTGAAGGCTCTTAGTTATATAAACTCATTTGTCTTTATCATTTCCCCTTTTATTCAAGGCTTTTTTCTAGTTGCATCACCATTTAGTGATTGGTAATAATTCCATGGTGCAGGGAGGCTCATCTCTGGGAGTCATGTCCCATGGGGGAACAGGGTGAGGTAATGCATTTACATGCTGAGTTTGGCTTAGAGAATGCCCACATTTGAGCAACATGGAGGCTCTCAGGAGGTAACTCTTAGGCACCCTGCAGCTCTAGGCCTAGTTCAAATTTCAGGCACACAGGCTCATAAGCATAGTCATCAGTATCAAGGGCTCATCTTTGGAACATCATTCTTCACTGGTCATTGCCCTTGCACTTGAGGGATTGTTGCTGTTCCATTGGGGAATGTGACAGAGCTTCCCTGGCTAGGAACTCAGCACTCCCTCAGTTGTTGTTTGTAACTAACTACTATGAAAATGCCAAACAAAAATCCAAACATTTTCATATACCCTATATACATGCCCTGGAAACTCCCTCCCAACCATGTCCCCCATCAATAACACCTCACACCAGCATTCCTCCCCTGCCATAGTTGAACCCCTCTGTGGTCCAAAACTCTTCAAAAAGGAAGCCTAATATATTGCCAAGTTCAATTAATAGACAAAAGAAATAGTAATGATAGGTTTAAAGGTTAGAAATAGAATACATAGTAATTTAGAAAAAATGAAATAAAGTAAAAACAAATTGGGGTATTATAAAATGAAAAACATCATAAAACTTTGTTTTTGCCATTTTGCCTTTCATCCCTGTAATAGGTGTTGCCCTGTGTATACAGTGGCAAGGCAATTTCTCTCATTTCTTCCTCAGGATCTACATCCCTCCTTTTTTATTCCAAATTTTTAATTTTGTCTTCAAAAAAGTTTTAGATCACAGTAATTCACATATGCAACATAGGGGACTCCCATATATCCAACATCAAACTCTTTTCCCCCTTCCCCAGACATGATCTTTTTACATGTTCATATTATATTTGTTGCAGCTGATGTACAGATATTGAAACATAGCTATCAAACATGGTTTCTTTTTAGTTTACATTATGGTTTATATTTTAGACTGTATAATTTTCTTAATTTTAATTACCTTATATTTTACATTACATTTACATTTTAGTCTATAGGCTTTCATACATTTTTTATGTAATTTAACATGTCCTATATCCATCATTTCATGATCTTGTGGAACACTTCCATTGCCCCCCAGTTACCTTTTTTCCGTGTATTTTATTCCTCTCTCCCTCCCCTCAGGGCCCACAGTGAAAACCATCTTCACTGCTTGAAGGATTGGATTCACAGATACTTGCAACAATGCTGAGCACTTGACTACTAGACTGTCCTCCCCCATTGGGAGCCACCAATTCTCTCAACAGACACAGTTCCCTCTGTTTCAGAACATCAGGCCTTCCCAGGATGTGGATACACCTTCCCACTCCTTGTATGGGTCTCCACAATGATACATCACACTATGACAAGATGAGCACTCAGGTGCTGTATGCTTTTGACAGCTGCTCCATTCTCATTCTTTCTCTCTCTCTCTCTCTCCCCCTCTCACTCTCCCTGTCTCTCCTTCTCTCCTCTCTCTATATCTTTCTTTCAACCTTACCATGTCATGTACTTTTTGTATCAGCCACAGCCTTCTCCCTCCCTCCCTCCCTCTCTCTCTCTCTGTTGTACATTTTTTCAGTCATAGCTTTCTCATTCTCTCCCTCTCTCTAACCCCCTCTTTCTCATTCTCTCCCTCTCTCTAACGCCCTCTTTCTCCTCTCTGTCACCAGATGCTGTTTTTGTTAACTGCATCTTTCTCATTCTCTCACTCTCTCTCCTTTCTCGCCTCTCTCTCTCTCTCCCACTCTCTCTTCCTCTTTCTCCACTCTCCTCTCTCTCTTCCTTACTTTATTTTTCTTTCTTTCTCTCTCACCAAGTCCTGTAAATTTATCACCCAAAGCTTTCTCGTTATCTTCCTCAATCTCCCAATCTCTCTCTCTTACTCTCTCTCTTTCTCGCTATCATAGTGGGTGCTGTATGCTTTTGCCAACCACTGCATTCTCATTCCCTCCCTCCCTCCCTCTCTCACCCCCCCTCACCCCCCCTCCTCTCTCTCCCTCCACCCCCTCTCTCCAGGTGAGGTACATTTTTCTCAGCCACAGCTTTCTCATTATCTCTCTCTCCCCCCCTCTCTCTCTTCTCTCTCTTACCAGGTTCTGTACGCTTTCATCACCCACTGCATTCCCATTCCCCACTCTCTCTTTCCCTCTCCCCTGTCCTCCAGGTGATGTACATTTTTCTCAGCCTCAGCTTTCTCATTATCTCTCTCTTCCTCTCTCTACCCTCCCTCTCTCTTTCTCTCCCTCTTGCACTTTCTCTTTTCCTCTTTATTTTTCTCTCTATCTTACCAGGTGCAGTATGCTTTTTCCAGCTGCTTCATTCTCATTCTCTCTCTCTCTCTCTCTCCCCCCCCTCCCCTCCCCCCCTCCCTCCCTTTCTCCTTCCCTCCCTCCTCCCCTCTCTCTCTCTTACCTGGTTCTGTACCATTTCGCTACCCACTTCATTCCCATTCCCCCCTCTCTCTTTCCCTCTCTCTCTCCCCCTACTCTCACGCACTGTTTTCTCTCTCTCTGCATGTGCTGTACGTTTTTTTCAGCCACAACTTTCTCATTCTTGCCCTCTCTTTAACCCCCTCTTTCTCCTCTATCTCTCACCAGTTGCTCTAAGTTTTTGTCAACCACGTCTTTCTCATTCTCTTTCTCTCCTCTCTCCTCTCTCACTCCATCTCCCTCTCTCTCTACACTCTCCTCTCTCTCTCTTTCTCTTTCTTTTTTTCTTTCTTTCTCACCAAGCCCTGTATATTTTTATCAGCCACAGCTTTCTCATTATCTCCCTCGCTCTCCCAATCTCTCTTTTACTCTCTCTCTCCCCCTTCCTCACTATCACAGTGCATAATATTTAGGAAAACTCCAAGTTCCCAAAATGCCCCCATATCACACCTCCTCTTCCCTCTCCCTGCCCATAGCAACTCCCGTGGCCCCTGCCTTCACATCAATGATACAATTTCTTCCATTGCTAGAATTGCAATAATTCTGTTGTAGAATACAAGTAAGTCCACTGTAATCCATATTTTATTCATACATCCTGAGGATGCTGGGATGGCAATGTTCTCTCCACCTCTAAATCAAGAGGGGCCTTAGATCCCACATGGCTGATGGATGGGATTCTCCTGCTTGCAATTCTAGAATCTCTCTGTTCCTTGGTGTGGTGGTTGACCATCATCACCTCCCTGTTATCTGACCTGGTTAACCAGGAGTGTAGGTTTTGCAACTCTGCTGAGCCTTAGGGCCCAGCTAGCACATGGACAGTCCATAGATTCAAGTCTCCTGATCATACACCAATTCCAGCACCAACCACAGTATCACTAAAAGTGACAGAAGAGGCATGTGTAGAGAAGTCACATCTGAGTCCAACTTGATCACACTCAGGAGCACAAATTCCAAACTAGGGTCCACTGGTAAGGTACTGAACTCCAGAGCCATCTGCCATGACTGTAGGACCTGGGTGTCTCTGTAGCCCTCACAAGAACCACTACCCAGGGTTGTATCTACTTTGGCTGTTTTCTGGGATCCTACAGAGACCTGCATAAGCATGAACCCTGTGATGACCTCCTGACTCATTTTGAAGTCTCTTAACCATATAAACTCACTCATCTTCACCATTTCTCCCTTTTATTCAAGGTCTTTTCTGGTTGCATCACCAGCTGGTGCTTGGTAGTAATCCCATGGCACGAGGGAGGCTCATCATCGTGAGTCAAGTCCCATGCTGGTGGGAAGGTAATGCATTAATATGCTGAGTTAGACATAGAGTGTGGCCACATGTGAGCAATATGGAGGCTCTCAGGAGATAGCTCTTAGGCACCCTGTAGCTCTAAGTCTAGTTGAAATTTCAAGCACACAAGCTCATAAGCATAGTCATTAGTGTCAAGGGTCCATCACCAGACCATCCTTCTTCACTGGTCTTTGCCCTTTCACTTGGGGAATTGTAGCTGTTTCACTGGGGAATGTGACAGAGCTCCCCAGGATGGGAACTCAGCATACCCTCAGTTGCCATGTTTAACTCTAATCATTATGTCAATACCCAACAGACATCCAAATGTATCTATATACCCTATATGCATGCCCTGGAGAAATCCTTCCCACCATGCATCCCCCGTCAATGACATCCTGTACCAGTGCTCTTCCCCTGCCATAGCTGAACTCCACTGTGATACAAAACTTCTTCAAACATCAAGTGTAATATGTTGCCAAATTCAATTAATAGGAAAATGAAATAGTAATGATAGGATTAAAGATTGGAAATAGAATAGATAATAACTTAGAAAAACTAAAATAAATTAGGGAATTAAAAAAATGAAAAATACAAGAAAAAAATTGTTTGATGTTTGTCTTTCATCACAATAGGTGTTGCCCTGTATGTACAGTGGCAAGGCAATCTCTTCCATTTCTTCCTCAGTGTCTACACCCTCCTTTTTTTTTTTTTTTGGCTTTTATAATGTGGATTTTATTTAGAGTAAAAACTTCCAGATTTGAAGCCATGAAATGTCCAAATCAAGGCACAATTAGAGATGCTTTCTCACCAAAGTCAGTTCCTGTTGATCCTACCATCCTGTCACATGGCAAAGATGGCTGTAGATCTTTGCCTTCCCCTCCATAATCTACTTCTCCTGGAGCTCAGCTGTGGGTAATCAGGTATAGGGGTTGACTCTCTCCAGGTCTCCATTTTCAGTGTCAGCTGCTCCTTTCTTCCTGAGTTCAGCTGTGAGTTATTAGTCAGATGGCTCATTTCTCCATGAGTGTTTTTTAGCCCCTTGGGGTTTCTGTTTTCCTGAACTCCTCTGTCTCATGTGGAACAATCAATATGATATGTGGCTCCAATTTCCTATTTGTCTGTTTCTCTCTGTGTCTGTTTATATCAGATGAGCAAGAAGGCAGATACTCAACATGAGTCACAACACACTCATGAACTCCAGTCAGAAGGGCCTGACACTTAAAGGGATGGATTAATTAAAAAACATAATCTCTCTCATTTTGGGATCATAAAAATATTTTCAAACTGTCATAATCAGAATCTGCCAATATATCCCCATTCTAGTTTTCAGGATCATATTCCTTTCCAAAGGATGCATTTACTTTAACAGCAGTTACCTATGACATGTAAGAGCAGATCATATGAAAACTACAGAAAAACTTTTAAGACAAAACTACTGAACAAAAAATAAATATAATTTACTTATAGAAGAAGTATGCTAAAAACACAGGACATAACTCATCAGAAATCATGGAAGCAACAATATGATGAATTAAAATATTTAAAATGTTGAAAGTAATTTTTTTATCCTTTATTATCTTTTTTTATTTTAAGGAAAAAAAGTACAGCTTTTTATTTATGTTATCAAACAGTAAAATATATTCAGTACAAAAAATAGTATACATATTAGTACAGACATTTTATGCATTTATGAGTTACTAAACTTTTTAAAATAGCTCCACATTTCTAGCCTTTGTGACTTTGATGTTCTTTTTGCAAACTTTAACTTTTTTATTTATTTTAGCTTTAAAAAAAGAAATTGTGTATATTTATGGTATTAAAAGATAAAATACCTTGCACTATAAAATGCTATACATGTCCTCCCATGGCCCACTGGATAGAACGTGGGAAATTGTGGGCTATGGTGTGGAACACGGGACATGGGGTGCAGTGATGCCCGGAGATGTACTCACCAGACGCAATGGATGTGACATGATGATGGGGGAGAGTGTTATTGTGGGGGGAGTGGTGGGGTGGGGGTGGTGGGGGTGAATGGGGACCTCATATTTTTTTAATGCAATATCTTTTTTAAAAATGAATAAATTGAGTAGAATTTGGGGGAAAAATGCTAAACATATATTTTATGCATTTCTGATTTTCTAATTCTTTTTCTGTGTCATCTGCTAGCCTTTGCATGTTATCCGTAGCTTCCAGTAAACTCCCAAAAAACTCCCATTTAATTTCTTATGCCAATCCACACTATATCAAAACCGTGATAGGGGAAGTCCCGATGTGGAAAGTCATAATGTGGAAGGGGTACCTGTGTTCATATATTCACATATTTCATATGTTCAGTCTCCAATTTTGATCTTCTGTGAAATGCCTCCATTCCTTTTACCCATTTTCATTTGGTTTGTCTTTTTATAAATGATTTACAGGGTACTTTAAAAATGTTTGGTTATGTATCATAAATACTTTCTCAGAGTTTGTTTTTGGGGCTTGAATTATTTTATTTTTAATAGTTGTGAAGAATAGAAACACTTAATACAGTGAAAGTTATCAATATTTTTTCTTTAGTTTGATATTTAGTATATCCTGTTTTAGAAATCCTTGCCTATTCCCTAGATCATCTAGATATCTTGTAAATGTTCTAAATTCTTAATTTTCTCACTGAAGTATGAAATGAATCTTATAGTGTAATGTGAGGTTGGACTTAAAAATTATATTTTTCCATTTTCAATTACCTGTTACTTGAATGTTTATATTCAGTATATTTTAAAATTTTGGAATTATTCAGATTTTCATTTTGAGTCAATTTTTTTGTTATTTTTTCTAGGAATTTTTCAATTTTACTTATTTTCAAATTTACTGACATAAAGTTGTTTACAACGTTCTTTTTAATATATGCTTTATATGAAATTTTGTTCCCTTTTATTTTTATTTTTTAGTCTTGTAGTATGTGTTTTTAATTGTCTTTTTTTAAAGGTACATAGATGCACAAAATATTACATTACCTCAACACCACTTGTAGCAAATGTAACATCATTGTAAAAAGATCATTGCTGGGAAGGGGGAAAAGGAATACATGGAAGTCCCCTATATTCTATATGTGACTTTACTGTGATCTAAAACTTTTTTGAAGATGTAATAAAAAATAAAAGATGTAAGACAGAAAATGGGGGGGCGGGGAGGAAAATTGTGAGCAGATGTCTACATGGGTGAAATCTATGATAAAGTGGAGGTAAGGGGAGCATAGAGATACTATTGGGTGGGGCTTTGTAGGCTTGAGGGAGACTAGAGTTGGGTGGATTGGTTAGATGGTCCATGGAATTGGGGGGAGAGTAGGGGGGCTGCAGGTGAACATGGGAGCTTGTCAGGTACATGGTTGAAACTATAATGTTGAGAAAACTCTTTAGAAATTATAATTATAAGGATGGGTTACTGGTTTAAGGTGTTTGATGGGGGAGGCATCCAGCACAGGGTGCAACTGGGGCAGGCTTCTAGGGAGTGTGTGAGTGCTCATCTTGTCATAGTATATTACAACAGTGGGCGGAGACCCATGCAATGAGTGGGAAGGTGTTATACCCTATCCTGGGGAGGCCTGATATTCTCAAAAGAGGGGAGGGTGTCTCTCAGGAGCATGGGTGGCTCCCAGTGGGGGAGGACAGACTAGTGTGTCGAGCCCTCAGCATTGTTGCAAGTATCTATGTATCTTATCCTTCAGGCAGTGAAGCTTGGTTTTCCCTGTGGGCACTGAGGGGAGGGGGAGACAGGAATAGATTACGTGGAAGAAGGGGTAACTAAGGGGCAATTGAAGTCTTCTGCATGATCATCCAATGATGGATACAAGCCATGTTAAATTTCACCAAAAATTTATAGAAGTGTACAGTCTACAATGTAAACCATAATGGAACCATGGTTGGTAGCTATGTTTCAATACCTCAACACCACTTGTAGCAAATGTAACATCATTGTAAAAAGATCATTGCTGGGAAGGGGGAAAAGGAATACATGGAAGTCCCCTATATTCTATATGTGACTTTACTGTGATCTAAAACTTTTTTGAAGATGTAATAAAAAATAAAAGATGTAAGACTAGGGAGATATGGAAGAGATTGCCTTGCCACTGTACGTACAAGGCAACATCTATTACAGTGATGAAAGGCCAAATGTCAAAAAAAAATTTTTATGATTAAAAAATTTTAATACCCCAATTTATTTTCTACTTTATTTTAGGTTGATATTTTAATGTAATATTTTGTGCATCTATGTACCTTTAAAAAAAGACAATTAAAAACACATACTACAAGACTAAAAAATAAAAATAAAAGGGAACAAAATTTCATATAAAGCATATATTAAAAAGAACTACTCTCCCCCCAATTCCATGGACCATCTAACCAATCCACCCAACTCTAGTCTCCCTCAAGCCTACAAAGCCCCACCCAATAGTATCTCTATGCTCCCCTTACCTCCACTTTATCATAGATTTCACCCATGTAGACATCTGCTCACAATTTTCCTCCCCGCCCCCCCATTTTCTGTAAGTCTGTCTTCCAGTCTTTAGCTATTTTGATGTAGGATATAGGTGGGGGCTATTCATCTCTTCATAGATAACCTGAGCTGTGTGTGTCTGATGGTGAGAGCTGCAGCCCTGCCCTTGGTAACCATGGCAACAACTCCAGTCCTGGAAAATAATTAAGCAATTTAAACTCTATAAACTTTAAATATTCAGGAAGGATGCAAACCAAATGTGTTAAAAGCTTACATGGAATGTATGAAGTTCATGTTAAAAGCTTACCTACAATGTATAGGATTCATGCTAAAAGCTTACCTAGAATGTGAGAGATATGTGTTAATTCAAACTTATTAAGCACTGAAATAAAGGACAATTTAACTCTCCCTTTGTTAAAAAGAACTCAAAAATCTTATTTGGGTCTCCGGTTTTGGATGAAAAGTTCCCAAGACCAGCCAGTTGTAAATAAATTCTTTTTTCCTTCCCAAAATTATTACTAAGTCCTGGCCTTTCCATACACAATAATTGAACTTCTCTTGACATCTACAACATTTGGGGCTCATCCAGGATTTACAAATGAAGGCCAGAGCAGGTAGCATTTTGCTACCCCTTCTGGATCTCTGAGGAAGCCAGGAGGACTCAGATGAACTCCAAATCTTGGCTCCCCTGGACAATGTTTAGTCCAGAAAAAAAAAATTTGGGCTCTGCTGGAACCCTCCCAACAAAACTCAGGGGTGATGGAAGGTCTGGAGAAAACTCTGGGAATGAAAAATAAAAACCTCCAAACACAGAAAAAGGTTAAGACTCCCCTGGGGGAGCATAGTGTCAGGAAAACCTAACTTTAAATGTTAGAAAAGGAAGCCTGATCAAAATCCAAGAGAACCCCAGTACCTCCAGAAATTTGGGGGAAACCATTCTCTCAAGGTCTGAAAGGAAAGAAAAAAAAAAAAGGAAAAAATCCTGGTATTTAGGTTTGACTGAGCATTAGCATCTGGTTTTAATCTTGCCTCCATTGAGGTAGTGAAGCCTTGATTATAACAAGAAGGATGTTGATAGGTTTAGGTTAACCTGAAAATTTGTCTGGATTTAGAAAATCTTGGTTACAGAAAAATTAATTGGCTTTGCAGTGACACTTGATCTGAATGTAAGGTTGAACAGTGAAAAAGGTTTAGCTGGAGTCTTGTTTTGGTGCTGGATTGCAGATGAATTCACTTTGTAAACAGCAAGCATAAGCAGGAAATCCTGTTCAGATTTAAATGTTGTGTTCTCTCTTTCTAAAGTTTGTAATAATTGCAGGGGCAGCCATGCTGGAAAAAAACAGAAATTGTAAGTTAGACTTACAGGCTTTGTGCTTCTGTCTGTGTCTGTCCAGCACTGGTGTTAAATTGTGTAATAATGTAAAGTGGTAAACTTGGTTAAGCTGGAACCCTCCCTTATCATTAGCAAAGGAGCGAAATGGTTGTATTTATAACGCATGCTCTGCTGTCTTGTCTCTGGGTCTGTCCCATTTGCTGGGGTATGGAGGTTGCCCATGTCCATGCCATGCACTCAAGTTTATTGAACCTGGCCCCAGTCAGAGTAGTCAATGAAACCAGTAACTTAAATCATAACCCTGCCAGGGCAGGAGTCCCTGGGAAGGTGCCAAGCTTGGAAGGTTCTTTTCAAGCCATTTTAGCAGCCTGGAACTTGCCACCATTACTTTTCCCCCCTCCTTCCTTTAGGAGGATGCATAGCAGAAGTGGAAAGCCAGGGAAAGGGGTAGCAACTGGCCCCCTCCAGTGAGTACCTGTGTTCTATTCATAAGCCACATTCCTATCTAATCATTATGCATCCAGCTGCCTGAAAGGGGGGAGGTGAAGGAGGGTGCCAAGCAGGACTAGGATAAATGCAATAAAAATTCCCTCCTTAAGGCATCAAGGGCGAAAATAAATTTGCATAATTAAATTCTGCCCAGGTTCTGCTTTACTGAACCTCTCTCTTTGCAAGTCTATGTAAAAATGCTTTGAAATGTTTCAAAGCTGTAAAACTGGTAAAGTACCTTCATCTAAAGGAAAGAGGATATTGCTTGAAACAATAAACTTCTAATCACTTGATAGCACTTTTAATGGTTTGGCAGAGAACTATCAGCAGTAAAGGTCCTAAAACTATGAAAAAAAGAAAAAGAAAAAAAAAAACAACCCCAATTCGGCTTAACAACATCGTGTTAAATATAATCAGCCTATCTGCTAATGCCCCAGAAATGCTAAAGATATGAAATTCATCTGTTTTAATCTGTGCTTAACTTTGCATTCAATTTTAAAAGCTGTGTTTGGCTTTTGTCAGTTTGCCTGTGCCTAAAAAATCACTTGTAAAAGTAACTTAAAAATGAATCTTTAAATGCCAATGCTGTCTTGCTGGTGAATTGAATTCATAGCTAGCAGATAAAATTTGTTCAGTTACTAGAAAAAAAGCAAAAAGCTTTGCAGGATTATTACTAATAATGTTCTTGCAAGTTAATTAATAAAAGTATCCAATTCATCTTAAGGTAAAAACATACTAAGAACAGTAACTAAGAATTAAAATCATTGTATAAGTACCTTTATATATATATAAATTTATAACTAAAGCTATTACAGTGGAATAAATGTGGCCTGGATTTTGGCTATTGTAATGGTAATATTGAACTGATTTGCCTCTGTTTATAGCTACTTCAAGTTTATCTAATGCTTATTATAATAATAGTAATTATTACTTGAAGTTAGCCTATAGTTATTTTGTAACTAATTTAACCCCTGATCTTCAACTATTGTAATAGTAATTATAAACTGAATTTACATTTGCCTTTGCCTACAATTCCTGCAAATCTGCCCCACCCCTTAACAATTCAACCTGATAATTAAACTTTAAAACTTATAGTTAAATTAAAAAAGGAAGGACTTATGCATATCACTGTTGTGCCATTCTAAATATTTTTAGTCTTCTCATTTCCTCTTTATCCCTTTAAAGGAAAAGCTGTCTTTTTCTTTGACCTTTAAAATAGTATATATTAATTCTGATAGGCCATTTCTACCAAGAATCAGAAATAACTGTTGCCATGTTTTCCAAGAGTAGGCAATACTCTTCCCAGTGTACCAAGCCTTATTGAGCAGGCCCCTCGCCTTCGTTGTTCAGGCTGTCTCAAAAAGAAAAAAAGCAAGTCAAAACTACCTGACTTCTTCTCAGTCTAAGCAAAAGCCCAAATGCTTGCCAGGTTCCCTCCAATCAGCAATATCACCAGGAAAGCCAGTAAGAGAACTATACTTTAAATAAACCAGCAAGGAAAATGGTTTTAAATAACTAAATGGTGTTTCTGTATCAAATTATTCATGTCTGCCTATTTGCTCAAATTATTAAAGATAAATATGCAGTTATATAAGTAATACATATTCCTAAAACCCAAATTAAACTAAATGGTATAAAAGGTCATGTAAAAATCTAAATATAGCAACTGTTGAAAAAGCTATAAAATCCTTATTAAATTATAAATAAAACAGGTTAAATAATTGCTTTATATTCCAGAGCCTAAAAATTAGTATGCTTTTAAAATTATTCAGTTTTAAAATTATCAAAAACAAAGGTTTTAAGCCCCTATAAAAAAAAATTCTTTGTTTAATCAATAACAATTTCAACTTGTTTAGCTTAAGTATTATCTCATTAGTTTACAAAATACCAGGTTAATAAGTTAACACTATATATGTTAAATCTTTAAAATAATAAAACTGTAAGCTCATGTTTAATGAAATAAAGTTAAGTGTAGAGCTGCTCTCTTTTAAATGCATAAGGTAAATTCCATTGGTTGCTAATTGTAATCTACAGTAAATTTGCCAGTCTATAATTGCAGTCAGTTGTAAAAAGCTTGTAAAAGCATCTTCTAAACTGAAGCTTTTAAATGACTCTAATTCTAAAGACTCATTATTAAGTAAAAACCTGGGTTAATATTAATAGCAAGAAGTAACTTCATAGTAATAAAACTATCTAAAAGTCACTGTAAGGTGCATATTTAAGTGATGATAATAATGGGTTACCTTAATTCCACTGGAAATCTTCCATTTTCATTTTAACAATAAAAAAATTTTTCCCTCTACTACTAAAGTAAAATTCCTGCTAATATCTTAATGGTAAGAGTGTAAAAATAAAGTAATTTGGTATGTAACATAATGCATTAAAAATGTTTAAAAATGTATAAAATCAAGGGATAAACTTTAACATTGTCCAACTCTCTTGTGTATTGAAACCAGGCCTTGAGTACATTGCAGGTTGCCTCTCCATATAAGTTATTGGCTAATTTGGTCACTGATCTTTAAAGCATTAAATATCTACTACTTTTCTGGTCGTGTTCCTGAAGTGGATGGAAATTACTTTGCAGTTTTGAGCTCCTGCAGCAGCCAATAGTGGCTAAGAACAGCCAAATATACAATGAATGCTCAGACTAGCACTGTTTCATAGTGCCAGAGAGCACTATGCACCAGGCCAGTAAAATCTACTCTCTAGTTTCTCTCTAGGATCAATGGTACTGCAGCTTCTGTGAAGAACATATGAAGTGGAACAATAAATACCAGAACACTGTGAATAGAACGTAAACACAATCGGCATTATGGCCTACTACCATGGAGAGATAACATGTAAACTATTACAAACCTCAAACTTAAAACGATTAATTGTAACTCAGCATCCTTATGCATTACGTAATAAATTAATTAATATTAAGTGCTGAACCTTTATCCTGTTCTAAATATATGCCTGATAATTATAATACTATCTTTTCTATTCTAAATCATGTACAAAAGTATATTAAACATGATAAATTCCTGGTAAACTTCATTTTCTAAATAGTTAATAAACATGTTTATAAAATAGAACAGCCATCTTAGCTAAAAAACAATGGGGCCACCAGTGGCTGACAGGTAACTGGTTAATTAATACCAGGCTCAGTCACCCTACTACTCTACTGTACTCTACTGTGTAGCAAAATGAGGCTTGCTTACTAGCAATGGGTCACCTATGAGACTATCAAAATTATCAGAAATTATTCAATTAAAACAAAATGTAAAAAACTTCCTTCTGTAGTTCTGATCCCTCCCACAGCTAAAAGAATTTCCAACTTGGTGCACTAATCCTGAATAAAACCAACTGCCTAAGAAGGTACCAGTACTAAGAACACCTAATGAAGCACATGAGTGCCAATCATTAAACTGCCTGAAATGCATCTTCCAAACAAAATTAAGGGGGACAGACTTGGCCCAGTGGTTAGGGCATCCATCTACCACATGGGAGGGCCACGGTTCAAACCCCCGGCCTCCTTGACCCGTGTGGAGCTGGCCCATGCGCAGTGCTGATGCGCACAAGGAGTGCCGTGCCACACAGGAGTGTCCCCTGTGTAGGGGAGCCCCATGCACAAGGAGTGCGCCCCATAAGGAGAGCCGCCCAGGGTGAAAGAAAGTGCAGCCTCCCCAGGAATGGTGCTGCACACACGGAGAACTGACACAACATGATGATGCAACAAAAAGAAACACAGAGTCCCATGCCGCTGACAACAACAGAAGCAGACAAAGAAGACGCAGCAAATAGACGCAGAGAACAGACAACCGGGGGGGGGCGGAAGGGGAGAGAAATAAATAAATAAATAAATCTTTAAAAATAAAATAAAATAAAATAAAATAAAGAAATTTAAAAAAAACAAAACAAAACTAAGTACCTAATAATGTTATCTATTACAATATCTCTCTGAACATAAAATAACTTAAAATATATAGTGTGTGTGTATAATACACATACATACACTGTTCCCCACCAACTTTAAAAAGAAATGCCATCTTTGCAGACACCTATCCTTGTAATCCAGTGTCCTCTTTTAACAAGCAGGTATTCCAAAATTCTAATGAAATTTGTTTCATTCAGAATGGACATCTTATTAGCCATATAAAAACTTCATGCAACTTCATACAGAATGCCACATCCATCTTCCTCCAGTAGTTACAGAAAAGAGATCATCTCCCTTCAACACCCCTTTAAGATTAAAGGTGCAAACTCTCTAAGGGTAAAATAAAATTAATAGATGGATCTAGAGCCTGGCAAAAAAAAAAAAAAAGAAATCCATGTAAGCACCAGTAACCCCCAGGATGGCTGCTAGGGGGGCCCCACCCCCAGGATTCTGCTGTCCAGGATGAGAACTTTTTCTGAAAACAGGATAAGCCCCAAGTGTTACCCAGGAACTTTGTCTTAGGCCTCCACTGGGAAATTGATAACTGGGGTAATCAATCAAAACAACAGCCACCCACCTCTTAACTCCAATGACAATTATGCCAAAGCTTAGCAAGTTAAGCTTGCATAAAGGGGGGGATGATATAAGCTATGGGTGGGGGTTGTTCATCTCTTTGTAGATAATCTGAGCTGTGTGAGTAGGACAGTGAGAGTGAGAGCTGCAGCCCTGCCCTTGGTAACCACGGCAATGACTCCAATCCTGGAAAACAATTAAGCAATGTAAACTCTATAAACTTTAAATATTCAGGAAGGATGCAAACCAAATGTGTTAACAGCTTACATAGAATGTATGATGTTCATACTAAGAACTTACCTAGAATGTATAGGATTCATGCTAAAAGCTTACCTAGAATGTGGGAGATATGTGTTAATTCAAACTTATTGAGCACTGAAACAAAGGACCGTTTAACTTTTCCTCTGTATAAAAAGAACTCAAAAATCTTATTTGGGGCTCGGGTTTTAGAGGAAAAGCTCCCAAGCCTGGCCAGTCATAAATAAATTCTTTTTTTCCTCCCCAAAATTATTACTGAGTCCTGGCCTTTCCATACACAATAATTGAACCTCTCTCGATGTCTACAACGCTTTGAGACCGCTTGATTTGCTTAATTCATATCAGAGAGGTCATGTAGGATTTGTCTTTAAATGCCTGGCTTGCTTCACTCAACATAAGGTCCTCAAGATTCATCCATGTTATCCCATGTGTTAGTACTGCATTCCTTCTTACAGCTGAGTAATATTCAATTGTATGTATACACCACATTTTGATTATCCATTCATCTGTTGATGGGCATTTGGGTTGATTCCAACTTTTGGCAATATTGAATAATGGCACTATGAATATTGGTGTTTCCTTGTTTTCAGTTCTTTTGTGTATATACCCAGCAGTGAGATTGCTGGGTTATATGGCAAATCTATAGCTAGTTTTTTGAGAAACCACCAAACTGTCCTCCAGAATGGCTGGATCCTTCTGCATTCCCACCAGCAGTGGATGATGTTCCCATTTCTCCACATCCTCTCCAATACTTGTAGTCCTCTGTTTTTTTAATAACCACCAGTCTAATGGGTGTAAGATGGTATCTCATTGTAGTTATTTTGTAATTTTTTGAAGATACATAGATCACAAAAAAATGTTACATTAAAAAATATACCCCACACTCCTCCCTCATCATCCTCCTTCATCATTGCAGCACATCCATTGCATTTGGTGAATACATCTTGGAGCACTGCTGCACCTCATGGATTATAGTTTACATTCTAATTTACACTCTCCCCTAGTCCATTCAGTGGGTTATGGCAGAATATATATTGTCCAGCATTTGTCCCTGCAATACCACTTAAGGCAACTCCAAGTCCCAAAAATGCCCCCCCACATCACATCTTTTCTTCCCTCACCCTGCCCCAAAAACTACTATGTCCACTTTCTCCACATTGATGCTACAGTTTCTTCCAATACTAGTCACAATAGTTCTATAGTAAAATACCACAGAGTCCACTCTAATCCATATTTTATTCTCCCTTCCTGTTAATCCTGGGATGGTGAAGTCCACTCCATTTCCCAAATAGCTAGTGATGTTGAGTATCTTTTCATCTGCTTTTTTAGCTATTTGTATTTCTTCTTTTGGAGAAGTGTCTGTTCAAATCTCTTGCCCATATTTTAAATGGGTTTTTTATTTTTGAGATGTAGGATTTCTTTATATATGCTGGATATTAGGCTCCCATCAGATATATGGTTACCAAATATTTTCTCCCATTGGGTAGGGTGTCTTTTCACTTGATAAACTCTTTTGAGGTGTAAAAGGCTGTAGTTTAGAGGAGTTTCCATTTATCTATTTTTTCTTTTGCTTCTCATGCTTTGGGTGTGAAGTTCATGAAGTCATTTCCTATTACAAGGTCCTGTAGATGCTTCCCTACATTGTCTTCCAAGGTCTTTATTGTCTTGGCTCTTATATTTAGATCTTTGATCCAACTTGAGTTGATTTTTGTATAAGGTATAAGATGGTATTCCTCTCTCATTCTTTTGCATATGGATATCCAGTTCTCCAAGGACCCTTTCTTGAAGAGGCCATTCTTTATCTCTTCAGTCATATGTTCCTTCAATTATTTGAATTTATATAAGAGATTTGTGTGATAATCATTGATTAATTGTCTTAAATACTGTGCCCCATAAGAATTTTTTATTTGTTCCTTTGGTTGGACCATATTTCCCTGTTTCTTAGTTTGGCTTGTAATGTTTTGCTAATGTCTAGGCATCTGAATATGTTGGTGAATTTACTCTGACAGTCAATTTCTCTCTCTTGCATAGTGGTTTTGTTTCACAGCTCCTCTTTGATTTTTTAAAATTTTTATTTATCTTTTAAAATGTATTTTTTGAAGATACATAGACCAAAAAGAGCTACATTAAAAAATATAAAAGGTTCCCACATACCTAACACCCTACCCCCACACACACTCCTCCCACATCAACAACCTCTTTCATCATTGTGGCACATTTATTACATTTGGTGAATACATTTTGGAGCACTGCTGCACCACATGGATTATAGTTTACATTGTAGTTTACACTCTCCCCCAGTACATTCAGTGGATAATGGCAGGAAATATAATGTTCCGCTTCTATCCCTGTCATGGTGTATTATATCATTGGGTGGAGACCCATAGAATGGGTGGGAAGATATACCCATATCCTGGGAAAGCCTGATGTTCTCAAACAGAGGGAATTGTGTCTGTCGAGAGAATTGGTGGTTCTCAATGGGGGAGGACAGTCTAGTATGTCAAGCCCTCAGCATTGCTGCAATTATCTTCTTTGATTTTTGATCCAACTTATTCTAAGTCTTTCAAACTGCCGAGCTTAAGTTATTAAAATCAGGCCAGTGCGGTCACCCCTCGGGCTGAAGTGTGGTTTGCTGGCCTGGCGGGGGAGCAGCCGCGGCAGGCCAAGCCGCTGCCCCCATAATAGGGTGGCTGGTCAGGCCCACCGCCACCCCTGAAGGGAGCTCGGCATGGGCGCAGAGTGCCCTCGGGTCTCCCCTTCTCGGCAGCCATGCTTCCGTGGCTGCCCCTCCTCCCGGATGGCGCCACACGATGCCTGTGGGGCGGCACCCTTCTTCTTCTTTCTCCCTGCGCAGGCGCAGGGCGGAAAATTCCAGTCTGCCCTTTTCCCCTCCCCCGACAGCAGCAACAGCCAGGCGTGGGCGGGAAACTCAAGTCTGCCCTCTACCCCAGCAACAGCAACCTCCAATCACTAAACCCTGACCCTTCCCCCAGCAACAGCGACAGCCAATCCCTAACCACCACCCCTCCCCCATCCAGTACCGCCCACTGACCTTTCGCCGGCAACCAATCAGAACAGGGCGTGGCTTTGACCAATCAGCCTTCCCCAGCCCCTATAAAACTGTTGCCTCTCCCTCAATAAAGTGGACTTGCGTGTTTACCTTGTCTCTGCGGTGGTTCTTCTGCCGTGCGCCCTCCAGTCCTGAGAGCCCCCGACAAGGGCCTGGCCTCCCTTGTCCCCAGTTCGTCGCCTGCTTCTCCGGGCGACCCCTTCGTCGCTGGCTTCGCCCGGTGACCCCGTCAGCCGAACCGCGCAACCCCTGTGAGACCGACCCCTCGTCTGCTGCCGGACAGATCCCTCGTCCCAAGTGGGACCGATTCCTCGTCCCAAGCGGGACCGACCCCTCGTCCAAAGCTGGACCGACCCCTCGTCCACAGCCAGACCCCACCTCTACTGACCGAGCAAGCCGCCGCAGGCCAGGAATTCACTAATGGACTACAGATCTACTGCTAGGAGTTGGGACAAAAGACACATAAAAGTGGATTCTCCCCTTGCAATTTGACATCTGGCTAGCAGATGGCACTCATTAGCAAATTTTTCCATTGAGGTGACTCAATCTCCACTTGCCATTGATTCTGGTCTGGTCAGAGCCAAGATTCAAAGAGGGCTCTGCTGGTCAAATTCACTGAAGAGAACATTTTCTCTGCCTTCCACCACACCCTCCCTTTTCCCAGGAAGGAAGTCATCTGTTCCCCTCTCACTTGGCTGCACTGAACATTGAATTTTATCCAGGTTGTTTGCTTGCCTTGAGGGTTAGGAATCAGTGTTATTCCTATCCACAAGGTGTAGTAGCTCTCAGTTCTCATTTTGGCTTCTTCACCTCTCTGCCCCTCACACTCCTGGGGGGTGTGCAGCACACACCTTGTCTGCAGAGCCCAAAACATGTCCTTCAGTCATCTCTTTCCCCTTCTTTAAATGTTTTTGTGAAAGAGTTGAGCCCTGCATTCCTACTCTGGTGCCATCTTCTTGGAAGTCCCTCAGTATCTTTTTATTTTAATTCGGTAAGTTTTCTGTAATTTTTTAAAAATTCCTTCTGCAATTTCATCTTTTTCTGCTCCTTCTGAGTGTCTAATGATGCATATATTTTTATGCTTCATGGTGTCACATAGGTCTCTTAGGTTGTGTTCTATTTTTTATAGGTCTGTTTTGCTTTCTCTTCCTCAGTCAGGTTCATTTCAAATGTCTTGTCTTTGAGTACACATATTCTTTC
The DNA here is from genome assembly GCF_030445035.2 of Dasypus novemcinctus. NCBI lineage: Eukaryota > Metazoa > Chordata > Mammalia > Cingulata > Dasypodidae > Dasypus > Dasypus novemcinctus. The sequence continues at coordinate 33,602,330 of NC_080701.1, read as the reverse complement.
TTCTGTCAGCCCCAGTCAGCTGTTTACACCCTCTAGATAATTTTTCATTTTAGTTATTGTGGTCTTCAACTCCAGTGGTTCTGTTGGGTTACTTTTAAAAATTCCTATCTCATTACTGAGATTCTTATATTGTTCTTTCATTGTTTTCTGGATATCTCTTAGTTGTTTCTCTGTGTTTTCCTTTATATCCTTGAGCATACTGAGGACCATTTTTTAAAGTTTTTGCTAGGAATGTCAATTTCTGGTCTTTTTATGGATGGTTTCTGGACTTTTGTCCCCTTCCTTTCACTGGTCCATCATTTTCTGTGTGTGTTGTCGTTCATTTGTTCGTTTTAATCTTTAGTCACAACCATACTTTTAATATTTTAAAGCATCCAAAATGTCCGTAAGTCCTTACAAATTGACTCAGCATCAGCCTGTGCTGTCCTTCCGAGTTGAATCTTCTTATCAAGAAGTTTTGTCAAAAGTGCAAGTGTGGGGTCCTATCTGTCTATCTTTTCTGAGCCTGCAGGGCTTATGCTCCTGGCATTAGGAATAGCCTAGTCAATAGGCATCCCGATGCCTTCTCCATTCTGAGTGCTTTATTTTATACTTAGGCATTCTTTTGCTCCAGGCCATATTTCATTGTTTCTTAAACTGTTTTACCTGTTTGCAAGTTGCCTCTGCCTGCAGAGCAAGTTCTGGGAGGGAGAGCCAAGATGAATTTCTGGTTCAGTCTTTCAAGCTGCCACCCAACATACAGGCACAGCAATATGTGCATAGGCGTTATTCTGCTCCTGCTGGAATAAGGCGAGAGACCCAAAATGGGAGCATGAGCTGGCTCCACGCTGTGCTGGGCAGAGCCCAGGGGAGGGCCCACAAGGGTGCCAGGAGTTGCTCCTACATTTTAAAATCTACATTTTCTTGATTTTGTACTCACCCATTTTCTGAAACTCTTTAACTGTCTTCTGGAGTTTTGAGGAAGATGGCTTTTCCACTTTTTACTACTTGTTCAAAGATTCTGTGGGGTGCCACAACCTGAAGTGTCATATGCTGCCATCTTGGTCAACCAGAATTATTTGCTTATATTTTCATGGGGAAACAGGAAGGAGACATTCAAGCCACAGATTTACCAAAATAGGGAGGTTGTTCAGTTCTACCCATGAGCTCTAGGCCTGAGTTAGGAATGCCTTCCCTTTCTGAAGTTTATCTCTACTAACCTAACTTCTTTGTGTTTTCTCCCACACAGCTCTGAAGCTGTTCTTTCATAACTTTCCAAACACAGTGTGCTTTGTTCCCTGGAAATTGGCCATACAGCTGATGAGCCTCACAGAAAATGAGATCAAATTGTTCATAGCTCATGCAGCATGCCCCAAAAAGGTGCCAAACAAAATGCTGGTCAAATGGCTTAACAAAATAGGTCAGAATGCCTCAGTCAACACTCTGCTGGGTGCTTTGGAAACACTGGGAGAAATAAATGCAAAGAAGACAATTCAGTACCATCTTTTGGGCTCTGGAGCTTATATCTATCAAGAATAAAGGCAGGGAAAGGATTTGGCTCAACTGATAGAGCATCTGCCTACCACATGGGAGGTCCAGCATTCAAACCCAGGGCCTCCTGACCCATGTGATGAGCTGGCCCATGCACGGTGCTGATGCATGCAAGGAGTACCGTGCCATGCAGGGGTGTCTCCCACTTAGGGAAGCCCCATGCACAAGGAGTGTGCCCTGCAAGGAGAGCCGCCCCATGCAAAAATATAGTGCAGCCTGCCCAGGATTGGCACCACACACAGAGAGAGTTGACACGACAAAAAGAGACACAAATTTCCGGTGCCACTGACAAGAATGCAAGCAGACACAGAAGAACACACAGCAAATGGACACAGAGAGAAGACAACGGGGGGTGGGGGGGGGGAGAAATAAAGAAATAAATAATTTTGAAAAGAATAAAGGCAGAGTGTCATTATGGAAAATGGTGGAATTGATCAAGTCAAACAGTTGGTCCTTCTCCTGAAGCAAACATTAAGCTGCCTAAAATGGGGAAAAAATCAACATTTTTTTGGCAATTCTGAAATCTAATTTTAAAAACTAAAGCAATCAAGGAAGTACTTAATGAAGAAAAAGACAAATGAATCTCAGTAAGTGTATTAGTTTCCTTTTGGTGCCATAGTATTTAATCATCAAATGGATGGCTTAAGGAAGCAGAAATCTATTCTCTCACATTTCTGGATTCCAGAAATCTGAAATCAAGGTGTTTGTTAGCAGGGCCATATTTCCTCTAAAGTTCTAGAGAAGAATCTTTGATCTTGCTTCTGGTTGTTGTCAGATCCTTGGTATTTATCTTGGTTTCCTAGGCTGCATGGAATGGTTCAGCTTAAACAATGGAAATTTATTAGCTTAAAGTTTTGAGGTCGAGAAAATATCCAAAATCAGCTATCACCAAGGAAATACTTTCTTCCTGAATACTGGCTGCCAATAATCCTTGGCTTCTCTGCCACATGGCAAAGAATACAGTAGCCATCTGCTGGTCTCTCTCTTCTTTTCTGGGTTTCAGCTTCTTGCTTCTGTGGCTTTTCTTTCTCTTTATCTGAATTTCATCCTCTTAAAAAGACTCCAATAATAGAGCTAAGACCCACCCTGACTGAGGTGATTCACACCTTAATTGAAGTAGCCTTGTCAAAAGAGCCTCCTTAGAATAGGTTTACACATATAGGAATGGATTAGCTTTAAGAATATGTTTTTCTGGTGTATGTACAGCTTCAAACATCCACAATATTTCTTGACTTGTAACTCCATCATTCCAGTTTTTGCTTTTGTCTTCACATAGCCATCTTCCTTCAGTGTGTATATATGTGCCCAAATTTCCCTATCCTTCCAAGGTGTGACAAGGATGCTTTCTCTCTGAGCTGCAGCTGTGGGCAATCAGACACATGGCAGGGTACAATGGTAATGTCTGCTGGTCTCTGCCTGCTCATCTCTCCCCTTTCCTCCAGTCCTCATTGTTTTCAATTTCTGGCTTCAGTGGCTTCTCTTAGCTTCCAGATGTTTTTCTCTGCAACTTTTTTTCTGTATTGCAACTTTTTATTCCTCCATTTATAAAGGACTCCAATAAAAGGATTAAGACCCACTCTGGGTCAGGCAATGCAATCAAAGACCCTAAACTGAAGTAATGTAATCAATAGGTCCCACCTACAATAGGTTTATACCCTAAGAACAGGATTTTCTGGGGCACATAAAAGCCTTAAACTGGCACAAAAAGAAACCGGACATGAAAGGAGAAGGCATGCAGAGCAGCCAGAAACTAGAAATCAACAGAACACAGAAGAGAAAGGAGAACTTGCTGTCACTTGCATTGCCATGTCTGATGGTTAGGCTATTGTGTCAACTCAGCCAGGTAATTGTGCCCAGTTATTTGGTCAAGCAAGCACTGGGCTAACTGTAATACAAGGGCATTTAAAGACCTTAGTCACCATTGACTTTACTGCAGTGGTAAGTCATAGATAGCTGGTTATAATTACATCAATCAGGGAGATTGCCATCAGCAGCAAGTGATGCTTAATTCAATCAGTTGAATCCCTTAAAAGGGGAAGTGATTCCAGCATTGAGAGAGAATTTCCCAGTTTGTCTTTGGACAGCCAACATCTCCCAGAACTCATCGAGAATCTTCATTGGACTTTCATTGGAGCTCCTGGTTGCAGCCTGCCTGTGGAACCTGCACATGTGCATCCCCACGGCTGCGTGAGAGACTCTGATAACTCTCTTACTATCGACGGATATCCCTTGATGATTCTGTTTCCCTAGAGAACCCTGACTAAAACACCATGTGATGGAAAAGCCAAGAAACTACATAGATGGCCAGCGATGCAAAAGATACTGCTGCTAGGAGGAAACAAGCTTTCTGGCCTCTGAAACCATGAAACGTTCCTGTTTTTATGCCAACCTATTGTATGGTATTTGTTTTAGCAGTGGGAAATTAAAATGACATTGTCAGATAGTTATTACAGCAACACCTAACACCCAGTACCAAAATCTGTATTAGTTTCCTAGGGCTGCTATAAAAAATCACTACCAACTAGGTGATTTAAACCAAAAGAAAATTATTCTCTCTTATTTCTGGAGGCTAACGTCTGAAAACAATGTGTCGTCAGGGTTAATTCCTTCTGGGGACTCTGAGGAAGAATCTGTTTCTTAGCTCTCTCCTGGCTTCTGGTTGCTGCCAGTACTCTTTGGTGTTCTTTTGCTTGTAGCCGCCCATCACTCAGTTGCATCACTCCAATCTTTGTTTTCACATGTCATTCTGTGTGTGTCTTCATCTTCACATGGCCTTCTTATAAAAACACCAGGATTTTTTTACTTTTATTTAGGGCATATCCTAATCCAGCATGACATCATCTTAACTAATTATCTCTGCAAACACACTTTTTCCAAATAAAGTCACATTCGCAGATATTATGAATTAGGACCTCAGCATATCTTTGTGGGAGATACAATTCAACCCACAACAGGACAAGAATAAAAACAAAAACAGGAAAGTATGGCCTATTGAGGGGAAAAAATAATTTGATGGAAACCATCCTGGAAACCCACTTGTTGAATTTATAAAGACTTTGAACTGACTTTTAAATATGCTTAAAGACTTAAAGGAAAACATGGGCAAAGAACTAAAGGAAACCAGGAAAATGATACTCTTTATTAGTTCATAGTATGAACAAATAAAGAATATCATTAGAGACAGAACTTGTAAAAAGAAACCAAATAACAAATCTGGACCTGAAAATTACAATAGCTGACATGAAAATTTTACTAATGGGTTCAATAGCAGAATTGAAAAAGCAGAAGATCATATCAGTGAACCTGAAGTTAAGACAAAAGAATATAGGTCCCAATTCTGCTATGTGCATAAGAAGGAAAGAATTGCTTCCAGAAATTGAAGCTTCCCTAGTTGACCTTTTCTCCTAGAAGGGAAGGCACAGACAACAGCCGGGAATAAACAGCTACAAATTTCACATTGACGGTACACGAAGGAGCTGCCATCCAACGTCAAACAGCCGTTGGAACATTCTTGAAGCCTTTCAGTGGATTTCAAATAATTATTCAAATAATCCATATGATAAGTAAACTCTAGAAGTGTGCATGATTTCATATTTAATATATTTATAGGTATGTATGTTGAGAGAGCTATGATTTTTTAGGACCTCATTCTTTTTAGTGCATGACATTTAATCATAATAGAAATTATCTTTACATATATTTAAGATGTATTTAAGGTAATATCTCATTATCTTTTCTTAATTATCTTATAAAGTATTATATTTTAACATCCAACCATGCTTTGTGTATGTTTGACTGTCTACTGCTTAATAGTACATGATGTGCATCTATTTTTATATTTGTATAAGATCACATGAATGTGGAAAAACTATGGAAATGCCCCTACTGGTTTGTTTATTTTAGTAACCTGGATGGGAATAGGCAATCAAAAAGCAAAAATAAAAAGGGGAAAGAGGGAAAAAAAACTAAATCTAGGATTGCACTGCTTGTGTCCTAGTTCTCCTTCATATGCCCTTTGAGCAGTCAGTTAGGTAACTGGTCTCTTCTAGAAGAGAAAAATGTTTTGGCCCACATCCATTTCTCAGGGGACTTTCTTGATTGCCCACCTAGTATTAGCCTTAACAGTCTGTCATCTTTATTCATTTGTTTATTGAATGTCTTTCACTAGAAAGTCAGCTTTCATGAGAACCTTCAAATGTCTTTATGTGCTATCCCCAGTGCAAATGGCACCTGGCCTGTGATATTTCTTACAGGGTGAATACTTTCATGCTTCTCCCAGTGGAAGATCCCTTCTTTGAAGATTTTGTTGGTGATATCAAACAGTACAAGGAAGGCCATTTGGTACAAAATATTTATGTATTTATGAATTCATGACCAAATTAAATATGAAACCTTATATAAAAAGAGGTGTGTTTTTTGTTTTCTCCCCCATGCTCCCCTCCTCTTTTGAAAACAGCTCTTGTGACGTAAGTCCAGGGGTATACACTCTTGCTCTGAACTCACTCTTCCTTTCTCCCTTTGTACCTTCGGGCTTGCCCTGCACAGGTGGGTCTCATGCTTTGACTCCTGGGATTTCCAAGTGCTAGGTTCATGGGGGATAGGATTTCAGCACCTCTCCCCGCCCCACCTGCCCTTCCCTTCTGGGGAGAGGACACACCAGCTTTGCCCTGGCTCACCATAGCTCCCAAGGAAGGTTTCTCTGGGCGGCCCCTGGGGCTGCTGGGCTCCAGTGCAGTGTGGATTGGCTCTGACAGAGCAGTTGGGGAAGGGGCAGTGGATCCCTGAGGGGTTCTCTGGCCCTGGCTGCTGGGGCTCTGTGGCCACAATCCCGTGGGCTCCCTCCAACTCCTCAGCCAACCTGCCCTCTCCACCCCACCTGCCTTTCCGCCCCCCGTCATCAGCGGCCAAGGTTGCTCCGCTCTGCAGGTGCCTGGAGACCGGCTGGTCTTTACGCCCCTGCTCTCCTCATCTACACTTCCTGAGACACTGTGAGGCCAGGTGTTCCAGCACCTCTGTGACCCTTCCTGACCAATGCTGTGAGGCACAGCGCTGCCCTCTTCCCCTGGGGTGCGCTGTGCTTCTCCCTCAGGGCTCACCCCTTCCTGCTCCTCCCACTGGCCTCTCAAGCACCCTCGAACTTGATCTCTTGGCACACTGCAGGGAGGCTGACCAGCCAGCAGAGGGCAGCAAACCCTGGAGGACTAGTGGAGACGCAGCCACGGCTCTCTGCCCCTGCAGAGCTGCTCTACCTGCCACCTGCTGCTCCTTCTAATTTAACCTGAAAATTCCAGGTATCCATATCACAAAACTGTTGTTTTGTGGTTGCCTTTGGGCTCCTGGGTGTCCTTGGTCTCCTTGGCCCGAGGGCAGAATTCTGGTGCTGGAGCCCGAGCCAGGCCCTGGGACCTAAAACCCAGCCCGCCCCTCTACTTATCAGCATCTTCTCAGCTAAGGGGACGCCTAAGCTCCAAGCCCACCACCTCCGTATGCCCTGGCTCTGCGCCTCATCAGTGCCACCCGGTCTTTGAAGTACCAAAAGTCTGTGGGGGTGAAAAACAGAGCAGGATAGGAAACAGGGGAGGGATTGTGGCCCACCTGCCATCTGACCCGGGATGTGGGCTACTGCTGTGACCCTCTACCACCCTCAAGTGTCATCCTTGATCTCTGGACTTCTCAGTGCTCCCCTCTTCCTCTTACCACGTTTCCCCACCTAGGACTAGGTGGGGCTCTATGTCCTGTAACCCTTCGTTACTGGGGACGCCAGCCCCAGCCCAGCGCCCATTCTCCTGACCCCGGCCCAGGCACCAACCCCCACACAATAACCAATCTCAGGGCACCTCCTCAAGGTGAAGGTAACATGCCTTCTCCAGATCGGCCAGGCAAGGGGGAGTGCTGTGTTCGCGCCCCGAGACTCGCTCCGCACCCCTGCACCTTCATCACCATCGCGTTGAGGCCAAGGCAGGGCCGGACATTCTCAGTCGGGGAAGGTGACCGTTTCCTTCCTGAGAGCCACAAGGGTTGAGTCTACCGCTCAAACTTTTGCCTCCTCCTCGCGGGGGCCTCCGTTGAGCTTTATGAAAATGTAAGCTACACTGGGTCTTCTTCCTTTTTACATTCTTTAGGGGGAAAGCGGGTAGTGTTTTTGTTCCTGGTAATTTTTGTTTTGTTTGGAGTTCTTTCAGGGGTTTTTTTTGTTTGTTTTTTGCTAATTTTGCCCCACCCAAAAAAAGCAGTGCTAACCAGAGGCAGGGAAGGGGCCCAGACGAGCATGGGAACAAAGGCTCTCATGAGCCCCCCTCTTTCTTCCTCCCCCTGTCCCACTTGTTCCCTTTGGCTCTCACCCCCAAACCTGAGGGAGGTGTGAGGAAGCCAGGGAGTGAACCACGTGGGAAGGAGGCATTTCTCCTTGCGCCCAGAAGCACTGCTTCCAGGCTTGGCACTCGGTTGCCACAGTTTATCCAGCCTGAAGCAGTTTATCCAGCCTGAACGGCCTCCGCCTTGAGAGCGATGCCAGCAGGATGGCAGCCCTTCCACCTGGGGTCTCTTGCAGCTGCACCCCAGGATCCAGAAGCCTTGAGCTGGGCTCCAAAGGCTAATTTCTACCCTGACTTTTCCAGCGAGGACTTGAGCAGGTTCCGTGTGGAAACGTCCACAAACACCTGCAACTCTCAAGTGCAATGGTGGGCAGCACCGCCAACAGAAGCAGGACTCTCCCTGCTCCCTTCTCCTCACTGGGAGTGGGGGTGCTGCCTCCCCGGCTACAGCCCCCTCCACGGCATGCAGACCAGCCCTGGAGGCTTGTGGCTGGGAGGATTTTCCCTTTGACTCTAGAGTTCTCAACCCAAAGGTCCCGTGCCGGCGCCCTCCGAGCTCTCGCCCGCTCCACGCCTCCCGGCAGCTGTCTCCCGCCCCGCTTTGGACCCCGTGGACTCGGGAGATCGATCCTGTCCTGATCCGCAGGGCCGGCCTCCTTCCTCGCCGAGCTCCGTGGGCTGGTGAGGACAGCGCCGCCCTCCAGGTCCTGGGTGTGTGGGTGCCCTTGTCCCTGTACGGTGGAAGGGACAATGCGGAAGAGCAGAGGGGCAGGGGCAGACGGGGACAACAGCAGCAGATCAGAAGAGGGTGGCGGCATCTCAGACCACAGCCGAGGAGGAAGACGGGGAGGACGAGTCGGCCGCAGAAGACGAAGGGGAAGAGGGGCCGTTCCAGAAGAGCCACCGCCGCTTGGGTTGCCGTTTGAGGTGGAGATAATCCTCCTTTTCCCGCTCCTTCCGTGCGCGCTGGTAGTGATCCTCCTCCTTCAGGTACCAGACGGGCGGCCACCGGTGCTTCTCGAAGTACTCCTGGTTTTCTGAAGCAGAAGGCAGGGGGCCATGGTTAGAAGGTGAGGGAAGGGGCAAGGGGCGCACTGGGACAGGGAGGGTGTCTGAGACAGCCACCACCCACCCTACTGTCACCAGGACCCCCGCCTTCTGTCCAGCAACACCAGGTGAGTCCTGCAGCCCCAGAGGGGTCAGCTGTGGCACCGGCCCTGCTCCTCGGAGCGCCACCCTAGCTTCAGAGGTGGCTAAAGGAAGCTCATGGAGAGGCACTGGGGGAGGGTGGGATGTTCTTCAAAGACTAAGCAAAGATCTGACATGGGACTTGACATGTGTTTGTCACTAAAACAGCCTCAGCCGGAGACTGTGGGAGAAAAGGTGAGCCAAGGCGTCAGCAGGGCAGTACTCGGCACGGTTAGGGGGTGAGACGAGAGCCATCTGGCCAGGACCCAGGTGCTGCGGGGCAGTGGGGCGGGTGGCCCAGGGCTGCTGCAGGAGGACCTGGAGGTGAGACTTCAGGAACATATTCTGGAAGGTACAGAGACCCCTGGGGAGGGTTTGGAAGCAAGGGAGTGACGTGACTGGGTTCACGCTATAGAAGGAGAACGCTCGAAGGTTTATCGCAAATACGCCAAGGAAGGGAGAAGAGGGGCGGGGAGGTTGGTGGGGTACAGCAATGACCTGGCAGCAGGGAACAGGTCAGGCCAGAGTGGAAGGAGCCCGGGCAGCAGAAGTGAAGCCACCCCAGGACACAGAGGGGCAGAGCCCTCAGGGGGCTGGTGGCAACTCTCCCAGCGCCCGTGCCATGCATGCTGGGCTCTGGCACCTGAGAAAATATCAGTGCAGAGTCCGAGCCACAGGAGAACTCGAAGCTTGTGTTCTCCTGTGCCACGGACCATGGGCTGCTCCCATTCCTAGGCCATCGAATCAGTTGCTTGGGTCATGAGCAGCATTAGAAAATTTTACAGTTTTTTTCTACATGCATCGTAGGTTGCAATACCAGGTGTATCTCTCATCGTGGAGCCCTGTCAAAAATGCCTGGAAAATACCCAGGCTAACCCAACATCCTCTTCATATCTCAAGAAACAGAAGCTCAGAGAGGTCTGGGGAGTTGCCCAAGGCTGCCTCACCAGCTCCTGGCAGAGCCTGCCTCCGGCTCGCGTCTCCGCCCCGCCAGCCCGAGCTCGGCCTGCTCTCTCTCTGCAGGCTGCTCCCCACCGCACCCCAAGCCAAACGAGGCATGAGGACTCTGAGCAGCGCCCCACCCCCGAGCACCCCACCGGCATGTGGCAGGAGCGCGGCCCAGCTCGCGGGCCCAGGGGCTCACCTGGGGACATGGCCTTCATGTCTCGGGGGAACTTGCGGCACACGTTGTTGTAGTTGGTGCAGATGTGGTGGAGGCACCAGTCGGCCAACTGGTATGCACAGTGGAACTGGGGAGGGAGCAGAAGCGTCTGGTCTGAGACCCCCCCAGGGGGTGGGGAAATCAGCACAGACACCTGCGCACAAACTAATCTCTAATGGTCGAACTGCTGACACCGTGAGGGAGACCTTACTTGCTTGTTGGTTGGTTTGGGAATAAGGGGATGGGGCAGTTAAGTTCACAAAGATGTCCCTCAAATGGTCCCAGGTAGGCAACGGTCATGTCTACACATGAGTTGGGATATTCCCTCCCTTGCCCCACAGTGGCCTAAAGTCAAAGTCCTTTCCTCCCACGGTCATTCTCCACTTGGCATGGCCCAGAGTTTTCTAGCTGCTTCCCAGCTAGGGGGATGAGGTGGGCTCTACCCAATCAGGGCAGTGCTGTCGGAAACCAAGTCTGACACTGGGTCCACTTCCTACCCATCACCTCCCAGCCCACCTCCCCCACTGCCAATGAACACGGAGAGCCAAGAGTTGAGAACACCAGACTCCTCGCCCTGCCAATATACCTGAGCCAGTTCCAGGAACAAAAGGACGTCCCCGTCGATGTCCACCATCATCTGGGTTGCCTCCATCAGCCCGGTCACTGTGTACTGCTCTGTGACACACACAGCCAGGAATCAGCTAAAGGCTCGCACGAATGGACATGCACTGGCATATGTCCCCCCCCACCCAGCAGGGGCTCACGGAAGGGCAAAGGAGACAGGGGCCAGTGGTAAGACCCAACAGGCCAGGAGAGGCTACCGGCAATTTATGTTTGCTCCCCAGGAGGACAACTGCAATTAGAGCAAGCCTTTCCCAGTGAGTGGGGATGGGGGTTCAAGGACGAGATCAGAATCATCTAAGAGGAATTTCCAAACTACCTACCTCCACCAAATACTCTGATATACTTAAGGTGAAGGTCCCCAGTGGAATCAGCGGCTGATACTGATGGGTCTTAGGGCATTAAGCCTCAGTTTCGTTGAAAACAGAAAAAGAGCTGATAACGACAAATCGGAACTATGACTAAACCTAGCTTTTTGTATTAATTTAAATTTTTCAACAAATTGTGTACTGATCTTCCATTTTACTTTAGTTTTTATTGAAGAAATTAAGAAAATACCCTTAATGCTAAATTTTAATTGGAAGTATGAGTTTAAACTCACAAGGTATTTCATCCTTCAAAAGATAAATATATTTCCTGTCTCTCTTGGAAAAGGCCTAGAAACGACTACCGACCCAGCACCCGTGAGCAGCCTTAATGCTCAGAACATAGTCTTGAAATGCCATTTCAACTCTAAGAAACAAGGGCTTCTGGGAAAAAGGATGGACTCCAGGCCTGGGGCAGGAAATGTGCATGATAAGCACGGAACACCTGGTCGTTCCAAGGAGCAATGAAGCTGTCAGCGCCTCTGGAGGCAACCTGAAGAGATTCCAACTGGCTAAAAACGGAGTAGAGTATTTAAGCTCCAATAAAGACAACTGCAATTAATTGAAATCCATCAAGTATATTTCAGGCTAGGAATTCATAACAAGACTTTTTCAAAAACCTAACTGGTCACCTTCAAAGGATAATAGAAAACATGTTTTTTGTCTTGAAACGGGTAAATAAAAGGAAGAAATTGAGCATTCACCCTGTCTTTTCTATATAAACTGAACCACTGGATAACCAAACTAGGTGAGAACTTTCTCTTTTTACAAGTATACCAACAAATAAAGAAGGAATGAATGATTGAATTGGAATATTTCTATTTTGCAATTTCTCATGAATTAATGGACCCAGATAAACAGAAGCTATATGCCTCTTGATGACAAACAGAAACAACCTAAGAGGTACTTAACAGGGAAAAAAAAAATTTTTTTTTTAATACAAATCTGATCTAGCCCCCCCCAAAAAATTTTTTGATACAAATCTGATCTAGCCCCTAGATGCAACTACCAATTTACAGGAACTATAGAGGAAAATATGTTGAACTATGTTACAGAAGCGCTATCAGCAAAACCAAGATTACAGAAACCTCTACAGGACAAAAGACCTGCTTTATTTTTTTCAACAAAGGCAAATTACACAGAGGGAAAAATTTTTTTTTTTAATGAGAAGGGACATATAGATTAAAAGAGACTTAAATGACATGGCAAAAGAGCAAAACCATGTGACAGTGTTTACAACTATACTCCTGAATGATAAAATTATAAAGGAAAATAAGAAGTCCACAGAAAGCACCATACGAACGAGCAATCCGGAGAGTGGCGATCAGAGGGAGGAGACCTGTGACTGGGAGGGACAGGTGGGACTTCCGGTGTGGCTGGCAGGGATCTAGCTCCTGACATGGGTAATGATTAGAAGGGCGTTTTCCTTTATAATAATGCATTAAGCTGAACATTTGTTTCAAGGAGTTCTAAGTATTTGTGCTGTATCTAACAATTAAAAACTTTAAGTTTGAATTAATAACTTCATAGAAAGCAGCATCTCTCACAAGACTTAAAACATCTCTAGCTGCACAATATTCGGCATCTTCCCCTGATCTTTAACCAGATACACATATACATTTTTGTCTACAATTCCCAGTTTGTATGAACCGGGTCATAGGAAGTCACTCAACATTGTTTTCTAGAAGTCCTTCCACGGTGCAGTGCAGTTTAACATTTTTTTGATAGCTACTTTCTGAAAATTACCTATGTGTGCTTTCTCAATGGAACTTATTTGACTTACTTCCAATTGCCTGCCACGATGAAACAAACTTGCAGGAACATCTTTATATATTTTTTGCTTTGGGTCATTTCTTCAGAGATAGTCTTTCAAAAGTGAAATTACTAGGTTCAAGAGTTTCAACAGTTTTGTGTCCTCTGGGAAGACCATACATTTCCCATGACAGCAGTGGATGCTCTACTGTTACAGCTGTGTCTCACTCTCCCTACCCGAGGGACCTCTGTGCCCCAGCTGCCACCCAGGGACTCCCTCTACAGGCTCAACTCTTAATATTCCAGTCCCGATAAATGACTTCTGCTTTCCTCCTACGACCAAGCTCCCCGCCCTTATAATGCATTTCCCATCCCTGGCTTGCTGCTTTCCCCTCGTATCTGAAGCCCAATCTCGATAATCTGCCTGGGGCCCTAACTCTTCTAGGGTCCACTCCTGAACCTTGGCTCAATATCTGGAGCCCTGCTCATCCCTGTCTCCAGACCCTTCCAACACTGTGAACTCTGGCATCAAGCCCAGCACTGAGACCAACATCCACCATCAGCAGCCCCAACAGACAGAAGCCTGGCTCTCTGGCCCCAGGCTCCCTTCACCCATTGCCTGACCACCTGCCCGCCTGGCCTCCCAATGGACTCAGCCCTTGTTCCACCCCCAAGGGGTCTCTTCAATTGGCCCTTTCTAAAATCTTAGTTTAGTTCTCACAATCCTTTCCAAGAATCAGGAGTGATGACAATGTTTGTTTTCCATTTCTGGAAGAAGAAAGAAAAAGGAGGAGAAAAAAGAGGAGGAGGAGGAGACGACAAGGCAGCAGAAGTAGGTGGAAGTGCAAAATTGTGTTCTATTCTTTTTAGCTTGTGTAACCTTGCCTGAGTGAAGCCAAGTATATAGAAAGAGAAGACACTATTGTCTAGGGGAGTCCACTTGATTGAGCTGAAATCAGCCTCGGAGAGAGGCTATAAAACAACCCCATCAAACCTCTCTCACACACTCCTTGGCCTCTGTGTCCTCACCTGAAACTCGGTACCCATCAACGTCTTTCATATTGTGCATACTTATTCCCTGAGAGCTAGCAGCCAGTCCCCTAAGAAGAGTGCAGTAAAAGAAGAACATATCATCACTCCTTAGGGTTTCCTTGACTTCTCCCCCGGGGAGGTCTCTGAGTGCTCTGGTTGTTACCTGTGAGGGCAACCAAGTGTGGCAAGCAGAGACGGTTGGCTAGGATGATGAGCTTCATGTCGTCCAGGTCAGGGCTGGAGGTGAACATGCCTGTGTAGAGGTACTCCAGCACCGCCCTCATGCAGCTCTTACTTGTATATGGAAATACCACCTGGAAGGGAAGGAAGAGACCTGGTCGCAACGAGATCCCACTTCAGGACACAACAACCCACCTCTGAGAAACTCAAAGGCCCCGGCCCACCCACCTGACCTCTCTCGCAGGCAGCAGCCTTCTCTGAGCTGCTCCCGTACCTGCCCAGAAGGCCCCCTAGGGCCTTCTTCCCAGAGCAGCAACCTTGGCTGAGGCTGAGGCTGAGGCTGCTGGTGGCACCGGAGAACAGGGCCCCTATCATTTAAGGCAGGGCTTCTTAGCCAGGGCCAAGGGGCCCATGGAAAGTTCAGGGAGTCCGTGAGCTTGAACGGGAAAAACTCAACTTATTATCTTTATTTTCTCTGACTTCTAATGGAAATTAGCAACTCCCTCACTTATAACGTAAGCAATAAATAATCACAGTATTCATTTCACCTGACTTAGGCAAAGGGGTCGATGACACAAAACAGGATAAGAAGCCCTGATTTAAAGGGGCCTGGGTTCTCACTGGCATCCTTTCGAATCTGCTCTAAAGCCGAGAAGCTTGCAGAGGTCCTTTTCACCCACCCTGGTCGCTCCAGTGCCTGCGGGGAGCAGTGAAACAGGGGTCAAGAGCGAGCAAAGTGAACACTAGCTTCTCTCTGGCAGCTTGGAGCTGTTGCTCTGGGCCTCTGAGATCTCTTTAGAGCAGTGCTGCAACCAAAACTGCTTTCTCATCAGACACAAGACTCTCCAGGCTGCCCTGGGAGGCAGCGAGAGCTTTTAAACTGGCTTCTAGGGCACTGAGAAGGGCCCCGAGCTCGCACGTCCCCAGGGCTTCTGAGGGCTCTTAGTCCCGGACTTGGCATAATGAAATCCTACTCGTGCTTCAAGGATGGGAGACCAACTCAAATCTACATCCCTCCACTTAGCCTTCTGCTGCAAACACCTCTTTCCCCAGAAACTCTACGAAACTCCCACCTCACCCCCCAAGGTACTCTGCTGCATTGTTCTCAATTCAGTTCTCCATTCATGCGCCTGGTGAGCACTTACTAAGAGACCAGCCCTGAGGGGGCCCTGGAAAAAAGGAAGAGACCTAGGCGTTGCCCTCAAAAGAAATTTACAGATGAGAAAACTGGATGTGGATGCACTTAGGACATGTAAACAGCTTGCCCTTCTGAACTAGCAGGCTGAGAGTGCGGCAATAGCGTTACAGGAGCTCAGAGAAGATGGAGAACACCAGAGGCTACGGCCTGGGCGGCTCTGCCTGGTTGGGAGAATGCAGAGGAGGACACACTTACAAGAAATATTTCTAAGGACACACTGATAGCCCCCTTCCAGCTAAGTGCCATAATTCGTTTAATTCTGAAGTTTCCAGTCAAGCTGCCTGAGAAAGCACGGTATCACTGAGAGAAGAGGCGAGTCAGAGGGGCACTGATTAGAGGCAAAAGTGATGGCTTCAGCTTGGGACACAATGAACTTTCTCTAGGTTTCATGTGTCCCTGTGGGTTGGGAGGCAGCAAGGCGCGATGTAAAGAGCCAAGGAATCAGAAGTCCTGGGTTCAACTCCTCACCTCTCTACTTTCTACTTATCCCACTTCGGGCCAGTCCTTGTGTATAAAGTGGAAATGCTATGGAATGCGTAAGAGTAGTGCGAATTACATGAGATAATGTATTAAAAATGCTTTTCCAACTACAAAAGTGGCACTTTTTATGTTAAGATGATACGATTACTCCCCCTCCAGGTACATTATAAAATCCTTGGATACAGGAACTCTCTCCTAAGCTGTTCTTGGCCCTGTCACGATGTGGTTAGCACATCGTTGGTGCTAAAGAAACTACCATGAAATGATGGATGCCTCGGGTCCAGGAGCTGTAACCCTCTCTCCTCCCTCCCTTTCCTGCCCCAGCCTTACCTCCCTGGTGGAACTCTCCACAAACGGCCCTCCGAACATGGCGGCCATCCAGTCACAGCTGGAAATCAGCAGCGGCTTGTGGGCACTGATGGTCCCATCATCCAAGATGAAGGTCACATCTACCAGGAGAAGAGGCATCACATGAGAATATGGTGACACAATGTGGGGACCCAATGTGGCCCAAGTGGTTGAGCACCGGCTTCCCACATGAGGTGCCAAGTTCAATCCCCAAGTCCCCAGTACCTCAAAAGAAAATAATAATAATGTGGGCCAACCAACCCCAAGGTTGTCACTGAGCCCTGATTAATCTGGCTTCCTCTGAAGCCATTCTCCCCACAAGAGGTGGACACTACATGACCAAGCACTCACTTTTGGAAGACTAGGTCTCAAGAGCAAATAATCCCTCTCTTCCGGACATTAGGGGCAGAGACCAACTTGGAACGTAAATCAGACCGACCCCAACTCATCCAAAGATTACTGAGAAAGAACTCCCTGCCTCTGGCCATCGGTTCCTAAGCACGCTCCGTACCTGAGAAGGTGCCCTTTGCCAAGCATTCCTTGACGCGGTTGGTCCGGCGCACGTGGAAGGCCTTGGTGATCTCCTGGTTCATGAAGGCCTCGTTGTTGAGAATGTTGGCCACCATCATGCGCAGGTCAAAGACCTCCAGCAGCTCGGCGATGTGGGCGATGTGCATGAGGTCCCGCTCGTTCTCGTCCAGCTCCCCTGTGTACAGGTACTTGAGGACCGCCCGGAAGGGACCCGGCTGGATGGAGCTGTCCATTTTCACCACCACCATCAGCCGGGATTTGTAGGTCAGAGGATCATCTGCCATCTCCTCCTGGATGCTCACGAAAGCACGGCTCCAGGAAGAGAGCACGCGACCCCGCCCGGGCAGGTACCCTGTCCCGTTGCCCCGTAGGATCCCGTCACTGGTCGAGGCCCGGAGTCCAGCAGGACCAGAGCCCCCGCCCTCGTCCACGCTCTCGCACACGTCAAAGCTGGCTGCCCGAAGCAGGAAGTCCCGCCCGTGGTGGTGGTGGTGGTGGTGGTGGTGATCAGGGTGGCCCCGCTGGTCATCTGGGCAGGGGCCCCCTGCCCCAGAGGGACCCCCCAACTCCCCCTCACTCAGGTCCATGAGGAAAAGGTCGTAGAACTTGGAAGAGGAGGTGGAGAGGTAGATCTTGTGGGCGAAGATGCGCACCCGCTCCTGCAGCACCAGGATGACGTCCGCGCAGAGCGGGTCCTCCAGGAGGTGGGCGGGGCACTCCTCGCTGCTGGAGGGGGGGTCGGGCACCACGATGATGGGGGGCGGCGGCTTGGGGGGCAGGAAGGGGGCCTGCAGCAGAGGCCGCTGCACATTGCGGAGGTGGGACTTCCAGAACTGCAGGTGCCGGCGGGAGATGAGCGCGGCCCGGATGGCATTGTCAAACACATCCTTGATGCCAAACTGGGCCACCACGCTGGTCTCATAGTAGGGGATGCCCAGCTCCTTAGCCACCTCCCGGCCCTTCTCTGGGGGAAGGATCTCATTGGGCTTGATAGGCCTGGTGGGTTCAAAAGAGGAAAAGCATGTGATGGGGGTGGAGGGCACCGGGCAGGGAGAGGCAGCTCTCTGGAGCCTGCTGCTCTTCACCAGGATCTGTTTCCTTGGTTCCTGCTCACTTTCACCACCTGTGCCCCTTCTCCCCTGTCTCACCAAATCCCATCAGTCCTTCAAGGTCTACCTCCAGTCCCCTTTGCTTTCAGGAAACCCACCATAACGCTGCCAGGCCACAGTGACCTCAAAACCACAGCAACAAACTACCTCACTGGCCACAGCATGCATTGTTTCACACTGGTATTTAACATGTCACCCTTTTAGTTTACCTCCCAGCAAGATTTTAAGACTGTGACAACAAAAAGACTGCTGGCTCCTGTCTTTCTTTCCTCCCAGGACCGAGCACACTGTTACCCACAGAGCAGGTGTGCAACAGATACAGGATGGACGGACGGATGGATATTTGAATGAGTGAGTGAGCACCCTCGGTGACTTCCACCTGAGCTAGCTCCAAATGACTAGGGAGATGCCAGGCTCAGCAGGATTGCCTCAGGGCTGCGCAGGGAGTCTGGTAGCTCGCCACCCCCCTCTGTTTTCAGCCTTGTCCCTCCCTAGGCACCAGCACCCCCTACCTAGCCAGGGGTCGCCTGGCCCTGTTGACAGCCTCCAGGTCAGCGTAGCGCAGGTCCAGCTGGCAGCCCACCAGGATGACAGGTGCTCGGGGGCAGAAGTGCTTGATTTCTGGGTACCACATGGTCTTGACATGGTGCAGGGAGTTGGGGTTGGCAATGGAGAAGCACAGGACCACCACATCGGATCTGGGAGTAGTGGAGTCAAGTTATGGGCAGAGAAAGCCGGGAGTCGGATACCTCTCCCTGGAACGAGGGAGCAGCTGCACACCCCGCCCCACCTTATACTTCAGTCCCACACCTGGCACAGGTACTGCCCACATGATCCTACGCAGAGCATAGCGTTGTAATACCTCTAATTTATAAAGCAGTTTAGAGCCTTCCACAACTCCCATCAGGACTTCACAGCTGTCTTGTGAGTTAGAAATGACCATTTTTACCATCTCAAAGCTGAGACAGGTGGGCTCAGAGCAGCTCTGTAACTACTGCTCAAAGTCACCGAGCTATGTGGCAGAGCTGGGACTCCCACCAGGCCCCCTGCCTCCAGATCTCCTGCTCCTTCTACCACCCCAGCTGCCTCCCCGCTGAGGTTCTGCTAGTGTTGTTTCCTCCACTCCTTCCTCCCAGTTTCACAGATTTGCTCGACTCTTCGGGAAAGCTGGAAAAACCCACCCCCCCGGCTCCCTGCAGACAGCCAGAGGCCTTCCCTACCTCCCATAAGCAAAGCGGCGGTCTTTATGGTGGTCTCCAAAGGTGTCCCAGAGGCGCAGCGAGACGCTGACATCATCTACCACGTCTCGGGAACGTTCCAGCACCTGTCGGGGTGGGAGAGGCAATCAAGGGCAACGGTCCTTGGGCTGCCGCACGGCAGCCCAGGGTGGGTGCCAGGCCACGGGGTGCCAGCCAGCACTGCAGGATGAGACGGAGTGCCCTGCCCATACTCTATCCAGGTGAAATCCATGTGTGACTCTAGCAATGGAAGAAACTGTATCACTGATGCGGAGACAGCGGCCACGGGAGTTGCTGAGGGCAGGGAGAGGGAGGAAGAGGTGTGATGTGGGGGCATTTTCAGGGCTTGGATTTGTCCTAAATGATATTGCAGAGACTGATGCTGGACATTATATATCCTGCCATAACCCACTGAATGGACTGGGGGAGAGTGTAAACTACAATGTGAACTATAATGCACGTGGTGCAGCAGTGCTCCAAAATGTATTCACCAAGTGCAATGAATGTGCCACACTAATGAGGGAAGTCGTTGGTGTGGGGAGTGGGGTATATGGGAACCTCTTATATTTTTTAATGTAACATTTTGTGTGATCCATGTATCTTTAAAAATATATATAATAATAAAATAAAAATTAATCAATTAATCAATTTTAAAAAAGAAGAGGCCACAGCAGGGCAGGTTGCTCTGTGAGCGGAAGCACTCTCTTAGGGAGCCTGCCTTGTTCCCAGCTTCATGCGCCTGTGATTTGTCATAGCGGGCAACTTCTCCCCCTCTCAGTTTTCCTCTAGCCAAACCCCATCTTTTAGGGCTAAAATCATGCAAGACCTCAAGCCCCAGGCAAAGCTGTGGCTTCAGCCCCGAAAACACAAACCGCCAAGACCCCTCCCACGGGGCAGGCTGCTTCAGCCTCCCCAGGGGCTCCGTCCTCTTCAGCTGCCCCCACCCCGCCCCTGGAGGGCTTGGGCAGGCTCCGCCAAGCCCACCGTTTGGAGCCACCAAGCTACGGCCTGGAAAGAAGCCCAGGCGCGTGGCACGGACACCCCAGCTCCTTACCTCCTGGCACACCCGATACTGGTCGATGGCCCAAACCGTGGGCACGTGGGTGGCGAGCAGCTGGTACTGCGTGAGCGTGGCATTGCAGGCCCGGGCACAGATGAGCCTAGTCTTGCCCACGGCGTTGTCCCCGACCACAACGCACTTGATGGTCTCTACGTTTGGCCTTTCATAATCCATGTCAGAATCCATTAATTGGGACCTGAGGGAGAGGGAACTGGTGAGGGCACCGGCGTGCCAGCACCCCAAGAGCCAGGGCCAGCAGCTCTACTCTGCCAGGAATGCCCCTCTGCAAGCAGGCAGGCTGAAGGGAGGAGAAGTGGACAACTTCCTGGGCAGCCGCTCTGCAGAAGCCTGGGGGAGACAGGAGCCCCCCCAGATGGCGAGGCTCATCTCCACCGACAGGGCCAGCCACCCACCTCCCTCCCCCACCAACCTCCACGCCGGCCTCTGGACGAGGCTGAGGTCCGCGAAGGCCAACACCAGCCCTGCCCTGGGCCTGTCCCCACTGTCCCAAAAGAAAAGAGCCTGCCCGGGAAGCTCACTCATCATCCAGCGCTCTCCTCCTCCTGGCAGGGCTGTGGCAGCAGAACAACAAAGAGCTGAGAGAGGCAGAGTCCAGCCAGGTCCCCACCCCTTCCCGGCATGCCGGCTTTAAAATTTAATGGCCTTGTCAGAGCTCTCCCGGCCTCCACCCTGCCCCTCCACCTCCTTGGTGGGGCACTTCGGTCCTTCAACCCCAGCTGTCTTCAAGCAAATAGGAGTTTCCTCCTCCCAGCCCCCCCGGGGAGGCTTCTGGATGCACCTGACTAGCCCGCACCTCCCTCCGCTCCTCAGGGTCTATCACGTTGCAGGCCCAGCTTTGTGACGGGGGTGAGTGGTGAGCCACACGCCCGTGACGACACCTTCCGTGGCTAGTGGGCTTTCCGCTCAGGGCTGCCCTCCACATGCAGAGGGAGGACTCTCAGGCAGCCGGCACTTCGGGGAGGATGCCCATGGAATGGGCTGCGTGGATGATGGGCTGCTGGTGGAAGCAGGGGTCAGAAACCAGGCCTGGGTTTCTGGGGAAACACTTGCCTCAGTTTCCTTCTGTGCTTTTCTACCCACAGAGATTAGCCAACAGAAGGCCCTTCTGTAGTCGAAATGCCACATCTGTGTTTAAAAAGCTGTCCCCAGGAGGGGACAGCTGTCCCCCTCAGTTTGAGGGGGCTCTCCCCGCAGCCTCCCAGTTGGTGCCCCCCTTCCTGGGAGGCTTGGGGGCATCCAGCAAGAAGAGGCAGAGCAGGCAAGTCCATGAGGCCGGGCTGCCCCCAGCTCCTCGACCTGCCCTGCCTCACGCTCCCCGAGTGCACGGGAAGTAGTCTCAGGACAGGAGCCGTCTGGAATAATCCTTCCTAGGCCAAGGAAGGCAGAGCTCGGGGCCACCCTGGAGGCCGCCCAGACCCCCCTCACCGCTGAGCCATCCAGCCTGGGCGCCCCGCCCTCACAGCAGCAGAGAAGCGCCCTGCTGGCCCAGCTGCCTGCACACCTAAGCGGAAGCCAGCAGGCAGGACTGCAGAAGCGAATTATCCAAGGAACGATGGCAACTGGGATTTGGGAGACTAGATGCAACTCGGCCACCTAAGCAGAAAGCGCAGCAAGGACTTTTCCATGAGGAAACCTCCTCCTCCTCCTGGGATTTTACGGGATCTGGGCCCTAAAATACCAAGGGGTCCCCACGCAGCCCCCCTCCACAGTCTCCAAGGCACTTGTCTGCAGCATTCCTTCCCCCAGCAGGCAACGGCTACTCTAAACACCATCTTGCTCCTCCCTCTCCCTCTCCTAATCGGACTCGGGGTCCCTCTTGGACAGTTCCTGCTCTAGAGTTAGGGCGCAGAGGTACACACTGGCCCTGGGAGGAGCCATCTGGGTTGTGGTTTCTGTTTTACTGAGTGGGAAACAAAACACACAGAATCCCAAATACCAAGAAGTACGGTTGAGAACTTCTGTCTCCAGTTTAGATTCTCGGGGCATGTAGGTCTGCAAGCAGAGCAGGGAGGGAGAAGGAGGGGCAGGCTGGCATCCACTCCTAACTCCAGGAGCCTCTTTTATCAAAGACGATTCCAGGGCACCAGCAAAGTAGTGCCCACCCAAGTTGAGCGGTTTAATAGTGAAAACATACCCGCCTTATGCGCCCTAGGGTGAAGTCAGGGACAGCGGTGACAAGCAGGAGAGCGACAACTACTGGGCTATGAGTTCAAACACCAGATCCACCAGCTGGCTACCCAGGCGACCCCCTTTCCAGCCATTGCCCTGTGGCCCCTTCAGCCTTCTCCTGCTTGACCCCCAACTTCCTCTCCATTTTTATCATTCTCACCCATTCCACCTGCATCCCAACAGCCTGGCTGGCAGACAAACTTCACTGTCATATCTAGAAAACAGCCAATCGCTTCACTTTTCCGGGCATCGGTCTTCCCTTCTGGAAAATGGGTATGAGGGCTTTGAAAGAAAAGTCTCCTGAATCGTGGCTAATTTGGGGCCAAGAGAGCCTGGGCTAAAAGTAGGCATTTGTCTTCTTATGTAATGCTAGTGTTATATAATATGAGATTACATATCTATATGTGTAATTATATCTCTCTGGAAGATACAGACTGGCCCAGTTAAGCCAGCAGAACTCTTAGTCTCTTCAGACCTATTTGAAATGAGGATCTTGTGCATGAGACAGCTGCCAAACAGCACTATTTTTTTTTTCCTCTAGAATATTGCTACTTTACCATAGAACTGCTCATGTATGATGATACAACTTCTCAGCTTCCCCTGAGCCCTTGGCACTCCTGCCTTCCATGACTCTAGACTTTCCCTCACCATCGCCTCATCCCCATTTCTTCTGAGCCTCCTGACTAATCTTCACAAACTATACATCCTTTGCCCCCCTTGCCCTGGGAGTCACAACCCCAAATTCACTCCTCCTCATCAACAATCCCAGAGTCACTGCTGTGCTCCCCCTACCCCGCATCCCCACACCCCTCTCCAAAAAAAAAAAAAGCTCCCTGCTCCCCCAGCTCTGTGCCCAGGCCAAACCCCAAGGTGCCTTCAGGTTCGCGACAACCCTTGGGGACTCCCCTTCCCACCCCTACCCCCAAAACGCACTCTTAGCAGAGCCCAGAAAAGCCCCCCTTTCCCTCCCACAGCTGATAGGAGGCTGGTTCCATCCGTGGCTGCCCTAGTCTGGTTGTCAAGGAAACTACAGAATCTCCCTGGGAGCCTGGCTTGTCTCCTAGCAACCAATATTCCACATCCTGCATCTTAGAAAATGTGAAAGGGAGGAAAATGCTGAAAATGAAGGTACAAATCAAGGAGGATGGCTAGAAAAGGAGAAAAAGAGCAAAGAGAGAGAATGGATTGGAGAGAGGAAGCCGGCGCACAGCCGGGGGACAGCAAGACCCAAAGGGATCCTGAATGGCCATCTTCCCAAAAATGCAAGCCTCAGCACAGGTCCAGCCCTCTCAAACCCCGACGTGCAGGCAGCGCTCGGCAACCCTCAAGCTTTGCCCCAGCGGGTTCGCCAGAACCCAGCGGCACAGACTGCAGTGGAGTTGGCTTGCAAGAAACCTCCGCAGAAGCACGAGCAAACACCCAAATTCCATTCATTTTTAACGGAAACACTTGCACCACTGGGACCCGTTTTCCCTGACACTGCCGCTCCAGGCGCGCACAGCATAAAAATGTAAAAAAAAAAAAGAAACATGGGAGAGGGGAAGGGGCACGACACTCCAAGACGATCAAGTCCTCTTCCTTTCCCCAGGAAAATAAAGCCTGAAAAAGGTTCGTCTCGGCGGTCGCAGCAGCCGAACGCCGGGAAGGAGGGGCACGAACCGCGCGAGCGAGGCGGCAGGAGGCAGCGGGAGGGCGCAGCGGCGCGTTTCCGACTGCGGGGACCCGGTCGTGGGGGACAGCAGTCGTGTACTTACACCACCACATGTGACGGGGTAACCTCTAGTGTCGGGAGCACACCTCGTCCTGCCGAGCACGCTCATTTTAGTGAAATGCCGGGGCTGCCTCCGTGCGCGCAAGTGAGGGCTGCTGCCGCCGCCGCGCTGGGGCCGCCGCCTCCGGGCCCCGGCCGCCTGAGCTCAGAAACTCCGGCCGCGCCGCCCAGGCCGGGCCGCGGACCCGGAGCCGCCGGGCGCCCCGCGCTGCAGCCCCCGCCGCGGGCGTCTCAGCATCGCCCCGGGCCCCGGGCGCCCGCGGTCCTGGGGGCGCGGGGCGCCGCCGGGCGGGCCCGACGCGGGCTCGGGAGTCGCGGGACGCGCGCGCCGGCCGCTCCGACCTCGGGCGCTGGGCCGCGCCGCCGCCGCGGTGCTGGGGCCGCCGAGCGCAGGGCGACGCGCAGCGGCGGCAGGAGACGGGCGAGGCCGCGCCCCTGCGCCCGCGTCCTCTCCCAGGGCGGCGCGGCGAGGCCGGCTCGGCGCCGCAGGCCCGGGGCCGCTCGCGACCTCCTTTTTTCATTCACAAAAATAAAGGAAGGTGAAAAAATAGAAGGAAGAAAAAGAGGAAGGGAAAAAATCGCCCCCAGGGCGGCTGCGGGACAGGCGCCGCCCACCGCGGAGCTCGGTTGGTGGAAAGCGGTCAAGGGGGCGGGAGGGGAGGGGCCAGAGGGGAGGGGGGAGGGAGGGGGTGAGGGAAGGGGAGGGGGCGGGAAGGAAGGGGCGGGGCGGAGCGGGGAGGGGAGAGGAGGGGAGGACGGGGAGGGGAGAGGAGGGGAGAGGAGGGGAGGGAAGAGGAGGGGAGGATGGGGAGGGGAGAGGAGGGGAGGGAAGAGGAGGGGAGGACGAGGAGGGGACAGGAGGGGAGAGGAGGGGAGGATGGGGAGGGGAGAGGAGGGGAGGGAGGGAAGGGGAGGGGGTGGGAAGGGGAAGGGGAAGGGGGGCCGGGAAGGAAGAGGCGGGGCGGGGAGGGGGGAGGAGTGGAGGGGCGGGGAGGGGATTGGGCGCCCCCGCGGCCCGCCCCCGGCCCCGCCCGGCGCCCGCTGCGCCTCCCCCCTCCCTGCCCCCCGTAGGGCAGCGCAGGGGCGGGGTCTCCACGTTTCCCTGGGCACCGGGAAGGGTCCCTCCACCTGGCGCAGGGCTCCCGCGGGATTTTCTCCTGCCCGCTGCGAAGCAGAGAAAGGGCTCTGAGAGGCTTCCCAGCCGACCCGAGAAGGCATGCGAGTTAGGGTGGGGGTCGCGAGTGTTTTCCCTCGCCTTTCCCATTAAACTCGGGAAAACTCCCGAGGCGGCTGAGGGCAAGCCCTTTGCCGACTGGGGAGTCTTCCTGGACTCGAGCGCCTTCCTCCCTGCGTCACCCCTGCAACCACGTGCTGTTACTCGACTGCTGTTTTCCTGTCTTCTCCCATCTGGGGGGCATTCTCCCCCTACCCCTTCTTTGCTGCCCACCCCCATCGCACCCTACCGGATCGCCACCTGGAGGGCACCGGCATCTTCTGACCTCTCAGGGAAGGCCACCAAGCCCGGCCTCGGAGCCCATCCTTCACGTTCCTTTGCGTTCCCTGCCTCGATTTGCCCCTTTGGAAAATAGCTTGTAAGGGACAAAATGTACTATGAGTGTAGCGTGAGCCAAACAGATTGTTCTTGTAGCCTCACAAGCATTTTAGACTAGACCGAGTTTCTATAGAAAAGCACATAATCCTGTCGATTTAATATTAACCAGAGCTCTCACTTCCCTTCCTTTGTAAAAACAAAAACTGTGCAACGTATCCTTGTAATGCTTCATTTATTCCCTATTCTTACCACTGTGAAACTTAGAGGCACGAGACAATATGTTTCTTAAATGTTAACCAGAGCAGAAAAAGTAGAAACTAGAAGAGCTCCACGAACCCCTTCCCAAGGATGAGGAGGCTATGATTAGTTTTCTGTTTCAAATCACATTTATGGTTGTTTCAAATCTGTATTAAAAAAAAAAAAAAAAAAAAAAAAAAACCTCGACGGGGAAGCAGATTTGAAGTTATGTAAATCTCCTGTCCTCCACTGGCTAAGAAAGGCCCTTTTCCTTCCCAGCATTCGCCAGTGTGTCTGTCTGAACTCCCGCACAGAGCGGCAAGCCCAGGACTGTTCCAGTCTGCTTTCTAAGTGGTCCTCAAAAGAAAGTTTCCAGGTTCAAGGCCACTTTGTGATGATGATCTTGACTGCTAGTGGTTATAATCGTCAGCTCAGTTTGGTTATGACCATCTTGTGGATTTACCTCTGGACAGTTTTGAAGCCGGAGCTGGTGTGCCTTGTGCCCGACCTTCTCCATCACACATCCAACCTGTGCTCTGAGAAGGCAAATCCCCTTCAACACTGGCCCATCTACTAATGCACCTAATTTAGAAAGTGGCCGTCAAGGTGTTCATAATAAACACACTGTCTGGCCTGGTCAGCATAAATGAAGTCCTTTACTGTTTGAGAATGCCCACCCCTCACCGCCCCTTCTGAGCTGTGTGGACCTGGGGAAGAGGTTAAAGGTGACTGAGGCTGCTACTCACTTGACTCTTCTGGTTAGGACTCACGCCTTCCACAAACAAAAGTACTGGTTTGAATACCTATTTAGGGAAGAAACTGAACTATGGCACAGATGTGTTCCTTCGCCCCGTGTTTGGCACTGAAGAGCTTCGCCCATCCTCTGTGTGCAGAAGAGTCACTGCACCAAAGAAAAGCCCAGGACGAGATCTCTGCATGGACAGACAGATGGCCAAGGTCTCTCCC
This sequence comes from Dasypus novemcinctus, assembly GCF_030445035.2. Lineage (NCBI taxonomy): Eukaryota > Metazoa > Chordata > Mammalia > Cingulata > Dasypodidae > Dasypus > Dasypus novemcinctus. Next base: position 33,575,506 of record NC_080701.1, on the reverse strand, counting down.
ACCCGCACCCTGCCCCCCACCACCCCAGCTCCAGAGAGACGTCTGTTGTTCTAGATGCCTGTGAGCATCACCCACCACATATTCCAGCACCAGGCGCAGCCCCATCCAGCGCCCACCCGCAGTCACGCTGGGGGGTAGAGGGGGCGCATGTGGCGGCCCAGCCCGCCATGCAGGAGCCAATGTCCTTTCCCTCTTTGGCAAAGGAGCCAGCTCAGCAGAGACCCTCACCGCAGGATGCGGGTGGACTGTGGGGGTCTGAAGGTGTAGGGCTGGGACCGGGGATATCTTGCACCAAGGCAGGTGCAAAATGAAGTTGCACACAGCTCCACAGCCAGCAAAGTGGCGGAAGCAGAGCCAAGCCCTCTGCGGGATTCCCAGCTCTGCATTATGCTCACAGCTCCCTTTCAGCTTTTCTTGAAAGCAACGTACTTCGGGTGCCCTCACCTCTCGGGCATCCCCGATCAGATCCTCCCTGGCCATCACGGTTCCTTGAAGTCCCTTCCTCCAGCGGCCTCCTCAGAAACCACAGCCACTTCCAGGCCTGCTCGTCGTCCACCGTGACAGCCAAGCTCACGCCCGGGCTGTCTTGGGACCTCTGCGAAGTGTGAGGGCCACTCCCTCGGGCCGTCAGGGAAGCACCTCGTGGTTCCTCACACGCAGCGCAGGATCTCCAAGCCCCAGCGCCTAGCTTTTCCCCCACACCGGGGTAATGGGAGGTTCTCGACAGGGCACAGGTGACAGCTGAACTCCAGCCCTCTGCCTCTGCCACCCAGGCCTCAGGACAGCAGCAGGACGCCGGCTCCCAGGCCAGGGATCTGCCCGCCACCTTTGCTTCGTCCTTGCCCCGCCCTCCAGTGCCAGAATCCTGGAAAACAGGGCTACTCCACGAAGCGCTCTCCTTCGCCACAGCGAGGGTCTGTCAGCTCGCCGCGGGCCCACCTCCTCTCAGCAGCAGTCTCCTCCCCGCACACAGGGCACACAGCCCCCCAGCTCCCCCGCCCACAACCCCTTCCTGCTCCAGCCCTGGGATGAGTCCGTTTTCTTGGCTCCAGGTTATTTCTCAGTCGGACCTGGGCGGGAGGTTTTCCAGAAAGTCTCCTGGCCTCTTTCTCCGCCTCGCCCTGTCTGCTGCCCACCGCCTCAGCCCATGTGCTGCGGCTTGGAACCCCTGCAGCAATGCTGAGGAGTTTATTTGCCGCACCACTGGCTTTTGGAGCCTGGGCCACCCCCTGCCAGTTTCCCGCCCCCCAGCCATAAGCCCTTTGAACCTGTCCCCAAAAGGCACCCAGCCAGCCAGCCCCCACAGCACACTGCTCTAGGACTGCACGCAGCCGCTGCTTCCCTGGAGCCAGGCGGCTGGCTGCTGCCAGCAGGAGGCTCGGTTGGGGAGAAAACGCTCCGTCCTCCTGCTCCTGCCTACAGGCAGCCCCCAGGAAGGTCCACGCTGCAGGATCTTGGCCCATCCAGCAGCTTCTCTTTCTGGGGGGCTCCGAAGGCTGTTTAGTGCCAGCCCAAGCGGTGCAGACCTGCCTCTTCCCCTGCCACCTGCTTCCCCGTCAGCTCTGCCCCTTTGACTCTTTGCAAGCCACTGAAGTCTCTCCACCGCCCGCGCCCCTTGGACACCAGCGTCTCTGTAGAGCCAGAACAGTCCTGAGTCTGCAGGCCTGCAACGGCTGCTGTGTGCCTGCCTCCCTGGCTGTGTGCAGAGCCTCAGGGGTGCGGCATCACAACCTTGTACTTGGGGGCCAAGGTCAGAACCGGCTGGGAGCAAAACCAGAGGCATTTCAGGAGGCAGAGATCCGGCAGGGCGAAGGGGCCAAATCTGGAAACCTGGAGTGGCTCAGCCTCCCTGCACGGGGGATTTGGGTGGGGGCGGGGGAGGTGTACTCCTCAGTCCCCACAAGAAAATGGGACTCTGGGCCTTTGCACAGCAGCCTCCCCAGCCTGAACACTCTTCCTCTCCCAACCTCTGTCACCTGGGTAATGTTTGTTCATCCTTGAAGTCTCAGCCTAGACATCACTTCCTCCAAGAAGTCTTCCAGGAAGACTCAAGTCTGAGTTCCCTGTCCTTCCCCTCTGCTCCCCTAGTAATACCCAATCACACTGCTCCATAATTGCTGCCTCACTGTCCCGAGAGCTCTTTTGGGGAAGGGACTACCCTTATTCCAAAAGGTCTCCTTCCTGCCTGCCAACAAGCACACAATCCATGTTCGATAAGCACCTGTCGGATGAACGAACATTTGGGGAGGGGAGGCTGAGAAGGAAGGTGATGACACCACAGAGTGGCTACTCACGTGTCATGCAGAGAAGTCTCCCCAGGCTGTCCTGGCCTTTTTGGGGGGGCTGCCATTGCTGGGTGTCTCCTCCCAGCTCCTGGCTGGGAAGGAGAGAAGAGAACGGGCAGGTCCTGCATGCAGCTGGGAGAAAGAGGATGAGCAGGCTGTTGGCTCCCCAGAGACATGCCGTCAAGGCAGGCAGCCCCAATGCAGGGTCCCCCGACAGGCGCCTGCTGTCCCGGCCAAGGACTCTGAGCTCCCCAGCCTGGGGGCCAAGACAGAGACCACCTCAAGTCATTGAGGGGCTACATGAGAGAGAAGAACCAGGGTCACAGGCCAGCCCATCCTGAGGGCACCGGCACACTCCAAACAGGCTTGATAATTCCGAAGGAGCGGTCAGCTGTCCATTGGGAGGCCTGGATTCTCTCATTGGGCAGCCACGTGACCTTGGACAAGGTCCCTCTCCTCTCAGGCCTCAGCTTTCTTATGTCCGAGGTGAGGTCAGGTTCATGCCAGAGCTCATGCCAGCACTCACATCCCATGAGAGTTCCTAGCAGGGAAGGCTGCATTTTATGGGACATCTCTTTACCCGAGAAGCTCCTGACCTGAACTGGGTCTCAACAAAATATCAGCTGGTGACCACCAAGACTGAGAATGAAAGGAGAAAGACACACATATACACATGTATATATACACACACACATACACATATCCATATTTTTTTTTTGAGGGAGGAGGAGGTTAGACACATGGTAAGAGGCAAAGGATCTAACTCTGCAGTCTTTCCCACCTGCATCTTCCTGAAAAGGTCAGTCACAGTCTTTTGGGTCAGTTGAGCCAAAGAGAATTCTAGAATTTCTGCAGAGATAAGGAGTAATCAGGGGAGAGCTTGGGGAGGCCTGGGTCGTTCAGAGGGATGGAGAGGGGGCTCTTTTGGCAAGTCCCCAGGGAGCAGGGTGGATAAGGGAAGAGGAAACCGAGGGCTGGTGTGGGCAGGGGCCGGCAGCAGTGGCCCCTGGAGCCCAGAGCAGAGAAGCAGCCGCTGCCCTGGCTGCTGCTGACCTCGTTCTGGTCTAACCTGCACCAGGACCCAGCTGTGTGGCCTTGGGCCAGCCACACACTGTCTCTGATCTTCCATTGGGGCACCATCATTTCTTGTCCCAAAACAGGGAGGGATTAGGTGATGTTTGCACAGTGCCTGCCAGGGCTGAGCTTAAGGATTCCATGATCCCTCCAGCTCTCCCTCCACTTCTTTTCCACCTGCTGCCCCTGCCCGCTCCCCCTCACAGACCTGTGCTCCTGCCCCCGTGTCTAGAGGGGCCCAACTCCCTTCTGTGCCTACGCCATCAGGGTGGCATCTGGGTAGGGGGCTGGACGATGGGGGTGAAAAATCCCATCTGCTCCTTGGCCCTAGTGAGCCTGTGAAGGCAGGGGGGGACACGCAAAGGGGGGTCCCTTGCAGCCTCCCTGCAGCCACGCTGTGCAACTGGCAGAGCTGCTCAAAGCCGGAGGGGGGAATCCACCCCAAGTCTGGGCTGGCCATGCTACAGCCAGCCCTGCTGGCGGGGGTCCGAGCAGGAAAGACCCCTTTGCCCACTTCCATGACCCTCTACCCTGGCTCTGCCTCCCCAGGGAGGAAGGCGGCAGATGCCTCCACCAACCAGTTTCTGCCGCTCTGGGGTGGCTCTTCATTCAGCAGGGAAATCTGGGCTCTTGTTGGTTTGTGTCTCTAGAGAGCTGCGAGCACCACTGTTAACATCACGGGGAAAATAGAGGGAACAGACTGATGGCTGCGTATCCATCCCGAGTCGCCTGGGATGTCGACTGCTCGAGATAAGGTAGAAAGTGTTCCTTCTGCCCTGTGTTCTAAGCAGGGAAGTTACAAGACAGGGCAAAACGCAACCCACGGGCAGTGCCGCAGCCCGAGAACTCCCCTTTCACCAGGCCTCGGCCTCGGGGAGGGCAGCCCATCCCCTGAGCCCTGCAGAGCTGAGAGGGAGAGGCTACGAGGAGGATGAGCGCCTCAAAATAGACTTGTTTTGTTTTGTTTTCGCAAGTTTTTCAAGAGGCATTGGCATCTCGCGCAGCCTGGGGGGGAAAAAATAGCCTGAACTGTTAACAGAGAAAGATTATAAAAAGCCCCCACTGTTCCCCTCCGGCTTCCACGTGGCTGCAGTGTGCGAGAAAGAAGGGGGAGGCTGGGAGATTTCCTCTCTTGGTGTCTGGTGCCCCTGGAGCTCACGGGGACAATAATGGATGTTAGGGACGGGGAAGTGTTGTGTTGACCGGCGGAAGGGGTCCGCTGTGAGTGTCGCTGTTTACTGCCTCCAGGTAGAGAGGAGCACAGCTTAAAAACATAGCCCCTTGCAGGCAGGCCAGTTTAAGGGAGGCTGCCCTATTGAGAGGACGAGGTTTGCTCAAGAAATGGTGGAGGGCTCAGCGTTCCTGTCACTTAGACCCGCAGCGGGCTTTGCTGGTGTCAGTAACCAGACGAGAGTTTAGGTGCTTCCTGCTTTGGGCCCAGGTTAAAGGACTGTTGGGGGCTACCCAGGAAGGGCTGAGGGCCTCGCCTGCTGCCTTGACTTCTCCAGAGGGAACTGGACCCCAGGGTAGAGCCCTGGACTTGCGCCCCAGCCCGGAGCTCCTTCCTGGTCCTTTTATCCCACTTTCTTTTGCTGTTGGAGGTCCCATCAGGCCAGTCTTGGGGCCCACAGCCAAATGAGGTGGTTGAGCTGGATGCCATCCGAGGGGCCTCCTCCTGGCCCTGACTTTTTAAGTCAGAAGAGGAGAAGCCCCCAGGTGTCCAGGCTGCGTGTTTCCCACAAGCAGGAGCACTCAGCGGCGCCCCGCATCCCCCCCGGGCAGGCTCCTTTCTCTTTGCCCCTGCTCTCCTCCTTCCTTCTCCTTCTCCCTTTCACTTCTCTCTCCTGTTCTTTCCCTCCCTTTTTTCCGCTTCCTGGGCAGCAACTTCTATAAAAATAAACACACGTGGCTCTGGCTTGGTAACAGAGAGGAGGCGGTTGCCTGGCAATCCGGCAGACGAACAACCAGCAGACCAAGGACCGTCATGGGCGCTTTGGAACCCGGGAAGGTCTCCGTGGTGGTGACAGCAGGGAGGGACCCACAAGGCAGTGGCCTTCTCTTGGGCTTCTTGCAGCAGGCAGGCCTTCCGCACGCTCCCACCAGCCGCATTCGTCAGCCACAACTTTTATCACCAGTGCTCGGCACACCCCACACTGCCCCTGGGTCAGGGCTTTTAAGTGGCTGGGGGGCAGGGAAGGACCAGAATTCTGGGTGCACTGTGACAAGCCACAGCCGGGGGCAGCCACGGCCTACAGTATGTGGCCGTCCCTACCTGGGCAGGAAGGAAGCAGGCCCCACCCCAGGGAGCTGGCACGGGACACGAGGGGAACGAAGCTGCAGCTCTGAAAGAAGCGGTTGCTCAGAGCAGGAACCTGACGGCAACTGTCCTGGGTCTTGGTTTTTCCTTGGACAACAACGAGCCTTGTTTACTTACTTATTCATTGCTTCATTCTTTTTTCCTTTCCTTTATGAAATACATATTAAGCTCCTGCTAGAGCTAGACACTGCGCTAGAGATTGTGAAAATTATAAAATGATTACGATACCGTCTGTCATTAAGGAGCTTACATTTAATGCTGATAATAATAACAAAAATAAGTTATGGAGTGTTGATTACAGACCCAGGATTGTGCTCTGCACTTTAGAGGTACCGTCTGCAGATGTCCTGTAGGTTCTTGGTTTGGTTACATAAAAGAATTTAAGAACATCCTGGGGTCATCAGGCCAGTCGTTTATTAAGGAAATGAGAGAAGAGACTAGAAATGGGAGAAAATAACAGATTACAGGTCCCCAGGTATACCTGTGGGCTGGTCCAGGAAGAGAAGGCAGCGAGCTCTCTGCGCATGTGTGTGGTTACCTTTTAAACCATGAGTTATTCCGCCCCCTTGCTAACGTTCGGGGCAGGGGCCCAGGTGCTTGCCGTGTGGGTTGGTTACCCCACCCATCCAATCCCCCTGGTGGGAGGCAATGATAAGGCCTCTTGAGAATATCCAGGGCTTTCCTTGGTCCCAGACAAAGTCTCCTTCCACATGGAGGAGTCTCAAGGGGCCCTACCAGCAGGCGTCTTGTGGGGCTGTCAGGGGATTCCCAGGTGGAAATGGCCGCGTGTTTCAGGGCCACGTGTTTCTGCCAGGTTTTAGATTCATTTTCTCATTCTCTAAACTAGCCTGCCTCAGTACTACTTCCTTTGAACTTCAAAACAGGCCTGTACCAAACTGGTTTGGCCCATGCCATCTCACCCTGTCCTTAGCCACTTCTTTAAGCCACCATCCCAGGTGGTATAAAGCTCCAGTGCCCATTTGGTTTGGCAAGATTGATCTGAGGCTTGTCCCCGATCTCCTTGCTGATCGACCGAACAATAAACTCTTTCTTTTCTGGAAAAAAAAAAAAAAATGAACTTCAAAACAATCCTAGAGAGGGAAGTGGACTTGGCCCAATGGATAGGGCATCCACCTACCACATGGGAGGTCCGCGGTTCAAACCCCGGGCCTCCTTGACCTGTGTGGAGCTGGCCCACGTGCAGCGCTGATGTGCACAAGGAGTGCCGTGCCATGCAGGGGTGCCCTGCATAGGGAGCCCCGTGTGCAAGGAGTGTGCCCCGTAAGGAGAGCCGCCCAGCATGAAAGAAAGTGCTTGCCCAGGAATGGTGCCGTACACACGGAGAGCTGACACAATAAGATGACACAACAAAAAGAAACACAGAGTCCCAGTGCCGCTGATAAGGATAGAAGAGGGCACAGAAGAACACGCAGTGAACGAACACAGAGAGCAGACAACTGGGGGGGGGGGAAGGGGAGAGAAATCAATCAATCAATCTTTAAAAACAAAACAAACAAAAAAAACAATCCTAAAGAAGCAGATTCTATTACTCTTCCCATTTGATAGATGAGGAAACTGAAGCTTCAAAATGTGCTGGGTAGCCGTGGAGTGAGTGTCACCCGCCCCCGCCTCTGAAGGAGAGGGGGCCAGAGCCCTGCCCTTCCTAGCTTATGCCTGGCTCCTGGAGCATTAACATGCTATGACTTCCTACAGAAATAGCCCCCTTTATCTTACAGATGCGCAAACCAAGGCCCGGCCAGTGGGAAAACAGCCCGCCCCATGTCACACCGCTAGTGTCGGGCTGTGTCCGGCGCTAGTGCTGGCCACGGAGCTGGACTTTTCTCTGGGCTTCAGTTTCCTTGTGTATAAGGGGAGGCGCTTTCGAGGAATGACCTCTGAGGCCCCCAGTTTTGAAATTCTGACTGCATTCCGTGACATTTTGGGCCTCAGGGGTGGACTCACTCAACCTTGCCTAGAAGCTCTCCCCCAGCCCCGGCCCACCCCACTTGGCCCAAGGGAGCCAAGTACCCTGAGTGAAGGGCTGGGGCTTTCTACCTTCCATCAAGCTGATAGATCCTGGGGGAACTGGCAGGTTGTAATCGCTGGAGAGAAGGATTGTGCCCTGGGGGAGGGGGGCGTGGAGGAAGATAGAAAATGCCTCAGGGCGTGGGGTAAAGGTTGCCTGTCCATGCCGTCACCTTTAAGTGATCCTCAGAGGGTCACTTCAGACAGGCCCAGCGGCCTTTGCCAATGCCCAGGGCTGCCCAGCTCTCCACCTCGGCTCCTTCTCTGGGTGTCTTCAGGTCCCAGGAAAACTCAGCCACAGCCTTGCCCCCTCCTAAAGCAGGAGGAGCAGGGAGAGGGCCCCTTGCGACGGGCTGGGGGCTGGGGGAGGGCACGGCGATGCCTTCCTGGGGTCTGGAAGGAATTCCTAGAGCCAGCCAGAGGCTCCTGACCAGCTGTGACTCGCACAGCTTGAGGGCAAGAGACGGTGCGAATTCAGACTGGGGGTGCTGTTCAATTCCTTTCCGGCAGCCCCTGAAGGAGGGGCTGTGAAAGGGCCTCCCAGGACCTGGGGGAGTCTGGGGGACACCTAGACGGAGTGGGGGCATTCCTGGGGCCACGAGGCAGGCACAGCCAGGAGCTCTGCTGCGGCGGAGGGGACAGGAAGACGGAGCGGGCACCAGGGCCCAGGCTGCCCCGTCACCTGCGGTTACCGCGCTCTGCCTGGGCCTGTGGCCCCCCGTCATTGATGAGGACAAAATCGGCCACCAGGGCGAGGGCCTGTCACCTGCTCGCCTCCCCCCAACCCTCCCTCCTGCGCAGGGTCACGAGGAGACAGGCGAACTCCAGGGCTGCCGCTGGCGGCTGTAGACCCTGCTCCCTTCTACCCCAATCGCAGGCAGAGCCCCCCGACCCCCTGCTCGGGGTGTGGCTGCCACGGCTGGTGGGCCATTCTCGGGGGGCTGCCGCCTCCCGTGAGGGGTCAGACACCCGGTTCCTTAACGCACCCCCGTCCTCCCTTCTTTGGGAGGGCTCGCGTCCCGAGCACTGAGAAAGGCACGGAAAGGGGGGGTGACCAGGTGAAGACAGGTAGAGCGGCCTGCAGGGTGGCGATTTTGCTCTTTTCCCCAGGCGTGGAACAAGGGCTCGGGACCTGGTCGGGCAGCGCCACACTCTTACCTGCCGCCTTTCCTCAGGGGCGTGGCTGGCGGTCACCATGTCCAGTCAGTGGGAGGGAACATGTGAGGAAACAACACACGGATGTGAAGCCTAAGGGATCCAGGTGAGGGCTGCGCACCAGGTGAGGGATGTGCTCACTGTCCCAGCCCAGCCTCCTGGTCATTTCCTTCCCCCTCCCGCTCCCCAAGGCTGTGCAGAGCCGGGCGACAGGGCTGCTAGGCCGGGGGCCTAGGCCCCACCTTTGGACAGGTGCGCATTCTTGGTGCCTCAGCCCGGCCCTCGGGGCCCTGTTTTGGTCTCTCCAAATTTTGACTTCTGTCCTGGCCTCTCCTTAGGCCCTGGTGACTCAGACTGCTTTGGAATTTCACTCACTGCTTTTTCTGACGCACATCCTGACTCCTGGCCTTGGGCCAGGGAGTAGAGCTTTTGCTTCCACCGCACGGGTGATTAAGTTCGGCTACCTGAACCAGAGGCTGTAGGGGTTGGGGAGAGCAGGCAGCGTGGGGAGGTAAGGTGGGGAACAGCTGCTGGTTGCCAGGAAACAGCTTCCTCCTGCTCTGCTCGCCTGCACACACGTGGAACACAAACTGCAGAAAAACTGTTGGTTTGTAGTAGTCAGGCATACCTGCCTGGCCAACCAGGAAGCACAAGAAAATAGAGTTACTGCGGTAAAGCCTAGACTGAGTAAGAGGTTGGGGGTGGGGGGTGACTGCTAAAAGTTATGGGGTTTCTTTAGGTGATGAGAAAAATGCTCTGGAATTGAATGTGATGATGCTTCCACAACTGTGAATATACTGAAATACACTTTAAATAGGTGGCTTGTATGTGCCCATGAATTAGATCTCAATAAAGCTATTTAAAAAACAAAACAAAACGAAAACCTGGACTGGTGTGTGTGCTTCTCGGATTTCTGGATCTCAGTCTGCACTTTCATAAAAGCGAGACCGTGTGGCTTTAGGCTTGACAGCCCACTGTTTCCCTCATCTGGGAGGCTAAGTGCCACTGCTCTTTTGCTTTGTTGCTGGTACTCACTTATCACTCCAGATGGCTTGAACTCTGTTATCTCCCCGCTTTGAATACTGTGCTAGGGGTTGGCCCTGGGTGGATTGTGGCATAGGAAAGGAAGGGCTGTCAGGGCAGGGCCCTGGGCTGGGAGGTGAGGGATGGACTCCAGCTGGGCCAGCCCCACAACGCCCCCCCACCCACCCCCCACCCTGACCACCTCAGCTGGTGCTTCAGGAGCTGCAGTGGCCCCTGGGCATGGTCTCTCTCCACCTCCCCTTCACTGGTAGGAAGCAGCTTTTCTCATCCCCTCATCCTGACCCTCGGTCCTTGAGCTCTTTTCTCCCCCCAGCTACCCAGGGTGCAAGGGCTTGCAGCTTCCATGCTGCCCCTCCCAGCTCCTCTGGTGAGAAGGAAGAAGCCCTGTGCGGATCTGATGGGCCAGCCCCGGGGAATGTTCCTATGGGCCAGAGCCGGAGAAGCTCCTGAATGGATTCTAAAAGCAATGTCCTGGCCCCTGCGGTCTAGCCCCAAAGTAGGACTTCCGTGAGAGGAACCACCAGCCAGTCGGGGAAGTTGGCAGGTCAGTGGAGATGAGGTGTGGTTGATACTCTCCTTTCTGGTGGGCAAATCTGGTAGCGGAGAGCTTGTGACACCTGTTGGAGAAGCATCCTTTCCGTATGCCATCCCCCTTTCTCCCTCTGAGCCACATGCAAGGACTATGATTATTTGGGAAGATGTGGAGGAGTAAAGGGTGGGGATACGGAAGTGAGTTGTGCCTCTATACTATACCAGTGACTCTAGCAGAGAATTTTTTAAAAATTAAGATCACCTTGAGTAAGGCTGCAATACATGGTGATCAGGTAGGGTCAAGAGTTTGGAATCCCAGGCCAGGCAGGCTGGGTTTAAATTGAAGCTCCTCCACTTATGGTTTTGGATACAGCCCCCGTTTCCTTCTGGACTCAATAACATTTTTAAATGATGGGATGATGTGTGCAAAAATATTACCAATAGCTAAGTTATAAAACAAAATAAGGACCCAAACAACTGTGAAACGCTCAACCAATTTAAAAAGCAGAATGCAACCAACACATTGAATGGCTGTTGCTGACAGATTCCTGTTCCCATTCCCTTCTTCTGCAACAGAGATAACTCCTATTCTGAATTTTATTTGTCATTTCTTTGACGACTTAAAATACTTTTTAACCTATGAAGTGGGCATCCCTACATAATATACTGTTTTGGTTTGCTTATCCTTAAGCTTTGAGAAATTATATTATACAGCATATACATAATCTTTTTGGACTTGCTGAGCCTTATGTTATAAGTTGTAGCCGTAGTGATGTGTGATGCTATAGTTCTTTCTTTTCACTGCAGTGTAATATTCCATTGCTACAGTATATGATTCTGCTATCCAGTTTTTGGCTATTATGAAAACTGCTTCTTTAAATATTTTTGTACGTGTCTTCAAATGCACACATGCTGGGAAGCGGACTTGGCCCAGTGGTTAGGGCATCCATCTACCACATGGGAGGTCCACAGTTCAAACCCCGGGCCTCCTTGACCCGTGTGGAGCTGGCTCACGTGCAGTGCTGATGCGCGCAGAGTGCCATGCCACGCAGGGGTGTCCCCGCGTAGGGGAGCCCCACGTGCAAGGAGTGCGCCCCATAAGGACAGCCGCCCAGCACGAAAGAAAAGTGCAGCCTGTCTAAAAATGGCACTGCCCATACGGAGAGCTGACACAACAAGATGACGCTACAAAAAGAAACACAGATTCCCGTGCCGCTGACAACAACAGAAGCGTACAAAGAAGAACACGCAGCAAATAGACACAGAAAACAGACAAATAAATAAAAACAAAAAACAAAAAACAAATGCACATATGCAAGCATTTCTTATTGTGTAAATACCTAGAATTATAATTGCTGGGCCACAGGGTATGTGCATACTCCACTTGACAAAACAACAGCCACGTGTTTCCCTAAGTGGTTGTGCTTTTTTAATTGTATTTTTTGAAGATACGTAGATCACAAAAAAATGTTCTATTGAAAAATATAAGAGGTTCCCATATACCCCACCCCCCACTCCACCCCACTCTTCCCATATCAACATCCTCTTTCATCATTGTGGCATATTCATTGCATTTGTTCAGTACACTTTGGAGCACTGCTGATGGCATGGATTATAGTCTACATTGTAGTTTACACTCTCCCCCAGTCCATTCAGTGGTTTATGGCAGGATACTAGCCATGTAAACAAGAGCCGATTGTTCCACCTTCTCCTTACCATGTAGCTTATGAGACTTAAATCTTGGCCTCCCTGCTGGATGTATAACAGAATCTCAGTGGTAAGATTTTGCGTTTCTCTGCTTACTAGGGAGGCTGAGCAGATATTTCCATACATTTTGAAACATTTTGTGTTTCTTCTTCTGTGAAATACCCACTCATGCCCTTTGCCCAGTTTTTGGACACTTGACTGTTTTCTTAGTGATTTGTAGAACTTATTTATATATTCCACTATAAAACCTTTTCAGTTATGTTTGTGACAATTATTTTCTCAAGGAGTGTGGCTTATTATATGATTTTCTTTATGGTATCTTTTGATGAACATAAATTCTTAATTATATTGTAGATGAATTTATCGAGTTTTTTTTTTCATGACTAGTATATTTTGTGTCTTGATTAGGAAACCCTTCCCTATCCCAAGTTGATAAATAGAGCTTTCTGTGCTTTCTCCCAAATGTACCAAGACTTGCGTTTCCCTTTTAGATCTTTACTTCATCTGGAGTTAATTTTTATGTATGGTGTGAAGTTGTGTTTTGTTTTTAAGAAAAAAAATTATTTTATTTTAAACACAATTTTCTCCTTATATAATTAATAAATGCTCATTAGTGAATGCGGAAAATTTGGAAAATATGAAACATTTGAAATCCACTAAAATTTTCACAGCTGATAGAGACATCTAAAATACTAATTTTTAAATATCTTAATAGTTTTAATACTATTTTCTAATAGTAGAAAATTTAGAAAGAAAGAAAAAAATAATGTGTATTTCATGCTACACCGAAAGTGCTAAATGTGCCTCCCAACATTCTACCTGATTACTCAGGAGCAGAGTTCTCCACTGGTGAGAAGATTCCAGATCATGGGCGTCACGATCACCAGTTCAAAGCCACGTCCTTGGTCAGTAAGAGACTCACGTATTCTCCCTGGAATAAGCATATCATGACAGGGACCCTCAACTCTCCAAGGTAATTCCAAATCAGCCCGTCCAAATTCCAGGAACAAAAAAATCATACTGTCAAATATTTAATAAAACCATGCAAAGAATATGAAATCAGTTATATACACGATAAACAATACATACCTCTATTTCTTCTTTAACACTAAAAAAACATTTTCCTTATGTCAGTGTTCCCTAGGGAAACAGAATGGACAGGAGATAGCTATAAATAGTATGAGGATTTCTTTTAATTCTCTCATGTGACCATGGGAATGCACAAGTCTGAATTCTGCAGGGCAGGCTGCAAACCAGGGGCTCCAATGAAGGTCCTTGATGAGTTCCCAGGAGACACTGGCTGGCTGACATAGATCTGGGAATTCTCTCTCTGAGTGCTGAAATCACTTTCCTTTTTAATACCTTCAACTGATTGGATTCACTCTTTGCTGATGTCAACTTCCTTAATTGATTGTAGATGTAATCAGCCATCTATGCAATCAACTCACTGATAATTACAGTCTGTGAAATGCCCTTGTTAGTACAATTAGCCCCATGCTTGCCTGACCAGACAACTGGGCACCATTACCTGGCTGAGTTGACACATCATCCTAACCATCACAGTCACTATCGCCCAAACCCAAATGTTTGTCCCCTCACCCCACCCCAACCCCCCATTTTACTCATGCTTTACTATGGCTGGAATAGCAATCTTGGAGTGTCAACCCTTTTTAGCAAAACTTCTTGAACTCCATTTCATTGGGCTGGAGTAAAAGTAGTCTCCACTAGGTGCTGTCTGTATTCCCACTCATGCGGATGGCAGGCAGAGCCAATCAGCCATGGTACTCCCTGTTTCTTAACTGCAAGGCCCCCTGCAATCCCAAGACAGTGCCTCTACCAACAGATCCAAGTTGACACAAAAGCTAGACTAATTTGTTAGGTGCTTACACTTTGGACATAAGAATAACTTGAAGAAGCAGATGTGGCTCAAGTGATTGGCTTCCCATCTACCATTCCAGGGTGAAAAGCAAGCCAACCCACGTGGCGTGGAGAGCTGGCACAACAAGATGACGCAACAAAAAGAGACACCAAGGAGAGACAGTGAGAGACACAACAAACCAGGGTGCTGAGGTGTCTCGGGCAATTGAGTGCCTCTCTCCCACCATGTCAGTAGGTCCTGGAATCGGTTCCAGTGCCTCCTAAAGAGAAGACGAGAAGAGAAGCAGACACAGAAGAACGTGCAGCGAATGAGTACAGAGAGCAGACAGCGAGCGCAAGTGGCAGTGGGGGGCAGGGGGATAAATAAATAAAATCTTTGAAAGAAAAAGAATAACTTGAGAATGAGGGAGTGGCAGGAAGGGCAGTGGATGGTTGGGAAGGAGATAGTGGATGGAGCACCCCATGCCCTACCACCTACAGAAGAGAGCAGGAGATTGGGAGACAGGTCCAAAACAGGCATTGCCCCTTGGCTTGCCTGAGAGAACAGGCCGGCAGCCTCCGAGGCTTCCTGCACTCGAGTGGGGTGGAATGGTGGGAGGGCGGAGCCTGCATCACGTCAGCAGGAGCAATGGAAGGCTTCGCCCTTCTAAGTCTACTGCAGATGCCCGGGCAGGGCCCAGTGCCTCAACTTCCCCAGCAGGGGATGCCGCCATTGACAGACTGGGGGCTTTGAGGTTCCGAGAGGGGTGCCTGGGGCTGGAGGCAGGGGTTAGGGCTGGGAGTAGGCAGGCGCCAGCCCCGCTGAAGGTAGAGTGGTCCGGAGAGCCGACTGACTGCTGCAGCAGCAAGGCGCCAGGGCAGGGGGAGCTCAGCGGCCCGGGCGCGGGCCACGCTTTGGCCCTGAACTCTTCTGGAGAACCCGGCACTTTCCTATAAGAGCATGCCAGCCGGGCATGGGTCTAGTTCTCCTTTGACCCCTGGAGAGCAGCCGGAGTTGCTTCAGGGATGGAAAGAGGAGGAAGGCAGGGCAGACAGTACTTCTGTCCCCTCCCGTCCCCACTTCCCCACCACCACCACACGGGGCCAAAGAGCCTGCCCCAGCTGCAGCTGTGAATTCCTGGCAGTGACGTAGTGGCTTATTCAAATGCATCTGGTTGGCAAAAGACTCAGCTCTCAAAATTAGCCTACTTCCACCAGTCTCCAGGGGCCTGTCCTAGTGCGATAAGCTCAGGGCGCCATCAGAAGCAAAGAAGGAGTTGGGGGGATGGAGTGTGTGCCTGCAGTTTGGGAGGGTCCCGTACTGAGATAGAGCAGAGGATGGCAAAGGCAGACTTGCCAAGCTCTCTTTTTTTCAGTCAGCAATAAAATTCAGCATAGGTTTAAAAATAATTGTCCCCAACCACCAGAATTAAGGAAGCATTGAGGGAATCAACCCCAGTCAACAAACATTTATTCAATTACTTATTGCGGGGATCACACACCAGGCACTGAAAATTTACCTTTACTATAGGAAATGAGACGGTAAGAAAAATGCATAATCTGAGAAGCAGCCCTTTGAAATATACTGAAGTAGACCTCTGGAAATACATTTGTAAATCTCAGATAAAAATCAGTAAGTGGTTTAAAATGGGAAAAGTTCTGAACAAATTCCTTTGCTTAATCTCTACAAACAGATAATGTATCACACTTGAAAGAAGGAGCAGCAGAGAGCATTTAGTGTTTTTATTTTGATTGGCTTTTGCTTAAAAGGAAAGTTAAATATAGGGATTTGAGAAAATTTTTAAAAAAGAAATGTTTTAGGGCCATAGCTTTGGGATGAAATGCACTTAATATAATCACATTGAAACACAAAATGGCAACATGGAATATCTAACATATATGGGATACCAAATGTATTTGGGGCGTTGCACAAAGCTGTTAGAAGATTAGCTTCTTGGAATTTAGAGCTCTAATTTTAAATATCCACAGAGTTTGTTTTTTTAAAAAACTTGGTACTGGACATTAGTTCAAACTTTTACTTTGAAGATCGCTAGAATAACAACCAAAATTGTCCTGACTGAATGAGCTGACCCTTTTGTTTTTCAAAATTATTAAGGAATTTGGTGATGAAATGAATTCTTATTTCTCTTCACACTGGTAAGATAAATACACAGTTTTTTCACTTTGTCCTCATAAATATTCTAATGTAACAGATGAGCATTTAAGATCAGAAAATTTTTAATTTACTAGTGAATTATTTTAGCAAAAAAAAAAAAAGGCAAAAACCTGCAAGCAAAATTCATTAAAAGGGAGATAAAGATTTTTCTGTAAAACTACAACTTCTCTAATAAAATGAATAGATAAATAAATGTTATATTAAGGAATAAATATGGAAACAAAGATTTTTTAAAAGCTTAAGCTCAATTAATATTGTTAAAAGGTGAAAATTAGATTAATTTTTAACATTTTAAATCAAGCAAAGATTTTTTTAAATGTTGATACTCAGCTCCTACTGCTTGCTGGGAGTATAAACTGGTAGCACATTTCTGGAAAATGAGCCTTAAAACAATTCTTACACTTTGATCCAAGAAAATTCTAAGAACAAAACTTAAGGAAATAATCAGAAATCAGAAAAAAAATATGGGATGTTCATAACACTAGTGGTAATGGGGGAAATGAAGGAAAAAGTCAACTAGGTATCCTAACATAGGGAAAGACTTACATAAACTTTAAAGTTTAATTTTCCATAGGACAGAATGTGTGTGGAATGTTGATGCACGTGCACACACACACACCCAAGCAGGATACATGATTATAAGTTTAGTCACAACTTAATATTAAAGAAAAAACTTCATGCATGGGAAAAAGAATGGAAAGAAATATTTTTAAATGTTAACAGTACTAACTTCTAGATGGTGAAATTATGGGCCTTAAAATTTTCTTCTTTTTTTTTTAAATTTTTTATTGATTTTGTAAAAATATTACATTAAAAAAAAATTATATGAGGTCCCATTCAACCCCACCACCCCCACCCCACCACTCCCCCCACCCAGCAACACTAACTCCCTTCATCATGACACATCCATTGCATTTGGTAAGTACATCTCTGGGCATCTCTGCACCTCATGGTCAGTGGTCCACCTCATGGCCCATACTCTCCCACATTCCATCCAGTGGGCCCTGGGAGGATTTACAATGTCCGGTGATTGCCCCTGAAGCACCATCCAGGGCAACTCCAAGTCCCAAAGGCACCTCCACATCTCATCTCTTCCTGCCATTCCCCATATCCATCAGCCACCATGTCCACTTTTCCCATTCCAATGCCACCTTTTCTCTGTGGGCCTTGGATTGGTTGTGTCTGTTGCACCTCTATGTCAGGAGGAGGCTCAGATTCCACATAGATACTTGATGCAATCCTCCTGCTTTCAGTTGTAGGCACTCTAGGCTCCATGGTGTGGTGGTTGTCCTTCTTCAACTCTATCTTAGCTGAGTGAGGTGAGTCCAGTAAATCAGATTGTAGGAGCTGGAGTCTGTTGACGCTCAGGGCCTGGCTATCCTAAAATTTTCTTCTTTATGTTTATTTTTTTCTGCTTTCCATGTTTTTACAATGAGTATATAACACCTTTAGGCTTGTGGGAGGAAAAAAAGACAAAAAGTATTTATTTACCAAAATAACGAAGTAGTTAATCGGGAAGAAAGAAAGGGAGGAAAGGAGAAATGAACATGTTTTGCCAGGCCTTTTCTCTCCCTTGTAAATTGTCATTCAAGCAACAAACTTGTGTACATTTTCTTAAGGTAGAAAACAAGTAGTTTAATTCTGTTTTATTGCATCCTGTAGGTCAAAAATAAAAGAAAATGTAATGTAACCATGTTGAAACACAAAGTTGCCACTTAGGATGTTAAATAACTTGACTTTTAATATGTAACAATATGCATGCATATGTGTATGTTTTATGAGTGTATATAGCAGGGCTTCTTAACCTTTTTTGTTCCGCGGACCCCTTTGCCAGTCAGTGGAAATCACAAACTTGTTACTAAGTCCACACTACACTGTGTGTTATTTTTTTCTTAAGATTTATTTATTTATTTTCCCCCTTCCCCTCTTCCCGCTCTGCTGTTTTTGCTGTCTGTGTTGTCTTCTCTTCTCATTCTCTCTCCTCTAGGATTCACTGGGACTTGATCCCCAAGACCCCGGGTGGGGAGAGAAACTCCCAGTCAATTGCACCACCTCAGTTCCTGGTTTCTGCTGTGCCTCGCCTTGACTCTCCTCGTCTCTCTACTGCTGCGTCATCATCTCGCATGGTTCACTTGCGCGGGGCACTGGCTCACCACACGGGCACTCGCGCAGGCACTGGCTTGTTGCATGGGCATACTTTCTCTTCTTTTTTTTCACCAGGAGGCCCCAGGGATTGAACCCAGGTGCTCCCATGTGGTAGACACAAGCTCTATCACTTGAGCCACATCCGCTTCCCTATGCTGTGTATTATTTAATAAATATATCACACCTGCACCAAGTCCCCACAATGATAATGTTGTTTGAATTTTCTATCTAAGCTCACAGACACCCTGAAATCTTTCCATGGGCCCTTTGGGGGTACTTGGACCCCTGATTAGGAACCCCTGATGTATAATAAAGGAAGTTAGGCAGTGAATTGCTTTCATTGTAAATAGTTTTTAAACATACTCATGAAAGATGCAAAAACAAAACAGCAAGTTAAGTAAAGGATGTCTTCCATGATTTCAACACCTGAATGGCAATTATTTTCAGTTCTTATGTTTCCATATTATACACTTTTTTTTGCATTTTTTTCTCTTTTATTTATCAATCTTAGAAGATATTACAATTTTCTTATTTTTATTCCAGGGTCATCATGCATGGTATATATTATATAATTTTAACTTTTTGTTGTATATATTTGCAAACACAGAAAAGTTTTTTTAAAAATTCCCATTACCTAGATTTAACAATTGTAAACGTTTTTCTGTGTATGGTTTTTTTTTTTTTGGAGCCAAAACCTTTCAAAATAAGTTGTAGACATCATGATACTTCACCCCTAAATACATCAACATGAATTTCCTTGAAAAAAGGACATTCTCCTACAAAATCACTTCACCTGAAAACATTAACAAAAATTCCCTAATGCATTTGTTGCCCAGACTATATTTATGTTTTCCTAATTGTCCCCAAATATCTTTTATAGCTTTTTATTATTTATAACATTTAAAAAATCATTTGGTAATACATATACAACATAACATTTCCCATTTTTAACCACTTTTGAGTAGACAATTCAGTGGTATTAATTACATTAACAATGCTGTGCTACTGTCACCACCGTTCATTACCTAAGTTTTTCCATCATACCACACAGAGACTCTGTACTCATTCAGCAGTAACTTCTCATTCCCCACCCTCTCCAGCCCCTAGGAGCCTGTAATCTTCCTTCTGAGTCTATGAATTTGCATATTCTGATTATTTCATAGTAGTGAGATCATATAATATAAGGTCTTCAAGGTTCATCCACATTGTAACATGTTTCAAAACCTCATTCCTTTTTATAGCTGATTAATATTCCATTGTGTGTATATGCCACGTTTTGTTTATCCATTCATCCGCAGATGGATACTTGCATTGCTTCACCTTTTGGCCACTGTGAATAATGCTACCTTGAACATCTGTGTGCAAATATCTGTTTGAGTCTCTGCTTTCAATTCTTTTAGGTATATATCTAGAAGTGGAATTGCCAGGTCAAATGGTAATCCTATGTTTAACTTTCTGAAGAACCAACAAACTGTTTTCCACAGTGGCTGCACTACATTACATTCCTACCAACAATTCACGAGGGTTCCTGTTTCTTTACATCCTCACCAACATTTGTTATTTTATGTTTTTAAAATAATAATCCTCCTAGTGGGTATGATGTAGTATCTCACTATGGTTTTGATTTGCATTTCCCTAATGACTAACAATGTTGAGCATCTTCTCATATATTAGCAGCCATGTGTGTATCTCCTTTGGAGAAATGTCTATTCATGTCTTTGGCCATTTTTTTTAGGAGGTACTTGCTGGGGATTGAACCTGGGACCTCATACATGAGAAGCAGGCACTCAACCACTGAGCTACACACACTCCTCACTGGCTCATTTTTTAACTGGGTTGTTGGCCTTTTGTTGTTGACTTGTGGGAGTTCTTTCATATTTTAGATATTAAACCCTTATCAGATACGTGGCTTCCAAATATTTTCTCCCATTTTGTATGTTGTCTTTTCACTTTCTTGATAATGTTCTTTGATGTACACAAATTATTAATTTTGATGAGGTCAAATTTATCTCTCTTTTCTTTTGTTGCTAGTGTCTTTGGTATAAAGTCTAAGAATCCATTGCTAAATACCTAGTCCTGAAGATATTCCACTATGTTTTCCTAAAGGAGTTTTATAGTTTTAGCACTTATATTTAGGTTTTTGATCCATTTTGAGTTGATTTTTTATTTTATTTTATTTTATTTTTAAAGAAGCTTTAGATAAGATAAACATTACATCAAAAATATAGGAAGGGAAGCAGACTTGGCCCAGTGGTTAGGGCATCCATCTACCACATGGGAGGTCTGCAGTTCAAACCCCGGGCCTCCCTGACCTGTGTGGAGCTGGCCCACGTGCAGTGCTGATGCACGCAAGTAGTGCCATGCCACGCAGGGGTGTTCCCCGTGTAGGGGAGCCACAAGTGCAAGTAGTGCGCCCCATAAGGAGAGCCGCCCAGTGCGAAAGAAAAGTTCAGCCTGTCCAAGGATGGTGCCGCACACGGAGCGTTGACACAACAAGATGATGCAACAAAAAGAAACACAGATTCCCGAGCCGCTGACCACAACAGAAGCAGACAAAGAAGAACATGCAGCAAATAGACACAGAGAACAGACAACCAGGGTGGAGAGAAATAAATAAATAAATAAATCTCAAAGAAATATATATAGGAGTTTTGTGTGATCTATGTATCTTTTAAAAAAAGTATATATAAATATATATATAGGGGAGTTCCCATATACCCCACCCCTTATTCCTCCCACATTTTCCCCATTAACAACGTCTTTCATTAATGTGTTACATTTGTTACAATTGATGAACACATATTGAAGCATGGCTACTAACCTTGATCTACAGCTTACTTTCTAGGTTAAACTTTGCACTGTACACTTTATAGGTTTAGACAAAATGTGTAATGGCCTGTATCTGTCATTGCAATGTTATGCAGAACAATTCCAATGTCCCCAAAATTGAGTTGATTTTTATATATGATATGAGATAGGGGTCCACTTTCATTCTTTTACATGTGACTATCTAGTTTTCCCAGAACCATTTGCTGAAGAGTCTATTCTTTCCCTATTGAGTAGACTTGTTACCCTTGTCAAATATCAGTTGGCCATAGATGTAAGGGTTTATTTCTAAAATCTCAATTTTGTTTCATTGGACAGAATTGTGCCAGTAGTGAATTGTTTTGTTTATTGTAGCTTTGAAGTAAGTTTTAAAATCAGGATGTGTGCGTCTCCAACTTTGTCCTCATTTTCAAAATGTTTTTGGCTATTTGAGGCCCCTTGCCCTTCCAAATGAATTTGATGAGTGGCTTTTCCATTTCTGTGAAGGCTGTTAGAATTTCCATTATTTATCCATAACTTTTTGACATTTGGCCTAATATTACCATGAATGGTATACCATAATGGAATTAACCAGTTCTCCCAGATCTGAACATTTAAATGACTTGCAATTATCAAGGAGTTTCTTTATAAGTTTGTTCTTTCAAAACTGCCATGTTCCAGCAAAGGGATGGATGCTGAGAATTATGGGGTGAAAATCAATGTTCCTGTGTCCATGGAGCATGTGGTCAGTGGACAAAGAGCCTTTGTTTCTTTACTGAAACATTTCTAAATTAGCAGAACGAGGGGTAACAGTCAAGTACTGGTAACTTGTGTCTTGATAGGTATATCAAGTTATTTTTTTTAAGTGTTCTACTGATTTAAGCTATGCCAACAAAAACAGTGCTTCTAACATTTTCCCCAACTTAAAAAAAAAAAAGACAATTTACCTTATATTGGGATTTCTCCCTCTTTTATTTTCCTTATTTTTGGCACTTCGTTAGGTAGAAAATGATACAGCCTTTTCTTTATTTCTTGTTGACTACAGTGGATTTTGTCTTCCCAGGTCCCTTAATGGCCTTTGGCTCTGCTCCTTGATTTCTTTCCGCCGTCCTCTGTCCCTTCTTCCTCCACCCCCCAGGCATCCCAGACCCCAGAGAGAAGAAGCCTGGCGGAAGCATTTGTAGCCTGGCCTGTTCCACCTCGTGGAAAGTCCGGGGCCGGCTCTCCGACTGGGAGAGGGCGCCTGAGGCTGAATCCTAACCTCAGCCTGCAGAAGACAGCTTGCCTCTCCAAAGCCCCCAGTGTCCTTGTGGGGCAGCTGGGATCTGTTAGAGGAGGAAGGGGAGGGGCCACCCAGCCGGAGGGGCAGGCTTGAGTCCACACTTTCTCACACTGCTTCTGTGTCCTCCTTTGCTCCCGGAAGGCCTTGTGTTCTCTGAGCACCCCACAGCCCCAGGGCTGTGCTTTGCCTTATCCTGCGCTCCTTCTCAGGGCTGCCACTCTCTCTCCAACCTCATTTTTTGCCAGCCCCCTGACGCTAATTCGCCCTCACCTCTGTACTCAGCTCACACCCTGCCCAGCTCTCCTCAGGCATGCCGACACAGCACCTCTCTCCAGCCCTTCCACATCCCACCCTCAGGTCTTATGAAACCCGCCCCATTCGCTAACCCTGGGAGTCGCCTCGCCACTTCCGGTGTCTACCACCGGCCTCTGGTGGGACTCATGTGTCACTTGCACGTGCAGGACGAGCTCAGTATCTCTAGGTGAGCCATCCACCACGTAGATCACAAGGGAAGGAGCAGAAGCCCTGGTGTCCACTTCACCGCACACCAGGTTTGCCCAGATAGATGGGAGCCTGTTCTGGCCCTTTTAAAGGATACGACTTCGGTATCTCCCCAAGCTGGGTACAGAAGCCGCCTTTGGTGCCTGTTTTGCCACCTCTATGGCAGAAATACGATGGGGCAGATGGCAGGGCCCCCTCAGTCACCTGGGAAGGAAGCAGATTTGGGTGTGGAGGAGGCATGTGGTTCAGCTTTGAAATTTTGGTGCATGAGGCAACCTTGGTACAACTGTTTGGAGATAGGGGCTTGCATCTCAGGAGACAGGTGGCACTGGCCATGCAGGTTTGGGGGTCTGCAGCCTGGGGGCAAGATTTAAACCCTGGAATGGAAACTCAGTGGAAACAATAGGAAAAGCCTAAGGTAGTGGAGATCCCCAGAGAGTCCATTTGAAGAAGGGGAAATGGGGTGCTTAGTGGGTGACTCCTTTACGTGGACATTTTATCCACAGCCTCTCAAAAGGAGCGGCAACTCCAAACAGAACCTGTTCGTGCGGGGTCCCGGGCTCCCGGCAGCCCTTTCTCTCCCCCTGCTGGTCATGTGATTTAATGATTAACTCGGGAAAGAATTCCCCAGTGAGAGGGGCTAATGGCTGATTAAAACTCTCACCGAACTGCATTTCACAGGTCGGGGACTCATTCTGGCCTGGCTTACAGACTCTGGACCCGCAGGGAATTTCTCCCTGCAGCTCTAACTAAGGTTTAGCCTTCCGGTGGGGCCTCCCGGGGTGTCCAGTTAGAATGGCGACATGGGAGCCTGGAGGCCCGGCAGCTGGTCAGTAGTTAAAGGTGGACGGCCGAGGCTACGGCTTTTTGTCACTTGACATCCTAGGGAGTCCCATGGGTGACTTGAGTGTCGGCTCCCAAGCTTTGGGCACCAGCTCGCCTGCTTCTCTCACCCGTGACACTGAAGAAGCACAAAGAGCAAGCGGGCCACCCTGCACCCCACACCTTGCCTTCGCCTTGTGACTGTGCTTAATATAGGTCAAATGAAAGCAGCTCCCAAAATAGAAGACCTTCTCTGAGAAGCAGCTGCAGTTGTGAAACGCTCCACAGAAAGGAGAGAGGTGTGGGTGACGGGGGAGTGTCGTTCTCCTCAGGTGTTACGTAACACGGGCTCAAAAAGTGGGGCCAAAAGTCTAGGGAGAAAACTCAAGCCTGTCCCTGCCCCTTGCCCCACCTCTCCCCCTCCTCACCCTCCGCAGACCCCTGGACCAGCCCCAGACTAGATCAGCAGATCCGGAGATGGCTCCCTCCTGCACAGCAAGGTCAGCCGTCCTGAAGCATCACTCCAGGGAGCTGGTCATGCTACAGGGTGATCATGTGACTCCCTCTGGGGCTTGGCTGTGGGCACCGGAAGTGGTCAGGTGACTCCTGGGAGCGGGAGTGAGCGGGGTAGGTGTCGGGGCATGGGGGCGTGGAGAGAGGTGGTGAGCCGAGGAGGCTAGGAGAGCAAGACTGCCAGCTGGAGGAGTCTGTTCAGGGACAGAGGAACCCAAAGGAAGCCCTCTCCTGCAGGCACTGCCTCTTCCAGACCCTCCGGGAGCAGGGACAGGGGGTCCGGCGCCCCCACAGTGGCCTCCGCCTCTGACTGTTTCCTCTCGGCCTCAGCTGAGAGGAGGAATTTCTGTAATGAAAGAGAGTTGCTTCCCCCTCCAACCCATTATTCATGTTTTCATTCGTTCAGTGATAATTTAAGGAGCGCTGCCTACAAAATACCAGGCCCCCGTTGGGCACTGCAGACAGAGCTGTGAATAAGTCCCTGCCCTCCAGGGTCTTAGAGCCCAGAGGGGGATAGAGAAAAGAAAGCAGGTAATTCTAGTTCAGGGTGATTAGATGCATGGGCATTGAGTACGGGGCAGGCGGAGGGACTCCTAACTTGGGGGTGGGAAGGCGATCAAGCCAAGGCTTCTCTGAGAAAGTGACTTCTGAGAAGTAACTGGAAGGTGGAGAAGAAGCCAGCGGGCCAGGCCAGGTGCAGGAGGGCTGGGGGAGAGAGAGATGGATGCAGAGGAGGTTAAAGCCCCAGGAAGCACGTGCAGAGGCCCAGAGGCCAGGTGCAGAGTGCGCTTCCCAGGAGAAGCTGCACCTACGGCAGGGTGGCTGGAGGGCAGATGGCATGGTGAGAGGCGGGGCTGACCGAGCAGGAGCCGCCTCACAAAGGGCCTCCTGGTGCAGGGTGGACTTCACCCTGACAGGATCAGGGAGACACTAAAGCAGACGTTTTCAAAGTATGGTCCTGGGGGAACAGGCTAGCAATGCACATAGTCAGGCCCCGTCTAGACCTACTGAGTCAGAAACTCTGAGGCTAGGGTCCAGCCATCTGCGTTTCAACAAGCCTTCCAAGTGATTCTGGTTTGTGCTAAAGGCTGAGAACCACTGAGCAAAAGGCGTTTAGGTGGGGGAAAGGCATAATCGGATTTGTGTTTTAGAAAGATCTCTTGGTTTGGAGAGGTGGGCAAGGCTGGAAGCTGGCCGATTAGAAGGGTGTTGCGGTGATCCCAGGGAGGTCCGTGGTGGTAGCAGTGGGGTGAACGAAAGCATCAGATGCGAGAAGCATTAGCAGGGCTCCATGATGACTTTTGGGGCGCTGGACACTTTTGACTTGGTGGATCCCTTCCTCCAAAAGGAAATATTAAATATTACATTTTATGACGGCATTGTTATAAAGATGATTAGCCTATGGCTAGATGATGTTATTTTTTTCCTTCTGATTCTAAAGGAGATTAAAACACTTCTGTGGGCCCCGAGAAGTGTCGTGGACCCCGAGCACTTTGCCCACTGTGCCCGATGAGCAAATCAGCCCTGAACATTGGGGGTGCAGCCTCAACAGGACTTGGCCGTTGAGGGAGGTGTCACGGCTAGGCTCAGGGGACTGGGTAGATGGTGGTTCACGGAAGACAGAAAAGCAGCCAATTCACAGAAGGATGCTCACTTAATGCAAGGTCGAGTGTGAGGTGCCTGTGGAAAATGTCCAGGAGGCAGTTGGATAAATGAGTCTGGAGCTGAAATGTGGATTTGTAAGTTGAGGCAGTCACTGGCTCCAAGAGGAGCTGGTGGAATGTTAAAAAGACAAGGGACAGTGCTGTTTAAAGATGGGCAGAGGAGGCAAAACCCGTGAAAAAGATGAGAAGGAACAGCCAGGGAGGTGGAAGAAAAACCAGAAAAGCGTGGTAAACCCAAGAAGGTCAGCATTTCAACTGGGGGCAGGGGGGACAATTGTCCATAGTGCCTAATGCTGCAGAAGAGGATAGTAAGAGGGGAGGGAAATGTGGTCTTTGGCCTTAGTTACCAACAAAAGAGGTAAAGAGGTGGTGTTGCCTTGGAGCCTTCAGACTCGTTGGGGGGAAGGAGGTGGATTTGTAGAAGTGGTGGCAATGAGTATGGGTTGCTCTGCCAAGAAGTTTGGCAGTGAAGGAGAGTAGGTAGGGTGGTTCTAGAGGAGTTGTGGGGTGAAAGAGGGTATCAAGTCTTTGTAAGAAACAGATGCTAAGATGGAGATGTGCATGGTGGAAGTTTACTGGGGGAGAGGCCTCACGGATGGGGGAAGCAGGGGTGAGCAGAGGGAAAAGCCGACCTGTGACACAGTGGTAAAGCCCTCAGCAGAGCTCTCTGGAAGCTGTGGAGCTGGGATGGACCTTCGAAGTTATTCCAGGCTCAAGGCAAGGGAAGCTGGGCCTTTACTCCAGTCACTGGATGTGGCCACCCCTGGGGACTGAGTATAACCTTGAGCAAAGCAATTCCCTTTGGCAATTCCCAGAGATGGTCTCGGTTGTAAGCCGTCAGCAACCAACACTCCTGGGAGCTGGAAGAATGAATGCCTTAGTCCAGAAGGGAACCTCTGGGTGAAGCATCACAGCACCCATGATAGATTTTTAAAAAACATAATGGAAAGGTTTAAGATATATAAATGCAGTTTGGAAGAAGCAAGTTGAAAGGGAGGGATTAAGAATAAAGAAAAGGAAAGGAACAGCTGATGGGTTAAGTGAGGTGGGAGATAGAGCACTGACCCATCATAAGAGAAATAAGGCTTGGACTCAGAGAGGGATGCCTTTTCAATATGTTGGGAGAAAAGTAGAGGAACTGAGGGAAGTAGTTTTTATCTCACAGCTTCTATTTTGTTTCTGTAAACTAGAAAAGACAAAGGAAGGAGAGGTAGAGAGGTTTGTATTGAATGGGGGAGGTCTAAAGTTTTTGCTGTGGAAGATGGGAGAGTAAGAAAGGGCTAGAAAATTATAAATCAAATGTGTGACATGGAGGACTGACATTCAAGAACCTTGTATTTTAATGGCAACCTTTTGTGGAGTTGTGTGTTTTATCCTGTAGAGCTCAGCAGTCTGGGTTCAGGGATAGAAAAGGCAAGATGTTGGATTCCTTGAGGGCTGGAGTTCTGAAGGCACTTACTATGGAAAGACAACTGGACAAAGGCAAAAGAATTGCTAAGAGGGTGGTTAAAAATTATGGACTGAGGCATCTGGACTGGAAAAAAGGGGCATGAGAATAGGAGAAAATTAGTGTAAGGGAACTGAAGAGCTTGATGAGGTGGAGAAAAGATTGTTGTGAGTGAATGGGAAAGCTGTCAGGGTGGGCTGAAAAGAGATGTATGCTTGCAGATTGCAGCAGTGGGGGAGTTCTGGGTGATGGTAAGAGTTAGGATGTGCCCTGGGGAGTGAGAGGTATAGCTCTCAGAAGGTAAGGCAGCCATTGCACTGAATGGATCAAGCTTGAGGTTGCCAAATTCACCTTGAGGATGGCAGGGCCTGAGTAGAGAAGACAGGTGGATTTTTAAGTCATCAGGAAACAAAGAGATAATACTAGGAGGTGAGCAGATGGCATCAACAAGGAGGTCTAGAGGGCGCCATGTGCTGGAGGCTGGATGGAGCTGGATCTTTAGAAGTCAGCTACAACCTGGAATCATGGAGTCTGGGGGGAAGTGACTGTGGGGGCTTGGAGCTGTATGTACTCCCAGAAAATTATGTTTTTAAACTTAATCCTTTCCTGTGGGTATGAACCCATTATAGGTAGGACCTTTTAATGAGGTTACTTCCGTTAAGAAGGTGTGGCCCACCTCAATCAGGATGGGGCTTAATCCTACTACTGGAGTCCGTTATATGTAGAATGAAATTCAGACAGAGAGAGAGTCTCGAGGGAGCAGCCAGAGCTGAACGTCCACGGAACCCAGAAGAGAGGGGAGACCAGGAGACTTTGCCACATGACAAGCTAAAGACCAAGGATCTCCAGCAGCTGCCTCAGAGCACCACAGCCTTCCAGGAGCAAGTATCACCTTGATAATGGCTTTATTTGGACTTTCTCTTAACCTCAAAACCATAAGCAAATAAATTCCCATTGTTTCAGCCATCTCTTCGCGTGATATTTACTTGAGCAGTTCAGGAAACTAAAACAGTGACTTTCTCACCTCTTCTTCCATGTTTGACCTTTAGCCATGTGTTTGTCTGCCTTGTCTCATAGCTATTACCTCAGATTATAAGGTCTGTAAGATAGGAATTGTGTTCCCTCTTTAAATGGAATTTTAGAGCAAAATGAGCTTGAAAAATCTTAATTTTGCACATTTAAATAGAATCCACAAATAAACATAGGTGGGGTGGGGCTGTCAGCGCCCATGGCCAGTGTGGTCCTCTAAGAAGAGTCTTATCTTTTCTCTCTCTTTTCTCCACCTTATACTTGCCTAGTGTTGTCTCTCCCAATCTAGGTATTATCTTCTGACTTGCAAACTGCAAAATATGCTTATTTTAGAACATATTAAAGGAAAAAGAAGAATTAAGAAGCAAATGCAAAAACAAAGCCACAGTCCCTACCTCCCCAAAATAAACACTCATCACTTCACCACACAAAAGCAATCCCTGTAAATATTTTGGTATTTTTACCTCCAGGGTTTTAATTTTATCTTCTTAAAGCCATAGCCAAAACATTTATTAAATTTAATAAAGACAGATAAGCAAAAAGTGTAAAAAATAAACGGTAATGTAATGTTACCACCCAGGCATACCATTCTACAATGTATATGTAAATAAACATGGGAACCTTATCGCGATCTCGTTTTGTAACCTACACGTTTTGCTTAGCCCTCTGCTGATGTCCCCGTTAGCCCTCGGAATTCACACTCTAGCTTTCTTTGGTCTGCTGTGGGCACAGGTGGTCGACTTGCCTCTGCTGGCTTGCAGCTGGGTTTGGTCAAGGGGAAGCCCTGGCAGGAGATAAGAGGTCGGGAGCAGCAGCTCCCAAGCAGCTGCCTGTGGGGTCAGCTTGGGCTGACAATGCCCCTCTGTTGAAGGTCATTGCTCCTCTCAAGGCGACCTTCTCTGCAGGATTCTTTTTCCAGATCCTGTGCATGGCTTCCTCCCCCAGGGTGGGAACTGAGATGCAGCCCTAGGAGTGAGTGCCTCCTTAAAGTTTGTGCCCAAAGCACCTCAATCTCCTCGTCCTGGTCAGGGTTCTGCCCTCCCCTCATCCCTCATGGCCTCCTAACACTTTGCTGTTGCTGGATTACCACACTACCAGTCACCTGCCCTCGTCTTTATAAATAGCTCCTTTATAAATCCGTCTTATCTAGCCCAGTTTGAATGTACCATTTAGTTCCTCTGGAATTCTGACTGCATCTTTCTTTGTCACTCAGTATTTTCTGCCTTATTATTATTTTTTTTTTACACACCACTTTATGTGGGGCATAGGGATACTATGATTCTGCCTTATTTTTAATGGTATATTTTCTACATTTCTGTGGTGTATTCCCAAGTATAAAAGTATTACAACGTTAAAAATTCCAATTCCCTATTGTTAGACTTTTATATGATTTTCCAAATTTTAACTATTATAAATAATAGTGCAAATACTTGAGCATTTCTTTAAGATAAATTCTTAGTGGAATTTCTGGGTTAAATTGTATAAACATTTTAAGGCTTTTCTTATACATTATGCATCAAAATGCATATACAAGTTAATTTGCATTCTTGATTTTTAGTGAGATTGAACATTGTTTTATTTTTATTTTTATTTTTATTTCTTTTTTGTGAATTGCTTGTTTGTGACCTTTGACCATTTTTCTAATGGGATGTTAATTTTTTCCTATTGATTTATAATGGCTTTCATTATATATTAAGAATGTTAATATTTTATCAACTGTTGTAAATGTTATTGTTTCCTTTATTGCTTATCTTTTATCTTTGCTTATTAGCATTGAAGAATTTCAGATTTTCATCTCTTAAAAGACATCTGTTTCCCATTTTTGTTTCCTTTCTTTTCTTTTACTCTTAGAAAGCCTTTTCTTCCCCAATAAATTCATAAAAATATTTTATATTCCTCTTATCATTCTTTGGTTTCTTGTTTTTTATTTTTGTCTTTTTCTTATCATTATTTTATTGTTTTATATTTAATGTTTAATTCTTTGAGCTATCTGGATTTATTTTTTCTGAGTAGCCAATTGCCCCTGGTCTTTAGTTCCCTTTTAAATGTCAGTTTTATCATTGATCAAATATTTGTTTATGCTTGGAGCTGTTCCTGGACTTTCAGTTCTGTTTCATTGAACAGTTTTATTCTTGTGACAGAACCATAGTGTTTTCATTATTTTATCTTTGCAAGAAAACTTAAATAATAGGACATGCTCCTTTTCACTTCATACCCCTTTAGCTTTCTTTTTCAAAAGACTTCTTGACTATTCTGCTACATTGATTCTTCCAAAGGAAGTTTAGACTTATTTTGTGAAGTTGCATTAAGAACTGAAAATCTGGATTGGAATTACTTTATCCTTATAAATGAATTTAAAGATAATTGATGTATATTAAACCTTCCCAACTAGCTATATGGATGGTTCTCCACTATTTAAATACTTTTTTGAATTTTTAAGATTTCTTTAATAAACTTTATTAAATTTTATCATTTTTTCCATATATGTATGTTGGAGATTTGGACCCAAAGGGTATCAGGAATGAAAGAAAGAGAAAAGGGAGAAGGAAACAAAGAGAAACAGTGAGAGAGCTGGGATCAGGGATTCTGCGAGTAATGACTCCTCGGACAACTTAATTGTTCACAAGGGGCTCTGTATATACCCCAGTCCACATGGGTAGAAGCAGCAACACGTAGTTAACCATCAACATTACTCATACTTTAAGGAATTAAAAAAATCTTATCTCCAGGTACAAAGTTTAAGTGTTCTATTTACTACACAAATGTTATCTGCTCATCTTTTCAGCCTTTCACAGCTTCATCCTGTTTGCCTGGAACTCTTAATTACCACATTCCTTAGATTGCAAGCATAGCCATGGAGACAGCACGTTTCTCCTTGAGAGGCCACTGTGCCTCAGTTTCCAACAAATGTACTTTCAATTTAATACAGATCTTATTTAACTTGAGAAAGTACTTCCTACTTTAAATCTACCAAAATAAGTGTTTAATGTGAAAAATGGACAGTGAAAATTATCAAATGGCTTTTTGGCATTGAGATGATCATTTTTTAAAATGATAATTACATTAATAGCTTTATGAATCTTAAACCATCCTTACATTCCTGGGATAAAGCCAACTTGGTCATGGTCTACTATTCTTTTAAATGTTGTTGGATTTGACTTGCTAGTATAATATATGTAGGATTCTTGCTTTTCTACTCATAAGGGAGTTTGGTTATTACTCTCTTTGGTACATTTTTAGGTTTTGGTATCACAGCTATGCTAGCTCTGTAAAATGTTTTGGGGAGCTTTCTACATTTTTCTTTAATGTGACATTTTTTATAGCGTGGAAAATATCTGTACCTATTAAGCCTCTACAGCAAGTATGAATTTTGTACAAATTCAGAAATACAAATACGTAACTGCCTTTATTTCTCCAAAATACACACTAACTTAGTTCAAGACAGCCTGTTTCTACTGAGGAGAGAAAACTTACTCCCATAAGTTTGTCACTTTTGTATTTAAATGCATCAATTTAGAGAATAAACGTAAGTCAATTCAATATTCTCCCCTCCCTCTCTTCTTTTTCCAGGGGAAATGGAAATTCCGGAGGTCTAAGCACCTTTCCAGCATGGGAGTGGGTAATCTGGCCCTGGTGCCATCTTCTGTCCTTTTGTTCTTTATGTCATGAGCTGGCATCAAGTGCTCATGGGCCCAGCCCAGCTATAGCCTCTAGGTGGCAAGAGGCCCAAGAACCCTGCGTTCTCTTTGTCTCAGGACAGGACTTGTCACCTGCCTATTCACTACTTCTGTAGGTCCCTAGGGCTTGGCTGCTTTCCCAGAATTGCCCAGAGGTAGATGGAATCAGGTAACGTTGCTCCAGATCCACCCGCCGAGATGATCCATTCGCCTTTTTTATTTCATCACCTTTGTTCCCCATCCTCCGAGGCTTGCAGAGATCTGGACGCCAGCCTATGGGCCTCTCTGCTCTGGGACTGCTCTAAAACCATCAGGGGTCAAAGGTAACTACTGGTGAAAAATAATCTGTACAATGACAAAAATATGCTATCATCAATTGTGACAAATGTTCCACACCAATGACAGGTGTTGGTGGTGGGGTGGGATATGGAAATCTGCATTGTATGCATGATTGCTCTGTAAAACCACAACTTCTCTAATAAAAATATATTAACAGAAAATTTTAAATCCCCGAGAGATGAATTTAATGAAATATGTAAAAGACCTTTACCCTGAAACTGTAAACATTGCCAAGAGAAATTAAAGAAGAACTAAATAAGTGAAGAGAAGTAAAATGGAAAAATAATTAATTAAAAAAAACCCTATCTGTGGTTTCTCTCACCCTGCTCCTAGGTGTCAGCCAGGAGAGGGGTCAGGGAGCTGAGCCTGCTTTGTCTGAAATCTGTCAGTGTTACCTTCAGACCCCTTCCTTCCTGCCAGCTGGTCACTCTCCTAAATTTTAGGGTGGGAAACTTTTGTTTTGTGACATAAACTCTGTGTCCTCAGTGGTTTCATCTCTGGTCCTGGATTTATAAAATCAAGATTTTTGGAAAACAAAACAGAATTTGAAAAATAACTTCTTTCTCAAATACCTGGTTCTTGAAAATCAAGTGTTTTTGTGTTCAAGTTGCTGTCTCTCCAGAAAGGTAAAATCTGCTTTGAAACGCAAAGCTGAGCAATGACTCCTCAACACATGCTGATGGCAGATGCCTTTAAGTCAAAGACGATGAGTTGCTGGACGATAAGGAGAAAATGGGAATTTCTTTTAATGGAAAAAAAAAGCATGTTAAATGTAATATCCTACTGGACTATTTTTTAAAAAGATTTATTTATTTATTTATTTCTCTCCCCTTCCCCACCCCAGTTGTCTGTTCTGTGTCTATTTGCTGCGTCTTCTTTGTCTGCTTCTGTTGTTGTTGTCAGCAGTGTCAGCGGCATGGGAATCGGTGTTTCTTTTTGGTTGCGTCATCTTGTTGTGTCAGCTCTCCGTGTGGGCAGCGCCATTCTTAGACAGGCTGCACTTTCTTTTGCACTGGGCGGCTCTCCTTATGGGGCGCACTCCTTGCACGTGGGGCTCCCCTATGCGGAGGACACCCCTGTATGGCAGGGCACTCCTTGTGCACATCAGCACTGCGCATGGGCCTGCTCCACACGGGTCAAGGAGGCCCAGGGTTTGAACTGCAGACCTCCCATGTGGTAGATGGACGCCCTGACCACTGGGCCAAGTCCACCGCCCCTACTGGACTTGAAATCATTTTCCCATAGAATCACCTGTGTCTAGTACATGTCCAGAAGGTAATTCTTTGATAACATTTCCATCATTATTCATTTCTTGTTTTTTTATATATTTGAATACCTTACATATTCTTAGAAACTACTGATTTCATCAGTGCTTTCAACTTATTAGCATAGAGTTATATACATTACTCATCATTTTTAAAGTATCATTTGTATCTATGTTAACATCCCTTTCCTTATTTTATTGGTGACTTCTTTCTTTTAGTTGCATCTGTCAGGGTTCAATTATAGAAAGTAGAGTCCCTCTAACTGGTATAAGGAGAAAGTAAATCATGTTAGTGTGATAATTTGCATAATTGTTGGGAAGGCTAAAGAAACAGACTGTAAGCTGAACTCTCAAAGACAACTTCCAAAGCTACACACAGACAGAGTGAGTCTTTACTATGTACCCCGCCCCACCCCTACTATTTTTAGCACTTTGTAAGTATCATCCCAATTAAGTCTCAAAAAACTCTAGGAGCAGGACAAAAACAAAGATCAGTGGTCACAGATGGGCCAAAACGGCAGGGACCAGGACTAGAAGTCATGTTTTGGGTGCAAGTCAAGTCCACGTTGCTGAGCCCATGCATAACCTCCATCCCTACCTCCGTGGCCACTTTGTTCATGAGCCCACTGGGCAATGTCAGGGGTGCCTGGGGAAAGAGGCTGAGCATTAGCCAAAGAGTCGGTCATCTTACCCACTTGATTATTAAAATCTTCCTCTGTTGAAGTCACCCTCTGGTGAACATTCACGTGGGGCACAAATATATTCAATGTTTTTTGCCCACTCAGAAAGGTCTATTATCCACATACCTCTTCCCCAGACCTCTTTGTCACCAATTTTCCAATCATGTTCCTTCCAATTCTCTGATCATGCAGCAAACCGTTGGCAACAGCCCATGAGTCAGTGTACAAACAGACCTCTGGCCATTTCTTCTTCCAAGCAGCCAGCAGCTAGAAATCAGAATTCTGGACTGAATTGGATGCTGAGCTGGAATTATTTATTCCAGGATATTGTTGGATCTGGGCAGGGCTGGGAGGCGGAGGAATTTGCTATGGTGAGCTATGAACAGGGTGGAGACCCAGGGTGTGCTTGTGGGCCCTTGTTATCTCCCCTGCAGCGTTCAAGGAGGCTGCACCATGGGTTACTAGACCTGGAACCCCACATCCTCGAGTGGAAACCTGAGAACTGCTGGTCTGGCTTGGACCCTTGGGCCATCCGGCTGCACACGTTTATCAGACCGAGCTGTCCCACTTGCGGCTGGACAGGGCGGCCACAGATCTGGGGGGTGCTGGCCTCCCCACTATGGGTCCCTTCCAAAAAGGAACCATAGCCTCAGAATATTGATGTATTTCAGACTTGAAGCCTCTTGACTAACAAGTTCTGTGTGTGTATTTCCCATGGTATAAAGTCAAACTCCCTTTCCCTGATTTTGAAAATTAGCTCTACTGAGTTTTCACGCAACCCATACTTGCCCCAGTTTACCCACATTTTAAAAATAAATAATAAGCATTATTCATAGAGTAGTCTTAGGTTTACAGAAAAATTGCACAGAAAATAGAGTTCCCACATATCCCCCCACATTCCTAGTTTCCCGTATTATCTTGAATTAATATGGTATGTTACAATTGAAGTCACTATACAGATATGTTATTAGTGACTATGTTGATAGTTTCATTAGGGTTCACTCTTTGCGTCGTACAGTTCTATGGGATTTGACACATGGGTGATATCATGCATCCTCTATTACAGTATTATACATTATTATATAGCATTTCACGGTCCTCAAAATGCCCTGTGCTCCATTCCTCTCCCCATCACTCCTGAACCTGCAGCAACCACTAATCTTGTTACTGTCACTACAGTTTTGCCTTTTCCAGAATATCACATAGTTGGAATCATATACTGTGCAGCCTTTGCAGACTGCTTCTTTCACTTAGCAATATGCATTTCGGATTTCTCCATGTCATTTTTCTGGCTCAATAGCTCATTTATTTTGATTGCAGAATAATAGTCCATTGGATGGATGTACCACGGTGTGTTTTTCCATTCACCTGTGGAAGGGCATCTTGGATGTTTTCAATTTTGGGCAATGATAAGGAGTTGCTATAAACAGCTTTGGGCAGTTTTTTATGGAGCCATACGTTTTCACCTCCTTTGGTAAATATCTAGAAGTGTGGTTTCTGGATCATGTGGTATTCACCATCATTTTATTTTTAAAGATTTATTTATCTATTTTTCCCCCTCCCCTCCTCCCACCCTGCTGTTCCTGCTGTTTGTGTTGTCTTCTCTTCTCATTTTCTCTCCTCTAGGATTCACCAGGACTCAATCCCAGACCCCCGATGGGGAGAGAGGCTCCCTATCAATTGCACCCCCTCACTTCCTGGTTTCTGCCTCGCCTCAGCTTGACTCTCCCCTTGTCTCTCTTCTGACGCGTCATCATCTTGCTGCATGACGCACTTGCGTGGGGCACAGGTTCACTCGCGTGGGCACTGGCTTGCCACGTGGGCACACTTTCTCTACTTCTTTTTCACTAAGAGGCCCCAGGGATTGAACCCAGGTCCTCCCATACAGTAGGCAGAAGCTCATCACTTGAGCCACATCTGCTTCCCCACCACCATTTTTAAGGTAACAAATAAGTTCATAGTTACCCCCTCATCCCTGCCACCCAGCCTTTGCTTTTCGAGGTTGCAGAAGACTGACTTGATTCATCAGTCTTCATACCTCAAGGTCTTTCTAGCTTCTTGCCCTGTTAGCTCCCCTTTGTCTAGGCCTTTGGAACATCCTCATGCTTTTGGTGAGGGGTGGGCATGCCCACAGAGCTGCAGGTGGGAGTATTGGGACTCTGTGCCTGTGTGCCTGTGGCCTGAGAGGAGAGGAAAGAAGAGTATGTGTGCTTTCTTAGCTTGGGTAGCTGAGTGGGGCTGGCTATCAAAGGTTATCAGACTTATGAAGCCCCAAGCAGGAATGTGTTTTAAAAAAAGAACCTACAGAATTTAAGCAGAAACAGGATACTTGCATAATATCAAAGAATTTCCCCCCCCAAATGTTTAGTAATTACAAAGAGAACAATGGGGCGTTTACTGTGGGAGTCCTGGCAGACTCCGTCTTAGCCAAGTGGCCCGGGGGCCAGCAGCCCCAAGGATGCGTGTGTCACTGAGGCACCGAGTGGGGCACGTGACCTCTGTGGTCACCTACAAAATCACACATAAGCACAGCCTAACCATGAGAACACAGTAACTTCAAAAGGGCCAAGGTCATGGAAGGCAAGAAAGAACTAAGAAACTATACAGAGTGCAGCTGGCTAAGGAAACATGACAACTACATACAACGTGAGATCCTGAGTTGGATCCTGGACCAGAAAGGGGGCATTCAGGGAAAACACTGGTAAAATCCAAATAATCCTATCATTTAATTAGTAGTCTAGTACCAACGTTAATATGCTAGTTTGGATCATTGTTCTATGGTCATGCAAGATGTTAGCTAACCTCGGGTGAAGCTGGGTGAAGGGTATATGGGAAACTCTCTGTTCTATTTTTGTAACTCTTCTCAGTAAGTCTAAAATTAGCTGAAAGAAGAAAAGTAAAATCCCACAACTAAAGAGGTGGTCTAAGTTGCCGACCAAAGGAGAGTATAGGCAGGATCCCAGAACCTTTCCACGGTGTTTGTCAACTATTTGGGATTATACCCTCATTTGCAATTAAAGTTTGACTCCTCCATCAGCCCTTTCAGGTCCACGAGGCAGGCTTCCTCTATCTTCAGGACCTGGGCCCTCGAAGATTTTCTGAATGAATGAATGAATGAATGAGATCATGGTTTCTGTCTTGGAAACAGAATTGGCTTCCACAATGAAGATCTTCAGAGCAACAGCAGGTGTTGAAATCTATGGGTCGGTCCAGGGATCTGAACTTCAGGGCATGGAGCCAGAGTGTGGAGATTCTGTTGCCTTTGAGTAAGTCTCTGGGACTCCAGCGGCCTCACTGCGCTGCTCTGGATGGTTTCTGCTCATCTGAAAGGCATTGAAGGGGCAGCCATGGGTAACACTCTGGAGTACCTAGAACTCGCAGTGTCATCCCATATCTTATCCCTTCTCTCTGCTGGGTTGCTGGTCTTTTTTTTTATTTGATTTGTCAGAGCTCGTTATAAATTCTAGGTGTTGATTCTTCACTGGCTATTGTAGCAGTTTGATATAGTTACAGATTCCAAAAATAGATACTGGTATATATCTGGGCATGATTGAGTTATGATTAGTGCTTTGATTGGCCACATTAGTAGGGTGGGAACTCACAGATAAAAGGCATGGCAAGGAACAGAGCTGGAGCTTTTGATGCGAGGGGTTTTGATGTTGGAGTTTGATACTTAAGCCTTAAACTGGAGTCCCTAAAAGTAAGCTCACAGAGGAAAAAGAAGCCAGCCCCAGGAAGAGAAAAACCCTGAGCCCAGGAAGAAGCAAGCCCTGGGAAGGAAGGAGCCTTGAACCCAAAGAGAGGCAACACCCTGGAAGGGAGGAACCCAGGAAGCCTGAGCCCTGGCAGACATTGCCAGCCATCTTGCTCCAACATGTGGAAATAGACTTTGTTGAGGGAAGTAACTTATGCCTTATGGCCTGGTAGCTGTAAGCTCCTACCCCAAATAAACACCCTTTGTAAAAACGAACCAATTTCTGGTATTTTTTTTTCAGCACCCCTTTGGCTAACTAATACAGCTATATACCATTGCAAATATTTTATACCTGGGGACTCAATGGAAAAAAAAAAAAGGTTTTTGTTCAAAATATAGTCAAATCTATAGCTCTCATTTTGTGTTGTTTGTGTTTTTTTTGTCATATTTCCTTCCCTACCTTAACATCATAGAAGTATTCCCCTATATGTTCTTCTAAAGGTTTTAAAAGCTTTTAATAGTTTTTAATCCACTTATTTTTTCAATTAGACAACTTTTACTAAAGGAAAATCCTACATTTAAAATGTGCTTTAAATGAAATGGAATTTGAGAAAAAGATGTATGCATTTTAAAGAATTTTGCACTGTTCTGAAAATCAAATGTCTCTTGTGATAAATACAATCCACCAATTTATAAAATGTTAACAGAATTCTCAATTTAACATTTTCAAAGACAATATTATGGTCAAGAATTTCGCACCTATGGTAGCACATACAGAAGGGCATTTATAAATCTGATGTCCATCCTTATGAGGCTTACAAATCTGACAATGCTCCACGAAAGCCTTTAAAATCATATCCAACTGTGTCACATCCAAAGAAGCCCGAGTCCATGAGCTGCAAGGTCTCCTTCTAAAATCTTTACGTCGACTTCTCTCTTCCTTGAAATTTGTTAATACCCTATAAAAAGAGCGAGAACAGGAAAAGAAATGCTGTAATAAACTCTTGATCAGGTACAGAAATCATTGCTATTGTAGTTTACTACAAAGCCTGTCTATACAATGTCATATGAACTTTGATCATGAAAAATCATAAGGGTAACAATATTTAGTGACACAGGCTTTACATAAAACAAATGCTCCCATGTGAGCAGCTCCATTGCATCGTGTGTAAAGTATGGGGTAATAATGTATTTTATTTTTTCATACAGAAATTCATTTGTTCCTGTACCATTTATTGCATAGTCTCTCCTTTCCCCATTGATTTCAAATGTCGTCTCTGTCATCTAAGGGAATTTGTAATAAGAAAAAAAGATTACTGGGTCTCTGCAGAGGAAAACTACAAGTTGCTTAGAGCATACCCTTCTAATCTGATTCTGTACCTTTCACTGACTTTAGCTATTATACAGTTGCATAAATTATAAATAACTAATAGCAATACAATAGAATTCTTGTTTTTAGATATTTAAATAAATTCTTTCCATTGAAGGTCCAACTGCCTTCCTCATCCCACTGTGGAAGAAGCCAGTTTTGCATCATTTGCACATTCATTTCAATATTCCCCATCCATGAATGTGTACATACTTTAGACTTCCCTCGAACTAATTGTAACATCTTATCACTTCTCTCATTATGTTAAATCACATTTTTAACGTGATTTTATACCCATATGAGATATGATTTTACCTTTTCTTAAAATTATCCTTTAACTGTCATGTATCAATGACATGTATATTTAAGCAAACCCAAAGGGATTAATCAGGTAGCAATTATTCATTTATATAAGCACTTCTCATGCCAGCAGGTCCATAGGATCCCATTTATAAGTGCTTATACCATTTTTCAGGGAAACATCCCTGAGTGCATAAGGCAGTGTTTAGTGAATCAGAAAAAAATTAAAAACAGCATCCATATTTTTATATATATCATCAGTATTCCAAGGAACATTTTCAACCTGTGGTGTTGGTATAGTCAACACTGAGTATCTGAAATGAAGGTGCCTGACTTAACAGAGAGAAAGACAAGAACTTTCCAAGAGCTCCCATCCACCCGTCCATTCATTCAACAGTTACTCAGCAACTGTTTACTAAATGCCTGAGATGTTCAGCACCCAGTGTTAAAATGCAGTGAGGAAATAAAGCAGTAAAAGTTCTTTGGTCTGACTGAGAACCAAGTTCCTAATTCCAAAAGCAGAACTAACCAGGTGGGCCCTACCGAGAGAGCACTGGCTTGCTAGATATGGGCAGGTCAAGGAGCAAGTAATAACCCTGCCTCCTGAGGCAACCCCAGTGGGGAGAATGGGGAGAAACCCATTCAGAGGAAGGGAGGCGATATGGCACATTGTCACTGCCAGCAGGAAGGGGCTAGCATTCTCCCGAGGCGGTCGCCTGCTAGGGTTCTGGTGGCCATGGCAGACCAGCCATCCCACAGAGAAGATCCCCTTTTAAGGATCCCCTGGAGGATGCCATGGAGTGATTTGTTTATAACTCAACCCCTATAGGTTCTGCTGTTTTATTAGACCACCTGGCATTTGCCTGGGAAACCCATGCCCCTCAAAAGGAGATTTTCCCAAGGACCCTTATCTGTACAAAGACACAGATACTGCTATCAAGAAATATACAACCTACTTCAGAGAGCAAGACTTGGGATGTAGAGAGTCAACCTGTCAGCCTAAGTTTTGTAGGAGTCTGGAGGACTGGATGAGGATGGCTTGACGAAGGAGCTAGGCATGAGCTGGACATTGAAGGAAGGGTCCTATGTGGCTTCAGAGTCAAAGAGTGTGGAGAACTGTACAGGGTGGAGTAATGTCCCCCCAAAATTCATGTCTACCCAGAACCAGTGAATGTGACCTTTTTTGGAAATAGGGTCTCTGCAGATGTGGTCAAATTCAAGGAGGTCATACTAGAGGAAGGCAAGCCCTAAATCCAATGTGACTGGTATTCTTCTCAAGAGATAAGGCGACAGTCACACACATGGAGGAGACGGCCACGTGAACACGGCCGAGATTAGGAAACGAATACCAGGGTGTCCCCAGGGCAGGG
The DNA here is from genome assembly GCF_030445035.2 of Dasypus novemcinctus. Lineage (NCBI taxonomy): Eukaryota > Metazoa > Chordata > Mammalia > Cingulata > Dasypodidae > Dasypus > Dasypus novemcinctus. The sequence goes on along the minus strand of NC_080701.1, from coordinate 33,534,434 downwards.
TGCAGTGGACTCACAGAGCAGAGCGGGGCGCGAGCCAGAGGAGTCTCAGAGACAAAGGCAGTGGGGGACCATGCATGTCGGGGATGCTATTTCTCAAGCCCGGGAGAGGGGCGCCCCACAGTGGTGCTCCTTCCAGAGAAGGGGCCATTGGGATCAGGCCCCCATGTGAGAAGCACGCCTTCTTTGGCCAAGCAGCCCTTAAAGCAACTCATTTCAGAATCCTTCCCCAGGGTATCAGTGAGTGTCGATGTAAATGCGCTGAGCTTTCCTCTCCAGCAGAAGTGAGGGGGAAGGCGCTGGCAGCCTGGAGGGGCGCTTGCAAGCGGGACACGGGGGCTGGAAAAGGGAAGTAGGCAGTAAAGTCCAATTTAGCCATATTCACCGCATTGCCTAGTCATCTGATAAACTCGCAATCCTTGGAGTTGGGAAGGATTGTCAGGACTGCATGGGGGGAGCTAGCGGAGGCCGAGAGTCTACCCGCGGGGCTTCAAATCCAGTCTGCCATTTACCAGCTGTGTACCTTGGACAAGGTTCTTATAGTCTCTGTGCTTCCGTTTTGAAAACTGGGGTGAATCTCTCCATTCCTGAGGCAGTATTTGTGAGGATAAAAAGAGCTAACACCTTAGAAAGAATATGGGCAAGCAGAGAGCAAAGGCTCAATGGAAGTAACTTAAGATCCATCAATCCAGGGAGTTTTGGGATAATTGCCAACAGAATTATTTTTCAGGAAAAAAAATATCTTAAGCAGCACCTCAATATTGGAACGTTTTGGTGGAAGCAGGAGCCTGCCTCGACCCCTATCAGCTGGCCTCTGCTCCCCCCACTCTGCACCAAATGCAGCCTTTTCCCTAGAGAGGAATCCCTTCTGCCATGTCCCTGGCAAGGCCTGGTGGGGCCTGAGTCTGAACACTGTGCTTATGGGGTCCCTCCTGGCTCCTCAGGAGACCCAGTGGGGGAAGTGTCTCACCATCCTGCTGAGCAGAAACCTGCCTCGGTGGCTTGAACCACCTGCCTTCCAGAAACATGGAGAATGGGGCTCGCCCAACCCTTCCACCCCCACCCTCCTGGGTGGCTTGGTAAATAATTATAGCTAGGGGTGCTGCCTATGAAAGTCCCCCCAAGTTCCAAAAAGATCCTACTCCATAGCAGGGGGCCCGCTTCCTAGCAAAGCCCCTTTCTGGGCAGGCATCCTTGACAGGGTCTGGGGAGAAGAAGGCAAGGTCCCGGAAACCTACCGTCTTTTTCCTCGGAGGTATCAAACCAGTCTTCCAGGGAAGAGCCAGAAGGTGGCCCGGTCCCAGGCCTGACCATCATTCCTTGGCTGCCTGCAAATGCTCGAAAACATGGGCCAGGCCTTTCTCGGCTCCCAGAGCATGCTTGCCATCTGTGGTTCCAGCCAAGTGACCAGGCAGCGATACAGCAGTTGGTCCTCAAGATTGGTTCAAGGACTCCCTGGAGAGGTGCTTTGGAGGCCCACCCACCATCCCTGTGTCGGGGGTGGCTGGCTGGCCAGTGTGAGGAGCACCATGATGGTCTAAGGAGGCTGTGCCACCACACAGAATTCCAGCATTAGAGCTTGCGCCTCAGGCAGGACCTGAAGATTTGGTGCACGAGTTCTAGTCCCCCTCAAGGAAAATAGAGTGAGCTCAGAGAAAACAGCTCTAAGACTCACTGCAAATACTCCTCCTACTCTGAAGTCTTCTTCAACCCCTGTCCCATTGAGCCTTTCCTTCCTGTGTCATATTATTTGGTTTATTCCTTCATGATAGCTCTTACCACAGGCTGACTTGTTTTACTGTTGGGTAAGTAAATGCCTGTCTACCCCATGAAAGTGTGGAGGCAAACATTGTGTTTTGTTTACTGTGTGGTAATCTCCAGGGTTTAGAACACCTTTTTGCACATGGTTGGACCACGTGGATGTTTGAATTGAATTGGCAGCTACCCTAGTCACTGTTCCCAGAGCAGACCAGCTAAACTTGTCTCCAGACCCAGTGAAAACACTTTCTTTTTCTAATTGCACATCAGTGCAGTGGCAAGAGGCCTTGCATCTTCAGGAGTACACACCACCTGGCCCGGACAGAGCCCAGAGAGTGCCTGTCAACTGAATGAATTAATGAAGGGGAAGGGGCACAGAAACAGCTGTTGAAGAGGGTCCAAAATGCCCTGTGACGCTTGGGTGAACTACGAAGCAAAAGATGGAATCTGTCTCCAACAAAAGAACGTTTGTGTCAACAGCCTTTGGACTCAGGCCAGGAAATTGGAGCCACGGAGGACATCCTAGCTCGGATAGTACAAACACAGGCTTGAGATTCAGACGGATCTGGGTGGGGTAACAGCTCTCCCATTGTCTAGCTACGTGACCTGGGATAAGAAACCCCCATCACAGGGCTGTCGGGTTGGACTGTGCTGGTGACATCCTCACACACCGCTTAGCTGTGTTCAGCTAGTGGAAGCTATCACTGTCATTAGAATTAGCCACAGTGGCACTGGGCATCCAGGTGGAGCATAATACCCAGGAGGCAGAGAGCAGAGGTGGAGACCCTGTCCCTTTTACCCTGGGAACACCCTTGTAGTAGTTTCCTAATCTGTTGTTTGCCCCGATGCCTTGTAAAGCTGTGAGTGCATCAAGGACAGGGTCTCTTAACATATGTCCTCAAGATGCATCCATGTTATCCCAGGCTTTGTACTGTATTCCTTCTTATAGCTGAGTAGTATTCCACTGTATGTATAAGGAAGAAGAGATGTGATGTGGGGGCATTTTCGGGACTTGAAGTTGTCCTAAATGATATTGCAGGGACAGATGCTGGACATTGTATATCCTGCCATAACCTACTGAATATACTGGGGGAGAATGTAAACTATAATGGAAACTATTATCCATGCTGTGCAGCCATGCTCCAAAATGTATTCACCAAATGTAATGAATGTGCCACAATGATGAGGGAGGTTGTTGACGTGGGAGGAGTGGGTATATGGGAACCTCTCATATTTTTTAATGTAACATTCTTTGCAATCTATGTAGCTTCAAAAAAAATACAATAAAATTTTTAATAAAAAAGCAGGGTCTGGGGAAGCGGACTTGGCCTAGCAGATAGGGCATCTGCCTACCACATGGGAGGCCCGCGGTTCAAACCCCGGGCCTCCTTGACCCGTGTGGAGCTGGCCCATGCTCAGTGCTGATGCGCGCAAGGAGTGCCCTGCCACGCAGGGGTGTTCCCCGTGTAGGGGAGCCCCATGCGCAAGGAGTGCACCCCGCAAGGAGAGCTGCCCAGCGCAAAAGAAAGTGCAGCCTGCACAGGAATGGCGCCCCACACACAGAGAGCTGGCACAACAAGATGACACAACAAAAAGAAACACAGATTCCCGAGCTGCTGACAACAACAGAAGTGGACAAAAAGAACAACATGCAGCAAAATGGACACAGAGAACAGACAACTGGGATGGAGGGGAAGGGGAAAGAAATAAATAAAAATAAATCTTTAAAAAAAATAAAAGCAGGGTCTGCATCTTGTTAATCTCTATATCTTCATCATCTGGCAAGGGTCCATTACTGGTCTCTGTTTGTGATTCTCTGGCCTGGATGGGCTTTAGAACCAACCAGGAGGCATTTTTAAAACACTGATGTCATAGATTCTCACTGAATCTACAAGGGACCAGGCCTTGCCTTTCTTTTAAAAAAGAAAAAATAAAAGCTCTTCAGGTGGTCTAAAAGGCAACCAGAGTTGAGAACCTCTGGTTTAGAGCATGAATTTCCATCAACTCCTTAAACTTCCAGGGAGGGATTTTCTCGTAGGACAGCAAGGCTATGTTTCCAGGCATGGTCATTTAAACCACAGTCGGCAGTCCGGGTCCTGAAAGCCAGGGGCGTGCTGTGGGCGCCGTCGTCTGTTTTGGAAGAACGTTATTTGGGTCTGGGCCAGTCTGGGAGATCCTGGGCTTGGATGGGCAGTTGTCTCCCTGGGGCTCTAGTCTGCAGTCATAGAGGAGGGGCTGTCGCTCCACCCCGAGAGAAGGTCCTAGCTGCTTCTCTGTTTTCATGTCCCTGAGTCTTCGGCCCCGCATGGCTGTACAGGTGTCTCAGGACCCTGGCCTCAACGGCCCTTCTCTATGCTCCTCTGCACCTTTCTCTTGTGCCTCTGTAGTGCCTCTTTGCTTGCCTCACTGAATATCTTGAACAGTAGGAGAAAAGACGAGAGAATTGTTTCTGTGGTTTCCTCTCTTTTCCTTAGAATCATTGGAGGGAGGAATGCCAGAGAGCCCACCCATTCTTCTTTTCCTATTCTCTCCCACTCCACCTACTAGCTCCTCTCTGGAGCATCCCTGGAACTTTCCCAACTGCCTCCCCAACTGCCAACTGCTGCATAGAGCTCTCTCTCCCCTCCTGCTGCTCCAGGAACCATCCCTAACTCTCTTACAATTTCAACACCAGCAAATCCTGATTGCCTTGAGAGGCCCAAACTGTGGGGCTTCCTGGAGGGAAATTTCTCCCCAACTTCTCCAGCCCAAAAACCTGCCAAGATTTCTCATCTCCTGGCAGCCACCACCCTATGGCCCCATACTACTCTGGGTAAGTGACAGCCTCCTCTCTCCAGTTAATGTGACGTGGGATTTACAATTAGGAGTGAAGAGAGAAGGAAAACCTGAGATGGGAGCAGTGGCCTAGGACCTGAAGGGAATTCATGTTAAGGGTGGTATTTCTGATTTCTTCATTCTAGTACAATCTGAGGACAGGTAATCAGTTCTTTTTTTCTTTTTTTTCTTTTTTTTCTTTTTTTCTGAGCATCCAACGTTTCTATAATTCACCCAAGAAAAGGTGCTTTGGCCATTTGTTACTGATAGAGGTCTAGCCTGGGAGTAGAAGTGTTGGTTTCAGATTCAGTCAAGCTTCACTTCTGATAGACTTAACAGGTTCCTTTCCTCATTGTGCCCTAATTTCCTCAGACTTCTTCCCTTCCTTCCTCAGAAGGTAACTGAGCACCTGCTGTTTCCCAGGGACTGAACTAGTTGCCAGAGATACAGCAATTCACAGGTTGCCTGAGTAGGCGAACGGAAACCCTGGCTTCCACCGAGGTCGGACCCTCTCTAGTCTGTGGGCCTTCTTTGCCAGCCCTCAGAGGAGGGTCCGGCCCCCAGCATTTCCCCTCTGGTCATAGAAACCAAAGAAAAACACTTTGGGAGATGCCGGTCTGTAGAGGAAGGTCTCCAAAAGATAAATCTGACCTGCTTGCCCTCTTTCCCTGGCACTGGATTGATTCTGGGAAGAGACAGTCCTCTGTTAATATTTATTGACCAAATGTCTCTGAGCGTCCTTCCATTTCCCACTTTTCTGGGTCGCATTATTGAGGTGTGGTAGGTGAGACTCTCATGTACATGGGTGTGCAAGTTCATGACTCTTGCTTTAAATCCAACAAACTTCTTCTCTAATATCCATCCAGCAATGTGGGCAGGAAATTTAACCTCAGTCCTTCTGGTGCTTTCCCCATGCCCCCATATCATGGGATACTGAGAGGGGAGGAGGAGCAGGACACAGCAAGGGCGCACAGTGGCACAGGCAGACACGGCAACTGGTCCAAAATTGGCGTTGCTCCTAGAGGCTGTTCCGTAAGAATAACAAGGGAAGACAGAATTGAAAGTGTTGGCAAGTGAATGATAGAAGTATAGGTGTGCAAAAAGAAGCACAGGCATCAGAGTGAAGGAAGTCAGCACAGGAAAAAAGAAAGAAGAGGTGGTCAAGGAAGCAGAGATCACAATGAGATGAAAGATTAAGTGCAGTGGGAGTAACAAAGTGAGAGGCTACGAAGGAGAAGAGGTGGTGGTCAGAATGGCTGCAGGTCAGATTTCAGGGATGGTGCAGTAGGCAATGATGGCAGCATCTGAGAAGTGGCCATGGGAAGGGAGGCGGAAGGAGAGGGAGGGGACAGTATTGGAAGAGGTATCGCCTGGGATATGGAAGCTCCCCAGGGTTGATGGCCAGACTTGGAGCAGGGAAGAAGTCCATATGCCAAGTACCAATGTCTTCAGTGAGGCAAGGAGAGACAGGAAGGCAGAGGACACAGATGACGACTGATTCCAGATGCTTGAGCCTGGAGAAGTTAGGCTTTTGACAAGAGGACTGAGAAGTCAGGGTCTGGAAATAGCAAAGGAGCAGAGTACCACCAACTCTATCTCCCAGCCCTGAGCTATGTGATGGGGAGATTTTAAAAGACCACAAAAAGTTACAGCGCCTACTCTCTAGTTCATTGGACTCACCCAAGACAACAAAGAGATAATGATGGGCAACTCCCATCCCAAGGAACAGAGAGTGTCTGCAACTGCAAGCAAGAGAGCTCCATCCATCTGCACAATGGTGTCTAAGTCCCCTCTCAATTAAAAACAGAGTGGGCATCACCATCTCCAAATCCTCAAGATTGGGGAATGAACAATGGACTAAAGTAGATTTATTATTATTCTATTATAGACCTATTTTTTATTCTAATAATGGAACAACTTTTATCATTGATAAGAAGGCAGTGGCCACCAGAGGTTCTTAGGGATGGGAGAAGAAAGAATAGATGTACTATTGGGACATTTTGAGGACATTGGAATTGTTCTGCAGACATTGCAAGACAGATACAAGCCATTACATACTTTGTCATAACCTACAAAATTGTGTGGCACAGAATGTAAACTGTAATGTAAACTATAGATCATGGTTAGAAGCAATGCTTCAGTATGTGAAGGATGTTGTTAATGTGGGAAAGTGTGGGAGGGGGAGGGAGCGGGGCATATGGAATCCCCTACATTTTTAATGTAACATTTATATAATCTAAAGTTTCTTTAAAAATAAAAATTAAAAAAAAAATTTTTTTATAAAAGACCACAGAGAACGGCTTCTCATGGGGCAGGGAGGTTTTGGTGATTGCATGAGGTGGAGGGAGCTATTTGGTTATAATGTTAAGAATGAAAGGGTTTGCAGAGTGAGCAGCTCAGTGGTTGAGTGCTTGCTTCACATGTGTGAAGTCCTGGGTTCAATACCTGGTACCTCCTCAAAAAAAAAAAAAAAAAAAAAGAATGAAGGACTTTAATGTGAAATAGCTAGAATATGCAAATCTATAGACACAAAGTAGAGAGTACAGGTTACTAGGGGTGGGGTGGTGAGGAAGGGGAAATGGGGAGTTAATGCATAATGGGGGCAGGGTCTCTGTTGGGTAATAGGAAAGTTCTAGTAATGGATGGTGTGAGGGTAGCATAACTTATGAATGTGATGAATCTAACTGAATAGTATGCTTGGTGGTGAACAGGAGGCTTGGCAAAGTTTATGCTGTGTGTATACGTGTGTGTGTGTGCATTTCCACAATTAGCAGCAACAAAAAGAGTGACTAAAGAGACAATGATAATTAAACGCAATCCATGACCAAGGATCTGGAACTAATAATGGAGAAAAGACCCAAAAGGACATTACTGGAAAATACGTTAAACAGGGACTTACAATATGACCCCTCAATTCCACTATTAGATATATACTCAAAAAACTGAAAACAGAGACTCGAATATGAACAAATCCTTGTACGCCGATGTTCATTGCAGCATTTCTTGCAGTAGCCAGAAAAAAATGGAAGAAACCCAAGTGTCCATCAACTGATGAATGGATAAACAAAATGGGGTAGAACCATACAACAGAATATTATTGGACCATAAAAAAGAATGGAGCACTAATCACTTGCTGCAACATAGATGAACTTTGAAAACATTATGCCAAATGAAATAAGCCAGGCACAGAAGGCTACATATTGTATCAGTCCATTTATAGGAAATGTACAGAATAGGCAAATTCAGAGAGACAGAAGGTAGATTAGGACTGGAAAAAAGTGGGAGCCAGTCAGGAAGAGTCACTGATAATGGTCTGGGGCTTCTTTTTGGGGCTGATGAAAATATTCTGGGATTAGACAGTGATGATTAGATGGCTGTACAACCTTGAGAATATACTAAAAACTGATTAGACAGCGGTGATTAGATGGCTGTACAAACTTGAGAATACATTAAAACTACTCTACATGTTCAGAGAGTGAATTTTACAGTACATGAATTATATCTCAACTTTAAAATGTTTATTAGGAATGGGAAAATTAAAGAATGAGGAGGAATTTGTTCAGCTCAGAGATTCCAAGAGTGTTAGAGTTAGTTGAAAAGTTTAGGAAGGAGGAAAAGAGTGGGAGTCTGTGCCAGGGTCAAGCAGAGGAGGTGACACTGGGCCGTGATGGAAAGTATCGGGCACAGGGACCTGGAGGGTGACGGGGTGTCCAGCAGGCGCAGGTGCTGGAGAAGGAAGGCGTCTGGGGACACCGGCAGGTCTGGCCTGACTGATGGTGTTTGGAAATAATCCCAGCCTGGGTGACGGAAGGAGGAGGGGGCTCCGGGAGAGGCCCCACAGGAGCTCAGGATGGGAGCTCACAGGAGGGAGACAACTGAGGAAAACGGGAAGGCGACTGCCCCTCCCGGAGCGCAAACATGGCGCCCCGAATTTGGTTTCCAAGTACGAAACAAAGTTCTGTGAACTTCCAAGAGCAAGTTTAGTTTGAAAATACAGAGAACCACTGCATTCTGTCAGATCTCTCTGTCCATAAACAAGCCAGAGAAGGTTAGTTAAATAAGCAAAAGGGAGCAAGGGCTCAGGGCCAGCTTGATGGTTGGTTTCCCACTGATGTTTATAGAACTATGAGCTGTGAAGTGAAAATATGGCCCACCAGAAATAGACTTGGCAAGCTTGTCATGCCTTCAAACATGAATTTATTAGGCATCTGTACACAGCAGGCAAGGCCCCTGGAGAGAGACTCAGTGCCTGCCTCCAAGAGGCTTATGGTCTAGTTGGGGGGCCATTGAACAAATAGCTACAAAATAATTCGTTATAAACAGGTAAGAACAGAAAGGAGAAGAGTCAGGGGCTCTGTGTATAATGGGAATCTAATCCAGCTTGAGGTAAATTTCTCTGAGGAAGCGGAGTTCCAGCTTGCACCCTAAGGGGTTAGCGAGAGGGGGCGATGCTCTCGTAGGCCCTGAGCGGGGAGGAGCTTGACTCACTGGGCAGAGGGCAGCTGGGTGCATCCATGAGAGCAGAGAACGGTGAGACCCGACTGAGAGTAAGGAAGAGTCTGTGCCCTCTGGGCGTCATAGTGTGGCCTTTTCCCAAGGGAAAGGGGGGGACAACAGAGCATCAAAAGGCGCCAGCAGCTAGAATCAGAAACAAGAATACAAGTTACCTGGGACTGGGGTGGGGCCAGGAAATGCAGAGTTAATGCTTAAGTTGTCCAGTTTCTATTGGGCTGAAGGAAAAGTGTGGGTCATGGGTGGTGGCGATGGTAGCACAACATTGTGATAGTAACTAACAGCCCTGAATTATATATGCGAATGTAGTTAAAAGAGGAACTTTCAGGTTCATATGTTACTAGGATAAATTATTTAAAATCACAGGACTGTACAGTGAACCCTTGTTCACTGGATGGACTAGAGTTAATAGTACAACTGTAAAAATATTCTTTCGTGAATTGTAACAAATGTCCCACACTAATGCAATGTCTAATAATAGGGTGGTACATGGGAACTCTGTATTTTATGCATAATTTTTCTGTAAATCTACAAAGTCACTAATTTTTACAAATGAAAAAAAATAATAGAGTGGTATATGGGAACTCTGCATTTTATGCATGATTTTTCTGTAAACCCATAACTTCTCTAATTAAAAGAAGAGGAGGCGAAGACAATGAAGAAGGAGGAGGAGAAGGAGAAGGAAAAGAAAGAGGAGGAGGAGGAGGAGAAAGGGGGCAGGAGAGCAAGAGCAGAGAGCTTGAGAGCCTGGACTCTGGAGCCATACTGGCTGGATTCAAACCCCAGTTCTGCCACTCACTGCCTGTGTGACAAGGTCTTGTTGTCTGACCTCTCTGTGCCTCGTTCTCCTCCTCAGTAAAACGGGGTAAAGATGACATCACCTTCAGAACGTCGTTGGGAAGATTCCACGGTCAAAGTCCTGGCGCGCACCAAGGAGAGTCGCCACGCCAGGACCCTGCCCTCCTCGCAGCAGCCCCTGCCTTTGCTGAGAGCTGTTGTCCCCTCTATGGCTGCACCTAGAAGATAAAAGCCTCTTGGCCTTGGGCAACAACTCCGCAGCACTGTCCTCTAGGTGCCACCCTCCTGTGAGCCCCATGAGGACAGGGGCCAGTTTCACCCTAGACCAGGGGCCTGGCGTTAGGCGCGCCACACCTCCTGGTGAAATGGGTGGCACAGGAATGGATGGATGAGCCAGTCACAGGTGGATGAATGGTTACACCGTCCAGAATTTATGGAGCATTTGCTGTGTGTCGGTACCTTACAAAATGCTTTACATCTTTCATATCCTTCTCATAACAATCCTGTGAGGAGGCTACAGTTTAACATGTTCCAGCAGGAGAGATCTTGGGGTGGGGGTGAGGGGAGGCTAGTCATAGATCAGGGAGCCCAGTAATCGATAAATATATAGCCCCAAAGCCCCCTCTCAATTAGAGGCAGAGTGGGCATCACAATCCCAGAATCCTCAGGATTGGGGAATGGACGATGGACTAGAGCGGACTTACTGTTTTTCTACTCTAGACTTATTGTGATTTTAGCAATGGAAGAACTTTTATCACTGATGTGGAGGCAGCGGCCACGGGAGTTTCTGAGGGGAGAGAGAGGGAAAAACAGGTGCAATACAGGGGCATTCTCGGGGCACTGGACTTGTCCTGCATGACATGGCAACGGTGGATACAGGTCATTATATATTTTGTCGTAACTTAGAAAATGGTGTGGGACAGAGTGTAAACTACAATGTAAACTATAATCCACGCTTAGTGGCAACGCTCTGATATGTGTTCATCAATTGTAACAGACGTACCGCACTAATGAAGGACGTTGTTAATGTGGGAAAGTGTGGAGGGGGAGGGAGCGGGGCATATGGAATCCCCTATATTTTTTATGTAACATTTATGTAATCTAAAGTATTTAAAACATAAAAAAATAAAGTAAAAAAAGAAGAAGAAGCTCTGTGCTGTAAGTTGGGATCCTGGAAGCAGGAATTCATCAGGCTATGCTGAAAATAGTTCTTGAAAGATCTAGCTGCATACATTTTATAGTTATGAGCTCATCTCCCATAGCAAGGCACGGGGCTGACGGGGTCATTTTACTTGTTTTGGGGAGGGAGAAAGGTGCAACCTAGGGAGTCCTAACTTTCCCCGGGGACCTGGCAGCACTCAGAGCAGAACCCAGGAGTCCTGGCATCTGCCGGCCACACGCCCTCCACCCCACCCCACTCCCTCGCCTTTGATCTTCACGCACCCACTCGGTTCTAATCAGAATCCCACACACCCCTTCCTCCTGCAGGAGCGTGCCCCGAGGGAAGGCAGCCTGGGGGAGGAGCCTCAGCCTGCTGTAAGTCCCCCTCCCCCCCCAGCCTCAGCCTGCTGTGAGCCCTTCTCCCCCCAGCCTCAGCCTGCTCTGAGCCCCTCTCCCCACCAGCCTCAGCCTGCTGTGAGCCCCTCTTCCCCCCAACCTCAGCCTGCTGTGAGCCCCTCTCCCCCAATCTCAGCCTGCTGTGAGCCCCTCTCCCCCCCCAGCCTCAGCCTGCTGTGAGCCCCTCTCCCCCCCCAGCCTCAGCCTGCTGTGAGCCCCTCTCCCCCCAGCCTCAGCCTGCTGTGAGCCCCTCTCCCCCCAGCCTCAGCCTGCTGTGAGCCCCCTCTCCCCCCCAGCCTCAGCCTGCTGTGAGCCCCTCTCCCCCCAGCCTCAGCCTGCTCTGAGCCCCTCTCCCCCCAGCCTCAGCCTGCTCTGAGCCCCTCTCCCCACCAGCCTCAGCCTGCTCTGAGCCCCTCTCCCCCCAGCCTCAGCCTGCTCTGAACCTCCTCTCCCCCAGTCTCAGCCTGCTGTGAGACCCCCTTCCCCCCAGCCTCAGCCTGCTGTGAGCCCCCCTTCCCCCCAGCCTCAGCCTGCTGTGAGCCCCCTCTCCCCGCCAGCCTCAGCCTGCTGTGAGCCCCTCTGCCCCGCAGCCTCAGCCTGCTCTGAGCCCCTCTCCCCCCAGCCTCAGCCTGCTCTGAACCTCCTCTCCCCCAGTCTCAGCCTGCTGTAGACCCCCTTCCCCCCAGCCTCAGCCTGCTGTGAGCCCCCTCTCCCCCCCAGCCTCAGCCTGCTGTGAGCCCCTCTCCCCCCAGCCTCAGCCTGCTGTGAGACCCCCTTCCCCCCAGCCTCAGCCTGCTGTGAGCCCCCTCTCCCCGCCAGCCTCAGCCTGCTGTGAGCCCCTCTCCCCCCAGCCTCAGCCTGCTGTGAGCCTCTCTCCCCCCAGCCTCAACCTGCTGTGAGCCCCTCTGCCCCCAGCCTCAGCCTGCTGTGAGCCCCTCTGCCCCCAGCCTCAGCCTGCTGTGAGCCCCTCTCCCCCCCAGCCTCAGCCTACTGTAAGCCCCTTTCCCCCCCAGCCTCAGCCTGCTGTGAGCCCCCTCTCCCCCCCATCCTCAGCCTGCTGTGAGCCCCTCTCCCCCCCAACCTCAGCCTGCTCTGAGCCCCTCTGCCCCCAGCCTCAGCCTGCTCTGAGCCCCTCTTCCCCCCAGCCTCAGCCTGCTGTGAGCCCCTCTCCCCCCAGCCTCAGCCTGCTGTGAGACCCCCTTCCCCCCAGCCTCAGCCTGCTCTGAACCTCCTCTCCCCCAATCTCAGCCTGCTGTGAGCCCCTCTCCCCCCAGCCTCAGCCTGCTGTGAGCCCCTCTCCCCCAGCCTCAGGCTGCTCTGAACCTCCTCTCCCCCAGCCTCAGCCTGCTGTGAGCCCCTCTCCCCCCAGCCTCAGCCTGCTGTGAGCCCCCCCTTCCCCCCAGCCTCAGCCTGCTGTGAGCCCCTCTCCACCCCCCCCAGCCTCAGCCTGCTGTGAGCCCCTCTGCCCCCCAGCACAGAGCTGGTGGCTGTCTCCCCCTTTCAGAGCAGCTTTGCTTGGCCTTCTTCTCCAGAGACTATTATTTTTGGAAGAGTGCTGAGTTCAGCATGGCCGCAAGGTGCAATCGCAGGCACCCTTTTGTCCTCAGCTGGCCCTCCAGAGCGGGCCTCTGTGCAGCAGCCTCTCCCCATAGGGTCACAGGGTCCAGCCCTAACCGCCCACCGGACGGCAGTGCCCGGCTGCCCAGAGGCTGCTGAGCCCGGCGCAGGAGGAGCTCAGGGGCAGGAGGGAGAGCTGCTCGAGAGGCCGAAGCCCTCCCTCCTCCTAGGAGAGCAACTGAGGCAGGGCTCCAGGAGCCACCCCAGCACTCGCCCCAGCCCTAAGCCTGGGGTCACCAGAGTTAGCTTTAAAGCGGCGGGGACAGGCTGGCCCTGGGGCAGGTGCTGGGGGCAGGGCAACGCGCTGCGCTAAGAGCCTTATGTAAGCCCTTCTGCCTGCAGCCTGCTCTCCACGCTGGCAGCCAGGACAAAAGTGACAGCAAAGGCCTGCCCCGGGAGGGGAGGGGCCTCGGCCAGGACGGCGTTGAGTCAGGTCCGTCCGGCTGGTGGGCAGCCCCGGCGCTCCCGGGCAGCGGCCTGCCTTGCTCCCTGTGCCTCCCAGAGGCCCCTGGAAGCTCGCCTGGAACAAGGGGCGGGGGAGGCCCGCAGAGGCCGCGAGCTCGAAAGGCTCCTCTGTTTCAGGTGCCCCTGAGCTCACCATGAGGGCGGCCGCAGCGGCCCTGCTGCTGGGTCTCCTAGTGGCCGCCACTGGAGACAAGAAAGAAGACCCGTGTGTCAGCGAGAGCCTGGCCGGCGACGACGCTGTCCTGTGCAGGTAAGGAAGGGCAGCCTGCGGTGGGAGGCGGGCCGGGAGGATCAGACCTGGGGCGGGGGTCTCCAGAGCCCCAGGGCACGGGCTTCCGGGGGGGCCTGATGGGACCCACAACACGTCAGGTCTGGAGACCGTGTGGCCTGAGGGCTGCGCTGAGGAAAGGGTTTGGGGACAAGCTCCTGCCCTCCCAGCAGCAGTACCCCGGGACCAGGGGTTTGAGGGTGCGGTCGGTTCTCTCTCGGGCCCCCCAAATACGAAGGGGCCTGACCGTGCCATCCCTGCTGAGCCCGAAGGGGCCACGGTTCAGAGAGAGGCAGCCCAGACGGCCCCACCTCCCACCGCCAAGGGGCACTTTACACGTGAATCTGAAAGCGGGTGTGCGATTGGAAGCTCCCGCGTGGGCATAGCTGGTTTTTCAGCAATTGGCCCCAGGAATGCTCGGCAAGGTGGGTCTTTGGGGGGCTACGGCCTTTGGAGGGGGTCCCATGAAGAGGCTGGCATCGAAGCTTAGCCTCTTCCCTTCCAAGGGTGCAAGTTTCTCCCAGGCTGGGTCAGACACCCGGGGGTGCAGCTTTTTCACACACGGACCAGACTTGCTGCCAACTCGCTTCTGCCAGCTTGGTGACGAAGGAGGGCATCCCCCTGATACCATCTTTGAGGAATATGAGAGAAGGGGCAAGAGCTTATTTTTAGTACAGTAAATAATTTCGTTCCCTTTAAAAGTCAGAGAGTTGAATCCTAAAAAAAAAAAAAATGTAAATTTTGCTCAAATCAATACATGTTTAAAAACTCCTTAAGCAATTCTGGTTAGTTAGTTTGATTTATTTTTATGGGAGGAAGGAGACGGAGTCCAAGGCTCCAAGGGCTCAGCTAAGGGGAACACTTTGGGGTGGCGGGGGCTGCCAGGTTTTGGCTCTGATAGCCAGAAGTTCGAGTCCCCTACAGAGCTGGGGGGCCCGCTGGGCAGGGCAGGGCCTCGAGAACGGCGCCCGGATGGAGGCCTCAGCCCCTCCCAGGGTTTCCCACACTGGGACACGGAAACTGATAACAGCTCTGTGGTCGCCGGAGTGGCCGGCCGGGGCCCAGAGGCCCTCGGCTCTGCCCTCCCAGGTCCTTGCCTGGGCACCCTGGTAGCACATGGGCAGCTCTGGGGCACCTGCTAGGTGGAGAGCACTCTGACAGGTGTTTGCACACCTGGACTCGTCCACTTGTTCTAACAAACCTGTAAAGCAGGTATATTATTATCCCCACTTGGCGGACAGGAAACCCCCAGAGAGTAAATGACTACCACGGTGCTCACACAGCTGAGAAGTGGCAGAGCTGGGATTCCAATCCCCTTGTTCTAGCTCCGCAGCTCGTGCTGTTTCCCCACTCCACCCCTTCCACGGCTGACCCCGCCCCCTGCTGCAGAATGCTTGTCCAGCGCCCAGAATTTCTCAAACTCAGGGAAAGTGAAAACATTCTCAAAGACTCCCTCGAATACACAGCAGTCACCCAGTTTGAGAAACGTGGACTTAAGAAACTAAGGCTGGGAAGCGGATGTGGCTTAAGTGATGGGGCTTCTGCCTACCACAGGGGAGGACCCGGGTTTGATCCCTGGGGTCTCCTGGTGAAAAAGAAGAAGAGAAAGCATGCCCGCGCGTCGAGCCAGTGCCCACGCGGTGAGCCGAGTGCCTGCGTGGCTGCCAGGGTGGGGAGCCGTGTGCCCGCATGTGAGCCAGTGCCCCCGCACGTGAGCCTCGGAGCAAGGTGATGACGCAGCAAATGAGAGACGAAGGGGAGAGCCAAGGTAAAGCGCAGCAGAGACCAGGAACTGAGGTGGAGCAATTGACAGGGAACCTCTCTCCACATCGGAGGTCTCCAGGATCAAATCCCGGCGACTCCTAGAGGAGAAAAAATGAAAAGAGCAGACAAGAAGAGAAATAGATACAAAAGATCACACAGCGAATGGACACAGACAGAAAAACAGCAGGGCGGGGGGAGGGGGAGGGAAGTGGAGAATAAATGAATAAATAAATCTTTAGAAAGAAAAAAAGAAACTAAGGTTGTAGGCTATAAAAATGAAATGCCTTTTGACTGGAGACTGCCACTGCATGAGAGAGGCTTTGTCTTGATCGCTGCAGAAGATTTTGGTTTGAGAAGAGCAGGGATGAAATGAAAGCATATCGTGTGTGGACATACTGGACCCCAAGGACAGATCGGCGCCTTTGGAGCCCGGGCCTCTCCCGAGGAACCTGCTCAGCTTTCCAGCCTCTCCAAAAGACCCCCAGGGAAATCACTCCTCTCGTGGGTATCCGGATTTCAGTGGGAATTCTTAAAGTTAGGACTGCCTGACTACAGGTATTAATCTCTAAAGGAGGAACGTTATGCACAGGGACAAGCAGTGGGAAAATATTAAGACAGAAGGTCTTCCGAAAAAAATACCTTACCCACCCCCAAGATAAGCAGGCCCGAGACTGACCAGAACACCGAGGGTCATAACTGCAGGCCCAGGCGTGTGATCTGACCTGAAAGGCCTGGCCTTGCAGTCCCTGAGCCCAGTGGGGAGTCAACCCAAGAACCCCTCCCCGCTGCCTGCACAGCCCAGCCTGGAGCCCTCCTCGGAATGCGGCCTCACAAGGCCCTTCCTTCCACCACGGAAAGCTCCAGCCTCCAGCAAACACATCCTCGTCTCAGGGCAGCAGCTGCTTTTCCTCAGCTTCAACCCATTCTTTCCAGTCTTGTCCCAGAAGCTGCACAGAATGCCTGGTTGCTGGGAAGCGGACTTGGCCCAGTGGTTAGGGCGTCCGTCTACCACATGGGAGGTCCACGGTTCAAACCCCGGGCCTCCTTGACCCGTGTGGAGCTGGCCCACGCGCAGTGCTGATGCGCGCCAGGAGTGCCGTGCCACGGAGGGGTGTCCCCTGCATAGAGGAGCCCCACGCACAAGGAGTGCGCCCCGAAAGGAGAGCAGCCCAGCGCAAAAGAAAGTGCAGCCTGCCCAAAAATGGCGCCACACACACAGAGAGCTGACACAGCAAGATGACACAACAAAAAGAAACAGATTCCTGTGCCACTGACAACAACAGAAGCGGAGAAAGAACACACAGCAAATGGACACAGAGAACAGACAACTGGGGAGGGGGGGAGAAGGGGAGAGAAATAAATAAAAATGAATCTTAAAAAAAACAAATGCCTGGTTGCTACTTCTCCTTTTCCTCCTTCTCCTTCTTCTTCTTTTGTATACTCTATACCCACCAAGCAGCAAGAACTCCCTGGTTTCTCTTCTTCTTGACAGTCCTTCAAATGTTTGGAGACAGATTTCCTGTCCCTGACCTTCGCTCCCTCCTCTTCCTAACCTGGGCACCCTCTCCAGTCCTTTAGCCCTTTCTTGGGGGCCTTGGTTCTGGAGCTCCCACCTTCAGGCAGGGGTTGTTGGAGATGGACCCAACAATTCAGTAGAGGGTGGCTGTGCCCACTCGAGCCCCTCATGCTTTTGTGAAGGCTGCTCGTACTCCACGGGCCCGTTTATCATCCTGGCTTTGGGACAGCTGGAATTCCGAGCCCTTTCCATTGATACAGCTGGGGCGCCTTGTTTCCCTGATCCAATGCCCAAAAAACTTTAGTGACCCTCTAGTTCAAGCTCCTTACCCTTCAGGAAAAGTAACTGAAGCCTAGAGAAGTTAAATGACTCCTGAGGGAAGCCTTGTGGTGCAGGAGTAATGTGGTAGACAAGCCCACTCTGCTGTTTATCTAATGTGGTGTATAACAAATTACTCCAAAACTTAGCAACTGCATTTGTTGCCTCACATCTTCTCTGGTTGTGGCTTAGCTGGGCATCTCTGGCTCAAGGTCTCTTGAGAGGTTGCACTCCAGCTATCAGCCAAGGCTGCATTCTCATCTGAGTGATGGACAGGTTGGGGTGGGTGTGCGTCTAGGTTGTTGGCAGGTCTTGACCGCTCTCCCAGTGGCCTCTCCAAGGGCCGTTCATGATGTGGCAAATTACTTTCCCAGAGGCTGGTTCTAGAGAGGGGATGTAGGCAGAGGCCACTGTCTTTTTAGAGCCTTTTTCAGTCAGTCAAAGGAGTGCTGATGCAAAATACCAGAAACCGGTTGTTTTTTCTAAAAGGGTATTTTTTGGGGGTAGAAGCTTACAGTTACCAGGCTGTAAAGCAAAAGTTACTTCCCTCACCAAAGTCTGTTGCCACGTGTTGGGGCGAGGGGGCTGCCACCATCTGCCAAGAGTTCAGGCTTCCTGGGTTCCTGTCTTCCCAGGGCTCGATTCTCTCCAGGCTCAGCTGCTCTGCTCATCTGTGTGCTTACTTCCTGGACTCCAGCTCAAAACTCCCGCTGACTCCCTCTGCCTTGTAGTTTTCTCTTTGAGTCCCCGCCCACCAAGAGAGCAGGGACTCAATGTCCTACTGATGTGGCCCAATCAAAGCCTTAATCATTATTTAATCAAGTAAAAGTGAAACTCCTGAATCCAATACAATCTAATGTACAAAGAGGTCAGTTTACAAACAGGCCAGTTTACAAACATAATCCAGTATCTGTTTTTGGAATTCATAAATAATACCGAACTACTCCAGAACCTAGCCTTAGATGCGATGTCCCATCACTTCTGCCATATCTTATTTTTTAGAAGTGAGTTGCAAAATCCAGCCTACATCCAAATATTAATCAAAGTTTGCCCGAGAAACAGAACTGATAGTATATATAATAAGAGCTTTATTATAAGAATTGGCTCACATGGCCATGGGGATTGGCAAGTCCGAATTCTGTAAGGTAGGTTGCAAGCTGGACATTTTGACCATTTTGAACTCTGACACATCCAAAGTCTGTAGGGCAGGCCACAAACTGGAATCTCTGATGAAAGTGAAGGGAAAACTGGATGGCTAAAGAAAAGGCATAAATTCTTCTTTCTGGTTTCTGAAAGCAAAGAAATTCTTGCTTTAAGACCTCCAACTGACTGGATGAGGAGAGTTCTCCTTACTGAGGGCAATCTCTGCAGTTGATTGTAGATGCATTAACTGACCAATGACATAAATCTATCCATGAAATATCCTCACAGCAACAATCAGGCCGGTGCTTGCTTGACCAAACCACTGAATACCACAACCATCCAAGTTGACACATGAACTTAACCGTCACGGCAAGGGGATTACACAGTGTCATGGATACAAGATGACCAAGATTGTTGGAGATCATCTCAGTGGTTGCCTACCACAACCACATTCTTTTTTCCCTAGTCTCAGTTTACTAATTATGAGACCCTGTGCTATGACTTAACTTTCTCTGGGCCTCAGTTTACTCATTTGGAAGATGAAACTCATAATAGCTGCTTCAGGATATTGTTGTATTAAATAAAATAATGTATCATGCACCTGATTTGTTGGGTGGCCAAACAAATGCCATCTCCCCTTTTGCCACAGTCCCACTTGCAATGTTAGTTAATGGCAGTTCCAAGTTCTTCTCCCTCTGTAATTTAGGGTGCCTCTAAATGTTGTTCAAAGAGATCCCCCAAATCCCAGGATGGAAATTAGAACCTATCCCAGGTGAGGTAAGCCAGGAGCAGCAAGGGCACTGGAAGAAGATGGCACCATCAAGGTTTTTGGACTTGAATGCATACTTTAAAGTGTATTCTTACTGCATTTGATGTTTAATTCGTTTCCTCTTGGGTTTGTCCAGATCTGTTTTTAGATGGATTGGGTCATTAATTATTATCAGCCTCATGTCATTCATGAACCTCATAAATCTGCCTTCTGTGCCCCTACCCACATCTTGGATAAACAGGATGGAGCCCACATGCCACTTGGCATGTCCTCCTATGTGGGACCACATGCCTCTTCCAAAGCAGGGTGGCAGAGCCCCCGGGGTGTGGTGGCTCGGTGGGGTGCACCTAATCCCCTGGCCTCCTGGCACGTGGCTCATCAGAGGCACTTTCTGGCCCTCTGGGCCCACTCACCACATATTGGTTTGCTGATTTTACATAACTGTTTTAAAGTTTGCAGCAATGCCACTGCAAACTTTGAAAAGAGGAGACCCTTACCGGGAGCAGGGCCCTCTGGTCCTCAGCTGACCTTCTCTCTGCCCCTCGTTTTTTCACAGGTCTGAGTAGGGCAGCCCGGGCCTTACGGCGAGCTGACCCTCGATCTCTTTGGTCATGTAGGGGTCCCCTCTCTCTGCCCCACATATACTAGCTGCAGTAGGGGGGTGGCAGAGACAGCCCAACATCCTCAAGATGCTACTGTGAAAACATATGGAAACCCAGCCCCTAAACCTTCAGAAACCTTCAGAAACTTCAGCCGAAATGAACTGCTGTAACCTTGCAAGGATTAAGAGCAATAAGTGCCCTCAGAAACCGGGCACACAGCTGGCTGGCTTTGGGGACTTGCTGGCTTCCACGTTCTGTGGCCAGACAGTTTGAACGCGGGCGCTGAGGGTGCTGGAAGCGCCCCGGGTCCGTGGGCTGCAGTGGGCTTGGGCTGCCTTTGCCCACGGGGGGACCTCACGAGGCCCTGGGAGGGTGAGGATGGGGGCCAGGGGGGAATGTGGGGCTCCCCACCAGGCAGCTGCCCATTGTCCGACTCCCAGGCCAGACCTTGGGGCTCCCCTTCCAGGTCTATTCCCCAGATCACATTCTCGCTGGGTTCCCCTCCAATGACACCCCAGCAGGGAGCTGGGGACAGCTCTGGGTGTTCACTGTCTAGGAAAGGCTGGGGACCTGTCCCCCACCTCAGTTCTTGAATGAATCAAGGAGAACCCTGCAGAGACCCTGCGTCTTGGTAATGAAAAGTGAGGGCAGGAGGAAGCGCACGTGAAAAAGAGCACGGCTGGCACAAAGCTGGGTTCCAGGCACGAGTAAGCCCCGAAGGCCAACCCTGTGGAACTGGGGTCTCTTGTGCTGCAGCTTCTGTCTCCTCATTCTGCACCGTATTTTCTTCCCTTCCAGTAAACCAGGTTCTCAGAGCATTATGCCGTTCAGACCCCTCCCCGGGAGAAAATAGACCAACAAACTCATAATACAGTATTAGCGACTAGATGTTTCACTTCCAGAAAGGCTACATGCATTCTACAGGACAGCTTAGGATACGGGCGATGCTTAACCCAAAGAAATGGATTATTCAACGAGTGGGAGAATTGCAGGCTTGGGGGAACATTTTGCTCATTTAGGGGAGAGGGGAGGGTCTCAGTAACAATTTCCTCTGCCTATAAATAAGTTTCGCAGACTCGATAAAACTTTCTTTATTGATAAAGTAAGTTCCTGAAAACAGTGGTATATCTAAAATTCTTAGTAAACTCAATTCCAGTGTCCTAAAGATACTGACCACGTTTGCCTGAAGATGTACGTTCTTTTGGAGAAGTGATGGTGAGTGTTCACGCCTTCTGGCTGCTTCCAACGAGCCGAGCTCTGTTCTAAACACTGATTTTGTGTTCACTGCTCACACCAGCCGTTTAGGCAGACACTCTTAGTGCCCCATCCTAGAGGTGAAGAAACTGAGGCCCAGAGGCCAAGGGGCAAGTTGGTGTCAGGTCCCGCAAGTTAATCCTGCTTGACCTTAAATCCCTCCTAGTGCTGGACTGAAGTCGCGTGAGCCCCGGGCTCCCTGAAACCCTGACGTGGGGGGACCATCTCCTTCTCTCTGTAGGGGTCTTGAAGTTATCTACCCAGAGCTGGGGGACCTGGGCTGCATGTACGTCCCTGCCTGCAAGAACTACAGAAGGAAGATCACCTCCTGGCCCGAGCCAGTCGTCAAGTTCCCGGGGGCCTTGGAGGTGAGTGAGGAGGGACGGGCCTCGCGGCTGGAGGGAGGCGCGTCTTCGGTGCCACCCAGCCTGCTCGGGCGGCTTGGAGCCTCCTGCGGAGGCGTCGGGCTGGGTCTGCTGGCTCCAGATGGCCGTCGTCATGAGCATGTGCCTCCCTAGGGTGTCTCCGTGGCCTGAAAGAGGAGGTTAACTGTTGGTGGGAGGTGCCCGGCTGGGAGCTTGGGCCATGGCCAGGGGCTGCTGCGCTCTGCAGATCTGGGGGCGCCTCAGCTGCTCCTGCAGCCCCTTCCCACAGGCCTGCTCCACAGCGTCAACACGGAGACCAGCTGGCGTGTGCTTCGGAGAAGAGGAGAGAAGGCAGCCAGGGGCTCCCTTTTGCAAAGCGCAGGGTGGCTGGGCTTGCAGAACAAGCTTCGGAGGGGGAGAGAAGCTAGTTTGTAGCAGGATAGTGTTTCCAATTTGGGCTACATGAGCAGGTAGGTGTGTCCTGACTCTCTGTCATTACAACATGAGACAGGCTCTGGTTCTGCCCAAAGTTTTCCAGCATAGAAGGTCGAAGCATTTTAGAAACTGGAAACAACTCTTTCTGGTGCTGGGAAATGATTGGTACCATCATTTCCCATCCTGTTCTGGAAGCTTCCCTGGGGGAGATGGGGTAGTAGCCTTTGACAATTACTTTCCGATTTAGAAAGCCCGGCAAAGGGCAGTGGAAGGGGGGCTGGGGTTGCCACGTTCTCAGGCAGTGGCTCCAGGCCTCCGGGTGTCGTTTCTTCCTTCCTCGATTGCTCGCGCCAGCCGAGGCCCCAGAGCACCGGGATGGAGGCTGACCTCCTGCTTTCTGCTGTGCCTTAGTAGCAGGTGCCGATGTCAATCAGGGCACCAGGATCGCACTGTGTCCAGGACGCAGGTCACAAGTAAGTGTCGTGGTTGGGTTTGCGCAAGAACAGTCGCAGACGCTAACCTTCCGTCCCTCTGCGCCGTGCGGCAGGGAGAGGCCACGATGTCTTCCCCTCTGGGTCCCACGTCCAGGACCCCCCGTCCCTCGGTGCTTGACCGTCGTCAGCACAGACACAGTTTAGATGTTCTGGAAGGGGGGCCTAGCATAGATGCCTTGTAATTATTTGTACATAGTGGGATACGTTTTAATTTCTTTCTTGAGCTTCGTCCCCAGTGTCAGAGAACACTTAGATGGTGATCCGTCTCATGGTTTATGGGGCCTCTTAATGAAACTTGGATCACTCATCACGTTTGCAAAATCCCTTCCTCTGGGAATCCAAGCCAGGGAGCAGTGGGCCCCTTCCAGGTCTCCTCCGTGTCCTCCCTGCCCCCCCACCCATCCAGTCCTCACACAGAGACACGCTCAGCCCTCGTCCCAAGAGGCCCTTGGACTGAGACACCTCTGCCGAGGGCGAGCACAGCAGAGGAAAGGGAGGCTGCTACCAGTGATTCCAGCTCTTGGGGCTGGAGGGGGCGGGCCACCGAAGTGGGCAGGAGCCCCTTCCTTAGGTGGAGCATACAGGGCGCTCGGGCTCCGCGTGACCTCTGCTGCCCCCCTGCACGGAGCTGGGAGGCTGCACCAGACGCCTTCACAGGCCAGCCATCTCCCGAAGGGAGTTCTCCGCAGAGGGCTCCGTTCCGTTCGCCGGTGTTGCAGCAGATGTCCACCAGATGGCAGTGCAGACTGCTCTGAGTACCTGGTGTCTTGCGTTGGACGGGACCACAGAGATTTGAGGCAAACTCAGAAAATGTTTGGATTTGATTCTGCTTGGTTGATATTGATTGCCCTGGGATGTCTTCATTTTCCACAAGGCCATTAACTCTTATAGTAGGGATTTTATTACGGGTAAAAGCTTAAGTTCCAAGGCCATGAAATGTCCAAATCCAGGCACCATCAGAGATGTTTCCCCACCAAAGTCAGCTATGGGCGATCCTGGCGTCCTGCCACACGGCAAAGCAAGACGGCAGCCGATCTCTGCTGAAGTCCCTGCCTTCTCCTCCTGGCTTATAGTCTCCCAGAGCCCAGCTATGCACGATCAGGCTTGTCTCCTTCCAGGCCTCCTCTCTAAGCCTCTTGAGGCTTCTCCATCCTTCTGCAGTTGTGGGAGAATCTGAAATCCTCTCTCACCCATGGCGGGGTCAAAAATGGTGGCTCCCTTTCTCTATGTCTCTTCCTCTGTGTCTCTGTTTATGGAAGGCCCAGCAAGAGGGCGGACACCCAACCTGAGTCCTGCCTCACTGATGTTATCCAACCAAAAGCAATGCAATCAAGTGATCTAACCAAGGTCCCTTAGCAGAATCTAATGCAATCAAAGGGTCTTGCACCCACAGCAACAGATTAATTCAAAAACATAATCTCTCTTTGGAATTTACCAAACTCAGATTGTCACATGGGTTATGGTCACACAACACAAAGATGGTATCATCCCCACCATGTCTGTTTTTAACAAACCCAGGCTGTGGGGTAGGAGAACAAACAGGCCTGGAGACATGACAGACACAGGTGTGGTCAAGAAAGCCAAGGATGGCAGAGATTTAACAGAGTTTTGGTCAGAAAAAGTAATATTCTGTGACTATAGAAATACAATCTATGGAAATTTCACTGGCCGTTGAGAGGACAAATTTGATTAGAATTCTCAAAAGCTACCATTTCGAGTGCCACTTTATGCTGGATACTGTCCATGTGTCATTTGTTTAATTCTTTCATCAAGTATGCCAGTTAAGTATTTCATTAGAACTCTTGCAGTGACAAGTGACAAAAGCCAACTCAAAGTGGCTTAAGCCCCCCCTCCCCCCAAAAAAAGAAAGCGGTGGGGGAGAGGCTAGAATGTTGATTGACTCACATAAACAAAAGTCCAGGGATAACTTCAGGCATGGCTGGATTCAGATACTCAAGTACGTGTCACCATGAATCTATCTTTCTCTCTGCACTCCGCTTTCTCCTGTGTCGGTTTTACTTGCCTCTTTCTTCGTGATGGCAAAGACGGTCCCCAGGAACCTCAGGTTTACGTTTTATCAGTTTACCAATCCCAGTGGAAGCAGACTGACTTTTTCCAGCCATTGAAAGTGCCAGGATTTGTCCTGTGTGGATCACATGCCTCACCCCAAATGCTGTGGTGACCCTGCTTGGCCAGGCCTGGGCAGCCCCTTTACTCTACGCTGAGTGAGAGCCGGAGAAGATGGTTCTTCTCCAAGATGTCCCCCCTGTCCCCACCCAAAGGAGAAGAAGGGGTAGAAGACATTGGGTAGGAAGACCAAGAGAAGTTCCTGTAAAGGGAAGTAGCTTGAGCAAGTACATGGCTGGCTGGTGGCAGAGGTGGGTTCAAAACCAAGCCTGCCCGACGGCAGAACCCATGGGCGTGCCCACTGGACCCCTGGCAAGGGCTGGAAAAAGGCCTCCCCCCATCAGCAGGTGCAAGCACAGTCAGGGATGCTGCTGAAGGGAAGTTTTCCATAGCTGGAAGGGACACAGCAGAGAGCAGGTGGAGGCAGTGAGCAGTCAGGCCAGGGACAGTGAGAAAGGGGTGGTGGTGGGAGGCCCCCAGAAGGGTTAAGGAGAGAGACCCTTGTAAAGAGAGAGCTACTGGAAAGTTGGAGAGGAAGCAGGCGATACCTGGAAACAGGCCCCTCAAAAGTGGGGGTGAGGGGGAGCAGAGTAGTCAGCGACAGTGGAGAGGGCGAAGGCATGTCCCCTGTGCCCGGAGCCTGATGGAGAAGGGAAGAGGCTGGTGACGGCCTGCCCGGGGACAGCACCTTGCTGCAGCGGGGATGGCAGCAATGCCACACAAGCAGCGACGGCCAGTGGGCATGCCCAGAGAGCCCCCAAACCTGGAGGCCCTGGAAGGGGCTGTGCCCAAGGAGCATAACCAAGACAACCTAGAGACAGGGCCATGAGACCGAACCGGTTTCAGTGGAGCAGGTGTGGGATGGATAAGCATCTTTGAGACGGCCCCTGCGCCAGCCTGTCTAGTGCCCCCGTGCCCCACCAGAGGTCTCCCTGCCTCCATACCTTTGCTCAGGCCACGTCCTCATATTTGAACCCCCTACTCTGGAAAACTGCCCCCATCGAAATCCCTCCTCCTCCAGGAAGCCATCCTGGACCGCCCCCTTGGGGCATCACCACCCTCCTTGACCCATCTCCTCTTTCTCTGAGCTTCTTAATGCCACTCTATCCTCCACATCTGGCATTGACTTCACTCTGTCTTGTACCGTAATTGCTTGCTCATCTCTCATAACTGTAACCAATTAATAAGCTTTTGGAGAGCAAGGCCGGATGTTGTTGTTGCTTTCTTAATCACCCCCAGCCTCTACCAGCATTGCAGACCCCATATTGGCTGATAGGATAACCCAGTGAGTGAGTGAATGAATGAATAAACTAAGGAATGAGTGAATGGCAGGTGGGAGGATACCTCCCGGAGTCCAAGCTGTGCTCTATTTCAGCCCAATGGTTTGCCCGTTAAGCTGCTAGGGTTCCTGGGGGCATCTGAAGGAAAGCTGCTGAGATGAGTGGACACCCGGCGCGCCAGCACCCTCTCCTCCGCCCAGGGTGCTGGGGGTGGGGGGAAAGCAGAGAGAGCAGGGGAGCGAGCCAGGTGGGGTGGCGGGAAGACAAAGTAATGCAGGGAGGCAGGGGTGCTTCCTGCCCCAACAATGGCTGGGAGCTAGGGAGTGTTGAAGTGAAGAGGACTCTTTCCTCCAACGGTAGGAGGCCAGCGCTGAAAAATGCATCCTGTCCTCAAGCCAAATGCAGTCGTGAAAGGCCTCCAGAAGATTCTTAACTGGGGTTTATTCTTCACCTGAAACTTAACCAGCTGGAATTCTTTTGAAGCGAAGCAATCGCCCTGCAGCGGAAATGTGCAGCGCATTAGAGCGCTGGAACAAAAGGCAGGCTGTTCCCCGCCTGCCCGCAGCCCTCCCTGGGGTTTCTGTCCCAGGCTCCAGCCCAGCCTCTCCTCCCAATACATTTTATCCAGGCCTGGAGACCCGGGGACCTACTCATTTGGGTAAAAAACCACAGGCTATGCTCGCCGAAAAAGGCTCGGGGCGCGCATCCTTCCCCCACCCTTTTCTTCACACACAGAGCAGAAAAGTGGGGGCGACTGTGTCACAAAAGGAGGACCCCACGGGACACAGGGTAGTTCTGGTTGGGGCAGACCCTGGCGGCTGGGGAAGACCTGCTTGGGCACAGATGTCGCCGAGACACGGGCGCTCCGAGTGGAGGAAGAGGGAGAGTAAGGGCAGGTGGAGTTTAAGGGGAGACGCGTCTGCTCGGCAGCAGAGGAGGGCACGGGTGTCAGCGCCAGGACAGAGGTGCTGCAGGCACGGGTGTCAGTGCTGGGACAGAGGTGCGGCGGGGAGCAGGAAGGGCAGGGACAGGCCACCAGGCGGTGCGGAGCACTGGGCTGCACTGTGGAAGATGGGCAGGCAGTGGCACTCCAGGAAGAGTGCGGGGGCAAGGAGGGCCACGGAAGCCACCGGCATGCCCTGCCCTGCAGTGGAGTTAGGATTTTATCCAGAAGCCGTGGTGGGATTTGCGATGCAGGACAGACGCTCTGGCAGCAGGTGGAAGGCTGGAAGGGAGAGAACGGAGGAGGGCGCCGCCCTGCTGAGGCCACAGAGGAGAGGGCGCGGCCCCTGGCGTGGATTTGAGAGGCGTTGAGCGGGTGGGATCCACAAGGCTTGGCAACGGTGGGGAAGCGGGGACACTCGGGAGGGGGCGCGCTGGGTGTGGGGTTCAGGTGTCTGGGGTGGGCTGGCAGGTGGGGAACACTAAGTCGACCACAGAATTTATCATCCAAAGCAGGACCGTTTTGCAAGTGCCAGTCATAATTATACCAGCGTGACAGGGTGTTGTTGAGGTTCTCGGCTATGCTGCAGAAATGAATTCCAAGAGCACGCCGGGTGAGTTAGGCCAGTCATTTGTTCAGGTAGGGAGGAACGAGAAACAAGAGAAAATAACAGAGCAGCGGTCCCAGGTAGAGAGGAAGGGGGTGAAGAGGGATAAAGAGGGCTGACTTACAGACTACAATTCCCCATCATAGATTATAAATGCCCAGGTCTACTTGCGTGGCCACCGTGGCAGGGGGAAAACGGCGAGAGCAGGGTTCGGAGGGCAGGAACAGGGGTCCAAAGGCGAGAGAGCGCGGTCCGGCCTTGCGCCTGCTTTTGAACTGTTGATTATCCCACCCCTTTGCTAATGGCAGGGGAGGGGTTCCAGCTGCTTCCTGTCTTGATTGATCACCCCACCCATCAGTCCCCCTCGAGGGCCCAATGATAAAGTCCTTGGGGACCATCCAGGGCCTCTCCTGGCTTCTGGAGGAATCTTGGGGGGGGTCCTCCAGCAGCATCTTGGGGGTATCGATGTCCCCGTGGGCTCTCTGCCAGGTTCCAGATCCATCTACTGATTCCCTGGCTTACCTGCCAGCTTCACCAGGACAAAGGGTGTGATTCAGCGCTGACCAGGCAAGCTGGGACGGACATTTACCCCCAATAACAGTGCTTCCACCAACAAGGGATGCGGAGAAGCGCTAGATTTACAGGGACAATGGCCAGAGGCAGGGAGATTCAAATAGACTGAATCTGAGGCCCCGGGGGTGGCACCCAGAGGTAGCTGTCCAGGGAGCAAGTCGACAGTCGGGCGCTGAGAAGAGCAGGGCGCCTCGATCTGGTCCTCAGCATCCCAGGGTGGCAGACGCTGTGAGGTGGGTGCGCTCCCTTGGAGAAAGGGTGCAGAGCAGTTGACAGGAGCCGGCCCCGCAGAGCTCAAGTCAGAGGGGCGAGGGAAGCTGTATCCCGTCCAACCACCAGCAGGTTATTGCCGGCCTGTGTGAGCAAAGTCCGAGCACGGGGGTAGATGGATGAAAGCCAGGTGGGAGCTGTGGAGCGGGCAGTTCACACCCCAAGTTTGCAAGGAGGGGAGAACACCTGAGAATATTCAGATGCTGAAGGGAAGGAGCCAGTAGAAAAGGCAACGCAAATTACAGCAGAGAGAGGAGATAATGCACCTGTGGGGCAAGTAATGCACCTGTGGGGCAAGTTCACAGCCCAGTAAGCGAACAGGGCAGCGGGGGTCCAACCAAGAAGGGGGGTGATTTTCTAAATCAATTATATCGGTACATATTAATGAAGCGTAAATCCATCCAAAGTGTACAGTCAGTGGTATTTGGTATAATCACATAGTTGTGCATTCATCACTTCAATCCTTATTAGAGGATTTTCATTATTTCAAAAATAATAATAAAGCAAGCAAAAAAGGACAAAAAAATTCATCACCTCATCTTCATCTCTGTGCTTCCCGTGCTGTATGTACACAGTTGCTACTCTGTTTCCCTCTCTCGAGTTTATTTGTAATTAGAGCGTAAAAGTCTTATATTTGCAATATTGCCCGTATCTGTATAGCGCGTGAGGTTGCACTATGTTACACAGCCCCATGCTACATTTTTCAGCTTTCCTTCTAGTAACATACACGTCCTCAGGCTTTCCCTTTCGACCACCGTCACGCCCATATCATAGTCAAGAAAAGGGTGTTCGGAGGATGACTCCGTCTGTAACGGGACCTGGTCGCTGACTGGGGGCTGGAGGTGGGAGCGGCTAGAGATGCTTCAGGCCTGGAAGGTGGAAGAGACGAGGAAGAGGAGGGGAGGAGGTGGGCAGGCCTGAAGAAGTCCGTGTGATTATGGGAAGGGAGGGAGGGGTGCAGAGTGGAGGTGCTGGAGGGGAGGGTCATCAGGCTGCTGGGCCCTGAGCTGGAGCTCGGCCCAGGGACTCCCCCTGCCTCCCCCACCCCTGCACAGGGGTGAGAGGGCAAGTGGAGGCAGGTCATGAATTTGCAGAATGAAAGGGCCTTGGGGACGGAGCTTGGGAAATGCATAATCATACCGAGGGTGTGGCGGACTGAGTGGAAGGACACGGAGTCAGCCAGGGAGGTGCTTTTGGAGAAGCAGGAAGGGGAGGGCCGTGGACAGGCTGGAAGCTGGGGAGGCTGGAGAAGAGCCAGGGGACCCGGCAGCCTCCCTGGCGCGGCTCTCGGGGGCACAGAGAGGGCAGTTTCAGGACAGCCGGTGGGCAAACAGGACAGGGGGAGGGGCCCGCTGGTGGGGAGGCCCCAGATGCACCGAGCAAGGGGTCAGGGCAAGGAAATGAGGCCACAGACGACCTTCCCCGTGCCGGCACAGGACCAGAGCTTTGTAAATGGTCTGGATTCTCCGCACAACAAGAAAAGCCTCATTCCATTCGTAGCCTGCGGGGGTAGAAGGTGCAGAAGGAGGGCTGGGGATTTTTGAGGCTCTGGGAGGCCTGAGTGAGCCCCGGTGGCGGGAGCCAGTGCAGGGGGGCAGCTGAGTTTGTAGAAGAGAGTGGGGGCCGCAGGCGGAGCGGGGGCCAGGGGCCAGGAGAGCTCAGTGACAGGCACGAAGGAGAACCTGCTCACAGGTCATTTTGGCCTTTGTCCCCGGATGCCTAGCTCAGGGGGCTCGGAATCTGCTGAAATCACTTCCGCGGGTCAGGCACGCACCCACCTCGGGCACCACCCAGCTGGTGGGAGGAGCGATGGGTGCCAATCTTTCTAACCTCCGTGCCCACGGAGAGCTCCCCATAATCCTCCTAACAAGCCCTGTGCGGCGGGGAGAGTGGTACTTTCTCCCAACTAGAGATGAAGAAGGAAGCCCAAGGTCCCACTTGCCAAAGCCAAGTACAAGAGCCACCCCTGGACTGCAGCCGCGCTGCCTTCCGGCCCACCGCCCTTTCACTACGGAAGTGGGCCTCGCGAATCCCCCGGGGCTCCTAAAGTCAGTGAGCAGCCCTGGGCCACGCGGCCGCATGGGTCTTCACTGAGCTCCGCTCTGCCGGACACTGTTTCCGGAACTAGGGGTACAAACAAACGAAGAACCCCAGCCCTGCCCACGGGGCATCTCTTCACAGTAGGGATCTCAATTGTCATCGTCATGTATCCATTAAACACTTGATAGCTGTGCAGAAGAACTTAACTGTCTGGTGCTAGCCTAACTGATGTCCTGCCCCTGGGCAGCTCCGAGAGGAAGCTGCTTAGACTCGATCTTTATTTCCAGCCCCTACTCCTGTCACTGCACTGAATGCTTTGGGGCTTATGGAAATTCTCACCAAACCTTAGCACCACTGCTCCAGGAGCTTTCAGATAAAAACAGACCCATTTCCAGTCCAAACTGGAACTATTCGGGGCACAGGGAAACATGGTGTTTGTTCAGTAACTGAGCATCTGATGTTGGTTGAAAGCTTCCATCGAATGCTGGGGAAACAGGTTCCAGATGTTTTGCAGATCAAGTAATGTTTCTTTGAAAAAACTGTGTGGGATGTTCCACTGATGGAGCAGCTGACATGAAAGGAGAGTTCAATGGGTTTGCATCCTGGTTTAAAAAAAAAAAAGTCATTTAGCCAAGTGTCTGTGTGGGGTTATTCACATGTTTGGAATCTGTGAACAGTGTGTCTATTGGGAGTGTCGGAAGAAGCTTCTTGGATTTTAAAATAGCTGTCCTGCCTTTGTCAGAGAGATTTACAGAGATGGACACAGATATTAGGAATGCTACCAGGACTTGCTGCCTGCCTTAACCAGAGAAGTAAGGCGGTGGCTTAAAGAAGCAGCTTTGAAAAGGTTTTGAGAATTTCTGCTATTTATTTTTAAGGACATTTGCGAAGTGTTGAAGCTTGCCAACTTGAGGGCAAAGGGGAGGAGAGGAGGGGGTTGGAAAGAGTCCCTGCTGGGTGGGGCAGCTGACAGGACAGGGCACTGACCACAGCCTGAAGGCCTCTGGGTGAAAAACTGCCTGAGGTCAGGGTGGGGTGGCTGGGGGGCGCTGAGGGCTGGCGGGGGCAGTGAGACCCTGGCTGGGGGCACCTGTTTCTTTTTGCGCCTCTGAGGTCTTGTGCAAAGCTAGGACACACGTTAAACTGGATCAGGTTCGTTTGATTCTGACTACAACCATGTAGAGTGGGCCCAGCACGTGTGATGGTGTGTGAGGACACGACTGCCCAAGGGAATTTATTTTTAATTTATGTGAGATCAATAGAGCATGTTAGCCAGGGAGCCTAGACTGCCTCCTGGCCTCCTGACTCTCTTCCAGCATCTTCTTCACTGTACGAGGGTGTGGTCATGCCGTCCACCCTTGCTTGAGCCCATGGGCAGCTGCCCGTGGCTCAGCTTCACTTCTGGAGAATTGCTCTTCATGCAACTGGGTGCCTCCACCAAAGCTTTGGTGAGGACAGAAAATCTATTCACTCCTGCCTGTGGGGCCCACGTCCAGGCTTCTCTGCCTGTCTGTCTCTCCAACCAAAATATAAACTCCTTGAGGGCAGAGACCTCTCTGTCTGGGGGAGACAGGACGGAAAACAGGCAGTGCCTGTGCAGCAAGCTCAGGGCCATGATATGGATCTAAGTGCAAGGTGCTGGGGGGCGGGGGGGGGGCAGTAACACGATAAGCTTTCCAAATTTCCAAACACTGCCTCTGCCCTAACGGTCACCACGCTGACCATGTAATTTCTCACCCCTTGTCTCCGTTTAAACTTTCCTGAGAGGTGGGTCAGGCAGGTACCCGTGTTGGGGAATCCGGGACCTGCAGAGATAAAGCCCAAGATCAGCCCCGGGGGGCAGGGGCCGCCCTGTGGGACGACAGAGGCGCTGCCCCAAAGCCCAGCACTGCACTGTTTGCCTTCATCCTAATTTGTGTCTCGTCACGAGCTCGGCACCTTGGTGTGCTCCAACGTGCAAGTACGTGAAGCGAAGCAATGAAACGGAAACCCTTTCCCCCTGGCTCCTAAAGAGGCCTCTTCCCACCCCATTCCACCACCTATTTGCCGCATGGCTACATTTACTGACCGTTGGCCAAGCGGCCAGACTCTACACTAAGTGGTTTGTGAGGATTGTTGCACATACACCTGATGGCCACGTTGTCCAGTGGGTAAGCTTAGAGATGGGGAAACTGAGGCACAGAAAGACCCACAGCTCACAAAAGACTGAGTTGGGATTTGAACCCAGGTCCCCGTGGCCACGCCCCTTCCAGCCCTGCCTGTTAACAGTGCTCCTACTGGGCCACGCGCCCGGGGCCTTAAACGGCCACTCAGCTTCCAGCCCCAGGCCTGGGGAAGGAGCCGCCAGCCTCCTAAGCCGAGGCAGTGAGCCGACTTGGGTGCTGCTCTGCTCCTCTCTTTCCTCCCCAAACGCGCCCACCGAGGCCCACCAGCCGCCAAGGGCTCGGCAAGGGGCAAGAGGAGCGCGCGGCGGCCGGAGGGGCGCCCCCAGGGCCCTTCCCCTTTGTGCCCTGCAGGCAGGTCTCCACCGCGGGCCCAGGGCAGAGTCAGGGTGAGCCCTCGGGCGTGCGGGTTCCCGGCCCGGGCTGTGTGCCCTGCGCCAATCGCCCGCGCCCCGGGCCCCAGGCGGGGGCAGGCCAGGCCCCCCGGGCGCTGGGAGGGGTCTCCTCCGCTCCACCCTGGGCTGCAATCAGCAGAGCCGACACCAGGGGGGCGGTAGGTGACCGCCTTCCAGGCCCGGGCCAGGGCGCGCCTGCCCGGAGGCTGCGCCGGGGCCCCCGATGGAGGAGGGCATTTCAGAGGCAGGGTCCGAGGGAGGAAGCGGAAGCAGAAGTGAAGAAACGCGGTCCCTGGTTCGGGTCCCAAGGTCACCTCTCCGCACACGCGCGTGCACACGCGCACGCGGCTTCCTTTGTCAGTTAACTGTGGAAAGCCCTTTGTACTATTAACATGCAAATATCCGTGGAGTGGAATGTCCAGCCAGGGGCCGGGCCTCTAGGGCAGCTGGTGGAACAGCCATTGGAAGAAAAGGAATTTTCTTTCCACTGAGGCAAACCCACTGGCACAGAGAAATGCCTCTCCCACCCTCAGCCCTAAGTTAAAAGATTGTTTACAATTGTGCTGCAGGTTCCCTCCTCCTCCTGCGCCCCCTCAGCCCGCAGCCCTCCTGGACCTCTGTGGATACTCCAGCACAGTGGGCATTGTTGGCTGCTAGAGCCCACGTCCCCGGTTCACAGAGAACTTGGAGCCCGAGGCTCTCCCTGAGCCGCAGCACACGGAGCTGCTCCAGCCGGACACTCGGGCTTCGCCCAGACCACAGACCGCTCTGTAATCCTAATTCTGGTGCTGGTCACTCGGTGACCTTGGCCAAGTCACTTCACCTCTCCAAGACTCATTCTCATCACTTCGCAGCCACCCCACGGATTTGGCCCGGTGGCTCCTTTTCAACCCCAGCCTCTTTGGACCCAGCGGCAGCATGTGACATCGGGACGACTTCCTCCTCCCAGTCTCAGTTTCTCAACGGGCATCCAGGATCCTCTCTGGCGTCGCCATCAGCCCCTGTGGCTCTTCACTTCTCGGGCTCCTTACCGCTCCTCTTCTCCGTTCTCTTCGTGCCCCAGTCTCCCAGGGCTCAGCGCCATCTTTGGTCTCCTCATCTACACTCCCTCCCTTCGTGGCCTCATCCCGTCCCACGACTCCAACTATCCTTTGATTCCTACTCACATGGCCGCGAGGAGGTTTGGCCCCTCGAACGCAGCATGCGCACGACGAGAGCCCCAGCTGCAGTCTTCATCGTCTCATGAACGGCAGCTCCGCCTTCCATCTGGCCGACCGCCTCGGGGTCGTCCAGCACTCTGTCCTCTCTCCCACCATCCATCCAGTCCACCAGGAAGCTCCGTGGTCACGGCCTCGGAAACGCGCGTCTCCGCCACGGCCAGCCCTGGCTGGACCACCGTCCCCCCCCCCGCCCGTGTCCCTGCAGAGCTTCCTGACTGGTGTCCCCGCAGCCCTGCTCGCTCGCGGGCCCTGACACACGGCACATTCTCCACACAGCAGTCAGAGCGAGCCTCTAAATCTGCAGGTCCAATCTGTTCCCTCCTCTGCTCACAATTCTTCAATCCCTCTCCAACCCACCA
The DNA here is from genome assembly GCF_030445035.2 of Dasypus novemcinctus. Classification (NCBI taxonomy): domain Eukaryota; kingdom Metazoa; phylum Chordata; class Mammalia; order Cingulata; family Dasypodidae; genus Dasypus; species Dasypus novemcinctus. The sequence goes on along the minus strand of NC_080701.1, from coordinate 33,500,012 downwards.
GAGTGAAAGCCAAAGTCCTCACACGAGCTTAAAGACCCGAAGTGACCGGCCCCTCTTCTCCCCCTTGAGCTCAGCGCCCACCACCCTGCCCCACTGCCCCAGCTCCCAGCATCCTCCTGTTTCCTGACCACACTGCACAGGCCCCACTTTAGGGCCTGCACGAGCTCTCCCCTCTGCCGGGAAGACTCTTCCCCGCTCAGACCTCCACAGCTCCCGGATGCTCCTCCTTCAAGTCCCTGCTTGAACGTCGTCTCTTCGAGGAGGCCTTCCTGATTCCCCGGCTTGGTCCTTCTGAGCCCACCTCATCCTTCCCTGCGCCTTTCCGTAGCACTCACCACCTTCTGGTCTACATAGAATTTTCCCCCTCCCCTGCCCTGCTGGTTTTCTCCTGTCTGTGTCCATTTGCTGTGTGATCTTCTGTCTCTATTTCTCTTTTTTGGCTTCTCTTCTCATCTTCCTCCGCTAGGATTCAGAGGGATTTGATCCTGGGGACCTCTGACATGGAGAGAGGTTCCCTGTCAGCTGTGCCACCTCGGTTCCTGGTCTCTGCTGTGCTTCACCTTGACTCTCCCTTCGTCTCTCTTTTCTTGCGTCATCACCTTGCTGCATGACTCACTCGTGCGGTCACTGGTTGCGCACGCAGGCACTCGCACGGGCACTCGGCTCACCGCGTGGGCACTGGCTCACAGCACAGGCACGCCTTCTCTCTTCTTTTTCACCAGGAGGCCCCAGGGGTCGAACCTGGGTCCTCCCATATGGTAAGCAGAGACCTTATCACTTGAACCACATCTGCTTCCCCATATAATTTTATTTCTTTTTTGTCTATTCTCACCCCACCCCCACCCCTGGCTAGGACCATACGTAAGCACCAAGGGGGCAGGGAATCTTTGGTTCATTCACTGGCTTGTCCAAGCACTAGGGCAGTCTGTGCCAGGCAGTAGACACTTAATAGGTAATTGTTGAAGGAAGGGGTTCCTCTGAAGATTAAGAGCTCCTGAACGTATGGCCGGTCAGTGCCTACTGTGGGAAGCACGGAGTAGATGATGATGGCACTGGTTACAATAACCCTCTCCAAGTCTCAACACGATGGCCACGGGCAGGCAAGGACTAGTGGAAAAGGACTCAAGATAAGGTTTGTTTGGCTTTCTTTGTGAGTTCTAGGGTAGGGAGATAACGGCACCAGAATTTGTGTGTGTCGAGGGCTGGGGGGAGGAAAGTATTTTGTCCAGGTGAAGAGGAGTAGATCTATAGGGCTATGCAAAGAGTAGACACTCAGTCACCTTGTGGAATGAATGAACCAATTCCTTGCCTTGTCAGCATGGGCAGAACAGGCTTGGGCAAGCTGGGCAAGCGGCTTTGGCCAAAAGTTGGAGAGGGAAGGCAGTGACCCCTGGGGCTGGGCAGAGGGAGGAGCCGCGTGTCCTCTTTTCAGGTGTGTCTCCCCGGTAACCACCCTCCCCTGAGACCTAGCGGTGGACTACACCGGCCATGCTGGTCCTTAACCAACTCCACTTGGGCGTTGGACTCAAGAGAAGACCTCCCTTCTCGGGGCGCCCTCCTCCCCCCGCCCGTCCTCCTCCTGCAAACCTGGTGTTCCGTGATACGCGACGCCAGCAAAACTGCAAGCAGAGCGGTGGCTGATTCCAGGTTTGGAATCCGATCTCCTGATTTCTAACGTGCTAAGGCTGGAGCGTCTTGCCAGCTCTCCAGGCAGCTGGCGCTCCCGGTCCTTCACCTCCCCCATCTCAGATGGGAAACAAAGCCACGTGAGGTGTACCTTTTTCAGTGTAATCGCGGAACAGCTATTTCCTCCCCCTGCTCGCTCCTCCATTCACCAGCAGCAACCAGGGCCCCGGGGAAAGGTGCCTGCGACTGAGTTCAGAAAGGTAGGAGCAGCGAGCGACCAGGCCCCACAGCGCCCAGGCAGCCAGGCCGGGACCCTGGAGACACCCCTGCCTTCGGGACGCTAGGAAGCGAGTGCCGCCTGCAGGTGAAGTCCAGGCGCTTTAGAGCGGTCAGCACAAAGCCTAGCCACGTGGCCTGAGACCACGAGGAAAGCAACGTTCAGGTGAATATTTACCTGGCCCGGCGAGGAGCGGGCTGCCCTCTGCATAAAAGCAAAGGGTGAAGTCATTAAGAACAAGACGCTGGATGTGCATTGCAATAGCTGAAACCCCTGTGCTTAAGGAAGAATACCAAAAACAAAATGAAAATCCAACGACAGACAGAACGCACCTGCCACAAACATGGCAAAGGATGCTTCTCTTTATGGATAAAGAACTCTTACAAGTCCATAAGAACAAGACGAATACGCCATAGCAAAAGAGGAGGAAAGTTGTTAGTGGAGGATCACAGAAAGAAGTTCATAAAAACACGAGAAATGTTCAATTCCATTTAGAACTCGAAGAAATGTAATTTTTTCAAATGGTATAGAGACTTCATTTAAAAACAACCAAAGTGTCAGTTTGGGATTTTTTTTTTTTAATGAGAGTATATGCTACAGTTAGTAGTATAAATTGCTTCGACCTTTCTGGAGGTGATTTGGTAAGGCATATCAAAATCATTCACATGCTCATTGTGTTTGAACAATAATTTAAGTTCTAGAAATGTATTCTAATCTGATTATTTAAATCAAAGACCTACACAAAAATTTATGTAAAAGGATGTTCATTGTAGTGTTATTTAAAATAGAAAAAGAAAGAAAGAAAACCATCCCGACGTTCAACAATAGATTGGTTTGAAAGAATATGCTATATCCATATGAAAAAAATAACAAGTAAACCATTAAAAATCAAAGCCTCAAAGGACATTTAAAGGCCGTTGGGAAGCCTGACAATATAGTTTTAAGTGAAAGAAAACAAATGATAAGACAGCAATTTCACGATAGCCCCATTTCTTCAAAAATTACATGTTTTTCATGGATGCGTTTAAAACGAGAGGGATGGGAAATACATCAGAATGTTAACACTGGTTAACATTCACTTGAGTGACGGGATTAAGGGTGATTTTTATTTTCTCCTTTACACTCGTCTGTAATTTCCATATGTTCTCCGATGAACGTGTATTACTTTAATAAGAAAGGGGAAAAAAGCTATTTGGAGAAGAGAAAAATGAGCACTAGGAGGAAAAGGCTTCAGCTCCCCAAATGGTCTGAGTGTTGGTTGCTGTGGAAACTGTAACTTTGAATTGCCCAACTTTTTGTGAATTACTTGCCTGCGCTGTGGGGGCAGTGGCGTGCCGGTGCCAGGGCCGGCATTTTCCAGGCCTGGGCAGGTGTCCAGGGGTAGGTGTCCACGGTCATCTGAAGGCCTGGGAGACGGGGGGCTCTCCCCTCCAGGTAAGGCGGCCGCTCGCTCGGGGTCCGGCGGCAGACCCCGGGGCCTCAATCTGTCCCGTGTGCAGACCTGCCAGGAACCTTCCAGAAGCCTGTGCGGCTTCTCACGGGCACCCCTGGCACCTCTGGGCGTTGCTTGATGGCTCTCATTCATCGCCTTGTCCTGCTCCCAGCCCGGCCTCCACGGGTGGGGCTGCCAGCCTGCGGCCAGGCAAGGCAAGCGGCTTTATTTGTCCTTTTGTGCCCATGAATGAAAGGAAGGGGCACAGCCGGGTCCCAGGGAGAGTTCACGCAAGTCGGGTCTAAACAGAGTCCTGATCCCAGCTTGAGCCGCGGCGCCCTCTCGCCTGCCTTCTCTTGGCCCCCTGAAGAGCGACCCCTGCCCTGAGTGGAGTGAAAGGTGATGCCCCGGCCTGGGGCCGTTAGGGAGGCAGGGGGCCCGGCCCAGGTAGCACGGCTGAGAGCCAGGCCCGCTGGCGTTCCTATTCTCGGCAGGCGAATGTCTCGCTGCCATTTGTGACTGCTGCTCGGAGCTCTCGGGTGTGGAGAGCTGGTGGATTTATAGATGGAGGCAGCCACAAGTTGGAATTTTAAAAAGCAATGTGTCCTTTGAGCAGGAGCCCGGGCTGGGGGCTCTGCAGGCTGTTGCTTTGTCCCAGGGACAGATGGAACTTGTTTTTCTGTGCACTTGGGGGTTTAACCCTTCGTGCACTCCCTCCCCTGCAACCCCACTCAGGAAACCCTGCCTCTGGGATGAGGAGTTAGTGATGAGAGAGAATCCTCACATTGGAGACGCAATGACCTTTCTGGGAAATACCTCATATTTTCAATCGCCGGCCTTTGCCCAATTATTATTTTATTTAGCACGCACTGCCATGTGCCGGGCACGGTTCTGAGTGCCTTGGAAATATCAACCCATTTGCTCCTCACAACCATAATTATTCCCGTCTTACCAGTGAGGAAACTCCAGCACAGAGAGGTTAAGCAGGTTGCCCAGGGTCACACAGCAGGTGACTGATGAAGCCAGGATTTGAATCCCGGGAGTCTGTCTCCCAAATCTGTGTGTTTCATGACAACATTCTATTGCCTTTTTCTTTTTTTAGGTGCCAGGGACCAGGGATTGAACCTGGGACCTCGTATGTAGGAAGCCGGTGCTCAACTACTGAGCCACATCAGCCTCCCTGAGTTGATTTTTTAAATTTCTTTTGCTGGTTGTTTTTTCAGGAGGCACCAGAAACCGAACCTGGAACCTACAGTGTGGGAGGCGGGAGCTCAACTACTCGAGCCGCATCCTCTCCCTCTGTTGCCTGTTGAACACCAGACCTTGCATGTGGGAAGCTGGCGCTCAGCCACTGAGCCACACCGGGTCCCCCCCTTCCATTGCCTTTTGAACAGCAGGTAAAGAAATCCTGCTCCTAGCACTTCCCACAATGGTTGCTCCCAGGTAAACCACGAGAGCAAACGTCACCGGCAGGGTAAGACAGAGGCCGAGGCCAGGAGGCGGCGCGTGAAAACTCGCCGGCACCCAGGGTCTCGCCCCGCACCGTGTGTGCCCGCCACCCGCATGTCTCTTTCAGCCCCATCAGGCCACGAGCCCCTGTGGACAAGGGCCACGTGCCGTAGTGAGAGAGCTCAGGGGTCAGCCCCGCAGGCCCAGCCACGGGCGTCTCGCCTGCCCTGCAGGGGCCAGTGTCCCTGGGTTTGGAGCTCGTCCTCTGGAAAAGCTTCATGGCGACGCAGGGCCCTTCCAGGAGCGCCGCCTTCTGCGGCCTGCGTGTGGAGCAGCAGTCCCAGGGCGCTGGGAGCTCTGAGGAAGGGTGAAGGCTTACCCTAGGGAGAGCGGCAGGTTTCTTCACCCCCTTTCCCCAGAGAAGGCAGCTGGGTGGCCCCCTGCGCTCAGCCCTCCCGGCGCCCAGGGCAGGGGCTGCGGCTTCTCCGTGGAGCCCACCTGTCCAGGGCACTCGGAGAGCGTGTGCCGGAAGGGGCCAGTGCGCAGCGGGGAGAGGCCAGAAGGCACTGGGTGCGAAACGGAGAAAGTGGGGCAGGTCGCGTCTCCGCCAGGGTCACCCGTGCTCGGGGGTCCTTTGCCGTGTGCACTGAGGTCCCAGGGGACCCGGGAACTGGGCGCGGCCTGTTCAGGAAATGATGTGGGGCTTGGGACGAGGAGGTTGGCTTTTTAAGAAAAATGGCAATACAATGACAGTCCGCTTGGGCATGGTATCTTCTGGAAAAGGAGCCTTACTCATTTTCGTCATCAGATTTCTTATTTTTTTAATCATTTTTACAGCAGCGTTTCTCAAATAGGTTACATATGACCTTAGCCTCTTAAACCGACGCTCATGGACATGACTTAACCTGCGTTGAACGACCCAGTGCCGCCCTTGCAAACAGCTGTGGTAAAATGGCCCTCGGTCCGCGCGGGTATTTCTCTTGGGTGGTGCTGGCAGTTGTGCGCTCAGAGGGTTTCCCCAGGGGCCCTGACATGTCCAAGGCCGGACCCCTTGCAAGCGCGAGGGGAGCCCCAGTTATCGGTCACTGAGGACAGGAAACCGGAGCTCAGGGCGCTGTCCCACTGGCGCGGACGAGGTCGAGTGGGTGGGCAGGGCTGAGGGCGTCGTCAGCCCCGCGGGGCAGGCCGCAGGGGAGGGGACACGCCCCTCTCCAGGTCACAGGCGAGTGGCACGACGTGCTCCCCATCAGAGGGCAGGTAGCCCCGGGGGGGAAGGAGAGGGGCCGCTTCGCCCCCGCCTCCCCTGGCCCACGGGCCGCGATCCGAATCCACTGACCTAGGAACGACAGGTGGGGGAAGGTCTGGCGCCAGCTGGCCCGGTTTCAGACGCGTCCCCTCGCCGCCTCCTCGGCTCCCCCTGAGCCTTGAGCGCCGGGCGCGCCGCCTGCCCCAGCCTCGCCCCCCGCCCCAGCCTCGCCCCCCGGGGCACGAGGGGGTCGTCGAGGTGCCGTGTCTGGGCGGCGCCCTCGCTGCCCGGGCAGAGCAGGGCCCAGGCCCCAGGAGGGGGCTAGAAAAGGGTCAGCCGAAGTCAGCGCCCCCAAACGGAGACCCCCTCCGGGGCCAGGGCTGCCTGGAGAACGCGGCTCGATTTCATTTTCACGAGGAAGGAAGAAACTCCCTCAGGTCACTCCGCTCTCGGTCGGGAGCCGGGAAATGTGCAGGGCAAATGTGCTTCCACACAAAACCACCCAGGACTGCTCGCGTTATCAAATATTGTTTTTCTCCTGTCAGCTGTCACTTCTTGCTGCTGTCAAAGACGAGTGGTTTCCTTCTGTACCTTCTAATTTGGGGCAGGATGGGAAATCTGACAACCAAGTATGTCAGGATTATGTCTAAAATAAGAGTAAAAAGGCTCCAAGTGAGAACGCGAGTCAAGGGTGCGAGTCTTAACCTAGGACATACATCATGCGCCTTTTTGTGTGTTTTCTCCAGAGGCGGGGATCGGGAAGGTATCCGGTTGGGTAGACCACGGGCCGTGTGGGTCTAGAAAGTCAGAGCTGGCCAGACTCCAAGGATGGCTGTCGTGTGGTCTCACCGACGAGCTAAACACGACGAGGGGACCTACGGAGTTGGGTGGTGGGAGGCTGGATGTGGGTGGAAAAGGGGAAGGTGATGCTGGAGTACGTGGACTGTTCAGGAAGGTCGATCATAACTGCGGTAGCGGATGGACTCGGTGGTAACATGTTATAATGAGCGCAACCAACACTTGATACATGGATGCGCTTGTGGCTGAAACGAGTAGTCTAGGGAAGTTCAAGTTAGTCGGAGGACAGCTGGGGGGTAATCTATGGACTAAAACAGTGATTTTGGTGGTAGATGAGGATTGTGCTTAACGATACAAACAAGGGAATATTCTCCTTCAAGGTGTTAAGAATGTGGTGATACACAGGAAAAATAGAACTCGTGTAATTTATAGACTGCAGTTAACAACACTAACATTTTTGTAGCAAAAGCAAAGAAGGTACTATATTAACGCTAATGGTAAAAAAAGAACATGGGGTTTGGTTTTGTGAGCCATGAATACGATCAAGCATTTATTTCTCTTCTTCATTTTCTTCATTAATAAGGAGACCGTGACTCTGTCATTTAACCTGTGTTCATCTGTGTATCTTTCTCAACACCAGAGGAACAATTGACTTTCGTGTTGGAATTAAAGAGATAAGAGTACCTGGACAGAACTACTTAGGAGTAATGCTTCCATAATTTTGTTGAGTTGCCCTTCGTCTGTTTTTTTTTTAACTTAAAGTATGAATTTTAAAAAAAAGAGGGAACAGATGTAGCTCAGTGGTTGAGTGCCTTCCTCCCACATACGAGGTCTTGGGTTCAATCCCCGGTATCTCCTAAAAAAAAAAAGTTGGGTTCAGATTCCAGTCCTGTATCTAACTCGCTTAGTATCTGTGGATTTTAATACCTACTTTTAGAGTACCTAGAGGATTAAAGGGAAAAAAAGCATGTAAATGAACCAATTCAGGGCACAGTTTTTGTCCATAGTAGGTGCCCACTAAATGTCAGTTCTCACCCCGCCCTCCTCCCTTTCTGAGTCGCAGCTGTGCTCTGGATATTTGGAGTTGTGGGATAAGTGACCTCTGGATAAGTGGTATTAAAGTATCTTACCTTTCGAGCACACGTGTTGCATATTCCTTATCCTCACCTCGTAATAGTACTTTGGGGTGAGTCTAGCAGGGAGTACGGGCGTCAGTTTGCAGGTGAGCAAGTTGAAGCACAGAGAGGTTAGCTCTCTTGTCCGAGGTCACACAGGCAGGTGGTATCTGAGCCCAAACTAGAAGCCAGGTCTGCAGACAGTGTTGAGGTGCTTTCACCCAGCCCCACTCCTGGTGTCACTCACCTGGTGTCCCTCACCACAGGTGAGAGGGTTTCCTCTGGGTGCTGGCTTTCCTCATGAGTAACGCGGGCCAGGAAAACCTCCCTGGCCACCCGTGCCGCCTCAGGGTTACCCGGTGACCCGTGAGATGCCTGTCGGGGATCAGCTCGAGTCCCCACAAAGACGTGCTCAAGCCTTAGCCCCGGGCCGCGGGATGAGCCATTTGTAAGGGGGCGCGGAGCTCCTATTAAGATGAGGCCACAGGGAAGGACGGGCCAGAAACCAGCACGACCGGAGCCCTTGCGAGTGACACGGACAGACACACTGACAGCTGCACGAGAGGAGCGGAAACCTCAGGAGAAAGCCGGACGTGGTGTCGCCCCCGACGGAGGCGGGGATGGCGCCACCCCAGAAAAGCCCAGGCTTCAGAGAACCCTGATTTTGGACCTCTCGCCTCCAGAACTGGGGGACAATAAATTCCCGCTGCTCAAGCCCACCGGTGTGTGAGTTTGTGCTCGCAGCCCTGGCGACCTTGGAGAACGCCGTGAGAGATTACAAGCAGTGCACGCGTGAAGTTGTCACTTCAGTGCTGTCGCCCCTTTCTGACAACCCTGAGTAGAAGAGACGCCTGACGCGCCCCCCCCCCCTTCCCGCTCCTTGTCTGGAAAAGCAGCCAGGAGTCAGAGCCGCTTTCCCGAGCCGAAAGGCGCCACCGCGGCAAGGTGCTCCTCGTCAGACGCCGCGGCAACAGGATGAGCTGCAGGTGCCGGCGGCTTCCTTCGGCTGGCAGCCCACGCCAGGCTCTGAACGGCAGGGTGAATCCAGAGAATCTCCCAGCAGACAGCTAACGAACGTGTCGCTTTGCCCTCTACAGGAGCAGGCCACATGGGTTTGGGGAAGGGCAGGGCAGGCTTGGTCAGCGTCCAGCCTGCTTCGGGCAGTCTTTCCACCTCACTACTGCGTCCTGCGGAGAGCAGGGCATGAAGGCAACTCACACTAGGTGTCGGACAATGTCCTAAGTTCTTTTCTGTATCACAAACCTTTAATCCTCCCAACAACGCTATGAAATAGGTACTATTATTATGCCCATTTCCCAGGTGAGGAAGCAGGGGTATAGCGTCAGAGCTGGGGTTCAAAGCTAGTACTAGTACTAGCTAGTACTTCAAGCTCAGAGGTGGGGTTCAAATTCAGGTAATCTAGCTCTTGAGCCCATACACTACCACCAAACTATACTGCCCCTCCAGGACAATGGACTTTAACCAAGCCACTTTCCCTTGCATTAGAGAAGGGCAAAGGGAGACTTGGGTCAGTTTCCCCTTTTTAACCCAGTTTTTATGTTGAGGTCCATTCTTTTCTGTCACCCTGTACTCCTCCCCTCGTGGAGTGAGTGGAGCCTCCTCGGGGCATAGACCCTTATAATCCCTCCCTTTACTACTCCACGGGGGTCTCCAGCCTGCCCTGCCCTTCCACCTCACTGTCATATTTTCACCACAGATTTTCTCCTCCAGGCAGGGTCTCATATACCCCAGATCCTCAAGAAAGACTTAATAACTCTGGGCAAGAGAAAAGAGGGCAAAGGGGAACTGACAGATATCAGATAGACTCAATTGTGGTTTCCCTAAATGTGGCTCTTCGGACCCTTCTTTTCAAGGAGCCCAATCTTGCTTCCAGTAGGCAGGGCAGGACGGGGAGACATCTAATTCCCTTGAGCAAGAGCATGCATGGTTATGTTTTAATATTCACCCCAAACCAGAGTCTAGAGCACCTTGGCTGAAAGCCTTTGTGTTAGACTGAGCTGTCAGAAGACTGGGAGGATAGATGCAGCATTTTTCTGAGATGGGATGGGTTGAGGGAAGAGTAGATTTAGGGGAAGGGTGCGAGAACTCAGGCGTTGTGGATTGGAGGTGTCTGTGAGATGTCTAGGAAGAGATGTTGAGTAAGCTTTGTAGAGGAGAGTCTGATGTTCAAAGGAGAGGGCTGGGCTGGAGGTAGTCATGGATTTGAGACTTACTTCTCCAAGCCACAGTTTTCCTAACTATGACTGCCAAAGTAAATATTACCTAAAATAGTGGGGCTTGTGAAGGCTCTAGAGACATCCAGACACTCTAGTTGGGGCAGACAGCTCAGGAGTTTGATGCCTTCCCAGAGGGCCCTACTTTGGAACTTATGCTCCCCTGTGTGACAGAGATGAACTCAGTTTTGGTTTCCCTAAACATGGCTCTTCTGACCCTTCTTTTTGACCCTGTAATTAGTACTAGGGTTGATAGGTGTATGTGCAAGAAACTAAAATCTTTGGGCTGTCCATGTGCCAACTGGGCCCTAAATCTCAATGGAGTCACAACACCTTCTCTCCAGTTCATTGGACTCACCCAGGACAACTAACAAGGAGATGATCATGTACAACGACCACTCCAAGTTGGCAAGAGAGTCTACAACTGCAAGCGAGAGAGTCCATCCATCTGCCCCATGGGATTGAAGTCCTCTCTCAATTAGAGGTGGAGTGAACATCACCATCCCAGAATCCTCAGGATTGGGGAAGGAACTATGGACTAAAGTAGGCTTACTGTTATCCTACTACAGACGTATTGTGATTCTAGCAATGGAAGCAATTCTACCATTGATGTGGAGACAGTGGCCACTGGAGGTTCTGAGGGCAGGGAGAGGGAAAAACAGGTGTAGTATGGGGGCATTTACAGGACTTGGGAAGTGTCCTAACTGATATTTCAACAACAGACACAGGCTGTTACATATCTTGCCATAGCCTAAAAAATTGGGCGAGAGAGTGTGTAAACTGCAATGTAAACTATAATCCATGCTTAGTGGCAATGCTCCAAAATGTTTTCATCAATTGTAACAAATGTACCACACTAATGAAGGATGTTGTTAATGTGGGAAAATGTGGGAGGTGAAGGGAGCGGGGCATATGGAATCCCCTATATTTGTATGCAACATTTATGTAATCTTAGTATCATTTAAAAAATAATAAAACAAAAATATATTTAAATAAATTAATAAATAAAATTGATTTGTTTAAAAAAAAAAGAATTAACAATACTCATCTCATCAGGTTATTGTAAGATTTGAATACTAAGACCAGAGAACAAATCCTTGAGAGTTAAATGGCAGCGATAAGCCTGGGTAAAAGTCATGAAATAGAGTTTATCTTTGGTAACTTTCACCTCCACCTGTTCTGTCCTTTCGCACATATTTTCCCCTGAAATATGAAGCATCTTCTTCTCTCTCCACCTTGCCCCACCTCATATCTGTTTTCCTGAATCACATCACATCAGTGTAGTGACTGATAACACTTAAGATGTTATCTGTCCCAAGGGACTTTGCATGCTAAGAGGCTACACAGTCATAAATTGAAGAGAAAAGAAAAGAGAAAGAGAAAAAAGAAGAAAATGGAGGAGGAGGAGGAAGAGGATGCAGGGCTTATTTTCTCAATTAGCAGAAAAGATACAGCATCTACTCAATTTTAAGCTTTTCTCCCTTCTTTTCCTTAAATCAGTCCTGCATCATCTCTGTGTTTACACTAAGCTTTAGTATATTTGGATATTTGAACATTTGTATATATATATATACTTACACACACACATATATATTTGGTGAGAGAAAGAGAGCCAACACATACTATGCATCAATATATGTTGAGAATTACTGAACTAAAGAAAAGAAACACTAATTGTGGATTTTTAGGCATTACATCAAGTAGTGAGATGGCTGAGGCATCTGACACCTTCGAAATACTGTCCCACCGTAAGCTGTCACCTCTCAACCCCTGCGTAATACTTGTCCTACCAACGTGCAAATGAGGCATTGGGAGAATCTGAATAACTGCTGAGCCTCGGCTTGAACAATTATAGGGAGGCAAAGGACAGGTGAGGAAAATGGGAAATGAAATAGGTGATGTGATTCTCTAGGTTTCAAAAACCAGGAAAAGTATACTGCACAAAATGTCAGAAACTTTAACGTAGGGGTTCACCTGGAGGAGAGGGGTGAAAGGAGACTGATCATTTTCATGCTGGTGGAAGACTGGGGTAGACTCGATTTATACAGCAACTGCCATCAGGAAGCAGGGAGGAACTCTGGTAAACCCACACCAACACCCCCCGCCCCGAAGATTGCAGCCATCAGTGAAATAAGCCATTGGGGTGAGAAGTGATCAGTTAGCAGGGGCCAAACTCAACGGATCCTGATTACTAATGGGTGACTCTTATGTCGCTCTAATTCAGACTTTCACTGTACTACACTTGGGCCAGGACAGTGGTTTTCTTAATTCCCTGCCTCTTTTCTCTTGGATTAGTATATCTTCCTCCTTTGGGCTCTCCATCACTCTTCACTCCAACAGTATTTATCACACTCTACCTCAGGATGTAGCATTTTAAGAAAATGGCTCCTCTCCCCAGCCGTATCACCAGCACCTTTTAGGTAGCTGTCTAGTGCCAGGCATCAGACCTGCCAAGGGCAGGGGTGGCACTAGGTGGGCAGTCATTGGGCGCTCAGACAGGCAGGCTGGCATGAAGGAACTTATCCGTGAGAAATGGGACCTGGTCATTAGGTTGAGCTCAGATTAGGAGGTAATCTGGTAAGAAAGACAGAACGTCCAGTAAGCCTGGAAAGTGAGACAGGTTACTGAAATAAGAATTTAGGATGAGTTTGTCAGCAAATTGGACATAGCAGAGAACAGAATCAGTGAACTTGAACATAGATAATAGAAATGGTCTACTCTGGAACAAAAAGGGAAAAATGAAGGATATGGGATGAACAGAGCATCCAAGAAAATGGGGAAAATATAAAAGGGTCAGCATACACATAACTGGAGTTCCAGAAAGAGAAACGAAAACAGGGCAGAAGAAGTATTTGAATAGGTCAGAAGCAATGAGGAATGCTAAGTGTGGGCATCGGGAGAATAGATATTCTCTTGCAAGGCAGGATCAGCTTCATGTTGGCAAGGGAGGCTCAATGAGGCATGAAGTTCCATCGCCTGAATCCATTATCCCCATTCACAGGGTCCCAGTCTTTCCCAGGAACTGCCCTCTCACATAAGAGATCTGATAAGGCTGTGAACTTCACTTTGGTTGATATTCATCCACTTGCAGGGTCAGGTTCCACTTCTGATGTCTGTTTTGTTGGTCCTGAAGCAAGTAGACATGAGAAGATTCTTTTGGGATATATATTTTCAGTTTTAAATGCTCTCTGGTCTTCTGATTGTGCCTTGAGTCAAGAAGTTAGCCCTGGAGCTTGTACTTTTCTTCTTTAACCTTTCCACATCAGATAGAAGAAGCCAGCTTACTCCATAGTCTTCTTACTCCTCATTCCCAATCGAGTCATCCATCATGCAACTCTTGCCTTCAATGGTCACTTCATTCTAATCATTCACTCAATAATTAAGAATCTTTTGCCATTGCATGTCATGGGCAATCAATGTCACGTTTTCTAATGGTAACCACTCCCCCACCTTCATCGCCAGTTTTAAGCAATTTACCTATGATGTACCTTGGTGTCATTTTCTTCATGTTTCTTTTGTTTGGCTTTGCTGAGCTTCTTAGATCTGTGGGATTATAGTCTTCATCAAATTTGGAAAAGTTGGGAAATGGATGTGGCTCAACCAATTGGGCTCCTGTCTACCCTACAGGAGGTCCAGGGCTCAATGCCCAGGGCCTACTCCTGGGGACAAGCTGGCCCGTGTGGCGAGCTCACCCACACGGAGTGCCAACCCACGAAGGAGTGCCCCCCTGCATGGGAATGCCACCCAGCGTGGGAAAGCTGCCCCGTGCAGGAGTGCAGCCAACGCTGACAGCTAGTGCAGCAAGATGATGCAACAAGAGTCAGAGGAGAGAGAATAAAAAGACGTAGCTGAACAGGGAGTTGAGATGATGCAAGAGAATAATCACCTCTCTCCTACTCTGGAAGGTCCCAGGATAGTTCTCAGAGCTGCCTAATGAGAATATGAGCAGACACAGAAGAACACACAGCGAATGGACACAGAGAGCAGACAATGAGGGGAATGGGGGTGGAGAGAAATAAAATAAATCTTTAAAATAAACAAATAAATAAATAAATAAATAAAAATTTGGAAAAATTTCAGCCATTATAGCTTCTAACAATTTTTTGTCCCACTCCCCAACTTCAGAGACTCCAATTACACATATATCTGGCTATCTGCAGTTGTGCCGTAGATCACTGATGTACCATTCTTTTTCTTTTCAGCCATTTTTTTTCTCTCTGTTTCACTTCAGATAGTTTTTCCTGCCATATCAGTCAGTGTTTATTTGCAGAAAACGGAAATCATGCTCTAGCTATTTTAAGCCAAAAATATTTAATAGAGGGAATTAGGTGCTTACAAAGTTGTTGAATGGGGTGAGGGTTTACATTAAACGACCAGGAATGACTCCCAAAATAAAACCAGGAGACCAGAGGAGCTGCCCTTCTGCCCCAACAAGGAAGCTGGGCTCTCAGGAAGGTGCCCCTGGAAATAAAAACCCACAACAGTAGCTAAAATCCAGGGTTCAAAAGCTGCTACCACTGTTGCCTCGTGAGCCTCTCAACTCCCACAAAGTCGGCAGAGAGACCGAAGCACGCTGAGTCCAGCTGTCCTGCCGCTGCTTCTCTGTCCCGACGCCGGCAAAACTGATGCCAACCCTGGAATGCTGCCCCAGAGAAAAACAAGCCTCTAGAGCCGCTTTAGCAGAAGAAGCAGGAAGATGGCTCTGCCTCACTTCCGTGCCTTCTAGATTTTGTGTGAGTGCATCTGTGGAAGTTCAACATTATTTATGAATTCCAGAAAGAGAGAAAGATTATGTTTGTAGACTGCTCTGTTCCTCTGTGCTTGATACCCTTTGACTCATTTAAATTCAAAGGTCTTATGTTGACTTGATTAAATCAAGATTAGGGCTCTGATTCAACCACACCATTAGGGCGTGCAGGGTTGCGTGCCCGCCCCTCTGGTGGGCTGATGAAACAGACTCTACCCAGAAGTGGACACACAGAGAAGCAGACACACACGAAGAGGAGTGCCACAGACATGGAAGAGGAGAGGAATTTGAACCTGCAGCCCTGGGAAGAGAGATGAGCCATTTGCTTGAGAGTTTACAGCTGATCTTGTGAAGAGTGCAGAGCAGCTGAGCCTGGAAAGAAAGAGCCCCGGGAAGAGAGACAAGCCCCATGCCAGCCCACAGCTGAAATAGAAAGAAGCTGGGCAACCCACGCAGCCTTAAGAAGGAAGAGGAAGGCTGGACCCTCGCAGACGTCGCCCGCCATCTTGCTTCAACACATGGCAACAGGGTTTGGTAAGGAGGTAACCCTGAGTTGGACTTTTTAGGGCCTTGTAACTGTAAGCTGTTACCCCAAATAAATACTCTTTATAAAAGCCAATAGATTCCTGGTACTCTGCATCTGCACCCCTTTGGCTGACCAATATGACATCTAATTGGTGAAATAGATTTTGTATCCAGAACACTGACTGCAGGGAAGTCTGGGAAATGTAGTTTTTAGCTTACCAGTCTCTGGAGTACTCAATGCTACACTTGAAGGAGGCTGAAGTGGGTGCCAAATGCCAGTAACGGTAACTACCACCTGACAAAAGAAAAGCCTGAATCAGGGATGGGATGCATGCAGAGAATTGGACAGAAATGTACAGAACCATGATTTAGGTGGGCAAATCTGGATTCTTTTTTCAATTTGCATCCCATTAATTTCAGAGTTTTAGACTGATATTTCATTGCTATCCTTATAGTGAGAGCAAACATAACATGAACAAAATCTGTATTAAAACATAAGCAATCCATGTCATTTTAAAATAATTCCAAAAGGTGCTACTTATAAAATGATTTCAGGTTTCTTAGCATTAGACATGCTGATTAGTAAATTTTCTTTTCTCAGAAGTTGGTTTAATTAAGTATGAACCTCCATCCCTCTACTTTCTCCTTTCTTAGTTTCTTAATTTAGGAAAGAATCTGTGGTCTATGGCAGAAAGATGTTGGGTTGGGGCGAGGAGACCCAGTTACAGTCCCACCTCTGTCCTACTCAGCTGTCTGAAGCAAATCCACCTCTTGCGCCTTAGTCATCTCTCTGAGACTGCTTTCAAAATAACTCTGGCATTTGTCCACATAACCCTGAATTCTATGTGCGGAACCTCCCATGGTGTGCTAGACACAATACAATGCTTAACCAGACCATCATCCCCTCGCCCAGAACACTGGTTCGCCAAACAGCTTTGCCTTCTGCATGGGAAGATTCACATCAGCCCAAGAGGCCCAATGAGCATTTCATGCAGTCATCACTTAGGGTGGGGGGAGGGGGGGAATGGAGCCTTGAGGATGTGGGAGAGAGCAGGTGGGGTATCATGGGGAGCTAGAGGACCCAGGGACCATCCCCCCTCTCCCACCCTCTGCCCTGACTTCTTTCTGCTGTATGATATAGTATGAGCCACTTACACTTCCTCGGTCTTGGCTGCCTCTTACGTACTCATTCATTCGTTTGGCAAGTGCCTACTGAGTAAGAACAAAAGGCAGCTGACACTTGCTGAACAGCTGGTATTGTGTCAAACTCTTTATATATGTTATCTCGTTTAATGAGATGGGTAGATTTTGAGGGGAAAAAAATGTTATTCCCAACAGCGAGGAAACTGAGGTTCAAAGAAAGTAAAATAACTTGCCCCAAATTAAGTAAGCATGCTTGCCAGTAAGTGGTAGAATCAGGGTTCAAAGCCATGATGACTGAGTTCCAAACTCCCCTCTTTCCACCACACTGCACTGCTGCTTGCCACCTGCCAGGCAGTCTCCAGACACGAGTGACCTGTAAGCCCTGACTGTCTAGTGGATGAAACACTGTGACATGGCAAGTGGAACTAGAAGGAGATTCCCACAGTGCACAGAGGAGGGAAGGAGAGAGCGTGAAACACAGAGCTAACAACAGCTGCCCTGGGCGAAGACGCCCTCGCGGGGTCTTTTTAAGATCTGTGAGCCTATGACTTGAGGATGCTTACCAGCAAAACTCTCCTAAGACTCACCCCAAAGTGTGGTCGGAGAATTGCTCCTCAAAGGGTAGTCCAGGGCCAGCCGCATCGGCATCACCCGGCGGCTTGTTAGAAACTTCCCAGGTCAGGCCTCACCAGGACCGACCGAATCGGCACTGGAGCAACATTCCCAGGCTCGCCCAGGCGTGGCTACGTGTTCTCTTGGCCCTCACCCATTGGCCCCAGGATGCTCTAGAGCACAGCCGCTGCTGGGTGCCCGGCCTGGAAAGCTAGCTCCTCTCCATCACTCACCTACGACGGGCCCCTCCGTCTCTCCGCCCGCCACGGGTGGTGAGTGCCGGCTCGCGTCTCTGCACCCTCTCGAGAAGCACAAGGTCCTCCAGGTAACATCTGGTGGTGCTCAGTGGCTCGCTCCGAGACTTCAATATTGCTTGGCTCAACCAAAAATAAATTGGAAAAGAAAATTGAACATTGCATCAATTTGGAGCAAGTTTATAAATTCTGCAGCTAAGCAATACCAATAGAAAATGATAGATCGCTGCAGAGCGCGGCGTCCCTGCAGTGATGTATAGTCACATTAGCTGAAATACCGTATTACATGATTCTGCTTTATTACCAGTGTTGGTGGCAGACAGAAAAACAGATTACACTTGAGTTCAAATCGATAGGAACTTTATTTACTGGCCTTTTAAAAACATATTTCTGCACTTTATAAAAACATACGGTAGATGCTATTGATAGAGCTTGTCTGCTTGTTAAAAAGCAATTTGCCCAAAACGAGGCTTTTAAGCTGTAATTTACAGCATTACCTTTTACCTCCTTTTTTGCGGGGTTCTCTTTGCCTGGCTGTGCTTTGACAACTTCCTTAGATTTCTCCTGCCTCTAATTTTCTTTCCCACTTAGATCTCCCTAAACTCAAAGCTGCCTGGGCCTTAGAGCAAGCGGGGGAAAGGAGCAGCATCTTTTCTCGATGGAGGTTGGATCTCTCCCCAAGGCGCTTAGGCTCTTTCCATCATTCTGGCTTTATGGGAGGCCCCAGTGGGTCCTTCTGCTGCTTCTCACACCCCAGGATGCTCCAGCAACCTCCATCGTCCCCACTCTGGAAAGGGCACTTCTCTCCCCGGAGTCCTGAATTCCAATAACCCTGTGTGGCGGGATTATTGTCCCCATTTTATAGTTGTGCAAATTCAGGCTCAAAGAGGCCGAAGCCCAGTCTTCTGATGTCTCCAAATCCAATTGAGTTGTCTTTGAGGTTTCAAGGTGTGCTTAGCTCTAAGCCGGGTGCTATGGGAATGCAAAAGGCAGGAGCTCAGCTACCGAAGAGCCTCTGAGCCAGTTGGGAAGAAAAACGCAAATGCACTTTATTATTTTTTTAAAGCATATTTTTTATTTATTTCTAAAACATACATAGACTACATAAAATGTTACATTAAATAAATATAGGGGATTCCCATATGCCCCACTTCCTATACCTCCCACTTTTCCCACATTAACTTCTTTCATTAGTGTGGTACAGTCATTGCAATTGATGAACATATTTTGGAGCATTGCCACATAGCATGGATTATAGTTTACATTGTAGTTTACACTCTCTCCCACTCTATTCTGTAGGTTATGGCAGCATATATAATGCCCTGTATCTGTCTTTACAATGTAATTCAGGACAATTTCAAGTCCTGAAAATGCCCCCATACTAAACCTCTTTTTTCCTCTCCCTGCCTTAAGCAACTCCAGTGGCCACTGTCTCCACATCAATGATATACTTTCTTCCATTGCTAAAATCACAGTAAGTCTATAGTATAATACCAGTAAGTCCACTTTAGCCCATATTTTATTCCCCAATCCTGAGGATTCTGGGATGGTGTTGTCCACTCCACCTCTAACTGAGAGTGGCAAAACTGCATGGTGTTGGCACAAGGATAGACACAATGACCAATGGAGAATTGAGAGTTCTGATATAGATCCTCACATATAGTCATCTGATATTTGACAAGGCCAAGTCCACACAACTGGAAGAAAATGGCCTCTTCAACAAATGGTGCTTGGAGAACTGGATATCCATATCCAAAAGAGTGAGAGAGCATCACCATCTCACACCTTATACAAAAATCAACTCAGGATGGATCAAAGATCTAAATATAAGAGCCAAGACCATAAAGACCTTGGAAGATAATGTAGGGAAGCATCTACAGGACCATGGAATAGGAAATGGCTTCATGAACTTCACACCCAAAGCATGAGCAGTGAAAGAAAAAATAGATAAATGGGACCTCCTCAAAATTAAACCCTTTTGCACCTCAAAGGAATTTGTCAAGAAAGTGAAAAGACAGGCTACCCAATGGGAGAAAATATTTCATAAGCATATATCTGATAGGAACCTAATATCCAGCATGTAAAAAGAAATCCTATATCTCAAAAATAAGAAGAAAAACAACCCATTTTAAAAATGGGCAGTGATTTGAACAGACACTTCTCCAAAAAAAAAATACAAAAGGCTAAAAAGCATGTGAAAAGATACTCCACATCACTAGCTATTAGGGAAATGCAAATCAAAACTACAATGAGAGATCATCTTACACTCATTAAACTGGCAGCCTTTCAAAAGAAACAACAACAGAGAACTATGGTCCTGGATAGGCTGTGGAGGAACGGGAGCCCTCAGCCTCTGCTGGTGGGAATGTAGAAGGACCCAGTCACTGTGGAGGACAGTTTGGCGGTTCCTCAAAAAATTAAGTGTAGATCTGCCATCTGCCCCAGCCATTCCACTGCTAGGTATACACTCAGAGGAATTGAAAACAAGGGCACAGCCCTATATAGGCTCACCAGCGTTCCTAGCAGCACTATTCACTATTGTCAAAAGTTGGGATCAACCCAAATGCCCATCAACAGATGAATGGATAAAGAAAATGTGATATATACATACAGTGGAATACTACTCCGCTGTGAGAAGGAATACAGCACTAACGCATGGGGTGACATAGATGAATCTTGACCTTATGCTGAGTGAAGCAAGCCAGGCGTTGAGGACAAATACTACATGACCTCTCTGATATGAAATAAGCAAATCAAGCGGTCTCAGAGAGCTAGAATCTGCAAATGCACTTTAAATAAACCATCAGGGGCACTTATCAAGGGTTAAGTCATATAGTGACCGATGCCCCCCCGGAGTTTGAAGAAGAGCAGTGTCCAGGCTGGGCCTGGTGGCAGGAATCAGAGAAGCTTCCTGGAGGAGTGCGGACTCAGCGGGGAGGGTGGGCCGAGTTAGCCAGGAGAGGGGAATGAGGAGAGAGAACTGGTCTCAGCCCACTCGCAGCGTGCACACCAGGAGGCCAGGCCAGGTGCTGGAGGAAAGGGAAAACTCAGACCAGGGGAGGCCCCTGACCACCCGGTAGAGTGTAGATTAGATGGAGGGAGGGTCGTAACTTCCTGAGCTCAGGCTTCAAAGACGTGGACCACAGTGATGCATAAGATCCTGGCTGGAAATACCGGGACTCCGGGACTCCGAGAGAAAGCGTCTGCAGCTGAGCCGGTGCCTCCGCCCCCAAGCCAGCAGGGCCCACGCTGAGCAGACCCCCAGGCGGATTGGTGAGAAATGTGCAGCACCCAGGCCTCAGGCACAAGCCCAGACTTCAGAGCTGGGGACAGAGACCCGCTGCCTCAATAGGTTCTCCTTTTAGAAGGGGGGTGGGCGCTAACTACCTTCTGGCCGCTCTTCCCCCAGGAGCCACGTTCTAAAGAAGCCAGAGCGTCCTTCTGCAGGTTGCCACGGGAAAACAAGGAAATGTTAAGTAGCAAGCAATTCGATTTAGAGGAACTCCCTTGTCATTGCGGATCAGCGTTATCTTGATACTATTTATTGAGCGGAAGCCTAGCAGGACTTTGGCTGGGCACAGAATTCAAAAGGTGTATAAGGGTCAGAGTGAATATTCTCCCTCCCCCTGCACTTCACCCCAAGCAACCACGCTGTCAGTTTCTAGAGAATGCACCAAAGAGGGTCTTCTTTTTTCAAAGAGCCGAATGGAAAGCGTGATAGACAGGGAGCCTCATAAAACTCCACTTGGTAAATAGTATAAAAATGTGTGAGGAGCCTCCTCAGGCCCCAGCAACGAAGGGCGGGAGACCAGAAAAAGAAATACAGGCCACAAGGGGTAAAATAAAAAAAGCGAGAGCCGCAGTTTGACTAACAACCCCCCCCCAACTTTACTGTCTGCCTTGAGGGGCACCCCCCTTCTTGAGGTTACAGTCCCTGCCCTCCTCCCAGTCCCTCCGGCCCCCCGCCGCCCACCCTGCCCACGGCCCGAGGACCCGCCTGCTGGGCGAGCAGCAGACGTGCACCCAGTGCTGCGCTGTGGCCCCAGGCGCACCCCCCCAAACCCCCACACCCCTGGGCTGTCAGCCAGATGGTCTCCAGATCTCAGGTCTCTGTCGCTGTCCCCACTGCTGCCAGGCAAGGCGGGGTAGGTGGGCGAGCAGGGGGCGCACACGCGTGGGCGGGGAGGCTGCACTCTCCTCGGCTCTGGGGCTGCGCAGGGGCAGGGCCCCGCCTTCCGCAGGCTCAGCCTCTCATTCCGCTCCCAGCAGAAGAGAAAGGGGGTACACCTCTCCCGCCCTGCAACTTGGCCTTGACCAAAGACCCCGCAGGGCTCAGAAAAGCTGAACGTCCACGCACGGGGTTTCAGGCAACGCTCCCAGCCCCATGAAGTCGGTGGGTCTCCAGCTGCGTTTTGAAGAGACGTCTAGGAAAGGGCAGGAAGCCAGGCCTGGGGAGGGACAGGAACCCAGGCAGCCGCGGGCATTCGGGGTCCAAGGAGGGTAGGCGTTCCATCGGAACGCCGCCGTAGGAATGAGTCCTCTTCTGCTCTTTTTCTCTCTCTCTCAGACAGAGGCAAAGCATCGAGCGAAGCACCATCTCGGGTCCTGGCGCCCTGCCGTCCGGGCTCTGTGTGCGGCCCTGTCTGGTTTTGATGGATGTGTTTTCCCTAGTTGATACCCGAGTCCCACTCCCCTCTTCTTCCCTATAGACAACCACTTTAAATGACCTCGATTTATGTCTTCAAGGCATATGTATACCAAGATGTACAAAAATAGAGCACCTTTGGTATACGTGTGTGCTTTAAATGTGCATACTTGGTTTTCTGCTACAGATATTCTTCTATTTCTTTTGTTGTTGTTGTTCAAAAAAAATGTCCATAAAGGCAAAAAAAAAAAAAAGAAAGTCCAGGCTCAGAAAGGCCAGGAAGGCCCCCAGCCCCAATGCTACATCAGGGAGGTGGGCTCCCCTGAACGAGGGCCGTGGCAGACGGCTGTGCACCCCCGGGGCTGCCTCCTGGCGGCTGGCCAGAGTCCAGGACTTTCCCTTCGCCTCCTCCAGAAACGTGGCACCTTGCAGGCAGGAAAGGGGGAGAGGCGGCCGACTCACTCACGGGCACACCTTGAGGAACCCTGGGGCCCGAGCAGCCAGCTGCCCGGGGTTCCCCGGCGCGGGGGCTACGGGGGCCGCTTCGCCCTGGCTCTCTGCAGAGCGCGTGAACATCCCCGGCCTGCCGGTGGAAAGGACCTCTCCCTCACTGGTTGACAGCCCTCGCACCTCCGCCGATGCCGGCGTCAGGATCTGCCGAGCGAGGGTTTAGTTGCTGAAGAAACGATTGGCGAACAGGTGAATGAATGAATGACTCAACAAACGAACAGAACTTCCCTCTTTAGCCTGTTCTTCCACGTCGGTTATGCTTAACACTGACAGAAGCGTGCCCGACTCCTAAGAAGAGATGGAGAAATCAAACCTTCGCTCGGTGTGTGACCAGGAAGTAGCAGAGGCAGCCTCATGGGGCGGCCCAGGAACTGGTGAAAAGGCAGCTCCCGAGCCCGCGTGTCCCCACAGGCTGCGCACCAGCGGGGTGCCTGGGCCACGGGGCCGGCATCCTGCCGAAGAGCGTTCACCGGCGTGCGTGAGGCCAGGCTGCATCCTGAAAACATCGGCGACCCCTGCCAGAGGGACTTCAACAGCAGTGACACTGCAGGGGCCAGGAAGTGGGGACGGTAGCTGCAGACTGGCCTGCAGGAAGCCCGGCCGCCCCAGAGGCTTCCTCTCCCCAAAACTAGAGAGGACAGCACCTTTGCTTCAGCGAGAAGGCAAGTGCCGGGCTTCTCCGAAGTTCAGGGTTACAGAGGTACCCCGGACCTGGTGCTGCAGAGCCGAGGCGACCGGGGCCAGCAGGAGGCGTAACCGAGCTCGGTACTTACGTCATGGGGAAGGTCAGGGCCCACTTTTTGTGCTTGATGTTGGCAGCGTGGTAAGGATATTGGAGTCAGTTTTCAGGCGTGGATTGGAATTCTGGCTCACTCATGTACTGTGTCACCCTGAGCAAGTCACCTAAACTCACCAAGCCTCTGTTTCCTTGTCTGTAAGAGGGGGAAATAGGAGAAACTGTCTTGCAGGATTGCTAGATAGATAAAATGAGATGACGCCCATGAAGGACCCGGTATTCTTAAGCTCTCAACAAGTAAGAGCTGGTTTTGCGAAGTGGCGTCAAGCTGGGGTGGTGTACACCTCTTGGGGCCAGGTAGTACTTGTTTTTGGTATTTTCACAATCCTCACATGCTTTTCTGAATACACCAGTAGGTACCTGGGAACACAACATTCCATTCTTACTCCCAAACGAGAACCCTTCATCCCGAGGGAGCCAGTGCGCCCCGCCTAAGACGTAACCAGATAATTATCCCACAGTAAGATAGAGAAGACGGAAACTCGCTGCAGGGCGGGGCTTTCTGGAAGGAAGAGGTGAAACTGGTCACACCTTGAAGGGTGGGTAGGACTTGGAAATGAGCACAGAGAGGAGGAAGTCTCTTCTGGTAGGGCCAGGGGAAAAGGGTGAGCCAAGGCCTGAGGGCACAAAGTCACCCTTGAGGTTGCAGCAAAACCTGGAGAAGACCCTGGAAGAGCGGGGCGATGGTATGGAACGGAGCGTGGGAAGGCCAGAGACAAGTGAGAAACATGGTCAGAGGAGGGAAAAGGAAATCAGAAAGCTCCCCAGGGGGAAGCGGACTTGGCTCAACAGATAGAGCGTCTGCCTGTTGGAGATTTGGACCCGAAGGGTATCAGGAACGAAAGAAAGAGAAAAAGGAGAGTGAAAGAAAGAGAAAGAACGAATGACAAAGAAAGAAAGAAGGAGAGAGCTGGGATCAGGGGGGTCTGCGAGTAGAGACTCATCAGACAACTTTATTGTTTACAAGGGGCTCTCTATATTCCCCAGTCTACGAGACAACAAGCAGCAACATGCAGTTATCTATCAGCATTGCTAAGGAACTCAAAAAATCTTATCTCAAGGTACAAAGTCTAAGTATTCCATTTACTACAAAAGATATGTGCTCATCTTTTCTTTCAGCCTTTAACAGCTTCATCCCATTTGCCGGGAACTCTTAATTACTGCATTCCTTAGTTTGCAAGCATAGCCATGGAGACAGCACGTCTCTCCTTATGAGGCCACTGTGCCTCAGTTTCCAACATCTGCCTACCACATGGGAGGTCCATGGTTCAAACCCTGGGCCTCCTGACCCGTGTGGAGCTGGCCCACACGCAGTGCTGATGCATGCAAGGAGTGCCGTGCCACACAGGGGTGTCCCCTGCGTAGGGGAGCCCCAAGTGCAAGGAGTGCGCCCCATAAGGAGAGCCGCCCTGCATGAAAAACGCAGCCTGCCCAGGAGTGGCTCCGCACACACAGAGAGCTGATGCAGCAAGGTGACGCAACAAAAAGAGACACAGATTCCCGGTGCCACTGCCAAGAATGCAAGCGGACACAGAAGAACACACAGCAAATGGATACAGAGAGCAGACAACAGGAGGGCGGGAGGGAAGGGGAGAGAAATAAATAAAAATAAATCTTAAAAAAAAAGAAAGAAAGAAAGCTCCCTAGGCTTTGGGGGACACCAAGGCAGTGGTATGTGGGCCCTCAGAAGTGACTCTTCTTTCTCCCTGTCCCCCTCCTGATGTTCTCAATAGCTGTGCGCTGAGCGAAGCTTATTAAGTGGCTTGTCCTTGATGAACTTTTCACCGGGAGCCTTAGTTATGAATGCACCTGCTTCCACCTAATAGCCAGTGCACTCACCGTCCCCCCGGGAGAGAACACATGCCCTGACACGGTAATAGGCTCAGCAGAGAAGGCAGCGCTTTCGTCTGGGTTGGTGACAGCAGTCGCCAAGCCCTGCCAGGTAGCTTCAGCAACTTTCTAGTCTTCCTTGTCTCCTTAATTAGGAGAGTCTACCTCACAGATTTGGGCTACGAATCTTAGATAACAGCTCTTCAACCTACATGACTGCTTCTAGCCAGGCGGTACAAACAGTGGCATCTTCATGTCCATGTTGAATAGGCCTCGTGTGTGAGATTGCCGTGTGAGCGCGCCCGGCAATGTGGGAGCAAGAGGAGCGGCCAGTGCCGGGGAAGCAGAGGGGCATTGCCTGTCCACGTGGCTCTTAAGTTGCTCTCAAAGTCACTAGCTTTTCAGCCCTTGAGTCAAGATGTGCCTACTTGATCCCCTTCTCCAGCTCCCTTCTCAGGCGTGGGGACCCATGTCCAAGTGCCAGCATGTCTCTGCACTTCGGCATCAACATTCGTGAACGCCGGAGCTGAGAACTGGTGAAATGAGCTGGTGGTGGACTTTTTTGCCCCTTCTTTTTTGTATGCCCCGGAAATAGTATACAGTAATCAAAGTTTAAGCCACGCGAGATGAAATAATTGCTTAACAATCATATAAGAGAATGATTCAACAAACGACAATGAGGCCCCGTGATATACAGAGCAGATGCATCCAGTGTACCATATTATAATGTGCTAATACAAGATTGACAGCACAATAATAGGAGTGAACAGCAATTCAGCCTATAATTCCAAACCAAATGTGAGGCTGTCCACAGAACTCAAATCCTAGCAGGCTGCAAAATTAGAGGTAACACCGTGCAAGGTTCAAGACGACTCATTAGCAGGTTGGCAGAGTGTTTCAGGAGCAAATTTGTCTGTCGAAGGAACTAATTTTGTGCCATCTTTAGCGCAACTGTTTTTTTTTTTGCAAGTGTGCAGATATCACCTTCCCTGGAGAGGAAGGCTGGGGTGAGACTTGGGGGCCTGGTCGCAGATCCCTGGGGCTCAGCGAGGTCCCTGCTGTCAGCCTTGAGCGGCCAGTATTGGGCGAGTTATCCGGGTTGTGTTCATAGATGTGACGTGGGTCAGACGGCACTAGTCAGGCCCACCTAAACACGGCAGAGTTTGGGACTCTCTGCCGGCCCTTTAAAGCTATTCTCCCGCCATAAAGGGTTTGGGTCAAAGATAATACTAAGGGCAGGATTAGGAGGTTTCCAGGTTTCTGAACCTCTACATAAGCATCGTGCCCCGTGCCGTGTAGCCGACACCCCTTCTCTCCTGGAGCCGTACTCCCTTTCTGCCAGCTTGAGCCCTCTGTCCTTGCCCAGGCCCAGACCCCTGATCAAAACAGGACATGGTAACATCGCCATGAGCACACGTCGAAAGCCATGATATAACCCCATCGCCTCCCCGCTTCCCGGATCTGTGTAGTCAGAAAGAGAAGATTCCACTCCCCTTGGGCTTGTGGACACCTTGCCAAGCGTTTCCACATCTCTCCGCCATCTGAGTCTGCCCAGTCCCACAGCACCAGAGATGTTACTGGGGCTGACAGCTCTCGGATTTACTTAGAACGTGACCCAGAAATCCTAAGCACCTCAATCCTGACAATAACAGGCTGCTTGGCTTTGGCTTCCCCTGCTGACCCCAGTTCTCAGTATTTCATTTCTCTGCATGCACGGGGGAAAGGATGGGGAGAAGCAGCAGAAGAGCTAAGGAGATTTGGAGGGTGTGATGGGTGAGAGTTACGTACCCCAGAAACACATGTTCTGAATCCATTCCCGTGGGTGTGAACCCACTGTGAGCAGGACCTCTGATGAAGGGACTTCAGTGAAGGCGTCGCCCACTTGAATTGGGGTGGCTCCCTGTCCTATTACTGGAGGCCCTGCTTTAGAGAAGGCCATGGGGGAGAGGCCACTGTGGATCAGGCAGAAGCTGGAAGTCAGTGGAACCCAGAAGAGAAAGGAGAAGATGCCGCCACGTGCATTGTCACGGGACAGGAAAGCCAAGGGATCCCAAGGCTTGCCTGCCAGGCAGAGGACACTGACCCTAGGTGGAAAAGCCTCAGGCCTCTGAGACCACCAGCCAACAAACTCCTGTTGTTAAGCCAACCCATTACATGGTATTTGTTTTAGAAGGGGGACTTTCCTAATCCTAAAGCCAGTAACAGAGCAAGTAGAGAAGCCTCCAAAATCTTCTCAGCCTTTCTGTTGCCTCCTCTGTCCTATCGGGATGACAGTCTCACAGTGATGGTGATGATGGTGGTGGTGATGATGATAATGATGGTGATGATGGTGATGGTGATGATGGTGGTTACGGTGATGACGATGGTGATGATGATGATGGTGATGATGATGATGGTGATGATGATGGTGATGGTGGTGATGATGATGGTGATGGTGGTGATGATGGTGATGTTGATAATGATGGTGGTGGTGGTGGTGATGATGGTGATGATGGTGATGGTGGTGATGGTGATGATGGTGATGGTGATGATGGTGGTGGTGGTGGTGATGATGGTAATGATGATGGTGATGATGGTGATGGTGGTGATGATGGTGATGTTGATAATGATGGTGGTGGTGGTGGTGATGATGGTGATGATGGTGATGGTGGTGATGGTGATGATGGTGATGGTGATGATGGTGGTGGTGGTGGTGATGATGGTAATGATGATGGTGATGATGGTGATGGTGATGATGGTGGTTATGGTGATGACGATGGTGATGATGATGATGGTGATGATGATGGTGATGGTGGTGATGATGGTGATGATGATAATGATGGTGGTGATGATGATGATGGTGATGGTGGTCATGGTGATGATGGTGGTGATGGTGATGGTGGTAATGGTGATGATGATGGTGATGGTGATAATGATGGTGATGGTGATGATGGTGGTGATGGTGATGATGGTGGTGATGATGATGGTGATGATGATGATGATGGTGGTAGTGGTAGTGGTGATGATGATGGTGATGATGGTGATGGTGATGATGATGATGGTGGTGGTGGTGATGATGATATTGTTGATGATGATGATGATGGCAGTTCTTTAGCAGCTACAGGGTGGCCAGGCTTTTACACATATTACCTTGTTTAATTCTTCCAGCAGCCCTAAGATGGAGCAGCTGATCTTATTAACCACCACTTTTCAGCTAGGGAAATTGAGGCTTGGAACAGTTAAGTCACTTGTCTACTTGCCTGTGATCAGAAAAGTAGTAAGGGGCAGAACCAGGACTCCCGCCCCAAGCCTCGTTCCCCATCACCGTACCCTACCCCTTCCCTGCGATGTGTGTTCCAAGCAGGAACAGCTATTAGGCCCAGTGAGGGTTACTCTAAAGAAGGAAAATTAACCCTGAAGAGCAGCCCTGCCTCATGGGGAGAGCTCTGCTTGGAACTCAGAGTTTTACTCATTCCTTTTTCAATAAATATGATTGTCCATTAGATGCCTGATGCAGCTCAAGCACTGGGGACTCGCGGCTATGAATGAGGCCGTCGAGAGCCCTGCATTCAGGGGGCTTTCATCCCACTGGAGGGAGACAGACGAGAGAAAGTGATGAACAAATAGAGCAGCTGTTAGAAGCACGAGGCTGACGGGCTCGGTTCTCTACACCGACCGCCAGGAGCAGTCCTCAGACGGCGGGGGTCAGAGTCCCTGAGGACCCCAGGATTCCCCAGCGGGCTCCACACAGACTGGAAAGCACACCGAGTGCTTAAGGCAGGGGGTACGGAGGTACTGCAGGGAATTGGTCCACGCGAAGCCGGAGGATGGGATGAGCAACAGAAAGAAGGCACCACCCAGCCCTGGCTGGAGGGACAGAGCGGGGATGTGGTGAGACCTGAGCCCAGGAGCTGGGCCACCGCTGAGGCAGCTGGAACCAGGTGTGGCGCCTTGTAGACGGAGCTGCCTGCCGCCCGAGGCACCGGCGAGGCGGGCACGGGGGCGTGGGTGGAAATACCCTGCCTTCTTCCTTTCTCTCGCCCCTCTGCTCTCCTGCCAGGGCCTCCCAGCGAGCCACCTCAGACTGACTCCAGACGAGATGGGAAGCCTTGGGTGTGCAGCCTGCAGGGGCAGCCCTCCTCCCCTGCCCAGGACGGAGGAGGCCAGGCAAGCCGTGGGCCCGCACGGGCAAGCAGGCGTCCCCTTCTCGGTGGGGCGTGGCGTGGTCTCGAGCTGACTGGTGTGGTCAGGGGACCGTGTACCTCGGGGCCGAGCCTGCAGCTGGGGACCCCACCCCTCAGAGCACCAACGGGCCCACTCCTCTCCCTGCCCCGCGGGGCCCACTGAAGACTGAAGACAGGGGGAAGCGCCCCTTCTGGGTCCCTGTCTCCCTAGCACAATGGGAAGGGGGGGGAGAAAGAGGCAGCGCCCTCTGGCCCCCGAGTGTGAAAAGCAGTGACGGGAGACGCCCTTGTTCACCAGTGAGTGGGTGTGCACCTACTGCGTGGCAGGCACCTACTGCGTGGCAGTGAAGGTGGGCAGGCTTTGCTCTTAAAAGGCCTTGGCTTAGTGTTAGGCCCGAACAAAGATGCAGAAAACTGTCACGAGAGGGAAGCGGATCGAAGCAGAAAGCATAATAGAATAACCTGTGGAGTGATTTGAACAATGTCTTGTTGTAATACCAGGGCAGCCAAATTATGGCCCTTGTCTGCGTCTTCCTTCCAGAATAATAATACCTCACATAACAGAGCAATCTGAGCCTCTCCAAGCAAGTTCACATATACTTGGCCCCTTCCCAAACTCCCGGGAAGTAGATTTGCAGGGGCCTTAAACAAAGCGGCTGCAGTTGGACCGGCACTTACTAACAGAGGTGAAGCCAGACCCAGGACTCCTCTCTCCTCAGCTGAGTCTTCCTGAAGGGCTTCAGGCCCAAATGCTCCTTGCTCTACCACCCTCTCCCTGTTACCCACTGTCCCGTGGATCCAGATCTGGGAACGCATTCCCAGAGGGAAGAATCCAGCCCCGTGGTTGGCCGGCCCCTCCCTCGGTCCCGACCTTGGGTGGAGTTACTAGAATTTTGAAGCCAAACTTGAGTACATGCAGCATTCTCCTTTTCAGTCTGAGAGGTCAAAAGGAACAATATTTTCAGCCAGAGACAAAAATGGTGTTAATAGCGCCCCCTTCAGGCAAGTGCCATATGCCCCACCTGGCATGTTAATATAATTTTATCATACCAGAAATAAACATACCAGAAAACATACATTTTCCTTTTCTTCCCTGGGGGAGGGTGAAGAGACTTGGTGAATCAAATCTTCCGTCCACACATAAATCTCCAGCGATACTTGCACGGCTGCCTCAGGCGCGTGTGTAGAACCAGGCAGTTTTGTGTGTCCTCTGGTGTCGCGCTCTCACTGTGCCCTCTGACCAGACCGGGGCTGCTCAAGGACACTGGGTCACAGCAGGACTCTGCCTCTAATTAGCTGTGTGGGCTTGAGTATGTAGCTCAGCCTCTCTGTGCCTCTGTTTCCTCGTCTGTAAACTGAGGCATCTGAACTCAATAATCTCAAGGCTCTTTCTATTAATAACTCTTTTGAGGCCTTTTGGAGTTGTCAATCTTCTTACAAGATGCTCGTCTCTCCCAGTTGGGTTTTGTTTTGTTTTTTTTGAAGATTTTATTTTTTATTTATTTCTATCCCTTTCTCCCCCTCCCCATTGTCTGTTCTCTGAACATTTGCTGTGTATTCTTCTGTGTCCACTTGCATTCTTGTCAGCAGCACCAGGAATCTGTGTCTCTTTTTGTTGCATCATCTTGCTGCGCCAGCTCTCCATATGTGCGGCGTCACTCCTGAGCCGGCTGCACTTTTTTCATGTGAGGTGGTTCTCCTTACGGGGCGCACTCCCTGCGTGTGGGGCTCCCCCACACAGAAGACACCCCTGCGTGGCAGGGCACTCCTTGCACACATCAGCACTGTGCATGGGCCAGCTCCACATGGGTCAGGAGGCCCGGGGCTTGAACCCTGGACCTCCCGTGTGGTAGGCGGACGCTCTATCAGCTGAGCCACACCCGCTCCCGCCCAGCTCGCTCTGCTGCGAGCTGATTCATGCCTTCAGAGCATGTTTGCTGAGGTCTTTTGTGCCAGGCTCAATGCTGGGCTTGGAAGTACAAGGATGACTGAGGCGTGGCCCGTGCCTCTAGGAAGCTCACTGCCCAGAAGCAGATATGCCACCATCAGGCACGTTAAGTGGTTTCCAGGGGTATACTCTCTCGTCGTGTGGCCTTGCACAGGTCACTTAAATCTGTGTCCCGTCACCTGTGGATGTCTGCCTGCCCACCTTGAGACTCGTGAGTGGGGAGTGAGCACCAGGAGAGGAAGAGAATGATGGAGTATGACTTTAGGAAAGTATTTAGCCCGGGGAAGGGCTACCTCTCTTCCTGCCAAGGTACATGAAGAGGATACCGCGAGCCCTGTAGCCGCACTGAGCCGGAGCAAGACCACACATTCTCAGTCCTGCACTCGCTCTTGGTTCTGGTATAAGAAGCCAGACCAACGTCGTTCTACAAGCCCACTTCCTGCCTCTGAGGATCTGTCCCTGGCGTCCATCTGTGATGGCCACGAAGAGCAGACCAACTTAGGAAAAGAAGGGAGGGCTCTCGCATGGCTCAGCCTGGACGTCCCGTGTGCTGCCTTCTGGTCTGAGCTTCGGCCTCTGCATGGGGCCAGGAAACGCGCTCCTGTTCCCAGCTCTTGTGCTCCAGAGCTGACTGGGAAGGAGCAGCCGTGGGAGCAGCCCAGAGGAGGGAGGCGGGGAGACCCTCTTCCCAGCCGGCTGCGAATCCGGAAGCACCTCCCCCCAGGAAGAGGGAAGCCAGCCGCTCCTCTGTCTGTACTTCCTCGCCATCTGATCTGAGCAAGGCATGAGTCAGACGGGCCGCCAGCCCCAGGCTCGCTGGCCTGGCGCACCAGGTAAACCTCGATCCTGGAAGCAGGCACCTGCTGCCACATAGCCCTGCCCTGCCTCCCCGTCTGAACAGCCGCCGACCCTTGCACGGTCTCCACCCCGATTTGACCTGTGCCGTAAGGTTTTGGCGGGGGCCTCCAAATACACTCATTCAAGGCCAGGACCCTCCTCTCTGCTCTCAGCTCAGATGCCAGGAATCTACCTCCTCCCTCTCCAGCGCCCTCCCAGGAGTCATCTGGGCAGTAAACCTCCTAGGGTTTCCTTCCTGGCCAAGTTATCGCTGGAGGATAAGGGGTGAGGCGAGAGGGAAGGCAGGCGACCATGGTCAAGTCTAGTCAAGGAGGGAAGTTTTCATCCTGGCCTCCCCCGGTACACCTGAGAAGGTGGCAAACCCTGGAGTCACGCGTGTGTGCGGATACACACGTCTCCCCTCTGTCGTGGGGCGGAGGACATCTCACTCCGCATCTGCTCTGCCTCTCCCTGCGCCACCCGCCTCCCCCACTGCAGTGTGCCCAGGCAGTGCTCTGCGGAGCTCATCCAGAAGCTGTCGCCAACTGGGGGGACGCCCCTGGCCGCCCTCTCGTTGGTTGTCCTGGTGGCATTTCCCGAGAGGACTGGGGAGGCAGGGTGGGTGGGGGAGCCGGCAGGGGCACGTGGGAGCCCCCAGCCCGCGTCTGCGGAGTTTCTGGCGGGCCCTGGGCTCAGGGGACCCCCACCTCCAACCTGATGTGGATGCTTATGAGCCGTCAGCCCCTCGGCTTTGCAGGCCTCCCTCCTGCCTGTCGCCCCATTCTGCTTTCCAGGCAGCTTGTCTATGGAGAAGGGGCGAAGGGGATATTCGATGGCCCCCCCACCCCCCCACCCCCCGTCCCCTGCTCTGGCTGGCTCTGAAGGAACCGCGCACTTGGGTTGTGTTGTCATTCAAGGAAGAACAAAGAAACCAGTCCTCTTGAGGAAGGCAGGAAGGTCCCAAGGACCGACCAGCCAGCCGTGGGGGCTCAGAAGCCCCTCAAGTTTTGATGCTTAATCGGGGAAAGCAGCTCTTTCATTTGTTACCCGTTGGCATAAGCAGTCTCTTTATTCCAAGACAGCTGACCTCATCCCCACACCACCAAGGACAGGGACAGAGGGAAAAGAAAGCTTTTAGCCACGAAGGCAGTGGAAATAAATGGCTTGGAAGCCTGATCCCTGAGGAACTGAGGGTTCCCAGCAGCACAGGTGCATCACAGTGTTGTCACTTCTCAGTTGATTTCTGATTCTATCAGCGCTCTTATTAGGAGAGCTCAGTGTGGAAAAGAGGGGAAAATCTACTTGAGAAGTTTATATGGACAGAATAAAATTCCTGAGATCCAAACCGTGATTAAAATAGCAAATATTTATGGAGTGCTTCTCTGTCCCATGCATCGTGCTACGTAACTTGCATTTGGATCCTCACAAGCACTTAATGAAGAAAGTACTCTTAATTATCCCAACTTAAAGATAAAAGAGGGGGCAAGTGGATGTGGCTCAAGCGACTGGGCTCCCGTCTACCATATAGGAGGTCCAGGGTTCGATGCCCAGGGCCTCCTGGTGAAGATGAGCTGGCCCGAGGGGAGAGCTGGCCTTAGTGGAGCCCGCCCGCGCAGCAAGCTGGCCCGAGTGGAGAGTTGGTGCAGCAAGATGACGCAACCAAAAAAGACACAGCGGAGAGACAATAAGAGGTACAGCAGACCAGGGAGATGAGGTGGTGCAAGAGATTGAGCATCTCTCTCCCACTCCAGAAGGACCCAGGACCGGTTCCCAGTGCTGCCTAAGGAGAATACGAGCAGACACAGAAGAGCACACAGCACAGGGACAGAGAGAGCAGACAATGAGGGGGGGAAGGGAGAAATAAATAAATAAATCTTAAAAAAAAAAAGGTGAAGGAGAGAGTGGAGGTGGCTCAGGTGATTAGGTGCCTCCCTCCCACATGGGACGTCCAGGGTTCGGTTCCCAGTACTTCCTAAGAAGAGAAGACCAGCACGCAACAGACAGACACAGCAAAGGCAAACAACGAGGGGGTGGGGGGAAATAGATACATAAATAAATCTTTTAAAGAAATAGTAATAATTAAGAGAAAGGGCCAAGGCCCAGAAAGGCTAAGTAACAGGCCCAGGGCATGCAGTGTCTGAGGGAGAGGTTCCCATCTGAAGTCTGAATCTTCCTTTCTACCCTTAATGTCACAAATTTTCTTATTTTTTCTTGCTGGTTTTTTGGTAGCTTTGCTTAAATACTGGGGGAAGGGAGAAAATCCCAGCTTATTTATTTTATTACTTCAGCTCCAGCTTATTTAAGCCACCCAAGCACGAGAAACATACATTGTCATCAACGAAGCAAGTCTGTGAAATGCCCAGGGCTATGAGCTGAGGGAGAGATGGGCCACGTCACATGGACCCCTTCATTGTTGGACACTGATCTCATGCCTGAGTTTGTGGCTTCTCAAGTGCTCCCACGTAAGCTCAGGCCAACCATCTCCTGGGAGGCCTACAGACAACTCTTGAGGAATTGAAGAATGAGCTGGATACCATCTGTTCTGGGTAGTTGCTTCGCTCTAACCTTCACCAAACACGGGCTGAACTTCATCACTGACACTCTGCTTCAGAGGTGCAGAAAGTCATAAGGCACGAGCTCTGCCCAGAAGGCATCTGGCAGAAGGGGCAAGTCAGCAGGTTCCTGCAGGACCACGAGGTGCCATCGAAGCAGCTGTGGGCGATCGTGGAAGAGGAGCTTACAGAGGGGGTGGCATCTGAGCTAAGAATACCAAGTGTAGAAAGGTAGGAAAAAGCATCCTAGGTGGAGGGAAGAGTTAATGCAATGACAAGAAGACCTGGAAAGCTCTGTGTGTATTTGGAGAGTAGCACGAGGC
Source organism: Dasypus novemcinctus (assembly GCF_030445035.2). Lineage (NCBI taxonomy): Eukaryota > Metazoa > Chordata > Mammalia > Cingulata > Dasypodidae > Dasypus > Dasypus novemcinctus. The sequence continues at coordinate 33,464,950 of NC_080701.1, read as the reverse complement.
TCTGCCTGGCTTCAGGACACTGGGTGGGAGGAGTGTCGGAGAGGAGCAGAAAAGGTCGGCTGGAGCCAGACTGCGAGAGCCAGTGGGCCAGGACTGGACAAATTCCCAGCTCTCGGATGCTCAGCTCCAATCCTCTAGGACAGCAGAGGAGCCAGTCAAGACCAACTGTGAGCAAGGTTCCCACTGTTTTGTTACAGACAAGAAAGTGCCCAATGCTTCTATGGCATATGAATATGTTCAAGCGGTCATGGGGCATTGTCTTGGTGGGTAGACCTACACAATAACCAACAGAATATTGAATTCCCATCGTGGGAAGTCCTACTACATTCTCTAACAGAGTAGCAAGAAGGCCCTGAGTACATGGGCAGTGCCTAGTGAAGGAGGAGAGATCATTACACCAGGTCCTTCATATTGATGTTTGTATTTATGAACATTGTCCTTGTGAACAATGCCTAAGAGTTACCTCCTGAAAGCCTCCTTTTTGCTCAAATGTGGCCTCTTTCTAAGCTTTCTAAGTCAATATATTCGCTCTACCTCTCCCCTGCCCGCCCCCTTCCCCCCCCCCCCAGCATGGGACATGACTCCCAGGGTTAAGCTCCCTGGCACCGGGGGATTATTACCAAGCACCAATTAGGGATGCATTTGGAAAAAGACCTTGACCAAAAGGGGGAAATACTAAATACAAATGAGTTCTTATGGCTAAGAGATTTCAAAGTGAGGTAGGGGGTCATTCCAGAGGTTATGCTTATGCAAGTACCAGCAGGATCTCAATGACTGCCACAGTAACCAGTGCCCCAAACAGCAGGGTTCCTGAGGGCTCTAGAGGCATCCAGACTCTATAAGCAGGGCAGACAATCTCAGGTATTTGGAACTCAGTTGGCCTTACTTTGGAATATATGCTGCCCAATGTAACAGACACACTTATAATTTCCCTTTACATGGCTCTTCTGACCCTTTTATTTGTCCTATAATTAGAACTATACTCATTAAATTTATGTCCCAGAGACTTAAATCTTCAGTCTGTTCATATGTCAATTGAGCCCTGAATCTCAGCACAGTTGCAATACTTACTCTCCAGTTCATTGGACTCACCCAGGACAATTAACAAAAGGATGATGGATAATGCCCAACCCAAAAACCAGTATCCACAATTGCAAGCAAGACAGTTCCTTCCATCCTCCTATGGGATCTAAGGCTCTTTTCAATCAGAAACAGAGTGGGCATCACCATCCCAAAATCCTCAAGATTGAGGAATGAATAAACATAAGGGGATAACACAAATATGGACTAAAGTGGACTCGTTATTATTCTAATAATGGAAGAACTTGTAACACTGATATGAAGACAATGGTCACCAGAGGTTCTGAGGGAAGGGAGAGGGAAGAATAGGTGTAACATGGGGCATTTCGGGGACATTGGAATTGTTCCTCGTGACATTGCAATGAGGATACAGGCCATTATACCTTTTGTCAAAACCTATAAAATTGTGCAGTATAAACTATAGACCATGGTTAGTAGCAATGCTTCAATATGTGTCCATCAATTGTAACAAATGTACCACACTAATGAAAGATGTTGTTAATGGGGAAAAGTTAGGGAGAGGGAAGGGGGAGGGTTTATGGGAATCCCATATATTTTTTTAAGATTTATTTTATTTCTCCCCACCCCCTCATTGTTTGCACTTGCTGTGTCTGTTCATTGTGAGCTCGTCTGCCTTATAGGAGGCACCAGGAAAGTGACCCAGGACCACCCATGTGGGAGAGAGCACTAATCTCTTGAGCCACCTTCACTCCCTGCTTTGTTGTATCTCTCATGTTTTCTTTTTTGTGTCTCTTGTTGCATCATATTATTGTGTCACATCAGCTCAGTCTTGCTCATCTCCTTTAGGAGGCACTGGGAATTGAACCCAGGACCTCCCACGCAGTAGGCGGAAGCTCAATTGATCAAGCCACATCCTCTTCCCAGAATCCCCTATATTTCAGATGTAACATTTATATAATCTAAAGCTTCTTTAAAAATAAAAAAAAAAACTAAAGAAAGTGCCCAAAAGTTGTAAATAATTGACTCCTTAAAACACAAAGGGCTCATATTCAAGCTTATTACCAAAATAATGTCCTATATGATTTCATGACTAGGGATAGAAAGAGGTAGCTGGACCTTTTGTGGGCAGAAGATTGTGCATAATAGCTGGCACCCCCTGTTCACAGGAGTGTTCTGAGCTTGAGAATCATCCGGTGTGTGAGTCTCAACAGTGCAAGGCTGTGCACAGCTGACTCCCAGAGATAAACTCATTATTTCACTAACAAGGTTGACTCTCAAGTCAGGGACGGGAAACAAGTTGGAGAGGTTTTGTGGGTATTGGGCCCGAATGGGGAAGCAGGCAAGCAGCCTTAGACCCCCACCCCGAAAACAAGGTGGTGGCTAGGCCACCAGATCCTCCATTTCTTACAGCCCCAATGAGCAGCTGAAAATTACTTGCCCCTAAAAAAAATAATAATAAATTCCACATTATCATTTCAATGGTGCTCCGCATAAATACCAAAGAATCAGAAAAGCTGCTGCCTCATGTTGCTCCCAGAATCTGAGAAACGCTATCTTTCAGTTATCGGATTTTATTTCTTTGCAGCGTTACATTTTATACATATTTATTCATGCAGAACAGAAGAACAGGGTTATTGAGGCTGCCATGGCAGCGGAAGGAGAAGCTGTTCTACATAAGAATGCACTGCATTTACATTGTCGCACTCTGCAACAATTGAACTATATGCAACTTTTAAAAAATAATAATAATAAAAAACTCTGCTTTGCATTTCTTTTACTGAATTTTTTTTTCTTTCTTTCTTACTCCTGAATTTTCATGTGCCGTAGAAATGTGAAAGGGGAGGGGTCGAGATCCTTTAAGATACAGAGGGGCTGTCAGAGGCAGCTTGAGTGGGGAGGGTCCTGGGATCCAGGGCAAATTTATAACTCTTTTTTTAACAGATGCAGTTAACTGAACTGCAAAACATTCATCTTCCAATTTAATAACTCATTCTCCCTGCATGGAGACAGGGGTATTATAATGCTGGATATTGCTTTTTGGGCTTTTGAGTGTCAATGATGAATCCCCATCTGCTAATAAAATACATTTTCATAGTAATTGAAATAATAATTTTCTGCCTCTTCATTTTCCCAGGTACTTATGGGGGGGGGGGTCTTGACTTCTTCGCCTTTCCCTGGCCTGACCTTACCTTATTTCATTGAAATGCCTTCCTCTCCTGAGCTGCAGGAGTCCTGGCATCTGTTGATGGTCTCCCTGCTCGCCCTGCGGTCCCAGCCTTGGGGGTTCCAAGCACGCGGAGCTAAGTGGGGGGGCTGAGACGCCAAGACCTGTTTGCTTAGCCAGCCGAACTCTTCCTCCGGGAGGGCCAGATGAGGTCACAGCAGCTGGAAGGAGGCCAGAGAGGGGGAGGAAAGCATCCCAACTCTGCAAATCCTGAAGCTCCCGCCTAGGAGGCCAACCCCTGGGCCTCCCCTGGCACCCCCAAAGTCAAGATCGGGGGCTTCCCCTCCCCCCATGCCGCACCACACCCCTCAGGCTACGAGTGACCTGATCCCCGCCCATTCAAGTGGATCCCAGCGTCTTTAGAATGGCGCTCATTCCTCGAGTAGAAAAAATGGGGAGGGGGTGCCGTGGGCAATGACAATCTGCACTCCGTTTAATAGGGTTAATCTTGCCTCTCAGATCTGTTGGTGGGGTCACAGTCAATGCCACCTTGGTGCACTTAACTTGAGCAGAAAAATGTAAGTTGTCCCCTTAGACATCTTTTCCTCTCATCCTCTTCACCACGGCTGACAACGAAGAGAAATATATATATATATATAAATATATATAACTAAGAGCATAATAGGTCTAAGAACAGTTGAGAAGAGACGCAAAAATCACTGTAACCAGCCTTGGAAGATTTCCCGGCCCTTTGTCTTCACCCCGACCCAGGGAAGGATGCTTTTTGGAGAGACGTCGCCCAACTTAAGCTGTAATGTGCTGTCGCCTATGGGAATCCTGCCCTTTGTCTAATCTTTTCTAATCTAATAAAAAGAACTTGGAAGCCAGGAATCAGGATTTGTAACCCGCACGCCTTGGCCCCGGAAATAAAGCCTTTGGAGACAATGCCTGTCTTCAGAGTAATTGAGATAATAATTTTCTGCTCCACCATTTTCCCAGGTATTGTTCCAAAAGGCTTTTCCCCTGCCCTAACGGAAATGTCCCAGGCATGGCCCAGGGACCAGGCTTCACCGTGCTCACCCAGCACCCTTTGGGCAAATCACAAAAAGCCCGCTGTGCCCTTAAGTCAGGATGAACGGCCTGGCAAGGAGGGCAGGGGTTGATTCTAGTCCCCCGTCACCCCTTCGCCTGGGACCCTCTGTGCAGCACAGGCATTGCATAACACTCCTGGTAGTAAGTTGTAGTTAAGATCATAGCTTTTGAGTTAGAAAGATCTGGGTTCAAATCCTCACTCCATCCTTTCCTTGCTGGGTCACCTTGCAAGTAGTGTGATTTCACACACAGTGGTGCCTAAATCATAAGGTTGTTCTAAGGACTAATTGAGATAATATGTGTACATCACTTAGCACAGGGCCAACATTCAATCTACAGTGCCTATTGTTATCCCAGAAAGGCCTTGTTTTGCCCCTTCAGTCCCCAAGGAAAGTAGATGTGAAACTAAATTTCCTACAACAGGGATGCCGGTGACAAAAGGTGAGGTTAAATCGGGATGTGAATTGCCCTGAGGACAGAATTGTTGGGCTACAAGATCCGATCTGCTGGAGCCTGGAGGGGACAAAGAGGGAGAGGAAACCAGGGTTTCTTTGACCTTTCCTTCTAGGTAGAGGCTTGCTGGGGTCGCCGTCCCTGCTTTGATCTGGCTCCCAGAGGCCCCGGAGCATTTCAATGGATTAAAGCCTCCAGACTTTAGGCTAGACTTTGGGATTGGGGCTGGGGCAGTAGCACGAAGTCTTTCTTTTATTTCCCTACTCTCATTCAAGGTGAGCGGAAAGCAGCAAGTTCAGGACACCTGCAGAGAGTGCTCCAGGATGCTGCCCCATCCTCTGTCCTGAGAATTTTGAGATGCGGGGTGCTCCAGAAAAGCCCCTTCTGGGGCAGAGGCCAGTGGGGGTGCGGGGCTTCTTTGGATGGGTGGGAACTAGCTGCCTGAAAACCTACTGCTTGGAAAGACCAGTGGCCCATTCCATTTTGCTCCCTCTTCTTGTTGCGTCCAGCGGACCCACAACTCTGTATCCCCCTTAAAGAGCAGCAAGGAAGCCAGACTCTGGGTGGTGGGCAGGGCTTCCTCGGGGAAATGTGTGGGTCTGTGGCCACTGTTCACTTCCAACCAGCAAATGTTTATTCACTCCTTAAACGTGTTCATTAAGCACGGTTCTAAGTCCTGGGGATGCATCCTGAATAAAACAGACAAAGCTCCAAGTCTTGTGGGGCTTACTTCCCAGTAAGGGAAACAATAAAAACTAAACATAAACATGTACACTAAAATCATACTTAAGTGTATTATATGGCATTCTAGAAGTAAGCCCAATGTGGGGGGAAAAAAAACCAAAAACGAGCAGAACGGAGAACGGAAGTGCTGACGGAGGGGGAAGGGGGGAGGCTCTGCCAGCTGAACAGTCTGACGGTGGGTTCTGCTGAGAAGGGGGTTGAAGGGGCAGAGGAGATGGCCAGAGCCAAGCCAGGAGGAGCATTGAGGAATCGCCTGGAGCGCAGTTTCAGTGGAGTAGAGGGGAAGAGAACGAGTTAGAATGGTTTGGGGGGTGTCCGCAGATCCAGCAGGGCTTTGCAATCCTTGCTTAGACTTTGTCTTTTACTCGGAGAGAAATGGGGACCCATTTGGGGGCTTTGAGCAGAAGCATGACAGGATCTGCCTTGGGTCAGAACACGACCTCTCTGGCTACTCTGTTGAAAGTAGGCTGCAGAGGCCCAGAATGGAAACGGGGAGGCCAGCGCCGTCACCCCGGTAAGAGATGAGGGTGTAGCAGGGAAGTCGGAGAGACATGGTCAGATTTATTTGAAGGTAGAGCCAACAGGATTTCCTGGTGGATTAGAGGTGAGAGTGAGAGAAAGGAGAATCATAGCGTAACCGGATTCTGTCGAGGTTCTTGACTATGCTGCAGAAATGAATTTCAAGAGCATGTGGGGTTATGCAGGTCAGTCATTTATTAAGGTAGGAAGGGAAGAGAAATGGGAGAAAATAACAGATCATGGGTCCCAGGTAAAGAGGAAGGGGCTGAAAAGCGGTAAAGCAGGCTGATTTACAGACTGCAATTCCCCATTAGAGATGATAAATCCCCGGGTTTACTTGCGCATTGATCCAGGCAGGGATGAAGGAGGCCGGAACAGGGGTCCAAAGGTGAGAGAGACTCAGCCGCGGTGCTGGCTTTTTAAACGTTTACTTATCCCGCCCCTTTGCTAATGGCACAGGAGGAGTCCCAGCTGTTTGCTTTGATTGATTACCCCACCCATCAATCCCCCAGGAGAGCCCAATGATAAGGCCCCTGGAGAATATCCAGGGTTTCTCCTGGCTTCTGGAGAAAACCTCCTTCCGAATTGGATTTCTCACAATTTCGCAGCCATTTTGGGGAGACCAATCGACACGCGGACTTCTTGCCAGTTTCCAGATCCATCTGGGCCTCGTGAGGGGCTCGAAGGCAAAATCAAGATATCAAAAATCACACTAAATGGCCACGGTAGTTGCTGAGGGCAGGGAGAGGGAAGAAGAGATGTGCTGTGGGGGCATTTTCGGGACTTGGAGTTGTCCTGAATGATACTGCAGGGACAGAGGCTGGACATATATAATCTGCCATAACTCACTGACTGGATTGGGGGAGAGTGTGAAGGACAATGTGGACTATAATCCATGCGGTGCAGCCGTGCTCCAAAATGCATTCACCAAATGCAATGAATGTGCCACAATGATGAGGGAGGTTGCTGATGTGGGAGGAGGGGGGGTGGGGGGTATATGGGAACCTCTTATATTTTTTAAAGTAACGGTTTTGTGATCTATGTATCTTCCAAAAAATACAATTAAAAAAAGAAATAAATGAGTTAATATACTTTTAAAAAAGAGAGAGACAGTAAGATGGGGAAACCAGGGTGGTTTTTTCCCTTCTCCAGAAGCAGCAAAATAGACACTTGAGTTTTTAAAAAGTTCTCACAGTAACCCCTCCCAGCCTTCTTTTTTTCCTCCCCATTTGCACCTATGAGGCAGGTAAAGGAAGGGAAGGCAGGGTGAAAGGGAGATGCACCCCCCAGCCTGCTGAGAACCAGGGCAGCCTCTGCAGCTCCCCGCCCCCCCACCTTAGCTTTGGCCCCGGCCATCAGTCCAGGCTGGTCAGGACCAGCCACTCCAGCTGTGGTCTGCGTATGCGCGGACGTAGCTGTTTAAAGGACAGAGAGCTATGGCTGGGTTCACCACCTAGGAGAACCCAGACGCCTGACGTCAGCGACCCAGGACGCGGGGTTCACGGGCGAGCTCCACGATGTAGCCAACCGCCCCAGCGAGAGCCGAGTTTTCCTACTAAGCCTCCCGAGGCTCTTGCTCAAGTGGCAGATGGTGAATTTCATGCAATGACGTGAGCAAAGGCCTCTCTATTTCCAGCCTGGAACTCGGAATCTGGGGAGAAACTGCTCCTCTGCATTCTGTGCACCGAAGTCTCAAGTCCTGGGGTGGGGGAAGGGGCGGTGCTGGGACGGTTCTGATAAGGTTGGCGCCCAGGAGGCCCGGGTTCTCCAGCAGGGGATAGGGAACGAGGGCACTCTGGGAAGTGCCGGCTGGCTTGGAGGACAAGACCTGCCATCCGCAACCTGAAAATCTAGTGCTTTAATAAGCCGAGGCCGATATTAGAGCAGGCGCGTGGCAGAGGCCTCGGAGAGATGGGCAGAACGGCACAAGTGGGGGGTTATTGACGGAAGGCCTGTGCCGGCTCGGATCTGGGGGAGAGTAAAACTGAGTTATGAAACAGGCCAGATAAATGAGAATGTGCACACTAACAGCCCGTCTTCGACGATTTCCACCCGCCAGTTGGGCACCTACTGCCCCAAACATGTTGACGGAGTCTAATGGCCTGTCCCCAGCTTTTACAGATCCAAAGTAAGAGAAAGATTTACCACACAATAATAACCTTCCGAAATCCCAGCCCACCCCTGGCGCGCCCTCTGCGGCCCCCAAAGGAATCACCCTCCCGCTCAGGGCAGATTCTAGAAGGCTATTAGGGGATTCGCATTCTCCCCCTGAAAGGTTTCCTAGGAAATGTGACTGAGCCCTCATCTCACACAGTACTTTCCCCTCTTCCCTCCCATCCCACACTCACGAGCCGTTTCTTCCACGGGCCTCTGCTGCCCTGCATTTCTCTCCTCTACAGGGCCTTCCCCATCTCCCCGCACTCGACTAACTTCTCTTCCATTAGGACAAATTCAAGCACCATCACCGCTCGGAAGCTTTGTATTAAATTGTACTTTAATAATATTTATTGCTTTTTTATTCTTATCATAAGATTCATATTCATAACAGAAAATATGAAGCATATTAAAAAAATGAGGAAAACGAAAGCCAGCCATCATTTTGGCATATATACTTTGGGTCTTTTTTTTTTCTATGCATGTTTATGTATTTTTTTAATTAGGAGCATACTAAACAAACTTTAATTTTTTTCTCTCCACTTCAGGCAATAGAGTTAAGCAAAAAGGAGGCAGTTTAGCGTGGTGGTTACGTGTGGGTGGGCTCCGGAGTCAGCCTGTCTGAGTTCAAGTTCTGGCTGCTGCGTTGCCAGCGTGAGACCTGGGCACATGCAGAATCTGTTTCCTTGTTTAGAACAGTGTGGTTTACGTTGGGTTTTAATGTATAATTTTGTTTTCTTTTTCACCAGACTGTGAGTTCCTTGAGGTCAGAGAGCCACTCTGATCTCCTGGATCTAGCTCAATAGATAATAGGCCTTGGGAAAAGGCTAAATGCGGAAGAGATCCCAAAGAATAAGGCCTAGGGCTGGGAATCGGATGAAAATTCCCGAAACGAGGCACCCCAACATGTGTCTGTGGCCCTGTTTCTTAGACTTACTAGCTTAAGTGGATCAACACATTTTCTTCACTTGTTAGATTGCGTTTCACCACTTGTACAATGGAGACGACAGGTAGCCGGTGGGGCGCGCAAGGCTGTGCCGGGAAGCTGCTCTGGAAACGACCAGACTTGGCAAGGGAAGCTCCCGTGTCGCTCACTTCGCGGCTGCTCTCCGGCCCTGGAGCAGGACGGGCCAGAGGCTGCTCCTCCGGCTGGGGAGAGGCAGGGGCGCCAGGATGGGCGCCGTCGGGGGTCAGGGCGCCGCGGCCTTCTCGGCCCGCATCTGGGCGCCGGCCCGCATCTGGGCGCCCGCCCGCCTCCCGCGCCGCTGCCGACTGGACGCGCCGGACCCCACCTCGGGGCGCTGGTCCCGGGCGGGCAGCGTGGGTGTCTGGCGCCGGGACCGAGGGGCCACGAGGGCGAGGGGCGCGCCGGCCACCCGGGAGGGCGAGGGGCGCGCCGGCCACGCCGCAGGCCCCCTCCCGCGCGGCGCCCCGCCCCTCCGCCCCTCCGCCCCTCCGCCCCTCCGCCCCCGGCCTGACCCCAGTCGGGAAGCCCCTCGGGGGGGCGCCGCCCCCGCCCCCCGCGGCCTCTGGTCCGCCCACCAGATCCGGTGGGGGAATCTCGCTACCCTTTTCCCTCGGATCCGGCGGGAGCGGGGGTAGGGGATGGCTAGAACGGAGTCTTCCTTTGCCTCCTACTCTCAGGCAAAATCCGATTTTTTTTCGGAACAGGATGGGGCGGGGGGGATTCCTTCCCCGGCAGGCGCGGCGGCCCCTTTTTTTAGCTCTCCCCCAAGGCTCTTTCTACTCCGCGCGGCCGCGAAGCCTAGCAGGTGGGGGGCGCGCCGCCCTGCGCTCTTGGGGGCACGGTCGTTCCCCCTCCTCCAGGCGGCCGGGGAGCCGCGAGGCAGAAAGGCCGAGGACCCGGGGTCGCCCCGCCGCCCTCGCCGCCGCGGGCCGTGGGCAGCCGGGGACACTCGCCCTGGGGGAGCCCGGGTGATTCCTGCAGCTCTGCCAGGGCTGCCTTCCCCTCGGGGCGGTTTCGTCATTTTGCAAAAACACTTTCAACTCCCCCCCCCCCCCAGCTCCCCCCCTTCCCCGGCTGTTCCAGCGATGGCATTGAGTCAGGCCTGAGTCACAGGATCCCGGGGGGGGGGGGGGGGGGGGGGGAGGCTCCCCTCCCCTCGATTTCCGCGGCTCTCCGCGTCCTGCCCTCGAACCCGGCTCTCCCTCCGCGCCCCTCCGCGCCCCTCCCCGAGCGGGGTCTCGGCGTCTCCGCCCAGCCCTGGTTCTCCTGCCTCGGACAGCGCTGGCCCTCCCTTTACCTGCCCTCTTTTCTCTCGAAGATACCTGTCCCCCACCCCCACCCCGTCCCCCCCACCCCGGATGCAGTCCCGCCACCCGCGCGGCCGTGGTGCCCCTTCCCCCGGTCGCTGTGAAGGGGGGGCCCCTCGGGGTCCTGGGGCGACAGGCACATCTCACACCCGGAAAAGGCCGCGGCCTGACCCCCGCCTCCGGGCTCGACCCGTCCCTGACTTTCCTCCAGCCGCGGTGCCGGTCGGGGGGAGCTTGGGGTCGGCTCATCGGGGGATCGGCCCTCTGTGGCGGCCAGTGTCCCGCGCCGTGGGTGGCCGGAGCGCGTACAGCTCTCGGACCCGGCCTTGCCCATCTCTGGCTACCTGTTTTTTCACCCCTTCCGCCCTTCCCTGGGCTCTGGGAAGAAGGTGCCGCACAGCTCTATTTTTAGTCCTCGCAAGCTGCCTGCTGCGGAGCAGCTTCCATCTGCAGGCTCGGAGCCCTTTGCAAATGCTAATGAATGGGTGCTGCTTCCTCCGAGTAACTCAGGTTCCTGTGGCTCCCTGCTCCCCAGCCCCCATGCTCTCCGGAGCGGGAAATCGAGGCACGGGGTTAGAATGGGAAGACTTGACCCACTGGGCATCAGAGTCCCAGGGTTTCCTTGGGCCTCTCGGTGGCGTCTGCCTTCTCCAGCGCTTTCGGCCTCCCTTTACTTCACCTGCCAGAGCCAAAGCCTCGGCTAAGTTCAGAAGTCACCCAGCCCCTGTCCCTAGAGAGCTGAGGTCCAGCAGGAGGACGCGCAGAGAGACAGATCATCACACTACAAACAGGTGGCCCACAGAGCTGGTTCTGCCCAGCGTGGTGCATGAGCACAGAAGTCCCACCGGGCCGGGCAGGGAGGAAGGGAGGTCAGGTGAGGCTTCCTGGAGGAGATGACATCTGAGCCGAGACTATAATTGAGAATTGGGGTTAATCGAGCTCAGGGCATTCCATGAACAGGGTCGTGACGCGTGAAAGGTCCCATGTGCCAAGCTGGGAATTGTGAGAGCGGAAGCCAGGAGGGCGATCGGGAAGTTCTTGCAGTAGTTGAGACAAAAGGACACCAAAGGCTGGAACCACAATGACCATGGTGCCATCGAGAGGACAGGATGCATTTGAGAAACATTGGTTAGTTACCTAGCTGAAAGTCCCCGGGTAGCACTGTCTCTTTTTCCCCCGTAGCCTCCTGTTAGCCTGGGGGGGCAGACATCTCCCTTGACCTTCACCAGATGTCATCACCCAGGTGGCACACTTCCCTTCTAAACCGGGGGCCTGGCTCGAGGAAGGGACCCACCCTCTGCCTCTGCCATGGCAACTGGCAGCGCTCAGTACCGTCTGCATGTTCCTGAAGGCGGGCTGAATGAACGGTGCTGTGATCAGGTGAGGGCGATGATAAGGGGTGGGAACTCCTCTCCCTGCCCATCATCATCGAGCTCAAAGCCCAGAGCATTTCACCTGGAAGCTCTCGAAGGGGTAGGAACCCTTCTTACCCGTTTCCCGGCCTGGCTTTCCAACCCAAAAGCCATGGGGCCCTCTTTTGAAAACCTGAAGGTATATTCAGATTGGGAGCAGGCTGTGCAGAAGATGGGCAGTGTAAGGGCCCTTCAGATGAACCCTTGCAGGCACAGAGAAGACGGCTGCGTGGAGGGACTCACCCACGCTCAGCAGTTCTGTGTATTGGGGTGGGGGGTTACAGGGAGGTAGGCTTTGCTCATCTAATTCTCCCTGCTGTCAGAGTTGCACTGTGCTTCCTCTTTCCAATGTTAAATCCCAATAGATCTGCCGTGGCAATAAACGAGGAGGTCAGCCTACCGATTATTAGGATGGGCTCTGGTCTTGGCTCAAACCCCATCTCCACCACTCCTCCTGACTGTGTGACCTTCGAGAAGTTAAAGTGACTTATTCAGTGTTTTAGTTTGCTAAAATCTGCTGGGAGCGATATACCAGAAATGTGTTAGCTTTTAGAATGGGAATTTATCAGGTTATAAGCTTACAGTTCTGAGGCTGGGAAAATGTCCAAATCAAGACATCAGGTGAAACTCTGTCCCTGAAGGTCAGGGGCTGACGATCCTGGACTCCTGTCATGCAGCAAGGTACAGTGGCCGCCCTGCTGGTCTCCGCCTTCCCCTCCAGGCTCACCTTCCGCCTGAGATCCGCTGTGGGCGATCAGGCACAGGGCACCGCGCAGTGGTGGCATTGGCTTGTCTCTCCTGGCTTCCCTCTGTCTCTGCAGCTTTTTTCCTGTGTCTTTGGCGTTTATTCCTCCGATTATAAAGAACTCCAATAAGAGGATTAAGATCCACCCTGTGCCAGGCCCTACTGGAACAATCTAATCAAATGGTCCTTAACTGATCGAATCTCATCAAAGGTTCACAATAGGTTCAATTTAGGAACATAATTTTCCGGGGTCCATGAAAGACTGAAACCAACCCGTTCAGCATTTTTGAAGCCTCAGTTTCCTCACCTGTAAATTGGGCATGGACATCTTAGTGTTATTGTGAAGTTTAAAAGAGTTCATGCCTGCTTAAGCACTTAGAATAGGGTAATATATATTAAATATATATTGATTTAGGAGAGAAGTCCCATTTTTAATTAATTGATGAGATTAATTTGAGAGAACTGACTGGAATATAAAACATAAAATATTATAGCTAGAAGACAACCTGGAGGTATTAATTCAAACCTGCCTTTTTCGGAGACCCAGAGAGACTGAGCTGAGTGACTGGTAGGAGACTGAGGGTGGGAGTGCAGGCCCCCTGCTCCTCATGACTTCTGAGCATTACTCCTCAGCTTCCTGGGGCTCTTTTCTCACCACATTTGTCCACCATCCCAAGTCCTTTGGGTTTTCTCTTCCCTTTTAACATCTCTCCTTCTGGTCAAGCTTCCTCTTGCCTGATCTAAAATCATCTCTCATGTTCTGTACTGATCAGCCAAAGGGGCGCTGATGCAAAGTACCAGAAATCTGCTGGCTTTTATAAAGGATATTTATTTGGGGGTAACAGCTTACTGTTACAAGGCCCTAAAGTGTCCACCTCAAGGTGACTTCCTCACCAAACTCTGTCGCCACGTGTTGAAGCAAGATGGCGGGCAATCTCCCTGGTGTCTCCTTCCTTCTTCCTCCTAAGGCTCTGTGGGCTCAGCTTCTTCTGATCTCAGCCATAGGCTGGCATGGGGCTCATCTCTCAGGGCTTCTCAGCTGCTCTGTTTTCTTCATAAAGTGAGCTGTAAACTATCAGGCAAATGGCTCATCTCTCCCCCTGTGCTCCCAGATCAAAACCGACAAAGTGGGAAGCAGATGTGGGTCAAGTGATAAGGCTTCTGCCTACCTTATGGGAGGACCCAGGTTCATTCCGTGGGACCTCCTGGTGAAAAAGAAGAAGAGAAAGCGTGCCTGTGTGGTGAGCCAGTGCCCACGCGGTGAGCCGAGTGCCTGCGCAAGTGCCCACGTGGTGAGCCAAGTGCCCATGTGAGTGCCCGGGTGGTGAACCAGTGCCCGCGCAGTGACCCAGACCCCACAGAAGTGAGTCACACAGCAAGATGATGACACAACAAAAGAGAGACGAAGGGAGAGTCAAAGTGAAGCACAGCAGAGACCAGGAACTGAGGTGGCGCAATTGATGGAGAACCTCTCTCCACATCAGCGGTCCCCAGGATTGAGTCCCTCTGAATCCTAGACAAGAAAGATAAGAGAAGCCAAAAAAGAGAAATAGATACAGAAGATCACACAGCGAATGGACACAGACAGGAGAAAAACAGCAGGGCAGGGGCAGGGAAAATAGAAATCTTAATTTTAAAAAAACTGACAAAGTTCTTTCTCTCTTTTTCTTCTGTATCTTCTCCTGTGTGTCTTCTTGATTGAGTGTCTATTTAAATAGCCCAAGGGGGCGGTGCTCAACCCTGAGCCACACCCTCCTGAAGTGGTCGAATCAAAGGCCCTGAACTGATTTAATTAAGGAAACGGAAAACCTTTGAATTTAAATCAATCAAAGTGTATCATACCCAGAGGAACAGACCAGTTTATAAGCATAATCTATATCTCTTCTCGAAACTCATAAATAATATCAACCTGCGACTTGGCCCATCACTGTATTAGCCAGGGATCAGCCAGAGAAACCAAACCAGAAGGAGTTCTATATTAAGGGATTTCTTGCAAGGAACTGACTGATGCGATTGTGGGGCTGGCTAAGCAATCCTGAACCCACAGGAGATGGGCTGTCAGGAGGGGCAGGCGGGAACTCTCGGCACTGGCAAAGCCGCAGTTCACAGGGGGAATTTCTTCTTCTTCTTCTAGGAAACATCAGTTCTGCTCTTAAGGCTTTTCAACAGATTGAATAAGTCCCAACCAGGTTATCGAGGATAATCTCCTTTTCTTAAAGCCAGTTGATTATGAATATTAACCACATCTACAAAGCACCCTCATAAAAAATACCAAAATTAGTGTTTGATTGAATACTAGAGACTGTATAGCTTAGCCAGGTTGATACATCAAACTGGCCAGCACAGATTCTCAGGGGTCTCGCTGCTTCTCCTCCTTCCAGCCTGACACCTCTGCCATGACACTCTTCCAAATACTCTGCCTTTGCCCCCCTTTGCAAAGTTTTCCATGGTGGTTCATGATTTACAAGAGAAAGTCCAGCTCACTTGCCAATGGCGTCTCCCACTCCTCTCCTACTTTAACTCTCCCTTCCAGTCAAGCCAGTTTACTGGTTCTCTGAATAGTAGCCTTCTCCTATGACTCCCCCTCCTCTCTTCCCAAGCCCCACCCACCCCTCCCTTCAAGGTCACCCAATTTTGATGTGCACCACAAAGCTTCCCCTGTACTCTACCCAACCAGGCCTCAGATAACCACTACAGCCTCTGAGTTCCCTCCACACACCCCCCCCTCCAAACTCCCCAGGCACCCTACTCTGCATCGTTCACTTGGTGCTTGGCTAAACATACAGGAGAGATCAAGTCAAGGTTCAGAATTGTAGGGGAAAGGGGAGAACAGCCATCAGTCTTTTCCCTTGCACCCCTGAAATCAACCAGTATGCTGGCCAAACTCTCCAACAAACTGTCCCTGAGATCCTTTTACTGAAGTGAAAGATTGGGTCTAGGTTATTATAAATGGCAATGGAAACCATTTTCTCTGTTTCTGTTCATCTCCTCCTGTCCACCAACCCCACGCCACACCTTTCTGTCCAGAAACGTTCTTTGCTCTTGATAGCTCTTTATAATCAAGTTGACATCCTTTGGCCCCAAGGAAATTCAGAATCGAGAGGGGGTGCAAGATTCTGAACAAGAGCCAAAATACAAAATAGACCCCTGCCATCAAAGAGTGCTCAGTCAGACCCCAAAGGGTGCTGTTAATGAAATCTACATCAAATCTGGGCACCACACATACACCAGAAGAGCATAGTATTGAGTAGTTTCCCTTTCTCGGCTTGAATTTTGGCTGTATCACTTAATTTCCTATAGAGACATGCTTGAGGTATTTAGCTCTCTGTGCCTCAGTCTCATCACTTGTAAAATGGGAATAATAAGACATATTTATCCTAGATAAAACCTATCTCCTCTGTTTGTTGTGAGGATTAAATGAGTCTACAGAAAGCACTTAGGATGTCTGGCACGTGGTAAGAGCTCAGTATGTTTTTAGCTACTACTATTATCAGTTCTTACAGGGCAAATTGAAACTCCATCTCTCCCTCTGCACATGTTGAGATCAGTTGACTTAAGGTAAGATGCTTTTGTAAAGCCCTTCACCCCACCCTTGTGGGCTCAGAACCTAACCGTGTAGCCCTGGACTCAGATTAGTGCCGTGAGCTCTGGCAGGGAGGCGGGCATGGTCTTCTCACCAGTCGTATCACCTGGCAGGAGCTTCACTGGCAAGTCACATAGAAGTCAAGACGCCCTGTGTTTCCAGGGGCTCAAATTTAATTTCATTTTTTAAAGATTTATTTATTTCTCCTCCCCCCCACCTCACCCCCATTGTCTGCTCTCTGTGTCCATTCACTGTGCGGTCTTCCCTGTCCACTTACATTATCTTTAGGCAGCTCTGGAAACTGATCCTGGGACCTTCTAGAGTGGTAGAGAGATGATCAGTCTCTTGCACCACCTCAGCTCTTTGATCTGCTCTATCTCTTATTATCTCTCCTCTGTGTCTCTTTTTGTTGTACCATCTTGCTGCACCAGCTTTCCAGGTGGGTCAGCACTCTGCACAGCCAGCACGCTGTGTGGGCCAGTTCGCCACACGGGCCAGCTCGCCTTCACCAGGAGGCCCTGGGCATTGAACCCTGGACCTCGTATGTGGTAGATGGGAGCCCAATTGCTTGAGCCACATCTGCTTCCCTAATTCCATTTTAATGACTACTTATTGAGCATCTCTGATGTTCAGTGAATCATGCTGGGCACGGAGGATACTGAGCTATGATACTGAGCTAGGATCTGCTGGCCACTGAGGTGACAGATATGGAAACCCTTAAGTGGACCTCACAGCAGCAGGCACGCTGGGCTGTCACAGGGCTGCCCACCAGCAAAGTGCTCCAGAAGCTGGTCTGAGACCACACTGAGGGACTCTGGCTTACTCATCTTTGGGCCCCTACTGGCGAATACAGGGTCTCGCACAGAAGAGATGCTCAAAAGATATTGGTGAGTGATTAATTCTAACCAAGGGTCTGAAGGAATGCTTTTTTATAATGGGGATTTTATTTGGGGTAAAAGTACAGTTCTGAGGCCATGAAATGTCCAAATCAAGGCACCATCAGAGGTGCTTTCCCACCAACGTCAGCTATGGGTGATCCTGGCGTCCTGCCACACGGCAAAGAAAAGATGGCGGCCGATCTCTGCTGAAGTCCCTGCCTTCTCTTCCTGGCTTATAGTCTCTTAGAGCCCAGCTATGCACGATCAGGTTTTTTTCTTCTGGGCCTCCTCTCTCAGCATCTTGGGGCTTCTCTGTCCTTCTGCAGTTGTGAGAGAAACTGAAGTCCTCTCTCACCCATGGCAGAGTCAAAAATGGTGGCTCCCTTTCTCTGTGTCTCCATTATAGAAGGCCCAACAAGAGAGTGGACACCCAATCTGAGTCCCTGAGTCATGCCTCACTGATGTAGTCCAATCAAAAGCAATCTAACCCAGTGATCTAACCAAGGTCCCTTAGTGGAATCTAATGCAATCAAAGGGTCTCACACCCACAGCAATGGATTAGTTCAAAAACATAATCTCTTTTTGGGATTCACCAAACTCAGACTGTCATACATCCCCACCATGTCAGCCTTGAACTGCTCTGTGGACTCCGTCTCTCTCTTTCCATGCCTCTGTGCTCTGCTGATTCCAGACTCTTAGACTCTTGGGGCTTCTCTGCCATTCTGCAGCTGTAGGCAAACCTGGAGCCCTCTCTCTCTCTCTAATTTCTCCCTTCTCTCACATGGCAGGATCAAAATGGCAGCTTCCTTTTTTCTGGGTGTCTTTCTCTCTGCATCTCCATTTATATAAAGCTCCAGGTTTAAAGGCCTGAGAGCGTGGACTGCATTCAAGGAAAGGAAAGTTAAATCATATGGCCAGGGATGTAGTAGGAGGTAAGTCCAGATGGGGGACAAATGGGCTTTGGATGCTATGCCAAAGAGTCTGGAGTTTTAAAATTTGGCTTTGATTTCATATATTGTCAAGGCAGGTCTTCTAATAGCCTCTTCAACCTCGGCTACTCTCTAGAGTCGTGATAGGTATTTTGCTGGCCAGAATGCCAAGCTGTTAGCCCAATTCTACCTTGACAGCAGCCTCTTCTGCTAAGCAGGCCCCAAGGCTGACCTCACCTGGGCCAGTGGACACAGGCACCTCTGGATATTTCCTCTACTGGTTGTGATTTGCACTGACTTCCTCCCCCGTGCCCCCCACCCCCCCGCCCCCAATGGGAGTGTTAAAGTTCCAGCTGTGCTAGTGGCAACTAATGAGATTCCAGCTTGCTTAGCCCAACTGCTTTCCAATTGAATCTTCTTATGCAACTTCAGTGCTGCCATCTCAACACTTGGCAAGTTACTGGCTCTGCATTAGAAGCTGCTTGGATGACCACCTCTGATCTTTTCCTGGGGTACAGGCTCTACAAGGGAGTTTGATGACCATGTAATAAGGCCCTTATTTTGTAAGCATGCCTTAGTTTGCTTCATAGACTGAGTTATTCTTGCCTAAGAGAAAAGGCTTACTTGTGGAAAGTGGAAATGAGCTGGTCTATGACATTTTGAAATTCAATTTTGTTTTATTTTCATTTGTTATTTTTTACTATTTTATTCTGTTTTGGTGTCATGAGGACACCCATCTACTGCCTACTTTAGATGGAGCCACGAACCAGATTGCCACAAAACAGAATTTTTGATGCAGCTCTGCTATTTAGTTAACCAAAGAATCTTAAACTCCGGTTTTCTTCTCTAAACTCACTTTTTTCCATCTCTAAAATGAGTGTAGTCATCCCTTTCTTGCTTTCTAAGGATATCAAGACCATGCCTGGAGTAGAGGCCAGGACATGCTTTGAAATCTGAATAAAAGGACGCTAGAGCTACACATTTGCCATTGAGAATATATTTTGTTTATCTTTTATTTCTACATTTACCAAAACGAAGACAGAAGAAAATACTCTAGTTTTGAGGTTGACTATAAGCTATCCTGAGTAGTCATTCATTAAAACCAGGCTAATTCCTTTCCTGACTCACGTTGCTAAAAAACATTAAACTTCTTGCAACTTTCCTGTCCAACATCTAACAAAGAAACTTGATGAGAAGGAATGTCACATCTGTGCTATTTCTTTCACCATTTCAACATCCAAACCATCCCCCTTTGACAATCTGTGTCTGTTGGTATAACTGAAGCTAAACCTTCACACTGGCACGTGGATAGGACCTCTTCTTAGTTACAGTAGAGCAAGAACAAAACTGTCTCAACCCTGGTCATCTCAAAGAATTCTACCACATGGGCATATTCGAGAAAAATGGTGGAGGAGACGGTCAGGATAAAAACAGGCTTTGCTCCATCCTGGGTTCTTGGTCCATTAACTAAGCCCATCGTCCACTCCCCATGCCACGGCAGGCATCAGACTCAGGCCATGGGCAACTTTGCGCCATGTAATTTTTACAGATAGGTCGTTTGGCCCTCCTCATTGTTTCCTGCTCCTCTCCACGGCTCGGTGCTCCCTAACTCGATGCCCTGCCTTAGACACGCATGGTGGGGGAGAGAAGCTTATTAGGAATATTCCAGTACTGGATATCAGTTTCTGGCTTTTCAGTTTTATAATCCATTTCTACCTCCTTTGATTTGTGGACTCCACATTCCACTAGAACCAGCTCTGAAAGTTCCCCCAATTTAGGGTTCTCCCATGACTTCAGATGGAAGATTCATTACAGCAGTCCTGGGTTCAGGGGCCCTACAACCAGACCAGCTCCTGGCTCACCACCTTGGCTTCTCATTCTGGTTCTGTTAGTTGCTGGCTAAGAATCTCACTTACCACGTGGAAGTCACCAACTATATTGAGACACTGAGCATCTATTCCTCTAGTCCTGGTGGTCCTGGTCCTGGATGTGTCTGGAATGGGTGATTGGGAGCAAGAGGCTGAGAGAAGCGTATAGCCTTTGATATGCGGGTGAGTCCCATTTGATATGAAGGGTTTCTCCCTATAGAGGGAACTCTTTCTGACCTTATCAGGACTTTCAATAAAAGTTAAGCATGTGGGTTTTTTGTGTTTTCTATTTGTGTACCACTTAGAGTACTTTAAAAATAGCTTAAATATTCACTAAAAATTTTTGATCAACCAAGTAAAAGTTTTCAAGAAAGAAAATGAAAAAAGAAGGAAAAAAAAATTGATTTACCCATACATGATACTAAGAGATGACTGACTACTAATAAAGTCTTGATATAAATTTTCCAGACTTTCATATCTATTGATGATCTTACTTTGTATACTGGCTTATCATTTTTTTTCACAGAACAGTGCATCTATTCATGTCATTAAAAACCTACAATATCATTTTAATGACTGAATACTATCCCATGATATTATGACCCTACCATACTTCATTGAATCGATTCCTTTTTCTTACACATTTGGTTGTTTCCAGGGATTTTTCTTCCTTTCACTATTGTAAATAATTCAGTATCAGGAAAACCCAGACCTAAATCTTTGACTATATTTTTAGTTCCTAAGGATAAGATCCTTGAAGATGAATTATAGGTCAAACTGTATGTTCCCTATTTTAGTTTGCTAAAGGCTGCCAATACAAAAATACCAGAAATGGGTTAGCTTTTATAATGAGAATTTTTTAGGGTAGAATCTTACAGTTCCAAGGCTTTAAAAATGTCCAAATCAAGGTATCATCAGAGATGCTGGCTATCCAAAAGTTGGCTGCTGGCAGATCCTAGATTCAAAGCAAAATGGCAGGTCTGCCAGTCTTTCTCTGCCTTCTCCTCTGGGCTCACCTTATCTTTCAGCTTTGAGCTGCTCCATGGTCCTAGCCTCTTGGGAGCCTCATTGCTTCAGCTTCTCCACTGATTCCAGCCTCCAGCCTCTCCCTCAGCCTCTCAGGGTTTTTCTGTCTTTCTGCAGCTGCAGGCGATCCTAGAATCCTCTCTCATATGGCAGGGTAAAATGACAGAGCTTTCTCTGTGTCCACTCCAGGAAAAGATTAGGACCCACCCTAGGCCCCACAATCTAATCAAAGGCTCTTAACCAAAGCAATGTAATCAAAGGGGATCTAATCAAAAGGCCCCACATAAAATAGTCTTACATGTACAGGAATGGGTTAACTTAAGAACGTAATTTTCTGGGGCCCACAAAAGACTCAAACCAGAACATACCCTTTCAAGGTTTTTTTTTTATATGCTTGCCAAATTGGCCCCAAGATAGTTGTACCAATTTATACTTCCATGCCATCACCCTCACCAACTCTGGTTATTATAATTTGTTAAAATAATTGTTAAATTAATAGGTGAAAAAATCGTATATTACTCTTTGATAACTAGAGGTTGGACATTTTCTTCATATACTTTTTGGTCATTTGTATTTATTTTGTGATTTTTCTGTTCATTGTTGCTTATTTTTTCTATTAAGATCATTAATTTGTCCGAGCTTTTGAGTGCATTATGAGAATATTACTCCCTTTGTCCTACATGTTACAAATATTTCTTTAGCTTGTTGTTATTTTTTACTCTACTTTTATTGTTTGGGTTTTTTGGCATAAAGAGATTATACAGTTTTTATGGTCTATCTTTTCCTTCATAATTTATATTCTGCTATTAGTCTCCAGAAGGCCTCTGCCACTCGTTAGAATGTTCCTTCTCCTTACATTTAACTTCGAGCACTAGGAACATAATATTTCGAGCTATTTTATTTCCAGCATCCTGAACTCCAGGGATGCAGTTTTTCCAAAAGCCCTGCAGAATACAAGGGGGGACCCTGGAAAATATAATGAATAATGTCAACATCCTCCCAAACGTCCCTCTCCCAGGAACTGTGACATGTGAACCAACACAGCCACCCTGCCCAGCGGCAGCGGTCACCCCCATCAATTACAGGTGGGAGAAGTGGAGGAGAGAGAGGAGGGGGTGCTTATCTGGGGTGGCGGAGTGTGTCGCCGTCAACCCAGGGAGCACTGACCACAGGACGAGCCAGCTAGTGACACCCGGGCCGTGGCCGACTCCAGCATCTGATACGCCTTTCTTTTCTGGTGTGTGTGTGTGTGTGTGTACATGCTCACTCACACAAACGTGCACATACACATTTTCTAACCTCCCTCTTCTGCTAGTTCATCCTAACTGGGAGAAAACTCTGTAATTTTGAAGAAGGAGAGGGGAGCAAATAAAACCTTCAGTTAAAAAAAAAAAAAGATGTGTATTGAGCATGTGCAGGGTAATTTTTCTTCTGCATGCTTTATTAAAGAATTATATGACATAATTACACGTTATAATGTCTTTACACATATTTATGGTAATTACGTCAATGCACATTTGATGTTCTGTAATTACAGTAAATACACAACAATCCTGACAAATCGCTTGATCAAGAATTAAAATTCCCTCCGTGAAGACGGAGAGAAAAGGCATTAACTCTTCTGCTCCCTGACTTCCCTGGCTCCTGGCCATTCCTCCGCCTGTTTCTGGCCCTTCTGGAGGTTTCTTTATGTCCCCGGGTGTTACCAATGTGCAATCACATTCATCTCCACCAGGCCTGTTCCTGGGACTGGTCCCTCCAGCAACACTGCGGGTTTTTACCGTCCCTTCCCCTCTGATGCGGCTGTGTGTGCTGATTGCGGAGAGGGACGGGTGCCAGGCTCTGACAGAGCCCAGTGGCAGATAGGACGTGGACGTATGGATTTGGTGAGCCCTCTGGAAAGAGAGTTGTCCTGGGAGACGTGAGGGACTGCAAAGAGAGTTGCCCGTCAGGGTCCATCTCCTAGGGAAGCTGGCGCCTGCTGGGCAGAAGAGCAGTGCTGCTGGACAGACAGACATGCAGCGTAAGCACTTCCCTCACCTACAGGCACGTTCACCTCAAGGCCCCTTTGTCATTCTGCGTATTCCTACAGGGCAGGACCTTATCCAGTTCTCTAGTGCCTGGATGGACGCATTGGGGTTTTCCTTAGTGAGGCTATCACACCACCTCCCAGCTGCGCGAAGCCGTGCGTGCGTTCGCTACCTTGGGCAGATGATTTTCTTCCCTTCTCTGGGTATGTTTTATTGTTTCATCGTCCCTGGATTCTGACGTTGAGGGGTTTTGCTGTAACTGGGGTCTGTGACCATTTCTCGGAAACGATTGGCATAATTGTCGTCTCAACCAAGAGGCAGCTCCCGTGACCTGTTCTGTGTGTGCATGTCAGTCCCTCCTGGAGGAAATGTTTCTTTACCTCTTCCCTGACTAGTTCCTGATCAGACTATCCAGGGATTTAGGCCATCATTCATTCAGCCCAAAGAAGGAGCAAAGAGCCTCCGGGAGGTGATGGGGGAGAATGAGCCCAAGATTTGGACTCCAAATCCCCAAGGGGACACGACAACCAGTCCAAGCCTTACGCTAACTGGCTCACAGCCCTGTCTCTGTAGAGAAGAGTACAGTCCCTACTGACTTCCCAGGGCCTGGAGCTAAGAGGTATCAAGGAGTGGGAAAGTTAAAAGCTTTCAATAGAGGCCAGGAATTTGCAGTTAACTCTTTCCAGTGACCAGCGCTCACCTCCTCTGGCACTGGCAGCGGGAATTACCGTCCCCATTTACACCCACTATTTTCATCCCACCTCTGTGACCCGGAGAAACCAATTATCCCCGGTACAGGTGGTGCTGGAGGGCAGATTCACTGAACCCAAAGAGGGAAAAAAAGAAATCTTCCCTGCTAGTTCAGACCAGTGTGGGAAAGGACTAAATCGAGGGCTGGCTAACGATTCATGAAAGTAGCAAACTTATTGACTAATATACTTCTTAGTCATGAAGTCTCCATGTTCCATCCAAACTGAAATCAAGGCAATTACAGGTTGAAATGCAGCTGGAATCCTGAGTGTGGAAAATGCTTGATTTAGCCCAAGGAGGGGGATAGAGGTGGGTGACCCGTTACTGCCCCGGTAATGAAGGCGCCTTGCAGCCCACAGGCTTTGCGGGATGGTAATTGGTGCAGGGCGACATAAAGATCTCACTGGGCTAATGAAGCCCCCTTCCTTTTTTTCCTTTTTGAGGCCTCATTCCGTGGTTTCGTGTAGCGCCCAGATTGCAAAGGAATGCAGCCCGATCAAAATGAACACATTAACACATGCATCTCAGCATTTTGCATTTTCTAAACGGTGCCATCCTCTTTTAGTCTTATCTCATTTTCGTTGTTGCTGTTAATTGCTGAGGAGGACCCAGTAAATTTAGACGTATGCCTCATCGATGTATTTAAACATGCGAGCAAGTGAAATGGAAACAGAGGTAGCATTTTCTTTCTTCTTAATTTTTTTTTCTCTTCAGTGAGGACTTTTTGTATGGCCAGGAACCATAATTCAGATTTTCTTCACACTCACAAAAGAGACTGCTGGAACCAAATTTGAGTTGAGGAACGGATTTTTTAGGCTCTTTCTGGCCAGGCGCTGTGGGGTGTGTTTCTAAACTGCTGTTCATTTACCAACTACCAGAAAAGATGGGACCCAAAGGAAAGGGGACCAAGGTAGGTTTTTGTCTATATGGGTTCAGAAAAGAATTTGGGAGGTCAGTGCTCCTTTGATAGCCTTTGAAGATGAGAAGGTGCAAGAGCCCGCAAGATTTGTTTGTGTAATCAGAGCAAGGCCAGTTTGCAGAGAAGAGTTCTTGCTTCCCAACAACAGGTCGAAAAAAAGCAGTAAAAGAAGAAGAAAGAAAGTCTGCTCTTCCACTTTCTGAGCTTGATGCTTTGGAGGCGGAGGGCAGGAGTTTGAAATTAAATATGCGGAAGAGAAATCAGCAAGAAGCAAAACCTCCAGCAAGAGAATGTCCATTAAGCCTGCAGGGATGGGATTGCCAATCAAGTCTCCTTGAGCCCTTGCATCTCTCCCGCAGCCTCTTCCCCACCAGCAGCGTTTGGGAGTTCAAACTCCCCCAGGGAGGGGGGGAACTGCGCTCTTTCCTCCCCAGGTCTGTATAATCCTTAGCCACGGAGCTGCCCAGCTGCAGTCCCTGAGGGTTTGAAAATTAATTTCTTTCCCTGCCCCAAGAGGTTGGTCCCAGCTGGCCCCCAGCTCAGCCGGGAGCCGGGGTCAGATGCAGAGACCATCAGGGCTTGGAGTAAATGCTTGGGCGGCGGCTGGGAAGGCTTCTAACAACACGGAAATGGCCTTTTCCACTTAACTCAATTGCAGTGCGGTCTGGCTGTCTCTCCGCACCAAGATTCAATTACCAGGGCCGATATGTGTGTGTCCCGTCCCCACTCCCCCGTACCCCCTCCCAATCCAGCCCTGGGCTTTCTGGGGAGTTGTTTACTGTCCTTTCTGTCCTGTAGCTAGGGGTGACGGATTCCAATAAGTAAGGAAGACGAAGGCTGTTCCTGCAGGTTGTCAGCTCCAGGTGGGAGCACCTGAGTAGCTCACGCGTGGCAGGTGGGGGTATGGAAGGAGCACTGGGGTGTGAAGTCCAGCCGTGTGGCCATGGGTAGGTTTCCTGAGCCTCGTTTTCCTCCTCTGTACAAGAACAACATTCTGCCAGGTGATCTCTGGGTCTTGTCATCTAGTCCTCAAATTTCAAGGAGTTGGCTCTAGTATGTTCCACTGAGGGTCCCCGAGCACTTTCTTCTCGGCATGGTGTCCACTCTCAAGGGTCATTCAGCACCCCAGGAACTGCTGTGACTGGGCCTGGCCCAGGTGTTGGGGCTCCTGGCCCAGAGCCTTTGGCCGCTCTTTATTCGGGAAGTCCAGCAGACTCAGGGGACCGCGCATGCTGGAACTTCCCCGAGACACCTTGCAGGCCAGACGTGGACAGAAGAGGGGACATAGAGACGATCAGCCAGGGCAAGATTCCCCTGGACTCCGCCCCTCGGAGCTTACCTTCCCAGGTCCTCTGCCTCTCGCTTTTCAGCTTATGAAGCTGTCAATGGAAACTGGATCCAAGCGTTGCTGATTCAATGATGTTTGCCCAAATGCTGTTTCCTAAGAACGGTTGGATGCCCAAGATGCCTTCTGAGTCTGTTTTCTTTTTTCAACAAGCCCGTTTCTTTTCCTGGAAGTGGGACATGGCACGAAGCCGGTGGATTCTGAACCCAAGTCTATTCCAACTCCTTCTAATCTTGGACCATATTACCAGGAGGGGATTTGGGAACCCTACAGAGGCCCTTCCTCCACCCCCTCTCCAAGGGTCCTGGGAAGCTGGGGAAGCCGGGGTCTGGCAGCCGTTAGTAAGCACTTAATGCATGCAGCAATCTTCCTTCTTACGAGCTAGGCATAGCTGCATCCATCATTACTTCATTTACTCTCCAAACCCCATTGGGAGCTAGGTGTTAATAGCTCTGTTACACAGAGGAAGGAATGAGACTAGACGTAGTAAAAGGCAGATCCCACCGTCTGACCAAAGCCCACATCCCTTGCTCCTTCCAGCATTGCACACACACACACACACACGTGCTATAAAGGTATGCTCTTTTTTTTTTAAGACCCTTCTAAGAAGGGGCACTGCTCTGGCCCACTTTGTTGAAAAAGGCAGCCCCCATCCCCAAGTGTCATCACGCAGCTCTTGTCTTACCATCATCCCCTTCCTGGCCATTTGAACGTGGCCTTCAGCTCTGCCTTCACGGTTCTCCCAGCAGCCTGGCTTGCTCTGGTGAGGAAGCCCTGGCTTCGCTCCTTTCAGAGCTCCTGCTTCCGTCCCTTCCCACTCCCAGACCACCCATTTTGTCTTGTTATTCCAATTCGAAATGCTGGCTAACAGGGGCTATGCCCAGTCACGCTTGCCTGTCTAGAATCTCCGTTGTTTTCCAGTCGCTCCCATCAACCCAATCCCAGGCCAGAGAAGGCCCTGGACTAAGAAGAGCAGTAACCCCTGCTTCATCACTCCCCAGCCCATGGCCTTGAGCCCACCACCTAGCCTTTGTGATCTATAGCATCTCTGTCTTAAAATAAGGATCGAGTTCATCCTCTCTTCTCTCCCAGGGTTTCTATGGTCGGATGTACCTGGCAAATTGTAAAACTCTCAGGTGCAGGACCAAGTCCCCCTGTGCCCTTGCCCTTGCCCTACCCTGCTTCGCTCTCTATTTTCTTTGCATTCTGCATTTATCAAGTGCGCCCACAGGCCATTTCCTTTCGGAATCTGCTCAGGCCCTGTCTCGCAGCCCTACTCACAAGCTGGTTGCTTTTCACGGCGGCAGAGCAGATTAAAGCCACGGACACTTGAACGTCTTGGGTTGGCTCCATGTGAAAGAACGCCGAAGCACCCAGATTTTGACATCTTTTACATTTTTTTGCCTAGAAAGTAGATGAGAAGAGTGAAAGAATTGTAGTAACACCCCAGGCCAAGTAGCATGCTCAAGACAGCATGGCAGGTGACAGCCAGGATGTCAGGGACTGTGACAGCAGCACGGGGGACATGCAGAGCATAGCGGCGCACGTCAGCATTGCCGGCAAAGCCAGTACAACTTGGCAGTGGGCGTGGAAATACCGTCTGGGTCAGAAGACGCCAAGAGGAGCCGGTGTGTTATCATTTGCACAAGCAACACACAGACTTAACTCAGGCTGCTCAGAGCCGGTTACCATGTCTGCCAGCCCATCTTTCTGCCTTGAAGCTGACCTCACTTAGAAGCTTAGCTTTTCTCTCCCCAGCCCATGCCCTGGGATTTTCTCCTTAATATCTACACCATGAAATGCCTTGAGGGTAGCAAAGTCCATGTCTTAAGTGCCTTCTGTCTCCACCAGGCCAGAAACATACACGCATGACAGACAAAAGGCACTTCAGATCGGCTAACTACTCAAGAGCCATAATCCTCCTTTTGCTCAGGGCCTCAGTTTCTCTATTCGTGACGTGGGGGACTAATTCCACTCCACTTGGGAACGTGAAAGCCATCTGCTGTTAAAATCGCCCTGTGCTCATTTCCATTCCTGATTATGACCTTCCCTGAGCGTTCCTGCCTAAAATCAGCAGGAGCTCAAGCGCGGAGCTGGGAATGAGACCTTCGGGTACCTTCTGGACCTCTGCCGCTGGACTATGTTGGGGAAAGAAGAGTGGGGTCTCTGACCCCACAGTGTGAGTGGGGCTTGTGCTTTTAAAGGAAGTTAGAGATGAGACAGTGCACTTTCGACTTCATGGCTCTTCCGAGGGAAATGTTCCACTCCCTCAGCCACCCCACCTTTTTGCCCAAACCCCTTCTTTCTTGGTGACACGTTATCTTTTCTTCCCTGAAAACACAGCTAAGGAAAGAAAATGCCTCCTTCCTTCCAACCTACCATGGCTACTACCAAAATCCCAACGTCTCCACCTTCGCGACCTCCTCACTTCCTTTCTACTTGGCCATTTCCCTCCAGCTTCCACGCATTAAAGATTGATCTGTTTCCTAGGGCTCAAAGTGGAAAATGACTGCATGCAGGGAAACAGCCAGGCGAGCTGACAGCACTGTCAGGGAGCACAGTTTGCGTGTATGTATGCATGGGAAACACACATGCACACGCGTGCGTGCACCCCACGTCCCTTCTCCCAGCCCCCACGGGGTCCTCTCTGCCCTCTCCCCCTTGGTGGGATCCACGTCCTCACCCTCGCCTGGGCCAGCTCGCTTGCCGCGTCCCGCCGTGCACGCCCCGCTGCAGGCAGGCAGCCCTCCCTCGCCGCTCCCACCCTCACCCAGCCAGGACGGGAGGCTGGGAGAGCAGCACTCTGTTGGATAATGACTTGAAAACTTACAGCCTCTCGTCTCTTTCTGGCTGGTGACTGACACAAATGGAATTCATCTTTAATCATCTGTTAACTCGTTGTCTATTATAGCTCTTTAATAGCACCATAGATATTCTTAATGAAGCATGATTTAAGGTATTTACAGCACATGGACCGACAGACATCACTCACAGTGTGCAGGTAATGAGGCATAAAACGGCTTTTGAGTCCCTCCCTCCACCCCATAAAAAAATAGAAAGAGAGCGAGAGGGAGGGAGAGAGAGCTTTTGCACTGGGGCAACAAAAAAAAAAAAATTAAAAGCCTTGTGTTGTAAGGTTTGTTTTAAAATGTTTAGGCATTTAAAGTCATTGCAGCTCTTTGGAGGTGTTTGGCTCACAGAGTTCAGCAATTACCCCCAGGAGAGTGGCAGCCTCCCATTCTGTGTTCTCAAGGCAACCGATCCTCTCTCCCGGTGCATTTCTGGGGTGGGGAGTGCTGCTCAAGGGGGCTCTTGCTGTCCTCATCCGCAGGGAGCTGAGACTTGATCTGGGTTCCCCCATTCCCCCAGGCTTCCCTCAGCCTTCCCAGGACAGTACCGCGTGAAGGGCCAGGTGGACGGTGCTACTGAAAGCTGCGTGGAGAGAAGTGTGACCGACCCTTGGGGAAGGGGACAGGGACCGGGAGCCGCCCTGCTGCCTGCGCCTTGTGCCTCTGCGCTCGCCACGTAGAACCGGGCAGCCTTATCCTTAAGAGAAAGCCTGAGAGTAGCAGAGGGAGCTAGCGTAGCACGTCACCCAACCATTCATTCTACCAAAGAAGGGGCGCGACGTTCCCAGAGTGCTCGTGCACAGCCAGCACTAACCCGGAGGTCTGCTCTCCCTCGGGGATGCTCCTCTCCCGGCCCGCGGTACGCCTTTCTTTCTTGGTTCCAGAGGGACAAACTCCATCAGCTCTCTAAGCAAACGAGGACGTCCAGGGACCAGAGAGAGACTGGC
Source organism: Dasypus novemcinctus (assembly GCF_030445035.2). Classification (NCBI taxonomy): domain Eukaryota; kingdom Metazoa; phylum Chordata; class Mammalia; order Cingulata; family Dasypodidae; genus Dasypus; species Dasypus novemcinctus. The sequence goes on along the minus strand of NC_080701.1, from coordinate 33,435,228 downwards.
TGATCAAGGGAAGAGGGGTGGGGGACCTTTTCCAAGGGTCAGCTTTAAACATAGAGGACTCCTTGAAGCACTGCATGGCTGCCTTTGAGAGGGTAGAAACCACAAGCTCTGAATTTCCACTCTGACCCTGGATGCCCCAGCGTGGCCCTTTGAACAGACTTCCTGCCATTGCCCCAGCCCCTTTCTCGTCACCTCAGAGGGACAGCCAGAAAGAGCCTTCCTTATAGCCAGGGAGCGTCAAAAAGAAGAATGACATGGGAGGGGGGGGACAGAGATTGGCCAAGGGGTCACTGGTGTCTCGAGGCCCAGCCCCCAACACTCCCTCTTTCTGCTGCCCCTGCTACTCTCTATGTCCCCTGCATGTGACGCCTCCACCTTGGCCTGAGTCAAGGCCAGCGCTGAGCCAGCACTTGACAACTTGCACACCAAGTACACGCAGTCCACTCTCAGCGGCCGACTGATGCAGGCCCCTCCCAGGCGGTAGTGGGCACCGGGGTGGGGGCGGGACCGGAGACCCCAGGACCAGTGTGTTTCCTCCTCACAGGGCTACATGACCTCTTATCTGGCTTTATGTGGGAGTAGACCTTGGCTCCCTGCCGCTGCAGCCTCCCTTTCTCCAAGAGAAAGAAGAGGGCTGAGAATTGCTGCGAGAGCACATCAGTTCCCATGGATTTGAGCAGCCAAATGGAAAGGGGGCTGGGGGAAACTAAGACCAGCGTTCTCGGGATGGCCACGCTGGCTCTGCTAAGGCCTCCGGGTTCTCTTTGGAAACCGCGGGTCCGTGTTTTTAACAGCAGTAGCTCCTCCTTCTAAGAACCTCATCTCGCCTTCCCACCTGGAGGAGGTGGCACAGAGAGGAGAAGGAACTGGCCTGGGCCGTGCGGGACGAGAGCTGTCGGCCCGGCTGTGGCTTCTCCAGCTGCCTCTGGGGATGGGGCCTCTTCCCACGCCTCCGAGAGGCCAGCGGGCCTGCGGGGCAGCCAGACCCCCTGATCCGTGGGTGCGTGCGTGTGTGCGGTGCCATTCTGAGGACAGAGAGGAAAGGGAGGCCCGCGGCCCCAGCCCTTCTCCCTGCAGGAGGAGGACATTGAGCTCAAGTCTAGGGGCATTCCAAGGATCCACGTTTCCCCCCGGCAGGCCTGACCAAGCAAACAGGAATCTGTACATCCCAGGGCCCACTGTGCCATTCATTCACTGTCAACTCTTGTCTTCATTCCTGTCTGGCCCTTTCAGTGAGTGCCAGACATTGTGCCAGGGGAGCCTTGGTCTGATCCGAAAAGTCAGATTGCCAAAGAAATGTCAGGTTGGGGCAGGGAGGGGGCTGAAAAGTGCCCCTTTTTCTCCCTTTTTTATTTTTTTAACTTTTTTTTTACTGTAATTTTTTTTATGATACATAGATCAGAAAAAAATGTTACATTAAAAAATATAAGAAGTTCCAAATACCCCACACCTCACCCCCCTCCACTCCTCCCACATCGAGAACCTCCTTCATCATCGCGGCACATCCACTGCATTTGGTGAACACATCTTAGAGGACTGCTGCACAGCATGGATTATAGTTTATGTTGTAGTTTACACTCTCCCCCAGTCCATTCAGTGGGTTATAGCAGGATATATGATGTCCAGCATCTGTCCCTGCTATATCATTTAGGACAACTCCAAGTCCTGCAAATGCCCCCACATCTCATCTCCTCTTCCCTCTCCCTGCCCTCAGCAACTACCGTGGTCACTTTCTCCGTGTCAATGCTATAGTTTCTTCCATTACTAGTCACAATAGTTCTATAGTAGAATACCAGTAAGTCCACTCTACTTCATACTTTATTCCTCCATCCTGTGGACCCTGGGATGGTGCTGTCCACCCCACCTCTATATCGAGAGGGGGCTTAGCTCCCGCATGGCTGATGGATGGGATTCTCCTGCTTGCAGTTGTAGACTCTCTCGGCTCCCTGGTGTGGGGGTTGTGTCCTCACCTCCCTGTTAGCTGACCTGGGTAAGCTGAAAGGTACCTTATGGGGCGTGAGGATGGAAGGAATCGGGGTGGAATAACTGATACTGTACTTCTAATGGATTTCACAGCATTAAGGACAGTGAGGCATTTCCCTCTCACTGGCCACAGAGCTGGAGGTAAAGCAGACCTGCTTTCCAAAATACGCAGACTCATAGAGTGGCAGCCTTGGGAGCCACTGAAGTTTCCCCTTCAACATCGTCACGTGTGATGGCGACCTTGGTTCCCTCCCTCACCTCTCCACTCCCTGTCTGCTCGTCTCTCACTCTGAGAAAGTCCCCCTTCACGCCTTGCAGAAATCCATCCCCGTCTATCTTGCTCAGAGCAGTCTGGTTCTACCCTTTCAGAAGGATATGTGAGGACCAGACAGGAAGTGGACGGGTGGAACAGCGCGAGGCCGTCCCAGAGACTGGCTGCTCTCACTTTTCTGGACCCTGACTCCTCGTGAGTCTTGCCCATGGCTTTGGCTGGCCATGGCCCTGACATCTACTGTCCTCCCCAAAGCCATGCTAGTGGATCCTGGGTCAAGTGCCTGAATAGGATTGGCCCAGACTGGCTTTTTCTGTGCCAGGACATACACTGGCTGGTTCCTGGGTTGGCTACTCCAGGTCAGGTGCCCACCATGGTCCAATCAACCAAGGACCAGCGGGGAGGACATCAGAATCAGGGCCAGGCAGCAATCCTAAGAATGGGCTCTGGGCACACGTCTAAAACACCTCAGCCAGAAAGGACTTCACTGGCTGAACAACTAGAGCCACTAGTATCCGCATCAGAATGACTGAGCTGAAGAGAAAAGAAAAGAGGAAGAAAGTAGAATACAGTTAGGTGAAAGGGGAGGGAAGAGCAGTAGAGCTGTATTGGGACACCTGAAATTTTCTAACCAACCAAAGCCTCTAGAATTTCCTCATGGCATGGTCTGGTCATAATTTGCAGGAACTTCCTCTCCTCTCCTGCCGCTTTATGGCTGCCCAAGTGGCTGTGGAGAATATCCACGGGCTTCATCTTGGTTGTTCTTCTGTAATTAATTCTGGACAATAGGAAGTCAGGTTAATTATTTCTGTACTATTTCTTTTCTTTTCCAAACACGTTGGTAGCGAGGGCTTTGCTCAGAACTGGCATCTTTGTGCTTTCTAAGAAGGATTTGAGATAACTTGCTCTGAAGATGGAAAAAAATGAGGCTCCCAGGAGTGAAGTGATTCTAAGAAGTGGCACTTCAAAGTGGTGATTAGAAAGATGAGAGGAGATGAGAGGTGGGGCCTGGTTTATCTTCTATAGTATCAACCTCACCCTTGATTCAGAATCCAGAATCCAGGCTCTTCAAGCTTCTCAGCCAACTCAGGAATGACCCTTGTCAAAAGTCAAGGTCCCTATTTAAGTGTACTTCCGAAAAGCACTTATGTCTGGGGGTGAGGCCAGGGAAAGGAGAAGGCTGCCGTTCAAACTCAAAACCTCAACCTGTGGCCAGGCCCATGAAGTCCTAAACTTTTTTCTTTTCTAGATGATTTTGGAATCTTCTAGATGATTTAACTCATGGGTTGGCCATACCACAGGTCATTCCCCTGAACCTGATGTCTCCTTTTTTATTCCCCGCAATTAGGAAATGTGTTTAGCAAAGCATGTGTGCGACACTTACACAGAGCAGCCAGTTACCTAGGAAACAATCCGTTCTACATGCCTTCCACTTCCTGGCATCGTTGGGATCTGGTGGCCTCGACTGGCCTTCTCCTTTCGTCCCCCTCTGACCCTCCGCGAGTGTGGCAGCTGAGTCATTCCTAACCAGGACGGGCCAGTGCAAAATGGAAATGCAGACCCTCGTTCACAAATTATCAAGAAGTTCAATATGGCGACCGCAGAGAGTTAAACAAAGAGCAAGCCCTTCTGAGCGTGGGGCCTCACGCGTCTGCCTGGGTTGTACGTCCCTGAGGCTGGCCCTGCTGCTAATGGCAGTGCGTGTGGCTCTTTAGGCCTGTCTCCCTCCTGGCTGGAGACAGAGGCAGGTTCCTTCCACGTCATCGCAATAGCTTCCCAAAGCTACACATGCTCAGCCCTCAGGTTTTTAAGGATTGCTCTGCTGATCCTGTAAAGCAGGATTTATACAATTGTTGGAACCAGGAATGACTTTCTGCAAACTCTGGTCAGACAATAAGCCTGATGTTTCCTGCCTCCCTGAGCCCAAAGGAAGCATCAAAATAGTCCTCCTGGGTCAAACGCACCATGGTCCCTCCAGCAGGGAATGCTGCCTCTGGCCACCACCTCAAGCAACCACAATTCTCCTCTCTGCTAATGATAGTTAAAGATCTCCTCCAAAAGTCACAATCTGTGCTAGCATTCCTTGGGAATCCATCACCCACAGGATTCTCCAAACCTCTTAAAGAGCAATTTGTATTTTCACCCCATCTCACCTCCTGGAATAGAATTCAACAAATTTACTACTCACTGTGTAAGTTAGCAGTTCTGTTTATCTGTATTAACTGCTTCCTTTTTGAGTGTCTAGAGTTCCCCTCTAGGTCAGTCTTTCAGGATTTGGTGGCCAAGGCTGTGTTTGCACATTCATACTCTCAGGCATTTGAAATACTTTGACTAGTCCTCACCTCCTTCTCCATGTGACTGGCACATGACATAAAAGGGCTCACCTAATGATCCCGATTATTTGTTCGATAATCTTTTCTCACTGATTAGATCCATCTATACCTCCAGGCTTAGGGTTTCACGGCAAGGCATTTACTTGGTGGCCAGCGCCTTGGCTGTTCTACATTTTATCTGTGCATTCAGCACACACATTTATTGTGCATCTAGTGTGGGTCAGTTGCCCCATTGAGTACTAAGGACACTAAGATCCAGCCAGTCCCTGCTCTAGGGATGCTTGTGAGCTGGTGGTATAAGCGAACACCTCCAAAACCTAAAGTATAAGGGGACTAGTCTTTTATGCAGGCACGTTCCCAAGGAACTAATTCACAGTGTCCCCCCACATCCCATCAAGTCTTTGGACAAAGGAGAACTTAGAGATTTTCCACAATAACTCAGAGGAAAATTGTCACTAGGCAGGAATAGCTCCAAACCTCCCCCTCCCAATTCCTTAATAAGAGGCTCAGGTCTTTTTGCTACCCACCCCCCAACAGGTCCACATTTTCATCCACACCTGCGTATTTTAAAAGTTCTTAGATGAAGGCGTTCCAAGTCCCTGAGTCACTGAATCGAGTTTGCTAAGTAGATCTAGAACCTCCGGATCAGTTTAGGTGGTGATGTGAACTGGGACAGTAGCTCTCCCCCCGCCCCTGCCAGAGGAAAGATGGGCAAAGTCTAATCAATCCGTGGGAAGTCATTTGCACCGTGATCATCTTCTGATTCTCTAGCTGAATTTTTTAAAAAAAATCTTTTGATAGATTTGGAGACTATTATAGTGCCCCACAAAATAAATTTTCCCCCAACAAATGTCTTATTTGCAGCTGAACAGTCACACTCTGTGGGTTTCTATCACATAAAAACACTTCCTTGAAATTGGAAAAAGATTTAGAAATCACACGGCTGTATTCCCTTAATTCATTTCTTTCTTTCCCTCAACAAGCTTGCTCCTAAAAAGCTCAAGAGCGCCTGCTTCTTGGCCCATGCCAACGGGGTAGGGCCTCCTTTTTTCACCTTCATGCTACGAGATATGACACTTGGTTTAGGCACCTCCCATGGATAAGCTGGATGATAGGAAGGAAGGTGCCAGAACAAACCACAGGGGCCTATCGGACTGTTGTACACACAGTTATATCTCGCTTAGCATCCCATGGAAAGGAAACCCCCACCCACTACGCTCACAGTCAGGCCCTGCAAATCTTTACATATGTGTTTTGTGCTTTTAGTAGTTATCGTATATCTCGCTCCGCGTCTTAATCATCCTTTGTAGTTCTCTTAACCCTCCATCAGAAGAGTTCTTAATATTTGGGGGTAACCAATTTATTCTCCTCACTGTCCTTAGAGAAGGGAAGTCACTGAGAATTAGTTCCGTCCCATTTTGTTTGTGAAAGCACAGAGGCCCAGAGAGAGCCCGTCATTCAGCTCCAAAGCTCCACTGCCCCGTCTCCATGGGGGCGGCCAGTCCCTCCCCACTCCCCAGCGTTTCCTCCAGGCCTTGATGCCTTGTAGCCCCTTGAGCAGAGGAGGGCCATCACACCCCGAAGGCTCTACCACGGCCCCCTCCTCCTCTGTGGTCTTCCCCAGCAAGGTTCCACCCCCGCAACTGGGGCCAGAGCCTCTGGGGACCCCCCGCCTCTGGACAACGCAGCCCCCAGCCCAGCACTCGCGCCCATGCAGGCAGGCTCGGTCACCCTAAACAAGTGCGAAAGCGCCACCTTTGCGGGCTGGAATCCGAAAGAAATTGGAAACCTGCTGTTAGCTCCATTCCCACTCTCTTCTCATGTTTGCTGTTATTTTTTAACACTTTTTTTTTTCATAAAAGCACTATCCTCTTCCCCAGAGCTTGCCTGTAGCGAAGGCATGGTCTGTACAACTGCAATTATTTCAGAGAACAGATGGAGTGAGGAGCAGAAAGTCTGTTAATAGTAATAGAAATGCTACATGTTAACCTGGACAGCACACGATGACAGTCCCATGACTACCCGTTCTGTTCCCACCAGCTGGGCAACCAAAGTAGGGATGAGATATTCGCAAACACAGCCATCAGCCACGTAGCCACCTAAAGTTAGAACTCAAATTCCTTCACACGAGGGGCCTTGGCAGCTCCGGCAGCTCAGGCCGAGAGCAGAGGCGGCCAGGCCCAGTGGAACCGCCCAGCCCTGGCTCCACTGCCAAGGCTTCCTGGGCCGCCTGGGCCCAGGCCTCGCTTTTGGGCAAGCTGAATCTTCTGACCATATCTGGGAACCAATCGAACCAGAGCTTTCCATCAATGCTCTCGGGAGGAAGCGTTCAGTCTGGTCAAACTGATCTTGACTTCCTAGAAAGCAAGGTGTGACGGAGAGGCTGGCTTAGGAGCCAGAGGCTTCCACTCTCAAAAACCAGGGTCCAGAAAGTTAAGGCTCAGACTCCATAGCCTGTGATGGAGTGTTGGGGCCAGCAGTAGACTTTCCACTCTCCCCAGAAACCTCTCCCCACTTCTGGAACATGGGAGAGGGGAAAAAAAAGATGTCTTATCTTCGAGGAAATGGGTAAATCATTTCAATAATATTTCTTAGGCACTGACTAAAAATATGCTAGGCATTTCAGGAGTAGTGAAGAAATAAGTCTCTGCCCTCGAGAAAATGATCATCTAATAAGAGAAATCAAGAGAAACCCACATATAACCAAGTGCATAGCAGCAAAGGGGCAAAAAAAATTTTATAGGGGTTTCGAGAAATGGGATGTGTCATCTGGTTCAAGAATCTCAAAAGAAGTCTTCCTAGAGGAGGTGGGTAATATTTTGAGACATGTCTTAAAGAATGGGAAGGATTTTTTTTTTTTGATAGACAGGAAAACAAGTGAAGGCACCAGGCAGAGGAAGCGAGAATATTCTAGAGATCATGTCTGCCTGCACAGAGGTGTGGTGGGAGATCAGCTGGGCTAGCCATGGGAGGCGTGCTTAAATGCCAGCTTAAGAGGTTTATATTTAAGGCGTGAGTCTGCGCGAGCTGTTCTTTAGACAGATTACCCGGCACCAGCGTGCTGGAGCCAGCTTGTTCTGGCTGGCAAAAGCCAATTCTGTCCGTCTCCTCTAGAACCTGTGTTCAATGACCTCATGTTGGTAGCTTGAATCAACCATGGCATGAGAATTTACCCATGGAAATGAGCAAATGCTACAAAGCAGGCTTTTTATTTTTTGGAGAGCTGGTTTACCAAGGCACCCTCAGGTTACCCTAGTAGCAAGCAAGCACAAAACGAGGAGGAAAAGCGTCATAGAGGGAAGAGGGCCAGGTAGGAACCTACTGAAATAGCAGAGGGGAGAGCTAGCTGGGACCTCCCCAGAAGGAATCAGAGGGGATGAGAATGAGGAAAGGTGAGATAATGCCAGAGAGACTCTACGCTTGAAAATCAATAAGAATTATTGGGCATTATTGGAGAAGGAAGAGTACACAGTGATTCACACTACAGAAAGAGAAGAAATAGGTAGGTGTAGCACAGGTGAATGTGGTTTTGGAGATAAAGCTATCCATCTGATAACCATTTTGATTCGAGAAGCAACCCAGATGCTCTGTTGCTCGGAAGCCCCCCTTTCCCTTCCCCTTCCTTCAGTTTCCTCTTTGCCCTCCCTGTCATCCAGTAAGGATACCATCTCAACTAACCCCTCAACACGTGGTGAATTCTGCTGTATGCTTGCTTGGCTGCCTAGGAGGCTTTGACATGTAAATCATTCCCTCGGTTTTATTAGGCAGGAAAGTTGTGGTGGACTAGAGGGGACAGAATCTAGGGTTTGAGGAGGGCATTGGGATATGGTGAACTCACCGGAATTTGAACTCATCACTCGGGGCTTGGGCGCGCCACCCCGGTCTCCTCGGCGCACAGCCAGAGCTGCCTGAGCCAGCAGGGGAGCTCTTCCCCTGCCATCTTGAGAGTGCAGATGCCGTGGGGCGCCCTGGTCCCCAGAGCACCGGGCAGCCCAGTGGCAGAAGGCACTTGATTCAGAGACCCTGGCACATGTTGCCAACCAGTACGTCTTCGTAGTACGTATGTTTCAAATTACACGAGCATCCAGAGACTTAGGTGTGAAGGAATTTTCAACATGCAAACAAATACCGTGTTGTTGTGAACAAACATCAACTCCAATTCTGTCCTTCTGCCTCCTGATCTGCGCCTGCCTTTCTAGGCTGGGGGAAAGAGGGTGGAATTTGGAGACAAAGTACATGATTTTAAATCCCAAAGAAGCCATTTACTTGATACCCATGACTGACCTTCACTGCTCGCTCAATATGTTCAGGACACTATTCTAAGCCACTTATTAACTCACTTGATGCATGTGACAGTCTAAAAAAGAAGCACTATTATTATCCCCATTTTACAGATAAGGCATTCAAAGCCTGGAGAGTTTAGGCAACGTGCCCAGAAAATGAGTGGGATCCACTCCACTGTGGTATTTTATCTCAAGTAGATCCTCTATTCTCTCTGAGTCTCAATTTTTTCACCGGTAGACTTAGAATAATCATCTGTACTTAGAAGATTTTCTCTGCAATGACCCTTTGCTCCCACTCATGTGATTTTGGCCACATCAGATTATAGCCTTAGTGACTTGGACCCTTTCCACCTGCAGCCTCTGATCCCAACCTTCGGGTCCTGCAATATCACTCTCCGATCTTCCTCATGGGATATCACCTTTTCTATGAAGACCTACCTTACTCCTCTTTCCCTGTATTAGTCAGCCAAAGGGATGCTGATGCAAAATACCAGAAGTCTGCTGGCTTTTATAAAGGGTATTTATTTGGGGTAGGAGCTTACAGATACCAGGCCATAATACATAAGCTACTTCCCTCAACGAAGTCTTTTTCCACATGTTGGAGCAAGATGCCTGGCAATGTCTGCCAGGGGTCAGGCTTCCTGCATTTCCCTCTTCCCAAGTCTTGCTTCTCTCTGGGCTCAGCTCCTCTGTTTTCTCCACAAGGTCAGCTGTAGACTATGAGGCTCTCTAGGCTTTGCCTCTCCCCACAAGGTCAGCTGTAGACTACCAGGCGAACCTCTCTGTCTCCCTCCCCAGGGTTTCTGCCATGTCTAAGGAGCCGTCTCTATTCCTCTGTGTTCTTCTCCTGGCTTAGGTCCTCTCTTCCCAGGGCTGGCTTCTCTTTCCTCTGTGTGCTTACTTCCTGGGGCTCCAGCTTGGGGCTCCAGCTCAAGACTCCAGCATCAAACTCCAAATCAAAACTCCAACATCAAAACTCCAACTCTGTACCTTGTCATGCCTTTTATCTGAGAGTCCCCACCCACCAAGGGGTGGGATCTCAATCAAAGCCTTAATCATAATTTAATCATGCCCAGGTACAGACCAGATTACAAACATAATCCAATATCTACTTTTGAGATTCATAACTATATCAAACTGCTATACTCCCCATCCCTGAGCCCCACAATTCCACACAGAAGCATGTGGTCCCTCACATTTGTATGTTTCTATTGCAGCTCCTCATGTCCTACTGCAGTTGTTTGCATGTCTGTCTCCCTGGTTAGTGTGTGAACCACTCAAGGGCATTTCTGTATAGACAGGGTGTAGGATGAGGCCCCAAGTAGCTGAACTAGTTGAAGAAACTGGGCAGCTGTAACCTGATTAAAAGAAGACTGAGAGGATAAGATAACTGCCTTTAACTATTTGAAAGACTGTCACATGCAGGAATTGTTCTATGTAGCTCTCAAAGAAAGTACCAGAAACAAGAGCATGACAGTGGCATTTTTTGCCTGCAGGAGAGATGCAGCTCTCCATAACAATTCAAGCTATATTTGAATGAGTCTCATTCCCAGGCGAGCAAGTGGCACCCATTTCTGGGTGCACTGTGGAGCTGCTGGGTGATTGCTTGCTAGGTTTCTTGACAAGGGAAGATGGCCCTGTTGTTTTCCGTGTTCAAGGATTCTGTAATTGGTCCTATTCTCCGGTGAACTTAGTTCCCCTGAGACACAGAGAGTGAGTTAGAGGAAGATGAGGGTTAATGTGGCGTGGAATATCTCTGCATGTACTGTTTTCCCTAGGCCACCACTTCCTGGAGGACATCTTCTGGCTGTCAATGAAACTGCTACTCCAGGGACTGTTGGTAACAAGCACTAATGCCATTTGTTCACAGTAACAAAACTTGACCCACAGACATTGCTTCACAGTCTTAAAAAAAATACTTTCATACTCTTATCTCATTTTCTTTTTAAAATAACCCTGTTGGGTAAGTCCATTTCACAGACTGCACCTTGGTGGAACTAAATAACTCACCTCCACACACATGACCTGTATGTGGAACAACTGGGACCAGAACCCAGATTCTCTATCATTAACTCAAGTAACATTTATATAACTTTGATATGCCTTTCTAGGGACCAGTCTCCGGTACCCACTCACTAAAACAGGCATAGTAAATTGACTTATGTATCATGTTGGAATGTGTTCAGGTGCAAGGAACACAAAAACTCTGTCTAGGACCCAGGCTTTTTCCTTGTGTCTTCTTCACCATCCTTAGCACATAGTCCTTCAACATCATGCTTGTCCCTTCTTGATCACAGAACGGCTGCTACATATCCAGCAACACATCCACATTCCAGGCAGGAAGAAGAGGGTGAAAGGGAAAAGGGCAAAAAAACTCTCTCCTCATGAGGCTTTGACTTTTAGTCAGGAAGAGGCCAGTCCCAGGGGACTTTCTCCTACATCTCCTTGACCAGGACATGGCCTCCCTTAAGTGTAAAAAAGACTTGGTAATTCAGTATTTTAGCTTCCCAGCCTCTACAGTAGAGTCAGGCAAGAGAGGGGGAGAGCTGGTGCACAGTGACTGCACAACACCTCTCCCCAAATATGTCACAGCGTGAGATGAGCCAGGGCTCCCACGGTTGAGGTGCCACTGTCCACACATCCCAGGATGTGTCCTTAAAGGCTGTCTGTCCTTCTGGATGTCATCCGGAAATGTGAGTCGGTCCTCGGGATGAAAGGCTTCAGACCCAAGGGGCACCCCCCGGGCTGCCTCCTGGCAGGGCCATCAGCCTTGGTGAGGAGCAGCTGTTACACTCAACCTCCCCCAGGAAGAAGGCTCTTAACTAGATTTCCCATACAGAACTTTGTGGGGGAGGTTCAAAAACAACCAACCCACTATAGGCTAAATTTGTATTCCAACCAACATCATAACGAATCGTGGGAGGGAAGGGTTGCTTGTGTTTGTGACTTCAGCATCTCAGTTGGGTGTTCCAGCCCCTTAATCACCAGTGTCCAGGGCACAAGGGGCAGCAGCTGAGGACTGGTGAAACCTGTCCTTCCTAAGCAGAGGGCACATGGTCTTTCTTGAGAGTGCCCTAACCAGGAGACAAGAACCCTACCTGGGTTTTTCTTTTTTGATTTACTTATTTCTTTATTTCTCCCCCCTCCCTCCATTGTCTGCTCTTTGTGCCCATTCGCTGTGTGTTCTTCTGTGTCTGCTTGTATTCTCATTAGGCAGCTCGGGGAACCAATCCTTGGACCTTCTGGAGTGGGAGAGAGGTGATTACTTTCTTGTGCCACCTCAGCTCCCTGCTCTGCTATGTCTTCTTATTTTCTCACCTCTGTGTCTCTTGTTGCGTCATCTTGCTGCGCCAGCTCTCTGCATCGGCCGGCACTCCTGTGCAGGGCAGCATTCTTTCATGGGCTGGCACTCTGTGTGGGCCAGCTTGCCACACAGGCCAGCTTTCCCTCACCAGGAGGCCCTGGGCATCGAACCCTGGACCTCCTATATGGGAGCCTAATTGCTTGAACCACTTCCATTTCCCCCCACCTGGGTTTTAATCAGTGAAGAATTTGGTCAGAGACTTTGGAGAATCAGACTTTAGAATTGTGGTTCTCATCCCCGACTCTATAGAATCACATGGGAAACTTTTAAAACAATACCAATGCCTGGCCCCACTCCAGGCCCATTGAATCAAAACTTCTGTGGGGAGGGACCCCAGCCTTCTTAGCTTTTAAAAACTCCCCAATGAGTCTAATATTCAGGCAGGGGTGAGAACAACTGTCTGAGGGAAAATGGATCACCTCTCAGAGGACAACTTGACTGCAAACCTTAATCTGATTAGTCAGATCAATCATGGTCCCAAGACAAGTGAGTGTTGTAGGCAAGAAGCCACACCCATAATCAAAGGCTTCGGAAAATAATGCAATACCATAAACTGTCCAGTCTCCTTCAGTCTCCAGGTGGGCTGGTTGGATATTTGAGGTCAGAAGTCAAAAGCCCAACTTATCAGTACTTCTAGGACCCAGGACTGTCTCAAGGACTAGTGAAATCCTGTCACATTTTGTCCAAAGACTCATCATTCCTCCTCTCTGAAATAGATAGGCACAATCAGACTTCTTGAATAGCAAGGTGGAGGGAGAGGACTTCATAGACTCTAAAGTCCACTTCTGTGTCACCTAAAGCCCCTTCTGCCTTTTCATCCTGTTAGGAAAGGTGTGGCATGCTGGTCTGCCCTGAAGTGCTGACCACTGCCTATGTCAGTGTGTTAGGGTTCTCCAGGGAAACAGAACTGAAAAGATATATATATAATGTAAATGTTAAGAAATGTATTATAGGAATGGGCTCATGCAACTATGGGAATGGGCAAATCTGGATTCTGTAGGGCAGCCTGCAAGCTGAGAATCCCAATGAAGACTTTTGATGAATTCCCCAGAAGAAGCCGGCTGGCTGAAGTAGAAATGGAAATTCTCTCTTCTGACTGCTGAAATCATCGTTTGTCCTTTTAAGGCTGTCGATTGATTGAGAGAGACCTCTCTAGATGTTGAAGGCAATATCCTCAGTTGATCGTGGATGTAATCAGCCAAAGATGCAATCAACTTACTGATGATTTACGTCCATGAAATATACCCACAGGAACAGTCAGGCTAGTGCTTGCTTGACCGAACAACTGGACACCATAACCTGGCCAAGTAGACATATGAACTTAACCATCATAGGCAGCTCTGACCAGAGGAGGGAATGGCCACTCCTGTGCCATGCTGACCCATCCCACACACAAATTTGTCTAATGGCCCCCACTGGTTGTCACAGTGCCCGTTCCCATCTACCCTGATCCTCACCACCCTCAGGGGTTCTCTATCTACTACACCACTCTGATCATGTCACTCCTACCCCACCCCCATTTAAACATCTCCTTGGCCCTCCTTCTCCTGACCTTGCCCGTCTTTCCCCATCAACTTGCCAACCTCCCCTGCTGCCAGTCAAAGCTCTGCCACTCAGCCTTGTGAACTCTACACTCCAGACACACGGAATGAAGATTGTATCTTCATGCCTTTGTACAAGCTGTTTTCTTTGCCTGGCACGGACTCCCTCATACCCCACCACCATCCAGGGAAACCTCCATTTGTCAGGATCCAGCTCAGATGTAACATCCTCTGTAAGGCTTTATCTGGTCACCCAAGGCAGAGTTAATCATCTCCTCAGGTTTGCTTCCAGAACCCTAGATGTAGCCCTAGTTGGAGCCCAAAGATTACTTGGATTATTTGCATATATCCAACTCCCCCATTAGACTACTATCTCCTCAAAGGCAAAGACTCTGTCTTTCTCATCTCTTATCCCCAGGGCCCCCATTTGTATTTAGTATATAAAAAGGTTCAGTCACTGTTGGAAGGAAGGAAGGAAGGAAGAAAGGAAGGGAGGGAGGGAGGGAGGGAGGGAGGAAGGAGGGAGGGAGGGAGAGAGGAAGAGAGGGAGGGAGGGAGGGAGGAAGGGAGACTGAACCACCTGGGCCAGATGCAGTATTTATTTCATTTATTCATTCAAAAATATTTATTGAGTGTCTACCATGTTCCAGGCATTGCACTCTCCTGGACACATAATGGTGAGCAGAAATAGACATAATCCCTGCTTTCAAAGAGCTTAGAGACTTATGGGGGACATCAACATTAGTCAAAATTAATACCAATGAATGCATTATTAATTATAAACTAACACAAACTGTCTGAGGGAAAGAAATGTAAGGGTTTAATAAAGGAACTTAACCTGGAGTTGGGGTCAGGGACTTCCTCCCTAGAGAAGTGACTCTGAACTGAGCTCTGAAGTATGAATAGGAGTTAACCAGACTAAAGGGAGTGGGGCAGGAGGGAGGAAACATTCCAGACATAAAGAAAACACGTAAAGTCCATGAGGTGCTAGGGAGCATGGCAAGCCCTTTGAACTCTGGAATGCAGAGAGCAATGGTTGTATACAATGAAAAGAAGAAGTAAGCAAGGACCAGATCATGCAAGGTCTAGTGGAACCCAGTAAGGATCTACAGAAAGCCACTGAAAGACTTTACACAGAGAATAACATGATCTTCTTTGTCCTTTAAAAAAAAATTCTGAATCAGGTTGTAAATATGATTAGGGCATCAAATGGATATGAAAAGGCCAATGAAGACCATTGCAGCAGACATGACAAACGATGATGCTGGCCTGGGCTCACATGGTGGTGGATGTGAGGGGTAACTGCCAGATTTGGGAGATGTTTGGGAGGTAGAATTGATCAGACTTGGTGGTAGATTGGCAAGAGGGATCAAAACAAGGATGACTCCTCAGTTTCTGGTTTGCAGTACCAGATGGAGAGTGAAATAGGAAACACCAGAAGACCAAGCAATGTTGTTGGACATAATTAGCGTGAGGTGCTTTGAAACAGCCATGGGGAGATGTGAAGTCGGCTGTTGCATATAAGAATCTGGATCTCAGAAGAGAGGTCTAAATTAGGGAAATAAATATGACTGCACATTGATATTCCTGAGAAGGAGATGGGAGTGATAAGAGAGCCCAGGACCCAGCCCTGAGGAAAGCAAGCCTGAGGAAGAACAGCCTGCAAAAGAGACTGAGAGTAAGCACCCACAGAGGCAGGAAGAAAATTCGAATGGTGTGGAATCATAGAATTCAAGGGAAGGAAACCTTTCCATAAAGAAGTCGTCAGCAGTGTCAGATGCACTCTGATGAGGACTGGAAAATGTCCATTGGATTTAGTGACAAAGAAGTGGTGGCTTCTCTTAGTTTGCCAGGACTGCCATAACAAGTACCATAGAATGGTTGGCTTGAACGATAGGAATTCATTGTTTCACACTTTTGGAGGTTAGAAGTCCAACATCAAGATGTCAGTGGGATCGTGTGTTCTGGTGGTGGCTTGCTGGCACTGCATAGCTCAATCTCTGCCTCCTTCATGTGGCCGCCTCTTTCCCGGGCTGTTTCCTCTCCTACTATGTTGAAATTTCCTCTAGTTATAAGAACTCTAGTCATATTGTATTAAAGCCCACCCAATTCAATCTGGCCTCACCAGAACTAGTAACATCTACAAAGATCCTGTTTATAAGTGTGTTCACATCCACAAGACTAGAGGTTAGATCTTGAATATGTCTTTGTAGGGGACATGGCTGAATACATAATACGGCATTAGCAAGAACTTCAGCAGAAGTATTGGCATGGATGAGTGGATTAAGAAATAAGTGGGAAACGGACTTTGGCCCAGTGGTTAGGGCGTCCGTCTACCACATGGGAGGTCCGCGGTTCAAGCCCCGGGCCTCCTTGACCCGCGTGGAGCTGGCCCATGCGCAGTGCTGATGCGCGCAAGGAGTGCCGTGCCACAAGGGGTGTCCCCCGCGTAGGGGAGCCCCACGCGCAAGGAGTGCACCCATAAGGAGAGCCGCCCAGCACGAAGGAGGGAGCAGCCTGCCGAGGAATGGCGCCGCCCACACTTCCCGTGCCGCTGACGACAACAGAAGCGGGCAAAGAAACAAGACGCAGCAAAAAGACACAGAAAACAGACAACCGGGGGAGGGGAGGGGAATTAAAATAAATAAAAATAAATCTTTAAAAAAAAAAAAAAAGAAATAAGTGGAGGGAAGTGGGAATGGCTCAAGCAACTGGGCTTCCATCTACCATATAGGAGGTTCAGGATTCAATGCCCAAGGCCTCCTGGTGAAGACAAGCTGGCCCCTGTGGTGAGCTGCCCCATGCGGGAGTGCTGGCCCACTCAGAGAGCTGACGCAGCAAGATGATACAACCAAAAGAGATACAGAGGCGAGACAATAAGAAATGCAGCAGACCAGGAAGCTGAGGTGGCACAAGAGAATGGTCACCTCTCTCGCATTTCAGAAGGTCCCAGGATAGGTTCCTGGAGCCTCCTAATGAGACCACAAGCAGACACAGAAGAACACACAACAAATGCACACAGAGAGCAGACACTGGGGGGAACGCAGAGGATGGGGGGAGAAACAAATAAATAAATCTTTAAAAAATAAAAAGTGGAAAGTAAAGAACTGAATACAGTGTACATTGACAATTCTTTCATGAAATTTGCTTATGAAGGGGAGGAGATGAGGGTAAGGGAATAACTGAGGAGGATATGAGTCAAGGAAGGGTTTTTTTCAGCATGAAAAAGACTTGATCATGTCTTAATGATGATAAGGGATGGGAGAATGGAATAGTCAGAAGAGATAGGGTATAACTGATAGAGGGACACACTCCAAACGCAGGTGAAAGAAGTGGCCTATCTTTATTTGGGGCTTGGACCATTCAACTTCTCTAACCTAACAGGAGGGGAGAAAGAGAGGTTGGGTGCAGATGCACATAGGGTTTGCAGGTTTTTATAAAAATAATGAAAACTTCCCACATGTTGACTTAAATTTTTCTAAGAAGTTATCTTTGGGAAAGTCATCTGTCAGGAGAAGATTGAGGGGAGTGAGGAAGGTTGGATATTTAAGGATATTGGAGAATGTTTGAAATAAGCATGACCAAGGGTGGGAGATCAAGTTGATTAGAAAAATACGGAGCCATATTGAGGGCCACAAAGAGGCTGGTCATAAAAAATGTTATATGACTTTCTCCTGGAGTGACTACTGCTCAGGTTATACACAGAGAAAAGTAAAGTTGGATTTATCATGGATTGGGGTTTTTTCAAGGCAATAATATTGAAATGACATTAGGGCAAAGGAATTTAAGTTCTGGTGAGTTAAGCTGAATTAAGACAGATGTGAAGAAAGGAGGATGTTGATGAGCTGGGAGAAATGAAAGTTTCCCCATGAGGTCATTAATCCTCGTAGGCATAGCTGAAGAAGCAAGCTGGATAGACAGGAGATTGGAATCAAAATTAGTGATTTCTGGAGGAAGAAAAGTTTGGAGAGACACAAGTTTCAGAGTGTGACTGTAGGAGTCAGTTAAGAGAGAGGGGAGAATATTTCCCAAGATGAAAACTCCAGGAACCAGACAGGACACACGGTGGCATAGATGGCCCACATGCAATATGGGGCAGAAAGACTGAGCAGGTATCAAAGACTTTGATGAATGAGCTGGGGAAACAGAAGGTCATAAGTGACAGCAATCAGGACCAAAAGAGGATATATAGTTGAATGGCCTGAGCCACAAAGAAGGATGTGGCAATGGGAAGTTATGACACCTACCTTGACTCTAACTCTGGGGTTTATGGGGCATGAAAGAATGCAGAACCATCACTTGAGAGTACTAAAGGGGAAGGCGCTCCTCAGGAGAGAGTAAACTAGAGGTGAGGAACTAAGGAAAGCAAATTAGGAAAAGTAGAGGATAGAGGGGGAGATGGCTGGCTATTCAGTGACACTTTCAGGGGACAGAGAGGAAGTTTGGAGGTGGAGGAGAAAGAGGACTGGCTCAGAAGCAAAGAAGAAAAGAGAATTTCAGCCATGATAGTGTGGGAGAAGATCAATTCCTGGAAGGGAGGTGGGAGTGGTCTGATTGAAGAGAAAAGGTGGAAGCCAGGGAAGATCAGGACTCAATAGTCTCTTCAAAGGTGGCCCATGGGGCAGGGGACAGAGGACTTGGCTTCCTTGGCCTGAGTGACGGCAGTATCCGCGGATGCTCTCTGCTCACCTGGGTTGCCATGGCAGCTTGGAGTGCAGGCTGTCCCTGAGGTTGACATTTCTCTACTGGAATAATCTGTGCCATGGTGAGCGACAGAAGGTAGACAACCCCAGGTGCAGGTGGTGGTCTTCCTCCTTCCTTTTTTACAATGCTTTCATTGAGATGTAATCACATACAATACAATCCATTCAAAGGGGACAATCAATGGCTTTTGGTATATTCACAGAGTTGTACATTCATCACTACAATCAATTTCAAAACATTTTTATTACTCCAAAAAGAAACACCCCATACCCCTTAGCCATTACTTCTCAATCTCTCTATCCCTCCCCAGCCCTCCATAACCACTAATGTATTTCTGTTTCTGTAGATTTATTTATAGTCACATTTTATATAAATGAATCTATGCAATATGTAGTACTTTGGGTCTGGTTTCTTTCATTTAGCATAATGTTTTTTAAATTATTTTTTTTAATTAGGAAAGTTGCAGGTTTACAGAAAGTCATGTGAAAAATACAATGTTCTCATATAACCACCTACTGCTGATATTTTGCATTAGTTTGGTACCTTTGTTACAACTGATGAAAGAATATTAGAATAGTACTATTAACTGTAGTCCATAGTTTACCTTAGGTGTATTTTCCCATTTACCACCCTATTAATCACACCTCATATTAGTGTCATAAATTTGTTACAATTCATGAAAAAAACATTCTCATATTTGTATTATTAACCCCAGTTCCTCAAACACAACAGTGTTCACTGTCTTACACAGTCCCATGTTTTATATTCTAAGTTTTGTTCTAGTAATATGCATGCCCCCAAAATTCTCCTTTCAACCACATTCACATGCATAATTCAGCACTGTAAATTACACTCACAGTGATGTACCCATCACCACCATCCATTTCCAAACCTTTACAACGAATCTAAATAAATAAAACTTCTCTACAAATTAAGAACCAGCTCCCCTTTCTCCACTCACAATCTATCCCCTTGGTAATCTATATTCTATATTCTAGCTCTACGAGTATGCTTATTATAATTAGTTCATATCGGTAATATTAAACAATTTTAGTCCTTTTGTGTCAGGCTTATTTCACTCAGCATAATATCCTACATGTGGGAAACGGACTTTGGCCCAGTGGTTAGGGCGTCCGTCTACCATATGGGAGGTCCGCGGTTCAAACCCCGGGCCTCCTTGACCCGTGTGGAGCTGGCCATGCGCAGTGCTGAGGCGCGCAAGGAGTGCCGTGCCACGCAAGGGTGTCCCCCGCGTGGGGGAGCCCCACGCGCAAGGAGTGCGCCCATGAGGAAAGCCGCCCAGCGTGAAAAGAAAGAGCAGCCTGCCCAGGAATGGCGCCGCCCACACTTCCCGTGCCGCTGACGACAACAGAAGCGGACAAAGAAACAAGACGCAGCAAACAGACACCAAGAACAGACAACCAGGGGAGGGGGGGGGAATTAAATAAATAAATAAATCTTTAAAAAAAAAAAAAAATATCCTACATGTTATCCATCCATTTTATCACATGTATCAGGACTTCATTTTCTTTTAGAGCTGAATAATATTTTATTGTAGGTTTATACCACATTTTGTTTACCCATTCATTGGTTGATGGACACTTGGGTTGCTTCCATCTTTTTACAACTATGAATAAGGCTGCTATGAACATATGAGTGCAAATATCTGTTCCAGTCCCTGCTTTCAATTCTTTTAGGTATATGCCTAGAAGTAAGATTGCAGGAATTGCCAAATGTCTTCCATAGTGTCTGAACCACTTTACATCCCCACCAGCCTCTCCAACATCCTCTCCAACACTTACAGTTTTCTGGTATGTAATAGTAGCCATTCTAGTGGGTGTGAGATGATATTTAATTGTGGTTTTGATTGGCATTTCCCTAATAGCTAATGATGTTGAGCATCTTTTCATGTGCTTTTTAGCCATATGTATATCCTCTTTGGAGAAATATCTAGTCAAGTCTTTTTGACCATTTTTCAAATTGGATTGTTTGTCTTTTTA
This sequence comes from Dasypus novemcinctus, assembly GCF_030445035.2. Taxonomy (NCBI): domain Eukaryota; kingdom Metazoa; phylum Chordata; class Mammalia; order Cingulata; family Dasypodidae; genus Dasypus; species Dasypus novemcinctus. The sequence goes on along the minus strand of NC_080701.1, from coordinate 33,414,749 downwards.
TTATTGAATTGTAGGATTTGTTTATATTTTCTGGATAATAAACCTTTATTGGATATGTGTTTTCCAAATATTTTCTCCCATTGAGTAGGTTGCCATCATTTTTGTGACAAAATCCCTTGATGCCACCCAATTTTTCGTTTAGATGAGGTTCCATGTATCTACTTTTTCTTTCATTGCTTGTGCTTTGGGTGTAAAGTCTAAGAAACCATTGCCTAACACAATATCCTGAAGATGCTTCCCAACATTTTCTTACAGGAATTTTATAGTCCTGGCTCTTATATTTGATGCATTGAACTAATTTTTGTATATGGTGTAAAATAGGGATCCTCTTTTATTCTGTTGTATGTGGGTACCCAGTTCTCCCAACAGCATTTATTGAAGAGACTTTTCTTTCTCAACTGAGGGTCTTGGCAGCCTCGTTAAAAAATCAATTGGTTGTAGGTCTGTAGGTTGAGTGTCTATTTCTGTACTTTCATTTCTATTTCATTGGTCAGTATATCTATCCTTGTGCCAGTACCTTGCTGTATCAATCACTGTAGCTTTCTAATATGTTTTAAAGTCAAGAAGTGTGATCCTCCAACTTTGTTCTTTTTCAGGATGTTTTTGGCTCTTTGGGCTCCCTTTTCCGTCTAAATAAACTTGATAATTGGCTTTTCCATTTTGGCAAAATAGGCTGTTGGAATTTTGATTGAGATAGCATTGAATATATAAATCATTTTGGGTAGATTTGACATCTTAATGACATTTAGTTTTCCAAAGCATGAGGATGGAATGTCCTTCCATTTCTTTAGGTCTTCTTTGATTTCTTTTAGCAATATTTTGTGCTTTCTGTGTAAAAGTCCTTTACACAGATATTCGTAGATATTTGATTCTTTTAGTTATTATTGTAAATGGAATTCACTTCCTGATTTTCTCCTCCGATTTCTCACGACTAGTGTACAGTAACACCACAAACCTTTGCATGTTGTTCTTGTATCCTGCCACTCTGTGGAACTCGTTTATTAGCTCTAATAGCTTTGTTGTAGATTTTCTGGAACTTACTATATATAGGGTCATGTTACTTGCAATTAGTGAAAGTATTACTTCTTCCTTTCCAATTTGGATGCCTTTTTTTTTTTTCTTGCCTAAGTGCTCTGGTTAGAACAATGCTGAATAACAGTGGTGACACTGAGCATCCTTGTGTTGTACTTGATATTAGACAGAAAGTTTTCAGTCTTTCACCATTGAGTATGATGTTAGCTGTGGGTTTTTCATCTATTTTCTCAATCAGGTTGAAGTTTCTTTCTGTTCCTGTTTTTCTGAGTATTTTTATTAAGAGAGGATGCTAAATTGTATCACATGTCCTTTCTGTGTCAATGGAGATGATTATGTGGTTTTTTCCCCCTTGTTTTGTTGATGTTATAAATTACATTAATTGATTTTCTTAGGTTGAACCACTGTTGCATACTTGGGTTAAATCCCACTTGATCATGCAGTGGAACTTTTAAAAAATATTTTTATTGTCTTTTTTTTTTAAAGATATACAGACCACACAAAATGTTACATTAAAAAATATGAGGTTCCTATACACCCCACTCCCCACACCCCTACTCCTCCAACATCAACAACCTCTTTCATCAGTGTGGCACATTCATTGCATTTGATGAATACATTTTGGAGCACTGTTACACCTCATGGATTATAGATTATAGTTTACATTGTAGTTTCCACTCTCCCCCAGTCCATTCAATGGGTTATGGCAGGATATATAATGTCCAGCATCTGTCCCTGCAATATCATTCAGGACAACTCCAAGTCCTGAAAATGCCCCCATATCACACCTTTTCTTCCCTCTCCCTGCCCTCAGCAACTCCCATGGCCACTGTCTCCACATCAATGATACAATTTCTTCCATTGCTAGAGTCACAATAATTCTGTAGTAGAATACCAGTAAGTCTACTTTAATCCATATTTTATTCCTCCATCCTGTGGATCCTGGGATGGTGATGTCCACTCCACCTCTAAATCGATAGGGGGTTTAGTCCCACATGGCCGATGGATGGGATTCTTCTGCTTGCAGTTGTAGGCACTCTTGGTTCCCTAGTGTGGTGGTCGGCCATCCTCACCTCCCTGTTAGCTGACCTGGGTAAGTCCAATGAACCAGAGAATAGGTGTTGCAACTCTGCTGAGGCTCAGGGCCCAGCTGGCACATGGACAGTCCAGAGATTAAAGTCTCCTGGGCATATCCCAACCCCAGTGCCAAACACAGGTTCAGTAAAAGTGACAGAAGAGACATATATAGACAGGTCACATCTGAGATCAACTCCATCACACTCAGGAGCACAAATTCCAAACTAGGGCCCACTGGCAAGGCACTGAACTCCAGACATATCTGCCATGACCGTAGGACCTGCATGTCTCTGTAGCCCTCAGGAGCACCAGTACCTGGGGTTGTATCTACTTTGACTGTCTCTGGGATCCTGCTGAGATGTGCATAATCGCGACCCCTCTGAACATCTCCCGAATTACTCTGAAGTCTATATGGCAGTAGAATTTTTTTAATATGCTACTGGATTTGATTTGCAAGTCTTTTCTTGAGTTTTTGCATCTATATTCATTATTTTCTTCTAATATTTTTATCTGGCTTTGGTATTAGGATGATGTCCCTTAAAATGAGTTAGGTAGTGTACTAGTCAGGGCTCTCTAGGGAAATAGAATCAACAAGAGATATCTGTTGATAGTAAGAGATTTTCTCAGAGTCTCTCACGTACCATGGGGATGCACAAGCCCAGGTTCTGCAGGCAGGCTGCAACCAGGGGCTCCAATGAAAGGCCAATGAAGGTTCTTGGTGAGTTGGGGGAGACGTTGGCTATCCAAAGACCAGTATGGGAAATTCTATCTCAATGCTGGAATCACTTCCCCTTTTAAGGCATTCAACTGATTGGGTTAAGTGTCACTCATTGCTGATGCAATCTCCCTGACTGATGTAATTGTAATGAGCTATTTATGATTTACCACTGCAGTAAAGTCAATTGTGACTAAAGTCCATAAATGCCCTTGTATTACAGTTAGCCCAGAGCTTGCTTGACCAAACAACTGGGCACAATTACCTGGCTGAGTTGACAAATTAGCCTAACCACCACAGGTAGTGTTTCCTTCTCTTCAATTTTTTGGAAGAGTTTGAGCAGGATTGGTAGAAATTCTCTAAGAATGATTGGTAGGATTCACCTGTGAAGACATCTGGTCCTAGACTTTCCTTTGTTAGGAAAAATTTTTTACCATCCCCCACACCCCCCACCTAGTGGCTTTTTGCATGCTGTCTGCTCTCTGTGTCCATTCACTGTGCATTCTTCTGTGTCTGTATTTATTTATTTTTCTATTTCCTTCCCGCCTTGTGGCTTGCTTGCTGTCTGTTCTCTGTGTCCATTCGCTGTGTGCTCTTCTGTGTTTTTTTGTTTTTTTTTTTCACTTGTCTCCCTTTTCTGTTGTGTCACCTTACTGAGTTGGCTCTCCACAGCACTTGCGGGCCGTGAGCAAGCCTGCCTTCAAAAGGAGGCCCCGGGATGTGAACCCAGGGCCTGGCCTATGGTAGATGGGAGCCCAGATGATTGAGCCACAGCCACTTCCCTGTTGGGAAGTTTTCAATGACTGAGTCAATCTCTCTTCTTGTAATTGATTTGTTGAGGTCATCTAGTTCTTGTACAGTCAGTACAAATTGTTCATGTGTTCTTGGGAATTTGTTCATTTCATCTAGGTTATCTAATTTATTGGCATACCATTAGTTGTTTATAGTATCTTCTTATGATTCTCTTTATTTCTGTGAGGTAAGTAGTAAAAATGCCCACCCCCCATTTCTGATTTTTTAAATTTGCCGCTACTCTTTTCCTTTCCTTTGTAGGTCTAGCTAAGGGTTTGTCAATTTTTAAAATCTTTTTAAAGACCCAATTTTTAGTTTTGTTAATTCTCTCTATTGTTTTTTTTAATTCTCGATTTCATTTATTTCTGCTCTAACCTTTATTACTTCTTTCCTTCTGCTTACTTTTGGGTTAATTTGCTATTCTTTTTCTATTTCCTCCAGGAGGGCAGTTAGGTCTTTGATTTTAGCTCTTCTTTTTTAATGTAAGTATTTAGGGCTATAAATTTTCCTCTTAGCACTACCTTCACGTCATCCCATACATTTTGATATGCTGTGTTCTTGTATTAATTCATCTCAGCATGTTTACTGATTTTCCTTGAAATTTCTTCCTTGACCCATTGATTGTTTAAGAGAATATTATTAAACTTGCATATATTTGTGTCTTTTCCAGTTCTCCACCTGTTATTGATTTCAAGCTTCGTTCCATTATGGTGAGAGAAGATGCTCTGTATAATTTCATCTTTTTAAGTTTATTGAGACTTGTTTTGTGATATGCTCTATCCTGAAGAGTGATGCATGTGCACTTAAGAAGAATGTGTCTCCTGCTATACGGCGGTACAGTGCTCTGTATATGTCAGTTATCATACGCCTCAATTCATCTATTTCTTTACTGAGTTCCCATTTAGATGTTCTATCTGTTGATGAAAGTGTTGTATTGACGTCTCCAACTATTCTTGTAGAGACGTCTATGTCTCCATTCAGTTTTGTCATTGTTTGCCTCATGTATTTTGGGTCACCATAGTTAAGTGCATAAGTAGTTATGATTGTCATTTCTTCTTGGTGGGTTGACTCTTTTATTATTATAGAGAGCCCTTCTTTGTTTCTTGTAATGGCTTTTGACTTAAAATTTATTTTGCCTTATTTTAGTATAGCTATTCCATCTTCTTTTTGGTTACTATTTGCATGGAATATCTTTTTCTATCCTTCCACTCTCAACGTATTTGTGTCTTTGGGTCTCTTATAAACAATATATAGTTAACTTAAGTTTTTTTAATCCATTCTGCAATCTGAGTCTTTTGATTGGGGATTTTAATACATTGTCATTCAGTGTTATTACTGTAGAGGCAGTATGTACTTCAACCATTTTGTCCTTTAGTTTTTATGTGTCTCATCTCTATTTTTTTATTTTATTTTATTTTTGTCTTTATTTTTTAATATTACATTAAAAAAATATGGGGTCCCCATATACCCCCCACCCCCTTCACCCCATTCCTCCCCCCATAACAACAACCTCCTCCATCATCATGAGACAGTCATTGCATTTGGTGAATACATCTCTGAGCACCGCTGCACCTCATGATCAATGGTCCACATCATAGCCCACATTCTCCCACGTTCCACCCAGTGGGCCATGGGAGGACATACAATGTCCAGTAACTGTCCCTGCAGCATCACCCAGGACAAATCCAAGTCCCGAAAATGCCTCCATATCTCATCTCTTCCTCCCATTCCCCACCCCCAGCAGCCACCATGGCCACTTTCTCCTCACCAATGCCACATTTTCTTCAATTACTAATCATAATAGTGCATGAATAGAATATCAGTAAGTCCACTCTAATCCATACTCTAGTCCTCCATCCTGTGGACCTTGGAATGGTTGTGTCCACTCCACATCTATGTCAAGAGGGGGCTTAGATTCCACATGGATGCTGGATGCAATCCTCCTGCTTTCAGTTGTAGGCACTCTTGGCTCCCTGGTGTGGTGGTTGACCTTCTTCACCTCCATGTTAGCTGGCCAGGGTAAGTCCAATAAACCAGAGTGTAGGAGCTGAAGTCTGTTGAGGCTCAAGGCCTGGCTATCATATGGTCAGTCCAGAGATTCAGGTCCCCTGGGTATATATTAAACCCCAGCACCAACTACAGTTCTGGTAAAAGTAACAGGAGAGGCTTGTGGAAAAAAAGATCACATCTGAGTCCAGTTCCATCACACAGAAACACAAACTCCAAAGAAGAGCCAACTGGCATGGCACTGAACTCCATCTGCCATATCCATAGAACCTGTGGGTCTCTGTAGCCCTCAGAAGAACCAATACCTGGGGTTGTATCTACTTTATCGGTCTCTGGGACTCTGCTGAGGTGTGCATAAGGGTGACCCCTCTGATAACCTCCCAGCTCTTTTTGGAGACTCATAGCCATATAAACTCATTTGTCCTTTCCATTTCCCCCTTGATTCAGGTGTGTCTCATCTCTATTGTCTCTCTTACCCTTTATTGCAGCCTCCTGTTTTACATTACTGATCTATTGTCATGTATTGGGCTGATCCCTTCCTCATTTCTGTTTCTGTATACTTTTAAAATACTTTCTTTGCAGTTACCCTGGGACTTGCACTACACAACCTACTTATAACCTACTAATGTGGATACCAACTTAGCTAGAATAGCATATACATCCTCTGCTCCCATGTCCCTCTGTTCCCCTCTTTATGTTGCTTTTATCCCTCTTTACCACTTTATATTTTTCACATCCATTTTCAAGAAATATGCCTTTTTTGTTGTTGTTCAATTACATTCTTGTTCCTATGGGTACTAAAGAGTAGAGTTTTATATTGAGGCTATAGTGCTATTGGGGTTTGCATTTTCTCTTTTAGCTACCCTTACTAGTGATCTTCATTTCTTCATAGTGCTTCAAGCTACTCTCTCCTGTCTTTTCCTTTCAACCTACAGAACCCCTTTAGTAATTATTGTAGGGCAGGTCTCCTGTTGATGAGCTCTCTCAGTTTTTGTTTTCCTGTGAGTATTTTAAACTCTCCCTCATTTTTGAAGGGTAGTTTTGCCAAAAAAAAAGAATTTTTGAGTGGCAATTTTTCTCTTTCATAACCTTAAATATATCACAACACTGCCTTCTCACCTCCATGGTTTCTACTGAGAAATTGGCACTGTTTTATTGAGGATCCCTTGTATGTGGCAAGTTACTTTTCTCTTGCTTTCAGAATTCTCTCTTTAGCATTTGACATTCTGATTAGTATGTGTCTCAGACTAGGTCTATTAGGATTTATTCTTTTTGTAATATATTGCATTTCTTGAACATGTTTTTTATGTCATTAGAGTTGGGAAGTTTTTGGCCATTATTTCCTCAAATATCTCTTCTGCCCCTTTTCTCTTCTCTTCTCTTTCTAGGACAACCATAACATATGTTTGTGTACTTTGTGCTGTCACTCAAATCCCTGAGACTCTGCTCAATTTTTTCTATTCTTTTCTCTACCTCTTCTTCAAACTGTATGATTTGATTGTCCTGTCTCCTAGTTCACTGATTTTTTTTCTTTCTGTTGAAATTTGCTCTTATATGCCTCTAGTGTATTTTTAATCTCTGCTATTGTGCCTTTCATCCCCGTGATTTCTGTTGTTTCTTTTTAAACGTTCAAATTTTTCTTTATGCTAACATATTATCCTTTTAATATTCTTTATCTTTTTTTTAAAAAGATTTATTTCTCTCCCCTTCCCTCCCCCCACCCAATTGTCTGCTCTCTGTGTCCATTAGCTGTGTGTTCTCCTGTGACTGCTTCTATCCTTATCAGCGGCACCAGGACTCTGTGCTTCTTTTTGTTGTGTCATCTTGTTTTGTCAGCTCTGCGTGTGTGTGGCGCCATTCTTGGGCAGGCTGCACTTTCTTTCATGCTGGGCAGCTTTTCTTACGGGGTGCGCTCCTTGCATGTGGGGCTCCCCATGCGGGGGACACCCGTGTGTGGCAGGGCACTCCTTGCATGCATCAGCACTGTGCATGGGCCAGCTCCACACGGGACAAGGAGGCCCAGGGTTTGAACCGTGGACCTCCCATGTGGTAGGTGGATGCCCTATCCATTGGGCCAAGTCCTCTTTATCTCTTTATGCATATTTTCTTTCTTCTCCTTGAATTGATTTAGGAGATTAGTTTGAACATCTTTAATTGTTCTAATTTCTGAGTGTCCTCTGAGGTTTTAATTTGTTCCCTTGACCAAGCCATATCTCCCTGTTTCACAGGTAGAATTGTAATTTTTTGCTGATATCTAAGCATCTGCTTAACTTGAGTTAAATGTGAAGATTGTTTCTACCTCTGGTCTAGAGTTTTATTGTTGATTCACTTTGTAGTAAGGCTTTTTTTTGACACTTGCTCTAACTTATTCGAGACCTTTAGAATAAGCCCTGTTATTACAGTTCAGATTTTTTCATCTCTTCTCCATGAGATTCTTGTCCTGGACGTGTAGTGCAGTTTTTAGGATTCACTTTTTGTGCAATTGTTTCACCTTCAGGAGAGAGCTTCCTCTCCACTGTTTCTTCTCCCAAAATCTTGAACTGTTCTGTTCGTTTTTGTGCCGACTTTTTTCCACAGAGCGCATGATTTTCTTAAATTCTCTCCCTCACTCAGTGCCTCATTTTCCTTATAATTTTCCATTCTGGGACCCATTTTATCTTACAGACATTGAGTTTATCCCCCCTCTTTTTTTTCCGTGAGGCTTTACTGCTTCTGTTTCTTCCCCAATAGTGTATCCCACCATGGAGAACCAGGCAGGGTCAATCCAGAAAGGTGGTCACTTCAGAGAAGTCTGTTTCGCTGTTAGGTAGTAAAACCAAGAGAAACTAGACTGAATGAGGGCAGAACAGTTCTCACCAGCTCCTCTCAAGGTCCCTCTCTGCTTTTCTCCCCCTGGGGGCTCTTTCGTATGTAGTACTCCTCAATAGCGTGTGTTCTCTGGGTCTCTGCAGTCTCTGGGGACTTAAGTCCCAGTGCCTGGACATGCACAGTGGTCAGCTCGCTGTGAGTCAGTCTACAGTTCTGTCCACAATGGGGGGAACCTGGGCTGTGCTGATTCTCTGTGGCTCCCAAGCTGCACGGATTGGGGAATGGGAACCAACCAGCAGTCCCTCATGGAATTCTCCTACCTGAGATTTTTCTGTTCCTTTGAGTCAGCATCTGCGGAGTCCTGCTCCAGTCTCTACTGTCCTTCAGAGCTCTAAGCAAGCAAATAGAATTTGGCCTTTTATTCACTAAATCTCTAGGAGGCTTTTCCAGCAGATGTCTTACTTTGCCATGTCGATGTCACTCTCACTTCTTTTTAACAAAGGAAATGGAATCATAGTAGGATTTTGTAATACCAACATTGGTCCTCCATATCCCAAAAAATTCTAGAGATAAACATAAAAAATGAATTTGGCAATTTTATAGACAAAGATGGGATTTAATTTTATAATTTGCATTAACTTTCATTACTGGTGCAATCGTTCATATGTCTATTGAATATTTTTCTTTCTTCTTTTATGAATTGGCTATTCATGTGGTCTATTTTTCCCTTGGGTTATAACTCTTCTTGTTTCTTATCGGTTTATAAAAATACTTTATATGTTAAGTATATTAATCTTTTGTTATAGATCTTGCAAATATTTCCCCCAGCTTATTGTCTTTGAATGTTATGTTATCTTATTTTGACAAAGAAAAGTTTCAAAATTGTATCTAGTTAAAGATATCAACTTTTTTCCTTTAAGCCATTTATTGTTAACAGTTTGGTGTGTATTTCTCCAGACATCTTCTATGCATGTGCAAATATATCTATAAATACGTATATTGTTGGATATACAAAGTTTCCCTGCACATTGAGATCATATGCACACTATTCTGCAACTTTCTTACTAGTATATTATGTATGTCTTTCCATGTTAGGATATAAAACTCTATCAAAGTATTACATTGTATGAATCTACTATAATTTTATTAAACAAGCTTTTAAGGTTTTTCTCATTTTCACATTTTAATCTGTAAGTTATTTGGTATGTGAGAAAATAGAAACCTAAATATTTTCCTTCATATGGCAAGCCAATTGTCCCAATAGCATTTATAAAATAAACTTTTTCCTACTTATTTGAAATAACTTTATCATCTATTAAATACACATGTATTAAATACTTGGATTTGTCTCTGCAGTTTCTCTTTTGCTTCCTTTACTTACTTATTCCTTATCCTCATTAGGTTGTTCTAACCATTGCAATCTTATAATATTTTGTAGTAACTGCAAACTCAAATATCATTCTCCTATTTCATTTTTTTCAATATTGCTGGCTAAAGTTTTTTGTATTTATGATTTAGAATCATTTGGTGAAGTTCCCAAAACATCCCTTCAGAATTTTGAGCAGAATTGTGTTCAAGTAGTGACTTCATTTAAGAGTTGACATTTTTTTAAATGATTATTTCAGTTTGAAGACTTAGTATGTCTTTCCATCTATTTGCTTTTTCTTGCTATGTACAACAGTAATGTTTTTCTTTCCTTGTATAAGTCTTGCATTTTCATCAAGCTTATTCCTAGATTTTTACATTTTTATTAGCACTGTAATGGGATTTTAAAAGTGTGTTTTCTAACTATTACTAGGTTATGTAGGAAAGTACTGATTTTGTGTACATTTTGTAAGAGGTCACTTTACTGGATGTCTGGTTGTTTTCAGTTGATTCCTTTGAATTTTTCTTCTAGACAATCATGTTAAATGCAAAAACATTAAAAGAGGGGGTAAGGATAAGTGGGTTTATTTCTTCTTTTACAGTATCTGCACTTTGTATTGTTTTATTATCACTTTGGCTAGAACCAATTTTTGAATGTATCAGTTAAACAGTTCTCTCCTTCTGAGTTTCCATTGTGTGCCTCCACACATGTGTGCACATGCGCACATAAATAGCACACAGAGGTTGTTTAGGATATATGCTCTTGCCTTTTTCTTTTTATTTATTTATTTATTTTTTTAAATTTAATTCCCCCCCTCCCCCGGTTGTCTGTTCTCTGTGTCTATTTGCTGCGTCTTGTTTCTTTTGTCTGCGTCTATTGTCAGCGGCATGGCACGGGAAGTGTGGGCGGCGCCATTCCTGGGCAGGCTGCACTTTCTTTCGCCCTGGGCAGCTCTCCTAAGGGGCGCACTCCTTGCGCATGGGGCTCCCCTACGCGGGGGACACCCCTGCGTGGCAAGGCACTCCTTGCGCGCATCAGCACTGCGCATGGGCCAGCTCCACACGGGTCAAGGAGGCCGGGGTTTGAACCGTGGCCCTCCCATGTGGTAGACAGACGCCCTAACTACTGGGCCAAGTCCGTTTCCCTCTTGCCTTTTTCTTAATATTTTTCTCTTTATCTTTTTCCTCTGAGTTCTTGGAGATTTTCTTGGCTTATCTTCAAATTCTCTGATTTAATTTTCTATAGCATCTCATACATGGTTCACTTCTTCTTTTGGGTTTTAAAATTCAACTATCAGTTCATTTGTTTTTCCCCTAAACTAGTGCCCCTTGGAAAGTTGGCAGTGATGCCTGAATTGTCAAAACCAAAAGTCTCTCTGTGATCCTCATCTTACCAATGACACTGTGATGGTAATATTGTTTTCTCCTCCTTCCTTCCTTTTTTTAAAAAGATTTATTTTATTTATTTATCCCCCCACCCCATCTCCATTGTTTGCAGTTGCTGTCTGCTCTCTGCATCCATTTGCTGTGTGCTCTCTGTGTCTGTTCATCTTTTTTTTAGGAGGCACCAGGAACTGAATCTGGGACCTCCTATGTGAAAGAGAGGCGCTCAATCATCTATCCATCTCAGCATCCTGGTTTGTTGTGTTTCTCATTGTCTTTCCTCTTTCTGTCTCTTTTGTTACGTCATTTTGTGTCAGCTCGCTGCACCAGCTCACCTTCTCCAGGAGGCACCGGGAACTGAACCCAGGACCTCCTATGTGGTAGGTGGAAGCTTGATCGCTTGAGCCACATCCTCTTCCCATCTCCTCCTTCCTTGAAATCTTTTTTCTCTTCGTTTCCATGACACTATGCTCCTCTGGCATCTCCTAACGCTTTCACCCTCTGCCTTAGTCTCTTCCTCTCCTTACTTCTCTGAGTTCCCAGTTCTGTCTTAGTCTCTCTTATGTTCTCCCTCTCTACGAGTTTTCTCCTGACAGCCTCATCCATTCCTGTGTCCACCACCAACAGGCCAAGGGCCAGCCGTCATAACTTTACTTAAGAGACATCACTGCCTGTAGGTGTCAACATATCGTAGTCTTCCAAATGTGCTACTCCTAATAGTAATGCCACTGCCATCTACCTGGTGGTCCACCTTAGAATTTTAACATCATCCGGCACCTCTTCCACATCTGCCGCATCCAGTCGCCACATGCCTCTACAGCACAAGTGACTTTCCATTCTCCCTGTCTCCTTTATTACTGCTTGGACCCATGCCCTCATCATCTTCCTTGAATATTGCAATTATTTTCTTTTGCCTCTGCTTTTAATCGTTTTCTCCTGCACTCAGCACTACAAGGGTGCCTTTCCAAAGCCCAAATTTAATCACATCAGTAAGGTGTCTGTTCAATTTTATTTGCCTAAGAAATTCTAAGCTACTTATGACATGAGAGGCTTTCCATTATCCAGTCCCAGTTAACATTTTTCAACCGTATCACTTACCATTCCCTTCTAGGTGCCCTAAGTTCCAGCATACCAAGATTCTCACCATTCCCTAAACGCTCCTCCTTACAAGCTGTCCCCTTTGCCTACAGACTCCTTTACCTGCACAACCTTCAAGATCAAGCTCAAAAGACACTTCTGTGAAGCTTTCCTGGACTTGCTGAGGTACAGACATTTAGGCTCCCTCCTCTGTGTTCCCTTAGGACTTGATAACTACTCCTCTACCCAAGCATTTAGCACATTGCTGCAATTATACACACATCCATCTTTCCCTCCAGATCAAGAGGAGGTCTGGGACTCTTCTCTATTGATCCAATATGCAATTCTTTCTCTTACATCCCTTTCTTTTATCACTCTCACCAGTCCAAGCCCCTGCACCTACCCACTACCCATTTATTCCAGGCTTGCACTTAATCAGTCAAAAAAGCACACCACTAAGAAATATAATATTACCTATATACCCTATTACATGTCTATAGTATATTCAGTTTCTCACCTTCCAAAATGACACCTTCTTTTCTGTCCCCAAACTTCCTATAATTCCTCTTCCCTTGATCACCTTACCTCTAACTCATTGATAAAATAAAAGCAATCAGAAGACAATTTCCTTATTCCTTACCATCCTATCTTTTGATCCTCTTGCATCTGAAACCATATCCTCCACTCCTACCATTTTTACTCTGGATCCTGTGCCTTCCCACCTTCCCACGTTTCTGGCCCTTGCAATGATCCTTTTTTTCCTCTGTGCCATCTATATCTCCCTTGCTATTGGATCATTTCCATTGAACTCAGACATGCCTTACTATCACCCATCTTCAAGAAGAAAGGATCTCCTGACTCTTCCTTCCCCTCTAGTAACCACTATACCTCTCAGCTGTCCTTCACACCAATACTCCTGTTTTTATTAACATATTTTTTGTTGTTGGAGAAGTCGTAGGTTTACAGAAATAGCATGCATAACATATATAAAATGCAGAGTTCCCGTATAGCACCCTCTTGTTAACACCTTCATTAGTGTAGTACATTTGCTATAATTCATGAAAGAACATTTTTGTAATTGTGTTATTAACTATAGTCCATCAATTTATAATAGAGTTCACTATGCTGTATAGTCCTGATTTTTCTAATTTTTTATACCAATGTTCATAGTAGCATTATTTGCAATTGCCAAAATATCTTTTAACATATATATGACCTAAACTTTCTCGTGTTGACCTCATTCTCATATTTAACTTAGTGCTGTTAATTAAATTCACATTGTTGTGCTACCATTACCACCAGCAATTACCAAAACTTTACAATCAACCCCAACAGAAATTCTGTACAATTTAAGCATTAACTTCCCTTTCCCTACCCCAACCCAGCCCCTACTAACTTATATTATAGATTCTGACTCTATGTGTTGGCTTATTCTGATTATTTTATACCAGGGAGGTCCTTTTGTACCCGGTTTATTTCACTCAACATGATGTCTTGAAAGGTTTATCCATGTTGTCACATGAATCAGAACTTCATTCCTTTTTAATGCAAAATAATATTCCATTGTATGTATATACCACAATTTGTTTATCTGTTCATTCATCATGATGGACACGGGTTGTTTCCATCTTTTGGCAATTATGAATAATGCTACTATAAACATCAATATAAAAATATCTCTTTGAGTCCTTGCTTCCAGATTCTTTTGGGTATATGTCTAGTACTGGGATGCTGGGTCATGTGGTAATTCTATAGTTAGCTTCCTGGGAAATAGTCTTCCACAGTGGCTGCACAATTTTACATTTCCACCAGCAATGAATGAGAGTTCCTGTTTCAGTACACCCTCTCCAGTGTTTGTAATTTTCTGTTTTCATAGTAGTAGCCATTCTAGTGGGTGTGAAATGGTATCTTGCGGGCAGCGGCGGGCCTCCGGGAGGGTCGGCGGTTGGCCAGGCGGGCTCTCCAGACGGGGGCTGCCTCGCGGTCGAAGGAGAGGAGGGGGTTCGGCACGAAGCCGTTGGGCCCTCGCTCTCTCTGCTCAGGCACAGGGGATGCGCGGTGCAAGCAAGAACACCACGGAGACAAGGTCTAGGCACAAGTCTACTTTATTGTTGAAGGGGACATGGTTTTATAGGGTCTAGGGATACGTAAAGGGACTTGATTGGTGCCGGTGGGTGCTGTTGCTTGCGTAGGCGGTTACTGGACAGTAGGCGGTTACTGGACAGTAAGCTGGCTAAGAGGTTAGGAGCAAGGGAGGGGAAGGGGAAAGTGTGGGCTGTCTAGATAACGGCTAGGCGGAAGACGGAAAAGGGGAGAAGGAGGGGCAGCACCGGCTGCCAATACTGGGCGGGAAGGAGACGGGGACAGTATCTCATTGTGGTTTTGTTTTGCATTTCCCTAGTAGCTAATGATGTTGAGCATCTTTTCATGTGCTTTTTAGCCATTTGTATATACTCTTGGAAGAAATGGGAAAATATTTTGCCCAATTTTTAATTGGTTCATCTCTCTTTTTATTGTTGAGTTGTAGAATTCATTTATATTTTCTGGATATTAAAACCTTAACAGATATATGGTTTCCAAATATTAACTCCCATTGTGCAGGTTGTCTTTTCACTTTCTTTTAAAGATTTATTTTTTATTTCTTTCTCTCCCCTTCTCACTCCCACCCCAGTTGTCTGCTCTCTGTGTCCATTAGCTGTGTGTTCTTCTGTGACTGCTTTATTCTTATCAGCAGCACCAGGAATCTGTGTTTCTTTTTTTTGAGTCATCTTGTTGCGTCAGCCCTCTGTGTGTGTGTTCAGGTTGGTTTGCTGTTCTTTTTCTATTTACTCCAGGTGGGCATTTAGGTCTTTGATTTTAGCTCTTCTTTTTTAAATGAGTTTAGGGCTATACATTTTCCTCTCAGCACTGCCTTCACTGCATCCCATACATTTTCATATGTTGTAGTCTTGTATTCATTCATCTCAAGATTTCCATTGCAATTATTTCTTTGACCCACTGATTAAGAGAGTGTTATTTAACTTCCCTATATTTGTAGATTTTCCAGTTCTCCAGCCATTATTGATTTCCAGCCTCATTCCATTGTGGTCAGAGAAGACACTTTGTATGATTTCAATCTTTCTAAATTTATTGAGACTTGTTTTGTGACCTAACTTGTGGTCTATGCTAAAGAGTCATCAATCCATGTGCACTTGAGAAGAATATATATACTGCTCTTTTGGGGTACAGTGTTCCGTATATCCCTGTTAGGTCTAGTGTATTTATCTTATTATTCAAGTTAACTGTTTCCTTATTAATTTTCTGTCTAGATGTTCTATTTATTGATGAGTGTGGTGTATTGAAGTTTCCAACTATTATTATAAAGGTGTCTATTTCTCCCTTCAGTTTTGCCAGTGTTTGCCTCATGTATTTTGGGGCACTGTGTTTAGGTGCATAAATATTTATGCCTGTTATTTCTTCTTGGTGGATTGACACTTTTATATAGTGTACTACTTTGATTTTATACCCTGTCACTTTGCTGAAGTGATGGACTAACTTTTTCTATGGAATGAATTAGGTAGTGTTCCCTTCTTTTCAATTTTTTGGAAGAGTTTGAGCAGGATTGGTAGGCATTCTCTAGGAATGATTGGTAGAATTCCCCTGTGAAGACATCTGGTCCTGGACTTTTCTTTGTTGGGAAGTTTATGATGACTGATTCAATCTCTTCACTTATAATTGATTTGTTGAGGTCATCTATATCTTGTACAGTCAGTATAGACTATTCGTGTATTCTTAGGAATTTGTTCATTTTATCTGGGTTGTCTAATTTGTTACCATACAGGTATTAATATACCTACTACAGCTCTTTTTTTGCTACTGTTAGCATAGAATATCTTTTTCCATCCTTCCACTTTCAACTTGTGTCTTTGTGTCTAAGTTGAGTCTCTTGTAAACAACATGTAGTTGAATCATGCTTTTTTATATATGCCTTTTTCTTGTTTAATTGTATTTGATTCTTGTAGACATTAAAGAGTAAAGCTGTACATTGAGGATATAGTACTCTATAGTAAAAGGGGTTTGCATTTACCCTTTCAGTTAACCTCTATTTATGATTTTCATTTCTTCATACTACTCAAGCCAATTTCTCCTGTCTCTTCCTTTAAGCTGAAGAACTCCCTTGAGTAATTCTAGCAGGGCAGGTCTCTTGTTGATATACTCTCTCAATTTCTGTTAACTCTCCCTTATTTTTGGAGGGCAGTTTTGCCAGATAAAGAATTTCTGACAGGCAGTTTTTCTTTCAGTACCTTACATATATCATATCACTGCCTTCTTGCTTCCATGGTTTCTCATGAGACATTGGCACTCAACCTTACTGAGGATCCCTTGTATATGACAAATTACTTTTCTGTTGCTGCTTTCAGAATTCTCCCTTTTATCCTTGGTATTTGACCTTCAGATAAATATGTCTCAGAGTAGGTCTATTAGGATTTATTCTGTTGGTGTACATTGTGCTTCATGGAAATATTATGCCCTTCATAAGATTTGGGACACTTTATTTATTTCCTCACATTCTTTCTGCCTGTTTTCCCTTCTGTTCTCCTTATGAGACACCCAGGTTGTGTATGTTTTTACCCTTTATGCTGTCACTCAAATCCCTGAGATACTATTACATTTTTTCTATTCTTTTCTCTATCTGTTCTTCCAACTATATGATTTTCATTTTCCTGTCTTCTAGTTTGTTGATTTTTCCTTCTGCTTGTAGAAATCACCTTTTATATGCTTTTAGTGTATTTTTAATTTCTATTATTTTCCCTTTCATACCCATAATTTCTGTTATGTTTCTTTTAAACTTTTGAATTCTTCTTTATGCTCACATATTGTTTTCTTAATATCATTAGCTTTATATCCCCCATCAGTTTATCTCTAGCCATATTTTCCTTCATCTCCTTGAATTGATTTAGATTAATTTGAACTTCTTTGATTAGTTTTACAAATTCTGTCTCCTCTAAGGTTTTAATTTGTTTCCTTGACTGGTCCATATCGTCCCATTTCTTAGTATGACTTGTAATTTTTGCTGATACCTGGACATCTGATTATTCTGGTGTGTTAATTCTGAATGCCAATTTCTCCATCTTGCTTTGAATTTTATTGTTATTGGATTTGTGTTAAACCTCCAATTTATTCTGGACTTTCAGAGTAGCCCAGGTTTAACTGCTCAGATATTCTCAGCTCTTCTGTATTTGATTCTTGCCCTGGATATGTTATACAATTTTTAAGGTTGCCTTTTTTTAGTGCAACTGTTTTGCCTGCAGGAGGAAACTTCCTTTGCACTGTTCCTTCTCTGGAAAATCTGATCTATTCTATTCGTTTTCGTGCAGATTTTTCTCCCAAGCCCTAATGATTTGTTTATATCCTCTCCCTCATACAGTGCCCCATTTTCCTTATACTCTTCAGTTCTGGGACCCATCCTGTCTTACAATAGTTCAGTCTCCCCCTACACACACCTCTTTATTCCTGGGAGGCTTTTCTGCCTCCATTTCTCCCCCATTATGGTGTCCCCCCACCAAGGAACTATTTGGGGTCAATCCAGAAAGGTCTATTTTTGTGTTTAGGTGAACCAGCAAAGAAGGACTGGATTGAGTACTAGTCTCAAGTGTTCACCTCTTGCCAGTAGGTCTGCCATAGTCTCTTTTTTCCCTAGGGGCACTTTTTATGTGATCCTCCGCAGCTGCTTTTATTCTGCTCTGGATCTCTGCAGACTTGGGTCCCTGTGCCTGGATATACGTGGGGTTCTAACTAGCTGCTGTGAGTGGCCCTATGGTCTGCGTCTGCAGCAGAAGGGACACTGGCCATGCTACCTCTGGGTGACTCCCGGGCTGCATGGTACAGACTGAGGGGAAGGGGTACAGACTGGCAGATCCAGAATGCAAATCTCCTACTTGATTTTGGTGGAGTTTTTTCCTTTCACTTTGAGTCAACATTTGTGGAACCCTCCTCCAGTCTCTACTGCACTCCAGAGATCCAAGAAAATGGGATTTGTCCTTTTATTAGTTGACTCTGAGAGGAAATTTTCCCAGGGGATGTCTTATGTCACCATATTGATGATGTCACTCATCCAATACTTCTTTTTAAAATTATTATCTTTAATAGCTATCAGCAATTCCTCATCTCTCATTTAATCTCAGCCCATTGGAACTTCTGTCCTTTCTCTTGCACTGAACCTGGTCTTCTTGAGATAACCAGTGACCACCAAGTTGTCAAATCAAATTATCACATCTCTGTCCTCATTTTGCTCTCCCTTTCAGCAGCACTGGACACAGTTGATCACTTTCTCCTTTTTAAAACACTTTCTGTTTTTTATTTCCATTATACGTAATCTTCAGGTTTTCCTCTTGGCTTCACAGTCTCCTTTTCTGGATTCTCCTCTCTTCTCAAAATTAGAATGTTCCAGAATTCTGTCATGGGATTTCTTTTCTTCTCCATATCTGCTGTCTCCATGGGTAATCTCTTTATCCTATGGATTCAAGGACCATCTATATGTCAGTGACTCCCAATTGTATATCTAGTCTTGATTTCTCCCCTGAACTCCAGACTCAATTGACATATATGCTTGCTTGTCTTCTCAGAGGCATTTCAAACTTGACATGTCTAAAACAGAACTCTTAATTTCCCCTTCAACCACATTCCCTAATTATTCTTTCTACATCATTAAATGGCACCATTCACCCAGTGGCTCAAGTCAAAAGCCCAGAAGTCATTATTCATTTCTCTTTCCCCATCCCTTCTTACTGCAACGTCATTCAATCCATCATCAAATCCGGCTGATGTGACCTAAAATACAGTCCCAATCCATCTACTTCTTTCCCTCTCCATTGCTACCATTCTAGTCCAAGACACCATCATCTTTTACTATACTACAGAAATAGCCTCCTAACTGGCCTTCACACTTCCCCTTTTGCCTGCCTTCCAACCATTCATTTCCCATCCAGCAGCCAAAATAATCTTTTTATGATGTAAATCAGAGTATATCCCTATCCCACCTAAAACCTTCCAATGGTTCTATGTTGCACTTTGAATAAAATTCCAAATCCTTATGCAGATCTACAAAGCCTTCTGTGGCCTGACCCCTACCCCCTAACCTGCCCTACCATGCCCACTCTCCTCCTTGCTTGTTCCTAGCTCCAATGGGTTTCTTTCTGCTCCTCAGACCTTAACTTTTTCCTGCCTGACAGTCTTCGTAGCAGCTGTTTCCTCTTCCTCATCTATCTGCTCATGGATGGCTCCTCCTTTTTATTCAGGTCTCAAATTAAATGTCACAGTTTCAGAAAGATTGTTCCTGGCCACACAACCTAAAGTAATCTTAAAGTTACTCCCTCTCACAGCATCCTACTTTCTTTTAGTCATGGCCTAATCCCAACTTGACATTTCCCTGCTTATTTTTTATTTTCTGTGTCCCTCACCTAGAATAAAAGCTCTCTGAGAGTATAAGTCTTACTCTTTTATTCTCTATTGGATACCCATCTCCTAGAACAGTTTGTGGGATATCATAGGTATTCAATAAATGCTTATTTAAAAGATGAATGAATCGTAATATTTCTGCAATTAGTACAGTTCCTGACACAGAGTAAGCTCTCATATATTTGCTGAATTCATAGGTAAGTCTCATCTAATGAAACAATAAGCTTCTTGAGAACTGAATCCATTTGTTGTAAATTTCTTTGTTTCCTCTACAGCACAAGTATTATGCTAGGGACTTACAGGTACTTAGTAAATATACCTTGTTTGACATATTCTTCTTCATAAAATGGAAAGCCAAGAGTCCTGTTGTCTGAGAATCCACATGAGAGTTGAGAGGAATGTCATGAGTATAAGCATGAGCTGGGTTGGAAGCTGTAGGCACTAGTCATTCATTCTTGGCTAGAATGGAGGCACAGGGGAAGTCTGCCCTTTGCTATTTTCCTATAAAAATTCTAGCCGTGATGCTACATTTCTTTCTGGTGAATGTTACAGGATGCAACCTACGTCCTGGTGATGGTGGATCCAGATGCCCCTAGCAGGACTTCACCCAAATTCCGCTTCTGGAGACATTGGCTGGTAACAGATATCAAGGTAAGTAGGCCAAGAGGCACTTTCTGACTCATTCGGGATTAACACTGGAAGATTATCAGACCTTGCGGCTCCCAGCGCTCATTCGCAGAGGTAGGAGACTGCGACGAGCAAGGCCTCCGGTTTCAAGGTGTCCCCAGCACCAAGCTGCCACTGCCCCTCCCAGGTTTTCTAACAATTTAAAAAAATATCCCAGTGTAAATGGTTATTGGTAAACCAGCTTTCAGGAAGAAAAAACAAACCCAATTCACAGTATTTGCTGATTCAATACTCCCACCATGATCAGTCCGAGCTACTGATGATTTAACAACTGACTCACAAAATTCCTGAAAATTAAAAATGAGTTCCAGCACACCATTGCCAGAGGCCTGGATGTGGGGGAAGAGGGGTGATTCTGGGTAGTTCAGGTGGCAGAACTGACCGGGGAGTTCTGCAGGAGCTATTCTTCCTGACAAGGCTAAGAAACATGCAAGAGGTAAGACTTCTTATCCTTCTGATAGAATCAAGTAGCCACCCTTCTTTGTTCCTTTGTCATCATGATAGTTATGAAAGAGCCTGGCTCACCTTTCCAAGGTAGGTATGAGGAACTCAGATTTGGCATACCCACAGCGGGCATTATGTGGGCAGAACTGGGGACCAGGGCCCACAGCCAAGTTCTGGAGTTTCTGGGTTAAACGGAATTAATCACATTCCCCCATGAAGGTCTTCTTAGAGGTTTTAATATCCTAATATGCACGATATAATATCAATTTATTTCCAATTTCTTTTGATCGTTCAATCATTTTTTCACAAGCAGAGCGCTTTGGGAAAATCCTCACGAGCTTAAAGCATTTGTACATTTGTGCCTAGAAAACTTGCTGACATCCTTTGTCAAGTTTGTGTAAAGGCATAAACCTCATAAGATGATGGGAACCCAGAACTAGAAAAATTGAGTTTGAATTCAGGCTTGGCAGGTTACCAGATAAATTGTACTTCTCAGGTCACTTTCTCGGGGCCTTTGTTTCTTCATTTGTAAAATGGGGAACAAGGCTATCAACTTTATGCGTTTGTGGTGACCAAATGAGCTATTAAAAGGCCTCTGTAAAATGTAAATGTGGAGACTCTCACAAATATAGGATTCCTCTAGAGTCATGGGGTAGAAGAAAGGGTTATCGGTCTGAACCAGCTATTGCATCTCCCGAGCAAGGCAGGGACTCTCTCAGTGGAGGGGGGTGGTAGAGGGTGGGAGGGCAATTACCCTGGCAACCACCCCACGCTCCAGTAACCAAGAGCCCATCAAAGATGTTTAGGAGAACAGCCCCTCCTTAGAGGCAGTACTGGTCATGACCCTGGGAGGACGTCTCCAAGGGTGGCTTCCTGTAGTTGCTTCTTGGACCGTGCCTGATCAGGACTCCAGAGAGGAAGTGTTGAGCATTGTTCAGCACATATGCCCAGCTGAGCTCTCCTCTGCCTGGTGAAGAGCCTTGGAAACACCATAAAAATGGAAAGAAGCAGAGTTAGGGGGAGTTCATATGATCAAGGAAGGAAGCAGACATCCGTGACAAAAAAAATAAAATAAAATAAAAAGACATTGGCTCCTTCCCCAATGCCTAGATTCCCATTTTCTGGACTTGGGACTCCCCCACTGTGACAAGGGAATGAAACTCTCAAGAAAGGATTATTGCTCTGCACATCACATTTACAGTCCAGCCCAAGCACATGGGCTGTCTGTAAGAGGGTTCTAGAGAGCAATTTTGAGGCTAAAATTCAAAAGGAGGTGTAGCTGTAATAATTTCAGAGTCCCCTGGGGCCAAGGAGGCATCCTCTCTTCCAAGCCTAAATGTCCTCCCTCCCCTCACCCCAAAACACCCTCAGGACTGTTCTCTCACATAAGTGTGTTGGTGCAAACATGGGTTCAGGCTCAGCAGCCCAGCTTAGAAGTGGAGCAGGTGGCAGGTGACAGGTGGCAGCTGTCCGGCAGGGCTGCTAAGCCTCAGAGCTTACCAGGGACACCTGCCCGGGTGTGGCGCTCAGCCTTCCCTTCCCAGCCCGGAGAAGGCTTGGGTTTCAGTCACATTTTCACCCACTTTCCCTGATCTCAGTGTCCAGCAGGAAGCGGTAGCTTGCCTCAGCCATATCCACTTGGCCCTGCCACCTGCCCCCAAATTGCACCAGCCGGAAAGACAGCATAAATCAAATCCTTTTAGGTCTCAGGCTCTGGACGTTAGCCAAAGGAAGAGAGAGGTCTAATCAAACCCAGAAGCACTTCCTTTGCGTTTGCTGTTGGCGGCTGCAGAGTGGGTCTCAGATATTAGAGCATTGTTAAAACGAAGATTCCCGGGCCACCCCACTCTTCACAACTTTCAATTCAGTCCGACTGGAGAGGCAAGGCATCTCCATTTAACAAGTGTCCAGGAGGACTCCAGCGGCTTGAAGGAAGACCACAGAGCCCCGTGTGGGATGACTTGGGGTTGTGAACATCGGCATTTGTAGAGCAATTTCAAACGAGAAGTGCCTTGGGAACTTCCTTTTGACACTCTCAGTCACTTTGTGAATGAGGAATGATCCCCATTTTAGAGACGGAGCGCGTGAGGCTTGGCGAGGTTGAACGACGCAGTCTCTTGGAGTGGCAGAGGTGGATCCTGGTCCAGGACCCCTGGCCCCAAACCACACACCCTTCCTCCCACACCACGCGTTCTGAGGTCACACCTCATCTTGTTCATCAGCTCTGTAGAATAGGAAACAGTACTTCTGTTCTCACCCCGCCCTCCTGGTGTCACAGAAAAACAATTGTTCTCTCCCTGAGCTTGACTTCTGGTTACCCTTTATGGGCAGATGTATTGAGGGGACCTTTCCCAAGGAATTCCATCTTGGTAAAGAAAATGCACCTGGGAAGTGGTTGGCGCTCCTTAAAAGTCAACCCTGCATATTAACCATTACCAAAGCTGCCTCCGCAGTAAGACATGGCAGGAAGTCACTGCAGCCATGAAGAGCGAAGTTGTCCCTGCAATCCACAACGATCACTTCTTAGTTTGCCAAATGCTGCCAATGCACTATACCAGAAATGGGTTGTCTTTTATAAAGAGTATTTATTTGGGGTAAAAGCTTACAGTTCCAAGGCCGTGAAATGTCCAAATGAAGGCACCATCAGAGCAGCTTTTGCGCCAAAGCTTGTCTGCTGGCAGATCCTGGAGCCCTGCCACGGGGAAAGGCAACAGGGGTGACCGATCTCTGGAGTCCCGTCTCTCACATGGCAGGTCAAAATGGCGGCTTTCTTTCTTTGTGTGTTTCTGCTTTTGGGTCTCCACTTATATAAGCTTCCAGCAAGAGGGCGGAGACCCAACCTGGGTCAGATGTGGTCCAGTCAAAGGCCCTAAAGGGATCTAATCAAAAAGCGAACTAATCAAAAGGTCCCTTAACTGAATCCAACCAAAAGACCCCACATACAATAGACCTCCATGCACGGGAAAGGATTGGCTTAAAAACACAACTTTCTGGGGCTCACAAAAGATTCAAACCAGGACAACCACAAGGGCCCACTTGGTGGCACTGATATGCAGGCAGCCGTGTCCGATTGAGGGGTAGGCTCTAGCTGTGAGAGCTTCTCAGTAGAGACAATTTGGGGATGTTCTGTCTGGGCTGCAACAGGATACCAACCATTTCTTAAGAAGGTAGAAAATGTCAGAACCCCAACTCCCACCCTTGCACCCAGGGAGAGGCTGGCAGGGTCTAGTGTAGAGCAGGCTAAAGCTGGAGACCTGCTGGCAATTTAAGTAGAAACAAGGCATTTGGGAGAGATCCAACATAGAGAGCAGGCATCCATGGTATGCTTTTGTTCATTTAATTCAGCAGGTATTTGTTGAACACTATTCAATACAGCATAGTGGTTAAGAGCAAGGACTCTGGAGCCAGGCTGCTGTAGTTCAAATCCTGGTTCCACCGTCAATTCCACCGCCATTAGCTATGTGACCTTGGGCAAATTGTTCAACCTCTCCATGCCTTAGTATACATACTAGGAAAGTGGGGGTGCTAAGAGTCCCTACCTCTTACTGTTGTTACGAAGTTCGAAAGACTTGTTTACTTGCATAAAGTGCTTAGAACAGTGCCCAGGACACACAGGAAGCTTCACAAGTGTTTGCAGTTGTGTTACTATTCTATTGCTCTGAGTGGGGCGCTGCACTAACTCAGGGCTTACAAACGTAAATAAAATAGGTCTCTGTCCTCGTAAGGCTTCTGTTTGAGTGACACGGAGAAAGGAGGCTGCAGCATGGAAGTACGACAAGGGCATCAGGAACTTCTGACATCCTGTGGGTTCCTGTTAACTCAGGGACAGGACTAGACTTTGGTCCCCAAACTTGGCCAAACTGAGCAGGCAAGTGCTGATATTTAAAGCATGTTGTCATTCTCGTCCCTTTTCTTGAAAATCTCTCGTTGAGCAAAAGAGATTTCTAACAGAATTTTGACAGATAACGTCTCTTTTCCCCCAGTGCTACATCTTCAACCTTTCCTTAAAAATATTTTCCAGTTCAGATTCAACCTAATAATCTTCATGCTGAAGCCTAATTAAGATATCAATTAATTTGCATCATTCATTTCAGAAGACACACTTATTGGTTCTTCTATTTGTCTCTGAAATTAGTGCTCAGGGCTTTTCATGCAGAATTTTCATTAGACATTTTATTGTTAATGAGAATATTGAACACAGGAAGATGGTATATTAATACTTTCCACAAAGAATATGATGACTGGTGACAAAGAACACTAAGAACAATTAAGGAGATAAGAGTACCTTTTTCTTCCAAAAAAGAAAATCTTCCTAGAAACTGTCAATGATTCTAAAATTTGCCCTGAATATCTTTTTTGTTTTAAGAAAGAAAAGGAAACTGGCAGGTTCACATTTCCCTTGCGTTCAATGCCCTCAGCCTTTGGCTGCTGTAAATGCAACCAATTCTGGGGTGAATTAAAAGGGCCTATAAGGGTACTTATACCATGCTGTCTATTTTTGCATATGCTTGAATTTTTCCATAATTAACGTGATTTTTTAAAGGAACTTTAAGTGTGTGAGGTGAATGGAATAAATGGGAAACCCAAGAAATAGGGCACATTTCGTAGCTCCCCTGCTCTCCAGGTATGTGGTTAGCCAGAGTGGGGCCCTTGGGTTTGAATTCTTGGTCCGACCACAGAGTGATGTCTGCTGACTTACCTGACCTTTCTGAAACTGCAGCTTTTTGTCTGTAAAACCACCGCAAATCCTTACTCCTCAGGAACGAGACAAGGCAGAGAGGAAATTAGATATGCAGAGAGGAGGCGCCTCCCTAGAGAGAAGGCACTATAGAAAGCAGCGCGCTTATCCTTGTTCCTAATCAATTGAGCCGCAAATCCTGCGGAAATTTAAATACATGTAATTGTATAACATCTTTTCTGTATGCTCCCAGCCAAGCCAACGATAAGTAAACAGGGGAAGAACAAACCATCTTTATCAGGACCACAGTTTCAGATGAAAGGGTAAAACCAAGAAAGTGCAATTCATAATTCTCTTTATTTTCGGACATGCGGTTTTAGTTTTGAGGCTGGATGTGTGTAGATGCCCAAGCAGGCTTGTCCCGTGTTCTAATTGCCCATTTTAAGACACACCTGCAAGGCAGGACTTCAGGTCTGCGCATGTGCACAGATTCAGATCTCTGGGCTGTCAAGGGTGATGGGGACGTGGACAATGAAGAGGAGACTCTGGATGTAGCCCGGCCTGGTCGTATGTGGCCACCCAGTAGGGGAGGGGAGAGAACCTGGACTTTTGGGTCAGAATGGACCAGCAGAAGGTGGAGGCTCTGCCACTCATGGACAGGAGTCTTTGACACTCCATTTCTTTGTCGTTAAAATGGGGATGATAATACCTAGATCCCAGTGTTCAATGAGATTAAGGCTGGTGACACATAAACGAGGCTCTCCATCACCTCCACCTTTGAGATCTGAGATTCACAGCCGCCGCCACCCCGAGGCTGTTGGACTCGCCTTTTGTCAAGTAAAGATTCTAGACAGTACCCCAATATACAAGCCCTTTGGCACCTTCTTTGTCTTTGGAGCCTAGGTGGGTGTACCTCACCCCACCCAGGACTGTTTGGGTAGAGATGGTAGTTGAGGGGGGGAGTCCCTCCCATCATTCAACCACTGGCAGTGGCCCTGTTGGGTCCCTGGGCCATGAATCAAGCTCTCAGACCAGACCGTAGCCAGGGCGGGGGATGACGCCAAGTGATGGCCCAGGCATACCACCCCCCCACCCACTCCCCACCCCCCCCACCCCCCCCCCCCCGTGTGCTTTCCATGCCTCCTGGATGCTGGGACCTCCCACCACAGCCCAGGAGCCACTTCCTCCCCAGCACTTCCTTTTGCTTTTGAGACCACCCAGCTCCCCCGGCCATTTCTTTCTCAGTAAAGTCCCCACTTTGCTGCCATTGTCCCACCCCAGAGATGCCTTCGCTCCCTTTCAAAATAATTTAAATAAAATGTTGCTACAAAGTAGAATATTATCTTTTGATGAATGTTTTTAGAGCCCTTAGGTTTTCATGGTAATTTGCGGTGTAAAATTATTTAGAGATAAGAGCCAAATTAGCTCTCGTATGCTGAGGTCGCTGTGTCCTGTTATCCATGTGAGCGGTGTTTAAATATAATCAGCCCTTAGACTAATGCAGCATAATTGTTCATTTGAAATACCTTTTTTTACTCCATTCAATGAGTCATTAAAATATTCAAGGGATAATGCAATGAATTGGAAATGAGTTTATCATATTATCCCATACATACTGTGGAGCTTCAGGTAACTAAGGAGAAAGAGAGAGAGAGGATACAAATACAAGGGGCCCGGGGAGGAAGAAAGCCAAAATACGGGAGGGACGTGGTAAACAAAGCTTTTTGGTTGGTTTATGGGAAGCCGGCAGAGAGGCTGCCTGGGAGGGGTGAGTAAAGAAAGAAAATGCAGTTTTTCAAGCAAGTCTCTCTCCCTCTCTCCCTCTCTCTCTCTCAGCACTCTGAGAATCTGTGCGCCACCACAGCTCCACTGTTAACTTATTTTTATCAAATATGTTTATAACAGAAAGTCGTTATGGAAACCAATTCTGCCATCCAGGAGAATTCCTGGATCAGGCAAAAACACACACTCTCTCTCCCCCCTCCTCTCTCTCACACACACACTCACACACTCCCGGACACACACACACACACTGGCATGCACACGCACTTCCACACACATGTACACACCCACTGACTTACACATACATGCTCTGACACGCATACAGACACTTGCTCACTGTCACGCATGCACTGACACACACGTACACGCGCCGACGTGCGTGCACACACATACGCACATTCACTCACTGTCACACGCACACACCCCCCAAAGTGAAGAGCACGGCCTTGGGCACCCCCTGGGGCCTCAGCTCTGATGGGTGCCCTGGCTCCCTTCGTGGGCAGGGCTGCCAAGTGGGTAAGGCCCACAGTCCAAACCACCCCTGCCCTAAGACAAAGGACCCAGTTTTGTCACTGCCCACTGGGCCTCAGTTTCCCCATCCCGACCCCTTAGCAGATGCTCTTGGAGAGAAACCAGGTGGAGGCAGGGGGTCGCAGCCCCTCTGAAGGAAGCGGCCTCTCCAGAATCCAGGGAAAGCTGCACTAGGTCGCACTGCTTAGGCCCCCCGGCAAGCAACGTCTTCAGTTCTGACCACACTGCTTGAAGAGGGCCAGCGACCAACACGAGAAAAGCACCAAAACGTGAGGGTCTCTGGAAAGCAGACGCTGGAGCCACAGCTGGAAGAAGGGGGCGTATTTAGCCTGGAGCAGCTGAAGGAAGCCGGGAGAACCACCTTCCAGGACGTGAATGGATCTCATCGGAAAATGGGGTAGATCCTGCTTCCTCCATTGGGTAGAATTGGAGCTCGGGGGAAATTTACATGGAAGTAAATTTTGGCTCCACCAAGAAAGAACTTTCTAAATATTTGAACTGCCTGAAAACTAAGCACATGCCCCACAAAGGTGTGAATTTCTCATCCCTGGAAGTTAATATTCATGGGTGACCCAGGGATGTTCCCCGATGGGCAGAAGCCTGGAGCAGATGACCTGCGACGTGCAGCACCTGGCGTCACCAGCGTTTCCTCGCACTGTATGTCCTCTTTTGGCCAGAAATACTCTTCGTCTAGCTTATATCCATATAACATATTAACAGCAGTAATAATTAAAGAAGAAAGAGAAAAAAGGTAGAAGGAAAAAATAAGAAAAATTGTGTTCCTAGCATGCTTTACCTGACTTTCTGTGCTTTCCATGAATATCTCATCTAATCTTCACACAAACCCTAAAAGGACAGTAACGCAAATAAGAAAAACGGAGGCTTAAAGCAGTTAAGCAACCTGCCCAGGCTCTCACAGCTGGCAAATGGCCAACTTGGAATTTGAACCCAGGGCCTAGCTGCATAATCACAACAGCATCCTGCTTACCTCCAGAGTTTGGACAGATGCCACTCCGTTGGCCCAGCCTTAGTGACAGCTCATCTTGAGGCCAGAGGTGGATGTTGAGAGAAGGCAGAGGTGGTGGTGCAAGAGCTGGGGTTCTCCATCCTTCACCTCCGTGCTTGGCCTGGCCTTCCCTGGCCTTGACACAGCCCTAAACCTGCGCCTCCAAGTGCAGGCTGGACCCAGGAGACCGCTTCTCCTACTCAGGGTGGACAAATGATTTGCCCCCTTGCCTGTAAAATAGGATAGTGAGGTCAACCTTGCGGGAATGTTGCAAGGATTCAATGAGGAAAAAATGTGTAGCGCACCCAGCACATGGCATCCGGCACTTAGGAGCTGCTACCTGCACGTTGGTTTCCTGCTCTTCCATCTCCCAGGGCCCTAAATCCTCTCTAGGGAGTTTAGAAAGGTGAAACTTTGTTACAAGGAGTAGACGTCACTCCCATGAAGCAAGAGAGGCTCTGGCCAAGAAAGCAAGCTGCCCACGTGATCACTTTGGCAAAAGTGGGGAAGAAAATCCGCCCTGGGCGTCCGTGTTGGGAACAACTATTTAACTTGCACTGTGCTCACCACGGGGGCTATTTAAGAAAAAACAAACAAACCACACCAATACGTATTTGATGAATAAATAAATGTTAGACGAATTTAGAAGGTTGTTTCCACTGCCCAGTTGAAAAGGCAAGACCAACATAGAGGAAGTAGAGAGAGTGATGCCTGGGGGTACAGAGTATAGAGTCAACTCCAACTGGGCTCTTGAGGCCCAAAGAGCTTTGAGAGCTCAGAGCAGCCTTGCCCTTCCCTGTGAGGCAAACCATCCTCCTCCAAGGCTCAGCGCAAGTGCCGGCGCCGCTGAAAACCCTGCGCTACGCCCCGCCGAGGTGGTGCCTGTGCGCCTACCAGGCCCAGTCAGTCCTCCCTTACAGCCCTCATCATGCCACTCGTTCCTTAGGAGTCTTTTTTTTCCTACTAGACCTTGAGTTCCTGGAGAGCAGAAATGTGTCGTTCTCATTCAAGCCCCAGCATTCAGCGCGGTGCCCAGAACGTCAAGGGCCCCAGTAAATGCTGAACGAATGAATGAGCGAATGGCTAATGGAGCCAAGGAAGGCATAAATGGACAAATAGGCGGACGGGTGGGAGTGCTTGGAGGGACGGGGAGTGGGGCGCCCTGGCCAGAACACTCCGCGATGGCCACACAGGTGGGAACAGAGCCGGGCCTTGAACTAGAAGCAGACCTGGAGGGATCAGAGGAAACAAGAAACAAGCTCAGGAAGCGGGAGGCCTGCCCGAAAGCCTGGACTTTTGGATGGGTTAGGAAAAAGGAATCATCCACGCCAAACCAAAACTCACGTTGAAGCCCTCGTTGCTTGCGCCCAAGATGACTGCTGGAAGGTCTTCTCTCGGGGCCCCTCCTACAGCGTTGCCTCCCACCACAGGATCCACCTCTCTTTCATGAGAATGATCTTTCTGAAACCTAAATATTATCAAGCTGCTTCCTCATTTGGAGACCGGGGGTGACCCCCTGGCGTCTCAGGACTGCCCCAGCAGCCCGCCTGCCCCCACGCCGCTCCCGCTGACCTGCTGGTGGCTTCGCAAATCTTCACGCCTCCACGGACTTGCTGTTTTAGTTTGCTGGGCCGCTGAAAGCAAAATACCAGAAATGGGTTGGCTTTTACAAGGGGAGTTACTCGTTTATAAGCTTAGAGCTCTGAGGCTGAGAAAAGCGTCCAACTCAAGGCCCCATCAGCGATGTTTTCCTCCTGTTAAGACCAGCTGCCGGCCATCCTGGACTCCCCCGTGAGATGGCCAGGCCCGTGATGGCACCTGCCGGGTTCTCCCTTCTCTTCTGGGTCTCGTTGCTTCAGTTTCCTGCTTCCATTACTTTGTCTCTCTATGAATTTCATTCTCTTACAAAGGACCCCAGTGAGAGGATTAAGACCGACCCTGGGCCACGCCTTAACTGCAGTAACCTTGTCAAAAGGCCCTACTTAGAACAGGTTTACACTGACAGGAATGATTATCTTTAAGAACATGATTTTTCTGAGGTCCATTAAGCTTCAAAGCATCACTCGCATTCTCTTCCCTCTTCCTGTAAAGCCTTTCTGCAATCCGCAAATACTTAGCTGCTTTAAATGAGTTAAGATCTCTAGAAGGATTCCAGAACTCAGGCTGGCGACCATAACGGTTTCACAAGCAGATGGCCTGTGACAACAGAGAAAAGAAAACAGGGAATATCAGGAGCCAGCATTGGTTCACTGAAAACAAGTCCCACTGACCGACCAGCCACGCTTCTTTGTGGATAAGTGCCCTGGGCTGGTGGACCAAGAGGAAGCTGTCAGCACAGTGCAGCTTGAGGACCGTGGCTGTAGACCAAGCCAGTCTCGGTAATCTTGCGGGCAAAGGGGAGAAAAGTGGCTTCTGTGGCTGCAGAGTTAGGTGGCCTTGGGGCTTGTTAAAGAAACCGTATCTGAAGGGTGCTGAGGAGAGATGCTGGCAGCCGGCACGAAGGTGAGAGCAGTGGAGGTAGAGAGGACAGCATCAGGATGTATTTTGAGCCAACAAGACTTGCTGAAGGATTAGACGTGGAGGGGGAAGGATAGTTCTAGGATGACTCCTAGATTTTTTTGGCCTGAGGGGACAGTCTTGCCATTTGCCGAGATGGGGAAACTGGAGGATAGGTGGGTTTGGCACAAGGGAGGACGAGCTAAAGTTTCTGTTTTAAGCATGAGAATTTGGGGACACTTTTTAGAGGGCCAAGGAGAGCTTTCACATAAGGGATTGAAGGAGCCTGGAACTCAAGGGAAAGAGGGAGACTCGAGACCTGATTTGGGGATATATATGGGGTGACTTAGAACCCCGAGGCTGAGCCTGGCAGTAGAAAGGTAGCTCTTGTGGGGCTGAGTCACTCGTCTCTGGAGATGTTCAAGAAGAAGCCAGCTGGCATGCCCTGGGCAAGAGGTTGGACCAGATTTGCTCTAAGCTGCTTCCTCCGACTCTCAGATGCTAGAATTTTCTAAATGAGCCTGACCCCAGTCTGCCTGGCACAGGGCACTGTGCTGGGGTGAAAGTGAGGAGAGGCAGGTGGGCGCCGTTTGTGGGTGCCTTGGAAGTCAGGCTGAGGCCCGTGAGGAGTCAGCTCCGTTTGGCAGGAAACTGGGTGTTTGTGGAAAGAACTTGGGACTAGGAGTGGGAAGACTCAGGTGTTAGGCTCAGCTCTGCCACTTGCCAGCTAGGTGACGATGTTTGAGTCCCCACTGCCCCTCTCCAGGTCTCTATTATCCCACCTGCAAAAGGAGACAGCCAGGTAGATTTTGGTGATGATGACCAGCTCTGATAGTCAGCAGGCCTCAACCTTTTTTTAATTTTCCTGCCAAAGTGTTGCACGACACACTGCCCTGAGCCTCGGAATATACAAGGCGTTTTCGAACGCGACGGTGGTACTATTAGAGAGAGATCACCAAAGTCCCCTCGTTTATTTTAAAAGGTAATTCACCTGCGGGAGCTTGGGTCCTGGCAACCCCCGTCTCGGCACATCCTCCGCTGGTGACTGGCGACCTGACTCGAGTCGGAAACCTCTGCCGGGGACAAGAGGGAAGGCTGGGCTACCGAGCAGGGGCCTGGGCTGGACAGTGTAGGGTTTTGGGGTCAGCCCCTGACCCCCAAAGTCAACTGGAGGAGAACAAGCCCTGTGGCAGGAGGCTGGTTAGGGGGCAGCGCCAGGGCGAGGGACAGGGCTGGAGCAGGGGGGCCGGGGGGAGCAAGGCCCGAATGCTCCCCAGGCATCCCCTCCCCCCTCCACCCAGACAGAAAGAGCTGGAGTGCACAGGTCAGGTGCCCAGGCGCAAAGGACCGGAGAGCCAGAGGGAAGCAACCCGGCCCCCTCAGGGGACTCTGTTGCCCCCTGAGAGACGGATGTTGAGGAAACCTCAGTCCAGAGCCCTCAGGGACAATCTGGGGACTCTGCCTGGGGGGGTGGGGTTCGGAGGGAGAAACTTTGGGGGGAAAGACAGATGCCCAGCGCAACTCGGGAGGCCGGTCTGCGAGGCTCTTGGCTGAGAACGAGCTTTTTCCTTTCAAAGAGGGTGGAAGTCACTGTTTTCTTGTCTCAGTTGATGAACAGATTCTGGGTGGCAGGAGTCACCATAGAAACAGGTGCTATCTTAAGCAAATGAGCCTTATTAACCTTAAGAGTGGTGGAGTTTTCACAAGATTGCACATATAGGGTAGGAGGAGAGCGGGTTTGGGGGGGCGCCGGGGCCGGGGAGCGGCGTCGCCATGGCGCTGGGCGTGGACGCGCGTGCGGGCGCGGGTGCGCGCGCGCGTGGATGCGCGTCGCCGTGGGATTCTGCAAAACTACGTCCCCGGCGGGGAGCTCGCGTTCTGCCTGTTCCCTCAGAAATACACATTTCCCCCCCAAAGGAATCTCAGGCTCCTTCGAAGGCCGAGGGCCGTGCCGCCGCCCCAAACTCTTTTTCTGCTACCGAGCGCAGTCGCGGGACCCTCCCCGTCCGTCCTCCTCAAACAGGGACCTTCCTCGGGATCCAGGGCCAGTGAGCAGCGCCCCGCGCCGCCGCGCGCCGGGCTCCTCTGCGCAGGGCGGGCCTGGGCGCCTGTGGCCGCTCGGCGCCCCTGCAGGGTGACGCGTCTCGGAGCCCCAGCCCCCGGGCCGCCGCAGGCTCGGAGAGATCACGTGCGTCGACGGGACGGGCGCGCCGCCTGGCACCTGGACTGGCTCCCCACACCTGCCCCTCTGCCCGCCCCCTTCCCAGGTGGGAAGGTGGGTCTCTCCTCTCTGGCCTAGCTGTGACCTCCCATAGGTTGCTCCAAGGACACGGGGTTACGCTTTCACCAGCGTGCTGTCGTCAAGAGCGTTCCACTCCTCACCTGCTGTGCCCTCCCCGGGAGGTACGGGGGAAGGTCCCGAGAGCCTGCTTTCCCCTCCCTGGCGGGGAAAGACCACAGACGCAGGAACGCCCGCGTGAGAAGGGCCCGGAAGGCTGCTGGGCAGGGTTGGGGGAGGGTTGGGGGCAGGCAAAGAGAAGAGCGTTCAGGGAAAGGGAGTGTGGATTTGTCTCTGGAGGCAAAGTTAGCCGGATTCTGGGCTGTTCCTAAATTAGGAAAGGTGAGGAAGAAACTGAAGTTGGCGTTCTCCTGCAGGATCTGGGAGTTTTGCGTCTTGGCTGCAAGAAGCACTTTTGCTGCCCTCTGCAGCCCCACCTCGGGCAGGACACGTAGCTGGAGTGTGTGACGCCAGTTCCAGGGAATCAGCCCGCGCTGCCATCCCAGGGGCTCTGGGGAGCGTTCCGTGAGGCCCTGCTCGGTGGGCCACCTGCAGCCTCGGTGGAGAGGGCCCCAGGGGACAGCACAGCGCCAGCTGGTGCAGGGACTGTGCCCCCGGAAGGCACAGAAACGGGGGAGCCTTTCTTTTCCTTTGCCATGAGGAGTAAAGGGTCGTGGCACAGGCCGGAAGCCGGGGTGGGGCTGGCAGCGTGGCTGAGGCAGCTTTTCAACATCCTAGATTCCTAGTCTCCAGAGTTAGCTGGGCCCTCAGATCCATTTGGTCCTGCCCCTCCCATTTCACAGATGAAGAAACTGAGGCCCAGAGAGATGGACTGGTCCAAGGTCACCCAAGCTTATCTGTGCAGAGTGTGGATGGGCATTTAGATGCCCGGACTTTTACTCCTACTGCGCTTTCTTTACTCTACCCCAACCTGGCCAAGGGAAAGAAACCACTGTCTGGCCACTGCAGCTGCTGGGTGATGCTGGATATAGCTGTTAACTATCTAATTTTCCTGAGGCATGGAAAGCCTCTTTAAGGTCAGACTATAATGAAGAAGAAATGGAAAGTTTACCTCTGGGTGCTCAGCTCTCACTTCCTCTCCCTTTCAAATCCAAATTTGGCATTTTGTGAGCCTCATCTGGCCCCTACCAGGGCCTACAGTTTTGGAGTTTCTGGGAAAGTTCTCCTAACCCACCCATCCTCCAGCTCTTCAACTGTCTTCCCCATTGACTTTAGAGGTGACGACAGCTCCTTCATAACCTCCTCAAGCATCGTGTGACGGTTTAAGGTGAAGCTTAACCGTGAGAAGTCACGGACTGACATAAGCCCCACACTCGAAGCTGCAGTAGACAAGACTAGAATTTTGGCTGGACCACTCAGAGGCAGCCAGAGCTGGAGGCCACCAGGCCATGAAGGAGAGTGAGAGAGGTGGGGAGAGCCGCTGGGAAGCAGAGAGGATCTGAAGCCAGCTGTGTCTCATTGCAAAGTCCATGCTCTTTCCTCGATACCAAGTACCAGTCTTGTTCCCTTTCCTAGAACCCCCTGCTCACCGAATGCTCCTCTTTCTTCAGAGCTCTGCTCCAAGTCCACCTCACTCAGGGTGCCTTCCTTCTGACTCGAAGACACCTCGCCTTCCTGGCCTCCCCCTTAGCGCTTGTCTGCATGCACTTTCCAGCGCTTGACTGCACGCTCTCTGGCTTCCTGCTCGTCCCAGGGCGCTTGCCCTCCTTCTCCAGCCCCTTGGGAGGGCTCTCCCTTCAGCCCAGGCGCACATCCAGCCCTCTAGCCAGGAGCACATCCCTCCTTGTTATCAGCCCTCCCCAGCCACCTTCACGGCCCCGCACTCGCCCTCACCACCTCAGTACTCATGCTTTCCTCTCCTGGCCAGGCTGTCACAACACACCACACCGTCCCGCCCACAGGCAAGAGCAAGACTCTCTTTCCATGGGCTCCCTGGAGCCCCTCAGCCCTTGACTGCCTCCTTCAGCAGATGCCCTCCACCAATGGGGCCACCCGCCACTGGCAGCCTAATTGCTCGCCACCACCAACTCATTCTTCTCTTGCCATCTCCCTGCCTTAAATATCTTCTCCCTTCTTCCATCCCACAACAAAGTCCTCCACAATTCCCAAACTCTGCTGAAAGCCCACCACGTGGCCTTAAGAATTGCACTGAACTCTCCTACCAGCCAACCTCAACTTGGCCTGAGTCAAGTCACTCACCCTCTGGGCCCTTGGTGTCCTCCCAGGTAAAACGAGGAGCGGCCTGCATGCCCACCTAGGTCCTTCTCAGCTCTAACCGCCTGCAAGGCTGACATCTCTATATGGTCGTTCTTTGGTGTGTGGCAAGTATTTCTTCTTAGGCAGCATGTTGTCAAAAAAAATAGGGCTTTTATTCCCAAGAGAACCTCAGAGCCTGTTTAAAGCACTGCCCAGAGGACATTGCCTCGGCTGCTATTTATTGACCGAACTGTTGATAGTTATAATGGCAAGAGCCCATTCTGTTCAGTTCAGTGACGATTTAGTTAGCATACCCTCTGTGTTCAGCTCTCTGCTCGGCATTGCAGGGGCTCTATAAGAAGGGTAGGATTAAATTCCTGCCCCCAAGGAACTCAAAACTGAATGGGGAAGTGAATTACTCATATATGCATGTATATATACCATTTGAGAATTGCCACAGAAACTGGGTGAATCTACAGGCTCAAAAGCCCGATCCGCACACAGTGTGAATCCCTACTTCGAATTTACCTATACTAGACTCTGACCGTGTATCAGTGCAGGAGCCACTCATAGATATTGAGCATCCAGCCTTTTGCAGGGCACTGCTGGGCACTTTGGGCCTGGAGAACAGACATTTGGGATTTTTCCAATATTAATATCATATTCTCCCAATACACTCTAGGAAACAAGCGTGTAATCAATTTCTAATATGCCCACCTTGTTGTCCCATTCACCATAGGAGTATCCAGAAACTCCTACATTTCAGCATAAACTATATGTCCCAAAATGTCTTTGACACTTGAAAATACACACCCAAACTTTTATCAGTGTGTGTGTTGATTTCTGATTCCAAAAAGATGGTGAATCCATTTATATTTTATACTAATAACAGTATGAAATATTGATAAATAACATTGAAAAGTAAAAAAAAATCCAATAAATGTGAAAACTTTCAGTGAAAAATAAAACCCAAAACTTTAGTGGAGAATATGGGACTTGACTACATGGAGATATAAGTCCGTAAGTTGATATTACGCCAATTAATTTTCACATAGGCTCCTTTTGGAGCTTAATGGATTTTTATTGGAATTTGAGAAAATTATTTTTATTGGAACTTAGGGTGATTCTAAAGTACACCTAGAAGAAAACAAATTCCACATAGACTATTCAAGAAAACGTATTTTTAAGGATTAATAAAAGAGGGTGGATAGGATGGGACACTTGTACATCTAGAGATGAATACATGTTATAAAACTACAAAAATGAAGCATACAGTACTGGTGAGAGAATACACAGACAGATCATTGAAACGAGAAAGAAGGGTCTGAAACAGGTGAAAATGTTTAGCAGATGATAAAGGAGTCGTTTCAAAATAGAATGGAAATAATTGATTATTCCATAAATGGTTTGAGGATGATTGGCTATCCATTTGGGGAAAAGAAAAAATGTTCAGAGCCCTTCCTTATACCCTCATCAAAATAAATTCTAAGATGGAGTAAATATTAAAAATTAGGAAACTAAGCCACAAAAAAAACACAAAAGAAAATATATGTTCATCTATCTCTGATCTCAAGTTAGGAGGAGACCTTTTAAGCATATATATGCAAATAAGGAAGCAAAATGATTAACTGATTTACCTCAAAACTTTCAAACATTTCTAAATCCAAAACCTCCAAAGATAAAATCAAAAGGCAATCAACATATTGAAAACGTGTGATATATGTGACAAAGGATTACTGTCCTTGACATATGTATCTTAACACTTAGAAGTCAATTATGGGAAGCGGACTTGGCCCAGTGGTTAGGGCGTCCGTCTACCACATGGGAGGTCCGTGGTTCAAACCCCGGGCCTCCTTGACCCGTGTGGAACTGGCCATGCGCAGTGCTGATGCGCGCAAGGAGTGCCGTGCCACACAGGGGTGTCCCCCGCGTAGGGGAACCCCACACTCAAGGAGTGCGCCCCGTAAGGAGAGGCACCCAGCGCAAAAGAAAGTGCAGCCTGCCCAGGAATGGCGCCGCACACATGAAGAGCTGACACAGCAAGATGACGCAAGAAAAAGAGACACAGATTCCCATGCCCCTGACAACAGAAGCGGACAAAGAACACGAAGCAAATAGACACAGAGAACAGACAACTGGGGGGGCGGCGGGAAGGGAAGAGAAATAATTAAAAATAAATCTTTAGGAAAAAAAAACAGAAGTAAATTAGGTCGTAATCATCCACATCTCATATGATTACTGGAGGGAATAAATGAAATAAATCAGTACATTAAGTGCTTAAGGCAGTGCCCGGCTATAAATGTTAACCGTTCCTAAATTATTTTTTACTTTCGCCAGCCCACCAATAGACAAAAGGACAAAAGACGTGAGTTGGAAATTATTTGAAAAGAAATACAACATAAACATACAGAAACTGAAAATAACTTCACTGGTAGACAGAAATCAAACAGAAACAGGCCACTCTGTACCCCACACCCACGGTGCCATTGAAAATGGAAATGTTTTGGGGGTTTGTTTTGTTTTATTTTCAACAAAGATAGCATCCAGTGTCCTCTCATATAGTGCTGGTGGCAATTTTAATTACTCGAATCTTTTTACTCATATCAAATGCCTTTGATCTAACAATCTCCTTCTAGAAATTCATACTAAGGAAATCATAATGGGTGTGAGCAAAAATTTATCCACACGGCTGTTTGTGACATCATTGCTTGTAGCAGTGAAAACTAGAAAACATCCATTGGCCCAGCAACAGAGGCCTGGCAAATAAATTATAGTACGTGGGATATTAGACAGCTGTTAAACTGACTGAAGATGTATGAGATAAGGACATTGGTAAGATACTGATGTCATACTGTTACAGGAAAAGAAAAGGCAAATCACACATCATTATATAGAGTACAACCAGATTTGGTGCATGGAAGACGCACATGGGGAAAAACCTGGAGAGTGTATGCACTGAAATGTTCATCATCACTATCTCTGGGTAGTGAGATGATGAGTAATTCTTCTTTGGACTTTGCTAGTTTTACAAATTTTCTATATTATATATTGCTTTATAATCAGGCTTTAAAATGCTATTTAAAAAATTAAACTGCAGGGCGAGAAAATACAATCATCCCAGCCATGGGGAGTATAAAGGGAATTAGGTAAGGTCCCCGCGCCAAGGCGTTTGCAGGTGCTCTCAGGAGCACTGAGGCATCGCCTCCTCGGCCACCATGCTCCCGAGAGCCCTGTGCTCACCTGGGCGTGCACCTGGCTCTCTACCTGGCACTGCAGGTGTGTTTGCCTGCCCCCTCCTGGGCTGTGAGGAGTTCATCTGTGTGTTCCCAGAGCACGAGGCCAGGCACTGAGTAAACTCCCTGAGTGTTCTTTGAAAGAGTGACGTAAACTGAAAACAATAAAAGGATACCTATCAACACAAAGTAGTACAATGTCAAGTGTACTGATGAATCACCCAGACGTAAGAAGGAGAAATCGGTTATGCTTGGGCTGGGCCCAGAAGACTTCATGAAGGAAGAAGGCTTTGAAAAATCACCTTGAAGCATGGATAGGATGTGACCCGGGACACAGCCCATGTCACTGCAGGGGAAGGCATAAGAAGAGGGCACAAGGGAGAGGACCCTCGGGGCCACATTGTGTTGGCGCGCGGAGCGGCTAAGGCCACCCTTATTCTGCAGGGATCTCCCGCAGATGTGCTGTCTTTCCTGTATTAGGGGACACCGATCTATTTACATATTCAACTAGCTTACTTGATGTGAGAGAGAGAGTTCCTCACATTTGTTGGAAGCCTTGTCTTAAGAGCCCGGGTGGATTTAAATGTTAGTTCCCTAAGGCAGGGGCTTTGTTGGACTTGTCCTTTTCCCTCAGGAACTAGACTGGTGTTGTATGAATAGCGCACGCTTATCAAATGTGTGTTGGGTAAATTAAATAGGACAATGTAAGCGTTGGCTCACAGGAGCCTGCAGCTCGGTCACACGTACCTGCCACGAAGAGACACTTCCGCAGCTACCTGGTGAATATGCACTATGCGTTTGCACGTAGGATATGTAGGGAACCCTAAAACTAATGTGCAAGCATGTGCACCGTTTGGGAAAATACCCAGAGGAGAAGTCCCCAGCTCTCTAAGGAGTCATTTGCATCCTTCGAGAATAAGGTTCCAATGAAGCAGAATTTGGACGGTGTCACGAGTAAATTTGCCTTTCTAAAAGCTCTCAAATTAAAATAGGAGCGAGGCTCAGGCATGACTACTGGATGGTAGTGAACAGCGACAAATTTGCTTTATTTGTGCAGCCCAAAAAACCTCTCTGTACTATTTGAGGACGAGGGGGCTGCGCTGAGGAAAGAGCCGCAGGTGAGGAAAAGGAGATGAGATGGGAAGTGCCCCTGGCCGGCGCCTGCTCCTTCTCTGCTCCTCCAGGGGCCTCGAGCTGCAGCCCCTTCCCCACCCGCCCCAGAAGCCCGCGGAATTCAGCTTGCTCTGTGTGTATGGGGGGTGGCCGCAGAAAGCCAGCACTTTAGGTTAATGGTGCCTGTGCAATTACCCGGCT
Source organism: Dasypus novemcinctus (assembly GCF_030445035.2). Lineage (NCBI taxonomy): Eukaryota > Metazoa > Chordata > Mammalia > Cingulata > Dasypodidae > Dasypus > Dasypus novemcinctus. The sequence continues at coordinate 33,374,390 of NC_080701.1, read as the reverse complement.
TAGCTGCCGACTCTTCTGGGCCTCCGGCCAATCAAAGGGCACGGGCTGCCCCCCGCCTTCCCCCCAATAAGAAAGTCACTGCTGTCGTATTGTTCTAGCATCCTTGTATGTCCCCGGCGCTCGCCGATCCCAGCGCCTCATGCTAAAGACTGTATTTAAGGGTAATATAAACAGTTTGATCTTTAAAGTCCCCTGGATGCATAATATCTATACATAGTTCTTGAATTTTTATTCTAAAAACAATTAGCCAAAAAGCCCTTTTTCTATGATATTTGCAACTACACTGACAGTAACAGCAATTAAACCCCGTCTGTTTGCTGAGCAAGGAGCCAACTCTCCGTTGTTCCAGAAGCCTGTAAAATGTACAAATTCAGAAATAGAGAACCAAGCCTTCAAAGGTAGTCACAAGACCCGCCAGGTCAGACGCGGCCCAGTGTGCATTTCCCCCTTCCCCGCCCCCCCTTGAGCCCCGCCATCCCAAACACCCCCAGCGGCCCCCAAATACCCTAGCGCGCTTTCCCCCTGCTGAGCCTCCGCCAGGCTGGCTGGCTGGCTTCCTTCCCTGTGTACCCCAGCCGTATTTCAAGGTAGGTCCACATTCCACCTGAGGTCGGAAGGTTCCCTCAGGGGTAAGGGGTCACTTCCCGCTCTGACTCCCCGAATCTGCACCTCTCCTGGTGCTTCCAGACCGCACGTGGGCCGGTCCCTTCGTTGCGCGGGGTTCTGCTCTCCTCCTGCCAACGGCGGCCTCCCGGCCAGGCTGCAGCTCGCTCCGCTCCGTGCTTGCTGGGGGATGAGCGGACGAGTGAGGGAAGGGGTGAGGGGCCATCCCCCTGCGAGGGGGTTGGAGGCTACGCAGAGGAGGGCTTCTGAGTCTGCGAGAATGCGGTTCCGGGGGCCGAGGAGTTAGAAGCGGGGTGTTTGGAACGTAGAATTCGCCACAGTTCTCAGGCAGGGCTCTCTTACATGTCTTCTGGATGCTTTCCTAGGGGGGTGGATGCTTCTAAGTTCTCAGCATTTTTCCATTTTTTCGTTCATTCAACAAGTATTTTTTGAGTGGCTCCCCTCCGCCAATTTTTTGAGCGGCTACTCTGTGCCACTCTACCCCAGGAAATTTGGATACAACAGTGAACAAAACAAAGAGCTCCCTCCCCCACAGAGCTTCCTTTCTAGAGAAGAGGGACAAATAAGTGGATGTATTAGAAGAGGGGGGACTGCGGGGGCGTAGAGCAGGGCCCGGGCTCGGGGTTGTGGGGCGAGGTGGGCCATTGGGGGTCTGCGTGTTAAAACCGCAGCCAGGGAGAGACGCGTTGAGAGGTGAGGTTGGAAGGAAGGCTTGGCGGAGGTGAGGGAGGGGGCCCCTGAGAAATGAGGGGAGCATTCCAGAGAGGGGGACCCACCAGAACAAAGAAACCAAGGCAGAGGGAAGCGGGAGTGGCCGGAGGGCAGTGAGCACGGAGGAAGGCATGGGCCACAAGGCCAGGGACGCGGCCAAGGGAGACCAGCCCTGGGTGAAGCTGGAGGCACTGAAGTGTGCGCAGAGGAGGGACAGGGCGTATTAACCCTCGGGCTTCTGCAGGGTCCCTCTGGCTGCTTGGGCTTGGGGGCAGGAGCAGGGAGCCCTGTTTCGAGGCTACTGCAGCGGTCCGGGCGAGAGTGGTCAGCGGTCAGCAGCCACGGGCCAGAGAAGAGGCCGTGGACGCCCGCCTCCCGAACCCAGGCCCGACGCCCTCTCTCCCGATCTCGGGAGAGGGACGCAGCCTCACTGCGTGCGCACGGACAAGGGGGGCTTCTGAGGCCGACGCCCCAAAGCGCAGCCCCAAAGCGCAGCTCGGTGAAAATGAAGAGCTGCCTTTGTGTTGGGGAGCTAGCCGACGGGGCAGACAGGAACCCGCTTCTGAGGAAGGAGAATCACGTGGCAAAGTGCCCGACGGACAGCTCTGGGTCAGCCAGAGACTGGCTCCCAAAGGCAGCCCTGGATCAGCTCCATGGGGGTCCTTGTGGAGAAGGTTCCGGAAGGGCCCAGCAGGCCCAGCTACAGGCCTCCAGGGGCCTCGAGGGGCTAGAGAGAACGGAAGGAGCCGCGGCCTCCCCTTACAGGCGACCTGGCGGCCTTGTCAGGACCAGTAGGGGCTCCCTGAGGAGCAGAGCTTGTTGGCGCCAACTGGAGGTGGAGACGCTTCCAGAGACCTGAGTTCTAAGCCTGGCCTCCCACCCCGAACCCCAAGGAGGCGCCCCTCTGAGCTGGTGTTTCTTCATCTGGAAACCGAGGAGTTTGGGGCCCAATGATCTCCACGGTGAATTCCGCTTCTAAAATTCTGTAGTTTCAGCATTTCTCTGCTTCCTTGACTCAACCTCAGTCTACCTTCCGTCCTAATGACTTAAGTAAAATTCACATGAACACGCTTATTATATAAGTCCGTCTTCCCGTTTAGTTTTGCAGTTGCATTTTTCCAAATAATACTCTATTTGCTTGCCAAAAGAAGAAGAAAAAATCGACATTAATTAAAGATTTGGTCTGTGTCCTAATCAAAAATTTTAAAAATGAACGTATCATACTGTACATTCTGTAATGTAGCCTGCTTTTCCACTTAGCAATATATCATTAACATTTTCTCATGTCAACACATATTCTTCTAAACCATGATTTTCAGTGCAGAAGTAGTTTACCATATGGATGTACTATAATTTACTCAGCCATCCCTTACTATTGGACATTAGGTTGTATCTATTTTTTTAAATTATTACCAACACTACAAAGAACAGAATTGTGAATACACAACTCATTCACCTCCATGGCAACTTTCTTAGAACAAATTCTTAGAAGTAGAATTGCTGGTCCAGGGTTTCATTGCATTCAAAGGCTTTTTGCCATGTAGTTCTAAAATCCAGAATATAGATGTTTTCCTGGGCATTCCCCAACAGCACAGGTAAGATTTTGAATGAAACCAGAAAGCGTGGCCCTTTGTTTTGGCCCCACTTGGCCCTCCGGTCCTCAGTCCCC